>NC_134710.1:460294708-461022375 GCF_043290135.1 Rhipicephalus microplus | reverse complement strand
ACCGTTAAGGCCCCCCGGCAGAGGCAACACACCCCTTTGGCCCCGGCTTCACGTAGACGGCACCCCTGGGCTGACCCACCCAGGGGAAATCGGCAGTCGCCTTTTCCTATCTCTCTCTCCCTACATCTTCGTCTTTATCTCTTACTGTTTATCTGTCCTGTCTTCTACTCTCTTCCGTTTACTTCCAAACTTCCTGGCGGCTAGGGTTAACCCTGTGCAAATAGCCTACCTTGGTCTAGGCGCATTGGGTTATAGTGGCGTTGTACGGCTGGCGTCTGCAGGTTTCAGCATCTGTAAACCTGCAGCGTCCCCTCGTTGGGCTCCGTGGTGGGTGGCCGCCAACGCTACCGAACAACATACAATTAGCATGCACAAAGCATTCCCTTTACTAAGTGATCGTGCCTCCTCAAAGCGGGTACGCACCGAAGATATCAACTTTTTCATGCGGCCAAGACAAACCTTTCCTCGATTCCATGTTATACACTGTGAAAAAACTAACAAGCAAGCCAGAACAGTATCCCCCTTCGTAGTGGCTAGGTCCTTAACCGAAACTCTCGGTGCCGGGTACAAGGTTACCAAAATGGCCAGTGGAGATCTACTCCTTGAAATACATGAACAAAACCAATTCGATAAACTGAACACCCTCACAACGTTTGGAGACACACCCATCAGTATTACGCCACACAGGTCCATGAACTCATCTCGCGGGGTCGTATCAGACGTAGATTTGCTTGAGCTGACGGAAGCTGAACTTCTGGAAGGATGGAAGAGCCAGAACGTGACAAACGTACAGCGTATTAAGATCAGAAGAGATCAAAAGGAAATCCCAACCAAACACTTAGTACTGACCTTTGCTTCGAGCGATTTGCCGGAAACTATTCAGACTGGGTACACAAAGACATCCGTGAGACCATATATTCCCAACCCCCGCCGTTGCTTCCAATGCCAGAAATATGGCCATGGCTCCAAAACGTGTCGTGGTCGCCAGACTTGTGCACAGTGTGGAGTTCTAGGCCACGTGTCTGAGAACTGCAAACAACCACCACACTGTGTAAACTGCGAAGGAAACCATGCCGCATATTCACGCTCCTGCACATACTGGAAAAAAGAAAAAGAAATAATTACGTTGAAGGTGAAGGAAAACATTACATTTAAGGAAGCACGGCGAAGAGTCGCTCCATTCTATGGAGCTACATACGCTGATGCGGCGCGTCAGGGGGCACCGCCGCACCAGCCCTCGCCACTCCCTCGGCCCGCGCATACCGAGCCGGTGGTTGTGGCACCTGCCCCCAAGGCGGCTGTAGCCCAGGCTACACCGCCTACTCCCAAACAGAGACCGGAGACTCCAGAGTCCTCCAGTCTCAAGGCCTCACCTCCGCAGGTGAGGCCCGAAATTCGAACTAGCAGCCCGCACGTGCGGGCATCCAGTGCCTCCGAGGAGGCAATGGATACGTCGGCACCCTTGGTGCCGAAAGAGCGGCGTGGCTCCTTGGAGCGTGCCAAGAAAACAAAAAAGCCGATAACAGGGCCTGGTGACGGCCCTGTTAAGTGAAGTCAAACTCTGTCTAAACAGCCACTCGCTTTTCGTACACACAGCACAATTTTACATTCACCATGAACACTCAAATTATACAATGGAACGTCAGGGGCCTTTTCAGAAACCTTGACGACATCCAAGAACTCTTACACGAATACTCACCAAAAGTGCTGTGTGTACAAGAAACACACCTTAATTCAAAGCACACAAATTTTCTCCGTAAATACGTTATATTCCGAAAGGACCGTGTTGATGCTATGACATCATCCGGAGGTGTTGCCATCATTGTGAATCAAGGAATTGCATGCACACACTTACAACTCCAAACATCCCTTGAGGCAGTGGCTGTTCGAGCAGTTCTTTTTGATAAACTGATCACAATCTGCACTATCTACATTCCTCCTAGCTATCAGCTGCAAAAACGTGATTTACACTCTTTAATTGATGAACTTCCGGAGCCCTATGTTCTCCTTGGAGACTTTAATGCGCATAGCAGGCTATGGGGTGACTCTCGGTATGACGCGCGAGGTCGACTGATTGAAGAGTTCCTTCTCTCCTCAAGCGCGTGTCTTCTAAATCGAAAAGACTCAACATATTATAATCTCGCCAATAACACCTACTCCTCCATAGACCTAAGCATAGTATCCCCATCTCTTGTGCCCCTACTCCAGTGGAAAGTCATCAGTAATCTGTACGGAAGTGACCACTTCCCCATAGTTTTGAGCACAAATACAGTAACTGAGTGTCCATCACGTGTTCCCAAGTGGCTCATAAACAGAGCCGACTGGGAACACTTTTATACCATCGCTCGTCTAGGTTGGAATGACATAAGTACTTTGAACATTGATGTTGCTGTCAACTACTTCACAGCATTTTTGATTGATGCTGCAACAAAATGCATCCCACAAACAAATGGACACCCTGGAAAACGGCGTGTGCCATGGTGGAACTCTGAATGCCGAAACGCGCGCAAACAGCAAAACAGAGCTTGGAGGCTGCTTCGGAACTCACCGACAGCCGAAAATCTTGACACCTTCAAGAAAATAAAGTCTCAAGGCAGGCGAACGCGTCGGCAGGCAAGAAGAGAAAGTTGGCAGAAGTTTTTGTCAGGGATCAATTCATACACACAGGAAGCTAAAGTGTGGAACATGGTCGGTAGGATAGCAGGAAAACAAGTACACACACTTCCACTCGTAAACACTCAGGGCGACACCTTGGAAGATCAGGCAAACTTCCTCGGTGCACACTTCGAACAGGTGTCCAGCTCATCCCACTATACTGACACTTTCCAAAAATACAGAACAAGAATAGAAAAGCAGAAACTCGAACACAAATGCACTGGATACGAGGCATATAATCAAGCGTTCAGTCTAGCTGAGCTCCGAACATCCCTAAACTCCTGCAGTACTTCTGCCCCAGGTTCTGACCGTGTCGTTTATGAAATGTTAAAAAACCTGCCGATCGAAACGCGAAAAACCTTACTTTGTTTGTACAATGCTATCTGGTTTTCTGGCACTATCCCTAACTCCTGGAAAGAGGCTATTATAATTCCCGTTTTGAAAGAGGGCAAGGACCCTTCCTTACCTTCCAGTTATAGGCCTATTGCACTCACAAGCTGCTTGTGCAAAATCTTTGAAAAAATGATAAACTGCAGACTTGTACACTTTCTTGAAATAAACAATTTGCTCGATCCATTTCAGTGCGGGTTTCGAGAAAGTAGATCCACCACAGACCACCTTGTTCGTATCGAGGCACAGATCAGGGACGCCTTCGTCCATAAACAATATTTTCTCTCTGTATTCCTCGATATCGAAAAGGCTTATGATACAACATGGCGTTTCGGAATTCTAAGAGACCTGTCCCACCTTGGCGTGCGCGGAAGAATGTTTCACATGATCGAAAGTTACCTGTCAAACCGGACATTCCGTGTCCGAGTGGGCACGGTTCTTTCCCAAACATTCGTCCAGGAAACAGGCGTGCCACAAGGTGGTGTACTTAGCTGCACACTTTTTCTCATCAAGATGAATTCCTTGCACTTGTCCATCCCTCGCAATATGTTCTATTGTACATATGTCGACGACGTTCAGCTTGGCTTCAAGTCATGCAACTTGGCCATGTGTGAGCGGCAGGTTCAGCTTGGTTTAAATAAGGTCTCCAAATGGGCAGATGAAAACGGATTTCGACTTAACCCACAAAAAGCACATGTGTCTTGTTCTCTCGAAAGAGAGGCATGCACTCGGAACCCGACATTCAACTGAACGGGCAACAACTGTCCGTCAAAGCCGAGCATAAATTCTTAGGCTTAATCTTGGACAACAAGTTGACCTTCGTACCACACATAAAGTATTTAAAAACAAAATGTTTAAAAGCCATGAATGTTATAAAAGTGTTGTCACGTACTACGTGGGGTAGTGACAGGAAATGCCTCATGAACCTGTATAGAAGCCTTATTCGCACCCGCTTAGATTATGGGGCCATTGTTTATCAGTCAGCGACTCAAAGTGCTTTGAAGATGCTGGATCCCGTGCACCATTCGGGCATCCGCCTTTCTACGGGTGCTTTTCGCACCAGCCCCGTAGAAAGCCTTTACGTTGAGTCAAATGAGTGGTCCCTTCATCTGCAAAGAACCTACATGTCCTTTATATATTTCCTTAAGGTGAAAGCAGACAAGAGGCACCCCTCATACTCTACTATTAATGACTTATCGAGCTCCATTCTTTTTCAAAACAGGCCTTCAATGAGGCAGCCCTTCTCAGTTCGCCTGAAGGGTCTAGCTGAAGAAACTGCAGTATCACTTGAACACAGTTTAATGGCTCCTGTTGCATACCCGCCACCGTGGCAGTGGCAGACTATAGATTGCGATGTGTCTTTTTTAGAAGTTACAAAACATGCGCCTATTGCCCATATTCGAACATACTTCTTGGAACTTCAATACAAATACACACGTCCTGAGTTTTTCACAGATGCCTCTAAGTCTAACTCTTCTGTGTCCTACGCTGCTGTTGGCCCTTCCTTTTCGGATGCTGGCCCTCTACATCCAGGCACAAGTATCTTCACAGCGGAAGCTTACGCGATACTTGTGGCAGCTAAACACATCAAACAATCACAAATACAAAAAGCAGTAATTTATACAGACTCCCTCAGTGTGGTAACGGCTCTGCACAGTCTTAAAAAACAAAAAAACCCTGTCCTCGTTTCACTTTACTCCATTTTATGCACCCTCTACACACTCAACAGACATGTTGTTGTGTGCTGGGTGCCAGGGCACCGTGAGATTCAAGGCAACGTGATGGCGGATCAGCTTGCTGCATCCGCCCACGAAAGCACCGCCGTTACACCGACATCAATCCCGGTCCTTGATCTTAAGCCGTCTCTCAAACGAAAACTCAGGGACTACTGGCAGAGCAAGTGGGATACACACACACAAAACAAACTACACGTTATCAAGCCACACCTTGGCCATTGGCCACCAGTATCAAAATCGCGTCTAACAGAGGTAACACTAACAAGACTCAGGATAGGACACACATACACGACACACACACACCTTTTGTCTGGTGGCAATCCACCATTGTGTGACAGATGTGGGGAATACTTAACCGTCCTTCACATGTTAATTCAGTGTAAACACTTAGAAACTCTTAGAAAACAACATTTTCCAATACTCTACCGACAACATATACCTTTACACCCTGCAATGTTTGTCGGTAGGGAACCACTTTTTAGTCATAATTCATTGTTAGCGTTTTTAAAAGAAATTCACAGCTTTCATGTCATATACCCGGGCATACCGTAGCAGGACCTCTCCAGAGAGGTTTTTGCTGCGGTGGCTACACAAAAAAGCACATGCCTCACGGCCCTTGGACGCAAGGGTTTGAACGAGTGAGGCACTTGTGCTATTGCCATACATATCCACCATCGTCTTTTATTATCACCAACTTTTGTCATCTGTTCACATCACACACACCTTTCACGGCATGGTCATGATTTTATTACCTGTATGTTTTTACCCGCCTTACTGCGAGGAATTTTATGGCCCTTATACAGCCGCTTATCACAATCATTGTCCATATTTTTTAGTAAGATGAACTGGCGCTCTTTGGCCGTGAATCGGCCCTTGCGCCATAAAACATCAAACATCATCACCCCTCATACTTTACTATTAATGATTTGTCGAGCTCAATTTTGTTTCAAAACAGGCCTTCGATGAGGCAGCCCTTCTCTATTCGCTTGAAGAGTCTAGCTGAGGAAACTGGAATCTCACTAGAACACAGTTTAATGGCTCCTGTAGCATATCCGCCACCGTGGCAATGGCAGACTATAGACTGCGATGTGTCTTTCCTAGAAGTTACAAAACATGCACCTGTTGCCCATATCCGAACATACTTTTTGGAACTTCAACACAAATACACATGTCCTGAGTTCTTCACAGATGCCTCCAAGACTAACTCCTCTGTGTCCTACGCTGCTGTAGGCCCATCCTTTTCGGATGCCGGTCCACTACATCCACGCACAAGTATCTTCACAGCGGAAGCGTACGCGATACTTGTGGCAGCTAAACACATCAAACAATTACAAATACAAAAAGCAGTAATTTATACTGACTCCCTAAGTGTGGTAACGGCTCTGCACAGTCTTAAAAAACAAAAAAACCCAGTCCTTGTCTCACTTTACTCTATTTTATGCACACTTTACACACTCGAACAACATGTTGTAGTGTGCTGGGTGCCAGGGCACCGTGAGATTCAAGGCAACGTGAGGGCGGATCAGCTCGCTGTATCCGTGCACAAAAGCACTGCCCCTACACCCATATCAATCCCGGCCCTCGATCTTAAACCATCCCTCAAACGAAACCTCAGAGTATACTGGCAGAGCAAGTGGGATACACACACACAAAACAAACTACACGTTATTAAGCCACACCTTGGTCATTGGCCGCCCGTATCGAAATCGCGTTATACAGAGGTGATACTAACGAGACTCAGGATAGGACACACATACACGACACACACACACCTTTTGTCCGGTGGCGAGCCACCATTGTGTGACAGATGTGGTGAAGTATTGACAGTCCTTCACATTTTAATTGAGTGCAAACAATTGGACACTGTAAGAAAACAACACTTTCCATTACCCTACCGACAACATATACCTTTACACCCTGCAATGTTTGTCGGTAGGGAACCGCTTTTTAGTTATAAATCATTGTTAGCGTTTTTAAAAGAAATTCATAGCTTTCATGTCATATACCCGGGCATACCGTAGCATGACCTCTCCAGAGAGGTTTTTGCTGCGGTGGCTACACAAGAAAGCACATGCCTCACGGCCCTTGGACGCAAGGGTATGAACGAGTGAGGCACTTGTGCTAATGCCATACATATGCACCATCGTCTTTTATTATCACCAACTTTTGTCATCTATTCACATCACACACACCTTTCACCGCATGGTCATGATTTTATTACTTGTATGTTTTTACCCGCCTTACTGCGAGGAATTTTATGGCCCTTATACAGCCGCTTATCACAATCATTGTCCATAATTTTAGTAAGATGAACTGGCGCTCTTTGGCCGTGAAATGGCCCTTGCGCCATAAAACATCAAACATCATCATCAAACATCTGGACTGCCCGGCAAACGACACGTTCCGTGGTGGAACACTGAGTGCCAGAATGCGCGAAAGGAACAGAACAGGGCATGGAGGTTGCTGCGGAACTCGCCGACAGCGGAAAACCTTGAGAGCTTTAGAAAAATAAAATCTCGAGGCAGGAGAACGCGTCGGCAGGCCAGAAAAGAAAGCTGGCACAAGTTTTTATCAGGGATAAATTCATATACACAAGAGGCTAAAGTCTGGAACATGGTTCGTAGGGTAGCAGGAAGACAAGTACACTCAGTCCCACTCGTAAACACACAAGGTGATAGCCTGGAAGATCAAGTGAACTTCCTCGGTGCACACTACGAGCAGGTGTCTAGCTCGTCACACTACACTGAAGCTTTCCAAAGACACAAAGCAAAGATAGAAAAGCAGAAACTAGAATCCAAGTGCACAAATTACGAGGAATACAACCAACCTTTCAACTTAGCTGAGCTACAAACATCACTAAACTCTTGCAATAATTCCGCTCCAGGCTACGACCGTGTCACATATGAAATGTTGAAAAACTTGCCGCTCGAAACGCGAAAAACTTTACTCTCTCTATACAATGCTATCTGGCTCCCCGCAGGGGCGCCTGTTAAAGCAGGCGTTTGGTGTGTAGCGACACCACGGACCCGAGCTAACGGGGGAGTTTCTACTCCCTCCCACGCCTAGCCGTGCGTGGCTTTGCCGTGTCCGGGGAAAAGGGGATCCTGGGGGTTGAGCCGACGCTGGGTGATTGGACCGTTAAGGCCCCCCGGCAGAGGCAACACACCCCTTTGGCCCCGGCTTCACGTAGACGGCACCCCTGGGCTGACCCACCCAGGGGAAATCGGCAGTCGCCTTTTCCTATCTCTCTCTCCCTACATCTTCGTCTTTATCTCTTACTGTTTATCTGTCCTGTCTTCTACTCTCTTCCGTTTACTTCCAAACTTCCTGGCGGCTAGGGTTAACCCTGTGCAAATAGCCTACCTTGGTCTAGGCGCATTGGGTTATAGTGGCGTTGTACGGCTGGCGTCTGCAGGTTTCAGCATCTGTAAACCTGCAGCGTCCCCTCGTTGGGCTCCGTGGTGGGTGGCCGCCAACGCTACCGAACAACATACAATTAGCATGCACAAAGCATTCCCTTTACTAAGTGATCGTGCCTCCTCAAAGCGGGTACGCACCGAAGATATCAACTTTTTCATGCGGCCAAGACAAACCTTTCCTCGATTCCATGTTATACACTGTGAAAAAACTAACAAGCAAGCCAGAACAGTATCCCCCTTCGTAGTGGCTAGGTCCTTAACCGAAACTCTCGGTGCCGGGTACAAGGTTACCAAAATGGCCAGTGGAGATCTACTCCTTGAAATACATGAACCAAACCAATTCGATAAACTGAACACCCTCACAACGTTTGGAGACACACCCATCAGTATTACGCCACACAGGTCCATGAACTCATCTCGCGGGGTCGTATCAGACGTAGATTTGCTTGAGCTGACGGAAGCTGAACTTCTGGAAGGATGGAAGAGCCAGAACGTGACAAACGTACAGCGTATTAAGATCAGAAGAGATCAAAAGGAAATCCCAACCAAACACTTAGTACTGACCTTTGCTTCGAGCGATTTGCCGGAAACTATTCAGACTGGGTACACAAAGACATCCGTGAGACCATATATTCCCAACCCCCGCCGTTGCTTCCAATGCCAGAAATATGGCCATGGCTCCAAAACGTGTCGTGGTCGCCAGACTTGTGCACAATGTGGAGTTCTAGGCCACGGGTCTGAAAACTGCGAACAACCACCACACTGTGTAAACTGCGAAGGAAACCATGCCGCATATTCACGCTCCTGCACATACTGGAAAAAAGAAAAAGAAATAATTACGTTGAAGGTGAAGGAAAACATTACATTTAAGGAAGCACGGCGAAGAGTCGCTCCATTCTATGGAGCTACATACGCTGATGCGGCGCGTCAGGGGGCACCGCCGCACCAGCCCTCGCCACTCCCTCGGCCCGCGCATACCGAGCCGGTGGTTGTGGCACCTGCCCCCAAGGCGGCTGTAGCCCAGGCTACACCGCCTACTCCCAAACAGAGACCGGAGACTCCAGAGTCCTCCAGTCTCAAGGCCTCACCTCCGCAGGTGAGGCCCGAAATTCGAACTAGCAGCCCGCACGTGCGGGCATCCAGTGCCTCCGAGGAGGCAATGGATACGTCGGCACCCTTGGTGCCGAAAGAGCGGCGTGGCTCCTTGGAGCGCGCCAAGAAAACAAAAAAGCCGATAACAGGGCCTGGTGACGGCCCTGTTAAGTGAAGTCAAACTCTGTCTAAACAGCCACTCGCTTTTCGTACACACAGCACTATTTTACATTCACCATGAACACTCAAATTATACAATGGAACGTCAGGGGCCTTTTCAGAAACCTTGACGACATCCAAGAACTCTTACACGAATACTCACCAAAAGTGCTGTGTGTACAAGAAACACACCTTAATTCAAAGCACACAAATTTTCTCCGTAAATACGTTATATTCCGAAAGGACCGTGTTGATGCTATGACATCATCCGGAGGTGTTGCCATCATTGTGAATCAAGGAATTGCATGCACACACTTACAACTCCAAACATCCCTTGAGGCAGTGGCTGTTCGAGCAGTTCTTTTTGATAAACTGATCACAATCTGCACTATCTACATTCCTCCTAGCTATCAGCTGCAAAAACGTGATTTACACTCTTTAATTGATGAACTTCCGGAGCCCTATGTTCTCCTTGGAGACTTTAATGCGCATAGCAGGCTATGGGGTGACTCTCGGTATGACGCGCGAGGCCGACTGATTGATGAGTTCCTTCTCTCCTCAAGCGCGTGTCTTCTAAATCGAAAAGACTCAACGTATTATAATCTCGCCAATAACACCTACTCCTCCATAGACCTAAGCATAGTATCCCCATCTCTTGTGCCCCTACTCCAGTGGAAAGTCATCAGTAATCTGTACGGAAGTGACCACTTCCCCATAGTTTTGAGCACAAATACAGTAACTGAGTGTCCATCACGTGTTCCCAAGTGGCTCATAAACAGAGCCGACTGGGAACACTTTTATACCATCGCTCGTCTAGGTTGGAATGACATAAGTACTTTGAACATTGATGTTGCTGTCAACTACTTCACAGCATTTTTGATTGATGCTGCAACAAAATGCATCCCACAAACAAATGGGCACCCTGGAAAACGGCGTGTGCCATGGTGGAACTCTGAATGCCGAAACGCGCGCAAACAGCAAAACAGAGCTTGGAGGCTGCTTCGGAACTCACCGACAGCCGAAAATCTTGACACCTTCAAGAAAATAAAGTCTCAAGGCAGGCGAACGCGTCGGCAGGCAAGAAGAGAAAGTTGGCAGAAGTTTTTGTCAGGGATCAATTCATACACACAGGAAGCTAAAGTCTGGAACATGGTCGGTAGGATAGCAGGAAAACAAGTACACACACTTCCACTCGTAAACACTCAGGGTGACACCTTGGAAGATCAGGCAAACTTCCTCGGTGCACACTTCGAACAGGTGTCCAGCTCATCCCACTATACTGACACTTTCCAAAAATACAGAACAAGAATAGAAAAGCAGAAACTCGAACACAAATGCACTGGATACGAGGCATATAATCAAGCGTTCAGTCTAGCTGAGCTCCGAACATCCCTAAACTCCTGCAGTACTTCTGCCCCAGGTTCTGACCGTGTCGTTTATGAAATGTTAAAAAACCTGCCGATCGAAACGCGGAAAACCTTACTTTGTTTGTACAATGCTATCTGGTTTTCTGGCACTATCTCAAACTCCTGGAAAGAGGCTATTATAATTCCCGTTTTGAAAGAGGGCAAGGACCCTTCCTTACCTTCCAGTTATAGGCCTATTGCACTCACAAGCTGCTTGTGCAAAATCTTTGAAAAAATGATAAACTGCAGACTTGTACACTTTCTTGAAATAAACAATTTGCTCGATCCATTTCAGTGCGGGTTTCGAGAAAGTAGATCCACCACAGACCACCTTGTTCGTATCGAGGCACAGATCAGGGACGCCTTCGTCCATAAACAATATTTTCTCTCTGTATTCCTCGATATCGAAAAGGCTTATGATACAACATGGCGTTTCGGAATTCTAAGAGACCTGTCCCACCTTGACGTGCGCGGAAGAATGTTTCACATAATCGAAAGTTACCTGTCAAACCGGACATTCCGTGTCCGAGTGGGCACGGTTCTTTCCCAAACATTCGTCCAGGAAACAGGCGTGCCACAAGGTGGTGTACTTAGCTGCACACTTTTTCTCATCAAGATGAATTCCTTGCACTTGTCCATCCCTCGCAATATGTTCTATTGTACATATGTCGACGACGTTCAGCTTGGCTTCAAGTCATGCAACTTGGCCATGTGTGAGCGGCAGGTTCAGCTTGGTTTAAATAAGGTCTCCAAATGGGCAGATGAAAACGGATTTCGACTTAACCCACAAAAAAGCACATGTGTCTTGTTCTCTCGAAAGAGAGGCATGCACTCGGAACCCGACATTCAACTGAACGGGCAACAACTGTCCGTCAAAGCCGAGCATAAATTCTTAGGCTTAATCTTGGACAACAAGTTGACCTTCGTACCCCACATAAAGTATTTAAAAACAAAATGTTTAAAAGCCATGAATGTTATAAAAGTGTTGTCACGTACTACGTGGGGTAGTGACAGGAAATGCCTCATGAACCTGTATAGAAGCCTTATTCGCACCCGCTTAGATTATGGGGCCATTGTTTATCAGTCAGCGACTCAAAGTGCTTTGAAGATGCTGGATCCCGTGCACCATTCGGGCATCCGCCTTTCTACGGGTGCTTTTCGCACCAGCCCCGTAGAAAGCCTTTACGTTGAGTCAAACGAGTGGTCCCTTCATCTGCAAAGAACCTACATGTCCTTTATATATTTCCTTAAGGTGAAAGCAGACAAGAGGCACCCCTCATACTCTACTATTAATGACTTATCGAGCTCCATTTTTTTTCAAAACAGGCCTTCAATGAGGCAGCCCTTCTCAGTTCGCCTGAAGGGTCTAGCTGAAGAAACTGCAGTATCACTTGAACACAGTTTAATGGCTCCTGTTGCATACCCGCCACCGTGGCAGTGGCAGACTATAGATTGCGATGTGTCTTTTTTAGAAGTTACAAAACATGCGCCTATTGCCCATATTCGAACATACTTCTTGGAACTTCAATACAAATACACACGTCCTGAGTTTTTCACAGATGCCTCTAAGTCTAACTCTTCTGTGTCCTACGCTGCTGTTGGCCCTTCCTTTTCGGATGCTGGCCCTCTACATCCAGGCACAAGTATCTTCACAGCGGAAGCTTACGCGATACTTGTGGCAGCTAAACACATCAAACAATCACAAATACAAAAAGCAGTAATTTATACAGACTCCCTCAGTGTGGTAACGGCTCTGCACAGTCTTAAAAAACAAAAAAACCCTGTCCTCGTTTCACTTTACTCCATTTTATGCACCCTCTACACACTCAACAGACATGTTGTTGTGTGCTGGGTGCCAGGGCACCGTGAGATTCAAGGCAACGTGATGGCGGATCAGCTTGCTGCATCCGCCCACGAAAGCACCGCCGTTACACCGACATCAATCCCGGTCCTTGATCTTAAGCCGTCTCTCAAACGAAAACTCAGGGACTACTGGCAGAGCAAGTGGGATACACACACACAAAACAAACTACACGTTATCAAGCCACACCTTGGCCATTGGCCACCAGTATCAAAATCGCGTCTAACAGAGGTAACACTAACAAGACTCAGGATAGGACACACATACACGACACACACACACCTTTTGTCTGGTGGCAATCCACCATTGTGTGACAGATGTGGGGAATACTTAACCGTCCTTCACATGTTAATTCAGTGTAAACACTTAGAAACTCTTAGAAAACAACATTTTCCAATACTCTACCGACAACATATACCTTTACACCCTGCAATGTTTGTCGGTAGGGAACCACTTTTTAGTCATAATTCATTGTTAGCGTTTTTAAAAGAAATTCACAGCTTTCATGTCATATACCCGGGCATACCGTAGCAGGACCTCTCCAGAGAGGTTTTTGCTGCGGTGGCTACACAAAAAAGCACATGCCTCACGGCCCTTGGACGCAAGGGTTTGAACGAGTGAGGCACTTGTGCTATTGCCATACATATCCACCATCGTCTTTTATTATCACCAACTTTTGTCATCTGTTCACATCACACACACCTTTCACGGCATGGTCATGATTTTATTACCTGTATGTTTTTACCCGCCTTACTGCGAGGAATTTTATGGCCCTTATACAGCCGCTTATCACAATCATTGTCCATATTTTTTAGTAAGATGAACTGGCGCTCTTTGGCCGTGAATCGGCCCTTGCGCCATAAAACATCAAACATCATCAGGCCACAACTCTGACAATTGCGAAGAACCATCACACTGTGTGAACTGTGGCGGAAATCATGCCGCATACTCACGGTCTTGCTCATTTTGGAAAAAAGAAAAAGAAATTATCACATTGAAAATTAAAGAAAATATTACATTTAAGGAAGCAAGACGAAGAGTGTCGCCATTTTATGGCGCTACATATGCTGATGCGGCGCGTCAGGGGGCAACGCCGCAGCAGCCCTCGTCACTCCTTCGGCCAGCGCAGAGCGAGCCGACGGCTGTGGCACCTGCCCCCAAGGCGGCAGTAGTTCAGTCTACTCCGCCGCCTAGCGAATTGAGGCCGGAGACTCCAGGGTCCTCTGGTCTCAAGGCCTCCCCACACCAGGCGAGGCCTAAAATCCGAACCACCATCTCGCATGTGCGGGCAACCAGTGCCTCTGCGGAGGCAATGGATACAACGGTACCCTTGGTACCAAAAGAGCGGCGCGCCTCCTTGGAGCGCGTTAAGAAAAATAAAAAACCAATAACGGGGCCGGACGACCGTCCTGCCACCTGAATTATTGACCTCACTCCAACACAGGATACTCTTTGTACACACAGCAGCATCTCTCTTGTTTAAATATGCAGACAGAAATATTACAGTGGAACATCCGAGGCCTTCTTCGAAACCTCGATGACTTACAAGAACTCCTCCATGAACACAATCCAAGAGTGCTGTGTGTACAGGAGACACACTTAAAACGAACTAACACAAACTTTTTACGTAACTATATAATCTTCCGAAAGGATAGAGATGATGCCATGCTACCATCCGGTGGTGTAGCGGTTATAGTAAGTCAAGGTATAGCATGCACACAATTACCCCTTCAAACTTCCCTCGAGGCGGTGGCTGTCCGAGCAGTTATTCTAAACAAACTTGTCACTGTTTGCTCTTTGTACATACCTCCGCACCACCGTCTCGAAAAACTTCAATTCCAGTCTTTAATCGACGAACTACCTGAACCTTATCTGGTCCTTGGGGACCTGAACGCACATAATGGTCTGTGGGGTGACTCTCGCTGTGATGCCCGAGGTCGTCTCATTGAAAAATTCCTCCTTTCATCGGGTGCTTGTCTGTTGAATAGGAAAGAGGCAACATACTATAACCTTGCCAACAAAACTTACTCTTCCATAGACCTCAGTATCGCATCTCCTTCACTTGTACCATTACTTCAGTGGAAAGTCATAAATAATCCATACGGAAGTGACCATTTCCCTTTAGTTTTGAGTACACCAATAACAAATGAATGTCCTCCACATGTTCCCAAATGGCTGGTAAACAAAGCCAACTGGGAACGATTTCAAAAGCTTACTCACCTAAATTGGACTGACATATGCGGGTTAGGCATAGATGAAGCTGTGCAGTACTTCACGGCTTTTCTTACTGACGCAGCAAACAAGTGCATTCCACAAACATCTGGACTGCCCCGCAGGGGCGCCTGCGCAAGTAGGCGTTTGGTGTGTAGCGACACCACGGACCCGAGCTAACGGGGGAGTTTCTACTCCCTCCCACGCCTAGCCGTGCGTGGCTTTGCCGTGCCCGGGGAAAAGGGGATCCTGGGGGTTGAGCTGACGCTGGGTGATTGGACCTTTAAGGCCCCCCAGCAGAGGCAACACACCTCTTTGGCCCCGGCTTCACGTAGACGGCACCCCTGGGCTGACCCACCCAGGGGAAATCGGCAGTCGCCTTTTCCTATCTCTCTCTCCCTACATCTTCGTCTTTTGTTCTCACTTTACATCTTTCCTGTCTTCTACTCTCTTCTGTATACTTCCAATTTTCCTGGCGGCAAGGGTTAACCCTGTGCAAATAGCCTACCTTGGTCTAGGCGCATTGGGTTATGGCAGTGTTGTACGGCTGACGTCTGCAAGCTTTCAGCACCTGTAAACTTGCAGCGTCCCCTTGTTGGGCTCCGTGGTGGGTGGCCGCCAACGCTGCTGAACAAAAATAAGACCGGCATGCAAGGCGCATTTCCTCTACTATCTGATCGTACCGGCCTAAAGCGGGTACGCACCGACGACATAAATCTCTTCAACCAGCCAATAGAAACTTTTCCCCACTTCCACGTCATTCACTGTGAAAAAACCGGAAAGCAAGCCAGGACCGTATCTCCTTTCGTAGTTGCCAGGTGTCTTACGGAAACTCTCGGGGCTGGATACAAAGTAACCAAAATGGCGAGCGGAGACCTTCTTCTAGAAATTCGGGACAAAGCACAATATGTAAAGCTAAACAGCCTCTCAACGTTTGGTGACGTACCGATCACCATAACACCACACCGATCCATGAACACCACTCGCGGAGTGGTATCTGATGCAGACTTACTTGAGCTCACCGAGACTGAACTTTTGGAAGGATGGAAGAGCCAAAATGTCAATAATGTACAGAGAATTATCATCAGAAGAGATAATAAGGAAATTCCAACGAAACACTTGATACTCACGTTTGCATCCAGTAAACTACCAGATTCCATTCAAACAGGGTACACGAAAACATCTATCAGGCCGTATATACCAAATCCTCGTCGTTGCTTCCAATGCCAGAAGTATGGCCATGGCTCTAAGACCTGTCGTGGTCGCCAGACTTGTGCACAATGTGGAGTCCAAGGCCACGTGTCCGAGAACTGCAAAGAACCGGCACACTGTGTGAACTGCGAAGGAAACCATGCCGCATATTCACGCTCCTGCACATACTGGAAAAAAGAAAAAGAAATAATTACATTGAAGGTGAAGGAGAACATTACGTTTAAGGAAGCACGGCGAAGAGTCGCTCCATTCTATGGACCTACATACGCTGATGCGGCGCGTCAGGGGGCACCGCCGCACCAGCCCTCGCCACCCCTTCGGCCCGCGCAGAGCGAGCCGTCGGCTGTGGCACCTGCCCCCAAGGCGGCTGTAGCCCAGGCTACACCGCCTACTCTCAAACAGAGACCGGAGACTCCAGAGTCTTCGGGTCTCAAGGCCTCCCCTCACCAGGCGAGGCCCAAAATCCAAACTAACAGCCCGCACGTGCGGGCATCCAGTGCCTCCGAGGAGGCAATGGATACGTCGGCACCCTTGGTGCCGAAAGAGCGGCGTGGCTCCTTGGAGCGCGCCAAGAAAACAAAAAAGCAAATAACAGGGCCTGGTGATGGCCCTGTTAAGTGAACTCAAACTCCCCGTCTAAACAGCCACTTGTTTTTCGTACACACAGCATTATTTTACATTCACCATGAACACTCAAATTATACAATGGAACGTCAGGGGCCTTCTCAGAAACCTTGACGACATCCAAGAACTCCTACACGAACACTCACCAAAAGTGCTGTGTGTACAAGAAACACACCTTAATTCAAAACACACAAATTTTCTTCGCAAATACGTTATTTTTCGAAAGGACCGTGATGATGCCGTGACATCATCCGGAGGTGTTGCCATCATAGTGAATCAAGAAATTGCATGCACACACTTACAACTCCAAACATCCCTTGAGGCAGTGGCTGTTCGAGCGGTTCTTTTTGATAAACTGATCACAATCTGCACGATTTACATTCCTCCTAGTTATCAGCTACAAAAACGTGATTTACACTCTTTAATTGATGAACTTCCGGAACCTTATGTTCTCCTTGGAGACTTTAATGCGCATAGCAGGCTATGGGGAGACTCTCGGTATGACGCGCGAGGTCGACTTATCGAACAGTTCCTTCTCTCGTCGAGCGCGTGTCTCCTAAACCGAAAAGAACCAACCTATTATAATCTCGCCAATAACACCTACTCCTCCATAGACCTGAGCATAGTATCTCCATCTCTTGTGCCTCTATTCCAGTGGAAAGTCGTCAGTAATCCGTACGGAAGTGACCACTTCCCCGTAGTTTTGAGCACAACTACAGCAACTGAGTGTCCATCACGTGTTCCCAAGTGGCTCATAAACAGAGCCGACTGGGAACAGTTTTATACTATTGCTAATCTAGGTTGGAATGACATCCGTACTTTGAACATTGATGTTGCGGTGAACTACTTCACAGCGTTTTTGATCGATGCTGCAACAAAATGCATCCCACAAACAAATGGGCACCCTGGAAAACGACGTGTGCCATGGTGGAACTCTGAATGCCGAAACGCGCGCAAACAGCAAAACAGAGCTTGGAGGCTGCTTCGGAACTCGCCGACAGCCGAAAATCTTGAAACCTTCAAGAAAATAAAGTCTCAAGGCAGGAGAACACGTCGGCAGGCCAGAAGAGAAAGCTGGCAGAAGTTTTTATCAGGGGTTAATTCATACACACAGGAGGCTAAAGTCTGGGACATGGTCCATAGGATAGCAGGAAAACAAGTACACACACTTCCACTCGTAAACACTCAGGGTGATACCTTGGAAGATCAGGCAAACTTCCTCGGTGCACACTTCGAACAGGTATCCAGCTCGTCCCACTATACTGACACTTTCCAAAAATACAGAACAAGAATAGAAAAGCAGAAACTTGAACACAAATCCAATAGATACGAGGGATATAACCAAGCTTTCAGTCTTGCTGAGCTCCGAACATCTCTGAACTCCTGCAGTACTTCTGCCCCAGGTTCTGACCGTGTGATGTATGAAATGTTAAAGAACCTACCAAACGAAACCCGAAAAACCTTACTTTGTTTGTACAATGCTATTTGGTCTTCTGGCACTATTCCTACCTCCTGGAAAGAGGCTATTGTTATTCCTATTTTGAAAGAGGGCAGGGACCCTTCTTTAGCTTCGAGTTATAGGCCTATTGCACTTACAAGCTGCTTGTGCAAAGTCTTCGAAAAAATGATAAACTGCCGACTTGTACACTTTCTTGAAACAAACAATTTGCTCGACCCATTTCAGTGCGGGTTTCGAGAGAGTAGATCCACGACAGACCACCTTGTTCGTATCGAGGCCCAGATCAGAGACGCCTTTGTCCATAAACAATATTTTCTCTCCGTGTTCCTCGATATCGAAAAGGCTTATGATACAACATGGCGTTTTGGAATTCTAAGAGACCTATCCAACCTTGGCGTGCGCGGAAGAATGTTTCACATAATCAAAAGTTACCTGTCAAACCGGACATTCCGTGTCCGAGTGGGCACGGTTCATTCTCAAACATTTGTCCAGGAAACAGGCGTTCCACAAGGTGGTGTACTTAGCTGCACACTTTTTCTCATAAAAATGAATTCCTTGCGCTTGACCATCCCTCGCAATATGTTTTATTGTACATATGTGGATGACGTCCAGCTTGGCTTTAGGTCTTGCAATCTGGCAATGTGTGAGCGGCAGGTTCAGTTAGGTTTAAACAAGCTCACAAAATGGGCAGAGGAAAACGGATTCCGACTGAACCCACAAAAAAGCACGTGTGTCCTGTTCTCCAGAAAGAGAGGCATGCACTCAGAACCAGACATTGAACTGAACGGTCAGCGTCTGTCTGTTAATACGGAGCATAAATTCCTAGGATTAATCTTGGACAACAAGTTGACCTTCGTACCGCACATCAAGTATCTAAAAACAAAATGTTTAAAAGCCATGAATGTTTTAAAAGTGTTGTCACGTACTAGGTGGGGTAGTGACAGGCAATGTCTCATGAACCTATATAGAAGCCTCATTCGCACCCGCTTAGATTATGGGGCCGTTGTTTATCAGTCTGCGACTCAAAGTGCTTTGAAGATGCTGGACCCCGTGCACCATTTGGGCATCCGCCTTTCTACGGGTGCTTTTCGCACCAGCCCCGTAGAAAGCCTTTATGTTGAGTCAAATGAGTGGTCGCTTCATCTGCAGAGAACTTACATGTCCTTTGTTTATTACCTTAAGGTGAAAGCAGACAAGAAGCACCCCTCATACTTTACTATTAATGATTTGTCGAGCTCAATTTTGTTTCAAAACAGGCCTTCGATGAGGCAGCCCTTCTCTATTCGCTTGAAGAGTCTAGCTGAGGAAACTGGAATCTCACTAGAACACAGTTTAATGGCTCCTGTAGCATATCCGCCACCGTGGCAATGGCAGACTATAGACTGCGATGTGTCTTTCCTAGAAGTTACAAAACATGCACCTGTTGCCCATATCCGAACATACTTTTTGGAACTTCAACACAAATACACATGTCCTGAGTTCTTCACAGATGCCTCCAAGACTAACTCCTCTGTGTCCTACGCTGCTGTAGGCCCATCCTTTTCGGATGCCGGTCCACTACATCCACGCACAAGTATCTTCACAGCGGAAGCGTACGCGATACTTGTGGCAGCTAAACACATCAAACAATTACAAATACAAAAAGCAGTAATTTATACTGACTCCCTAAGTGTGGTAACGGCTCTGCACAGTCTTAAAAAACAAAAAAACCCAGTCCTTGTCTCACTTTACTCTATTTTATGCACACTTTACACACTCGAACAACATGTTGTAGTGTGCTGGGTGCCAGGGCACCGTGAGATTCAAGGCAACGTGAGGGCGGATCAGCTCGCTGTATCCGTGCACAAAAGCACTGCCCCTACACCCATATCAATCCCGGCCCTCGATCTTAAACCTTCCCTCAAACGAAACCTCAGAGTATACTGGCAGAGCAAGTGGGATACACACACACAAAACAAACTACACGTTATTAAGCCACACCTTGGTCATTGGCCGCCCGTATCGAAATCGCGTTATACAGAGGTGATACTAACGAGACTCAGGATAGGACACACATACACGACACACACACACCTTTTGTCCGGTGGCGAGCCACCATTGTGTGACAGATGTGGTGAAGCATTGACAGTCCTTCACATTTTAATTGAGTGCAAACAATTGGACACTGTAAGAAAACAACACTTTCCATTACCCTACCGACAACATATACCTTTACACCCTGCAATGTTTGTCGGTAGGGAACCGCTTTTTAGTTATAAATCATTGTTAGCGTTTTTAAAAGAAATTCATAGCTTTCATGTCATATACCCGGGCATACCGTAGCATGACCTCTCCAGAGAGGTTTTTGCTGCGGTGGCTACACAAGAAAGCACATGCCTCACGGCCCTTGGACGCAAGGGTATGAACGAGTGAGGCACTTGTGCTAATGCCATACATATGCACCATCGTCTTTTATTATCACCAACTTTTGTCATCTATTCACATCACACACACCTTTCACCGCATGGTCATGATTTTATTACTTGTATGTTTTTACCCGCCTTACTGCGAGGAATTTTATGGCCCTTATACAGCCGCTTATCACAATCATTGTCCATAATTTTAGTAAGATGAACTGGCGCTCTTTGGCCGTGAAATGGCCCTTGCGCCATAAAACATCAAACATCATCATCAAACATCTGGACTGCCCGGCAAACGACACGTTCCGTGGTGGAACACTGAGTGCCAGAATGCGCGAAAGGAACAGAACAGGGCATGGAGGTTGCTGCGGAACTCGCCGACAGCGGAAAACCTTGAGAGCTTTAGAAAAATAAAATCTCGAGGCAGGAGAACGCGTCGGCAGGCCAGAAAAGAAAGCTGGCACAAGTTTTTATCAGGGATAAATTCATATACACAAGAGGCTAAAGTCTGGAACATGGTTCGTAGGGTAGCAGGAAGACAAGTACACTCAGTCCCACTCGTAAACACACAAGGTGATAGCCTGGAAGATCAAGTGAACTTCCTCGGTGCACACTACGAGCAGGTGTCTAGCTCGTCACACTACACTGAAGCTTTCCAAAGACACAAAGCAAAGATAGAAAAGCAGAAACTAGAATCCAAGTGCACAAATTACGAGGAATACAACCAACCTTTCAACTTAGCTGAGCTACAAACATCACTAAACTCTTGCAATAATTCCGCTCCAGGCTACGACCGTGTCACATATGAAATGTTGAAAAACTTGCCGCTCGAAACGCGAAAAACTTTACTCTCTCTATACAATGCTATCTGGCTCCCCGCAGGGGCGCCTGTTAAAGCAGGCGTTTGGTGTGTAGCGACACCACGGACCCGAGCTAACGGGGGAGTTTCTACTCCCTCCCACGCCTAGCCGTGCGTGGCTTTGCCGTGTCCGGGGAAAAGGGGATCCTGGGGGTTGAGCCGACGCTGGGTGATTGGACCGTTAAGGCCCCCCGGCAGAGGCAACACACCCCTTTGGCCCCGGCTTCACGTAGACGGCACCCCTGGGCTGACCCACCCAGGGGAAATCGGCAGTCGCCTTTTCCTATCTCTCTCTCCCTACATCTTCGTCTTTATCTCTTACTGTTTATCTGTCCTGTCTTCTACTCTCTTCCGTTTACTTCCAAACTTCCTGGCGGCTAGGGTTAACCCTGTGCAAATAGCCTACCTTGGTCTAGGCGCATTGGGTTATAGTGGCGTTGTACGGCTGGCGTCTGCAGGTTTCAGCATCTGTAAACCTGCAGCGTCCCCTCGTTGGGCTCCGTGGTGGGTGGCCGCCAACGCTACCGAACAACATACAATTAGCATGCACAAAGCATTCCCTTTACTAAGTGATCGTGCCTCCTCAAAGCGGGTACGCACCGAAGATATCAACTTTTTCATGCGGCCAAGACAAACCTTTCCTCGATTCCATGTTATACACTGTGAAAAAACTAACAAGCAAGCCAGAACAGTATCCCCCTTCGTAGTGGCTAGGTCCTTAACCGAAACTCTCGGTGCCGGGTACAAGGTTACCAAAATGGCCAGTGGAGATCTACTCCTTGAAATACATGAACCAAACCAATTCGATAAACTGAACACCCTCACAACGTTTGGAGACACACCCATCAGTATTACGCCACACAGGTCCATGAACTCATCTCGCGGGGTCGTATCAGACGTAGATTTGCTTGAGCTGACGGAAGCTGAACTTCTGGAAGGATGGAAGAGCCAGAACGTGACAAACGTACAGCGTATTAAGATCAGAAGAGATCAAAAGGAAATCCCAACCAAACACTTAGTACTGACCTTTGCTTCGAGCGATTTGCCGGAAACTATTCAGACTGGGTACACAAAGACATCCGTGAGACCATATATTCCCAACCCCCGCCGTTGCTTCCAATGCCAGAAATATGGCCATGGCTCCAAAACGTGTCGTGGTCGCCAGACTTGTGCACAATGTGGAGTTCTAGGCCACGGGTCTGAAAACTGCGAACAACCACCACACTGTGTAAACTGCGAAGGAAACCATGCCGCATATTCACGCTCCTGCACATACTGGAAAAAAGAAAAAGAAATAATTACGTTGAAGGTGAAGGAAAACATTACATTTAAGGAAGCACGGCGAAGAGTCGCTCCATTCTATGGAGCTACATACGCTGATGCGGCGCGTCAGGGGGCACCGCCGCACCAGCCCTCGCCACTCCCTCGGCCCGCGCATACCGAGCCGGTGGTTGTGGCACCTGCCCCCAAGGCGGCTGTAGCCCAGGCTACACCGCCTACTCCCAAACAGAGACCGGAGACTCCAGAGTCCTCCAGTCTCAAGGCCTCACCTCCGCAGGTGAGGCCCGAAATTCGAACTAGCAGCCCGCACGTGCGGGCATCCAGTGCCTCCGAGGAGGCAATGGATACGTCGGCACCCTTGGTGCCGAAAGAGCGGCGTGGCTCCTTGGAGCGCGCCAAGAAAACAAAAAAGCCGATAACAGGGCCTGGTGACGGCCCTGTTAAGTGAAGTCAAACTCTGTCTAAACAGCCACTCGCTTTTCGTACACACAGCACTATTTTACATTCACCATGAACACTCAAATTATACAATGGAACGTCAGGGGCCTTTTCAGAAACCTTGACGACATCCAAGAACTCTTACACGAATACTCACCAAAAGTGCTGTGTGTACAAGAAACACACCTTAATTCAAAGCACACAAATTTTCTCCGTAAATACGTTATATTCCGAAAGGACCGTGTTGATGCTATGACATCATCCGGAGGTGTTGCCATCATTGTGAATCAAGGAATTGCATGCACACACTTACAACTCCAAACATCCCTTGAGGCAGTGGCTGTTCGAGCAGTTCTTTTTGATAAACTGATCACAATCTGCACTATCTACATTCCTCCTAGCTATCAGCTGCAAAAACGTGATTTACACTCTTTAATTGATGAACTTCCGGAGCCCTATGTTCTCCTTGGAGACTTTAATGCGCATAGCAGGCTATGGGGTGACTCTCGGTATGACGCGCGAGGCCGACTGATTGAAGAGTTCCTTCTCTCCTCAAGCGCGTGTCTTCTAAATCGAAAAGACTCAACGTATTATAATCTCGCCAATAACACCTACTCCTCCATAGACCTAAGCATAGTATCCCCATCTCTTGTGCCCCTACTCCAGTGGAAAGTCATCAGTAATCTGTACGGAAGTGACCACTTCCCCATAGTTTTGAGCACAAATACAGTAACTGAGTGTCCATCACGTGTTCCCAAGTGGCTCATAAACAGAGCCGACTGGGAACACTTTTATACCATCGCTCGTCTAGGTTGGAATGACATAAGTACTTTGAACATTGATGTTGCTGTCAACTACTTCACAGCATTTTTGATTGATGCTGCAACAAAATGCATCCCACAAACAAATGGGCACCCTGGAAAACGGCGTGTGCCATGGTGGAACTCTGAATGCCGAAACGCGCGCAAACAGCAAAACAGAGCTTGGAGGCTGCTTCGGAACTCACCGACAGCCGAAAATCTTGACACCTTCAAGAAAATAAAGTCTCAAGGCAGGCGAACGCGTCGGCAGGCAAGAAGAGAAAGTTGGCAGAAGTTTTTGTCAGGGATCAATTCATACACACAGGAAGCTAAAGTCTGGAACATGGTCGGTAGGATAGCAGGAAAACAAGTACACACACTTCCACTCGTAAACACTCAGGGTGACACCTTGGAAGATCAGGCAAACTTCCTCGGTGCACACTTCGAACAGGTGTCCAGCTCATCCCACTATACTGACACTTTCCAAAAATACAGAACAAGAATAGAAAAGCAGAAACTCGAACACAAATGCACTGGATACGAGGCATATAATCAAGCGTTCAGTCTAGCTGAGCTCCGAACATCCCTAAACTCCTGCAGTACTTCTGCCCCAGGTTCTGACCGTGTCGTTTATGAAATGTTAAAAAACCTGCCGATCGAAACGCGGAAAACCTTACTTTGTTTGTACAATGCTATCTGGTTTTCTGGCACTATCTCAAACTCCTGGAAAGAGGCTATTATAATTCCCGTTTTGAAAGAGGGCAAGGACCCTTCCTTACCTTCCAGTTATAGGCCTATTGCACTCACAAGCTGCTTGTGCAAAATCTTTGAAAAAATGATAAACTGCAGACTTGTACACTTTCTTGAAATAAACAATTTGCTCGATCCATTTCAGTGCGGGTTTCGAGAAAGTAGATCCACCACAGACCACCTTGTTCGTATCGAGGCACAGATCAGGGACGCCTTCGTCCATAAACAATATTTTCTCTCTGTATTCCTCGATATCGAAAAGGCTTATGATACAACATGGCGTTTCGGAATTCTAAGAGACCTGTCCCACCTTGACGTGCGCGGAAGAATGTTTCACATAATCGAAAGTTACCTGTCAAACCGGACATTCCGTGTCCGAGTGGGCACGGTTCTTTCCCAAACATTCGTCCAGGAAACAGGCGTGCCACAAGGTGGTGTACTTAGCTGCACACTTTTTCTCATCAAGATGAATTCCTTGCACTTGTCCATCCCTCGCAATATGTTCTATTGTACATATGTCGACGACGTTCAGCTTGGCTTCAAGTCATGCAACTTGGCCATGTGTGAGCGGCAGGTTCAGCTTGGTTTAAATAAGGTCTCCAAATGGGCAGATGAAAACGGATTTCGACTTAACCCACAAAAAAGCACATGTGTCTTGTTCTCTCGAAAGAGAGGCATGCACTCGGAACCCGACATTCAACTGAACGGGCAACAACTGTCCGTCAAAGCCGAGCATAAATTCTTAGGCTTAATCTTGGACAACAAGTTGACCTTCGTACCCCACATAAAGTATTTAAAAACAAAATGTTTAAAAGCCATGAATGTTATAAAAGTGTTGTCACGTACTACGTGGGGTAGTGACAGGAAATGCCTCATGAACCTGTATAGAAGCCTTATTCGCACCCGCTTAGATTATGGGGCCATTGTTTATCAGTCAGCGACTCAAAGTGCTTTGAAGATGCTGAATCCCGTGCACCATTCGGGCATCCGCCTTTCTACGGGTGCTTTTCGCACCAGCCCCGTAGAAAGCCTTTACGTTGAGTCAAACGAGTGGTCCCTTCATCTGCAAAGAACCTACATGTCCTTTATATATTTCCTTAAGGTGAAAGCAGACAAGAGGCACCCCTCATACTCTACTATTAATGACTTATCGAGCTCCATTTTTTTTCAAAACAGGCCTTCAATGAGGCAGCCCTTCTCAGTTCGCCTGAAGGGTCTAGCTGAAGAAACTGCAGTATCACTTGAACACAGTTTAATGGCTCCTGTTGCATACCCGCCACCGTGGCAGTGGCAGACTATAGATTGCGATGTGTCTTTTTTAGAAGTTACAAAACATGCGCCTATTGCCCATATTCGAACATACTTCTTGGAACTTCAATACAAATACACACGTCCTGAGTTTTTCACAGATGCCTCTAAGTCTAACTCTTCTGTGTCCTACGCTGCTGTTGGCCCTTCCTTTTCGGATGCTGGCCCTCTACATCCAGGCACAAGTATCTTCACAGCGGAAGCTTACGCGATACTTGTGGCAGCTAAACACATCAAACAATCACAAATACAAAAAGCAGTAATTTATACAGACTCCCTCAGTGTGGTAACGGCTCTGCACAGTCTTAAAAAACAAAAAAACCCTGTCCTCGTTTCACTTTACTCCATTTTATGCACCCTCTACACACTCAACAGACATGTTGTTGTGTGCTGGGTGCCAGGGCACCGTGAGATTCAAGGCAACGTGATGGCGGATCAGCTCGCTGCATCCGTCCACAAAAGCACCGCCGTTACACCGACATCAATCCCGGTCCTTGATCTTAAGCCGTCTCTCAAACGAAAACTCAGGGACTACTGGCAGAGCAAGTGGGATACACACACACAAAACAAACTACACGTTATCAAGCCACACCTTGGCCATTGGCCACCAGTATCAAAATCGCGTCTAACAGAGGTAACACTAACAAGACTCAGGATAGGACACACATACACGACACACACACACCTTTTGTCTGGTGGCAATCCACCATTGTGTGACAGATGTGGGGAATACTTAACCGTCCTTCACATGTTAATTCAGTGTAAACACTTAGAAACTCTTAGAAAACAACATTTTCCAATACTCTACCGACAACATATACCTTTACACCCTGCAATGTTTGTCGGTAGGGAACCGCTTTTTAGTCATAATTCATTGTTAGCGTTTTTAAAAGAAATTCACAGCTTTCATGTCATATACCCGGGCATACCGTAGCAGGACCTCTCCAGAGAGGTTTTTGCTGCGGTAGCTACACAAAAAAGCACATGCCTCACGGCCCTTGGACGCAAGGGTGTGAACGAGTGAGGCACTTGTGCTATTGCCATACATATCCACCATCGTCTTTTATTATCACCAACTTTTCTCATCTGTTCGCATCACACACACCTTTCACGGCATGGTCATGATTTTATTACCTGTATGTTTTTACCCGCCTTACTGCGAGGAATTTTATGGCCCTTATACAGCCGCTTATCACAATCATTGTCCATATTTTTTAGTAAGATGAACTGGCGCTCTTTGGCCGTGAATCGGCCCTTGCGCCATAAAACATCAAACATCATCATCAATGCTATCTGGCTTTCAGGTATCATCCCTGCTTCTTGGAAAGAGGCTATTGTTATCCCTATTTTGAAACAGGGCAAGGACCCTTCCTCAGTTTCAAGTTACAGGCCCATTGCACTAACCAGCTGCGTTTGTAAACTTTTTGAAAAAATGATAAACCGCCGACTTTTACATTTCCTTGAAACACACCATCTGCTCGACCAATTTCAGTGTGGGTTTCGGGAGGGTAGATCCACCACCGACCATCTAGTGCGTATCGAGGCACAGATCCGAGACGCTTTTGTCCACAAACAATACTTCCTCTCAGTGTTTCTCGATATCGAGAAGGCTTACGACACAACATGGCGTTTTGGGATATTAAGAGACTTGTCTCACCTGGGTGTGCGCGGTAGAATGCTTTCCATAATCGAGAGTTACTTGTCCAATCGGAAATTCCGCGTCCGTGTGGGCAGTACTCTCTCCCAAATATTTGTGCAAGAAACGGGAGTACCGCCAGGTGGTGTACTTAGTTGTACACTTTTTATTATAAAAATGAATTCCTTGCACCTGTCCATCCCCCGCAACATGTTTTATTCCACATATGTCGATGACGTCTAGCTTGGCTTTAAGTCATGTAACCTAGCAATGTGTGAGCGACAGGTTCAGTTAGGTTTAAACAAGGTCTCCAAATGGGCAGAGGAAAACGGATTCCGGCTGAACCCAGGAAAAAGCACGTGTGTCTTGTTCTCTCGAAAGAGAGGCATGCACTCAGAACCCGACATTGAACTGAACGGCCAACGTCTGTCTGTGAATGCGGAGCATAAATTCCTAGGCTTAATCTTGGACAACAAGTTGACCTTCGTACCACACATAAAGTATTTAAAAACAAAATGTTTAAAAGCCATGAATGTTATAAAAGTGTTGTCACGTACTACGTGGGGTAGTGATAGGCAATGCCTCATGAACCTCTATAGAAGCCTTATTCGTACCCGCTTAGATTATGGGGCCGTTGTCTATCAGTCTGCCACTCAAAGTGCCTTGAAAATGCTGGACCCCGTGCACCATCTGGGCATCCGCCTTTCTACGGGTGCTTTTCGCACCAGCCCCGTAGAAAGCCTTTACGTTGAGTCAAATGAGTGGTCGCTTCATCTGCAAAGAACCTACATGTCCTTTGTATATTTCCTTAAGGTGAAAGCAGACAAGAGGCACCCCTCATACTCTACTATTAATGACTTGGCGAGCTCCATTCTTTTTCAAAATAGGCCTTCAATGAGGCAGCCCTTCTCAGTTCGCCTGAAGGGTCTAGCTGAGGACACTGGAGTGTCACTCGAACACAGTTTAATGGCTCCTGTAGCATACCCGCCACCGTGGCAGTGGCAGACTATAGACTGCGATGTGTCTTTCCTAGAGGTTACAAAACATGCACCTATTGCCCATATCCGAACACACTTTCTGGAACTTCAACACAAATACACACGTCCTGAGTTCTTCACAGATGCCTCCAAGACTAACTCCTCTGTGTCCTACGCTGCTGTCGGCCCATCCTTTTGGGATGCTGGCCCTCTACATCCACGCACAAGTATCTTCACAGCGGAAGCTTACGCGATACTGGTGGCAGCTAAACACATCAAACAATTACAAATACAAAAAGCAGTAATTTATACAGACTCCCTCAGTGTGGTAACGGCTCTGCACAGTCTTAAAAAACAAAAAAACCCAGTCCTTGTCTCACTTTACTCCATATTTTGCACACTTTACACACTCAACCAACATGTTGTGGTGTGCTGGGTGCCAGGCCACCGTGAGATCCAAGGCAACGTGAGGGCGGATCAGCTCGCTGCATCCGTCCACAAAAACACTGCCCCTGCACCCATATCAGTCCCGGTCCTTGATCTGAAGCCGTTTCTCAAACGAAACCTCAGGGACTACTGGCAGAGCAAGTGGGATACACACACACAAAACAAACTACACGTTATCAAGCCACACCTTGGCCATTGGCCACCAGTATCAAAATCACGTCTAACAGAGGTAACACTAACAAGACTCAGGATAGGGCACACATACACGACACACACACATCTTTTATCCGGTGGTGATCCACCATTGTGTGATAAATGTGGTGAGGCTTTAACAGTTCTTCACGTTTTAATCCAATGTAAACAGTTAGACACACTAAGAAGACAACACTTCCCATTACCCTACCGACAACATATACCTTTACACCCTGCAATGTTTGTCGGTAGGGAACCACTTTTCACCCATAAATCATTGTTAGCTTTTTTAAGAGATGTTAATTTTTACCATGTATTATACCCAGGCATTGCGTAGCGTGACCTCTCAAGAGAGGTCGCTGCTGCTGTGATTACATTTAAAAGCACTTGCCTCGCAGCCCTTGGACACAAGGGCACTGATGAGGCAAGCGTGCTAGTGCCAAATATTTTTACATGTTTTTATTATCAAAACCTTTGTCATCCTTTTTAATATGCATATCACGCCACTGTCATGTCTTTAATACTTATGTTTTTACCCGCATTATCGCGAGGAATTTTAAGGCTCCTATACAGCCACGCAACATATCATTGTCATCATCTGTATACTCATTGAAATGGCGCTCTTTGGCCATCAATTGGCCCTTGCGCCATAAAACACCACACATCATCATCATCATCTCATAATCATATGGTGGTTTTGGGACGTTAAACCCCACATATCAATCAATCGATCATTAAACCATGCACAGCTCGTTGAAATGCATAATCGTTGGTTGAAGTTGTGCAAGGTAGACTTTTTAAGTGAGAAAAAATTACCGATCAAGTTTCTCTGTCAGACGTGACGTCCGATGCGGTGCTATCCGTACGTATGACGAAGCTGCTGCGGATACCGCTGTCTTACGCGTGCATGTAGACGTCGAATATCTGACGCAAATCTTATCGTATCATGTGTCGGGCTAGCTATCTACGCGACCTATTCGAATCTGTTTTGCGTTCACAGCACAGTACGGTTAACGGCACTTGCTGCTGCTTGACGTGTGGGAAGAGCAGGGGTCGTCAGTTGCGTTATGGTGACTGAATCATACAACATATGCAGTTGCCGTGATCTAACACACAGACGCGCGTGCGCACGCACGCACGCGCTATATTCATGCAACGACCACACGAATTCCCAACATCGCAGCGAACGGTTGGTAAGGTGTTGCGGAGTGTGTGGGCGCCGTAGGGCACCCTGTCGGTGCCCAGCTCGTTGTGAACGCGAATTTCGGCGTGGAACGCATCTTTTTTATGTACTTTTTTTACGTGTGCCCAAAACGGTAGGCTGCGCGATACGAGCAGTACGACACACAAAAAAAGAAGAAACGTGAATGCGTAGGGCAAATCGTTAATAACAAAAAAAAACACGCACGCTCACGCCACTGCAGTGGCGTGAGCGTGCGTGTTTTTTTGTTATTAACGAAGCACATGTGCTTCCATAAAACATGACAGCCAAGAATGATGAAGTATTCATTTACATACACATTTCTATGAGTTGCTGAAACTCACGCAAAAAAACATAATTTTCTTCCTTGGATATTGATCGAGTGCCTTGGAATTATGCTATGTGAATTTGACACATCAACAGTGCATTATGATTCCCACCATAAGGGGCCACAATCTTGGCAAGTAATAGAAGTACTCTTCCCACCTGATGTGCACCTAACGTAAAGAGGCCTTGTTTCTCAAGTTAGCAATATATATATATATATATATATATATATATATATATATATATAACCACTGGAAAAATATACCAGGTGTAACCAGAAAAAGGTGCACCTGCAGTTTTTTAAAGTTTAAGAGAAGCAATGACATGCCAACGATCCAAAATAGAACGCCCGAGGTAGGAGCATCAATCAGTATTACAGCAGCTAAAAGCCTGCTAACATCTGAAGGTAGTCATGCTGCTCTTCCATTCAAGTATAGTGTACACTGAGAAAAGATACAGAAGATACACCATCAGCAAATGACAAAAGCAATACAGACAGAGCTTTCTCTTATAATACAAAAAGTCTTTAGCTGAGGAGGCAAATAAGTCATTGGCACACAATAAGTGCACAAAAAAAAGCTGTCGCACGAGGCTGTCAGCGCTTAGACAACTAAGGCAAAAATACAGTAGGCTGAAGAAGGGAAAACCCATAGCAAAAGTTACCATACTCCTGAGTTCTTGCTTTGCGTGCAAATGAAGCTAGCGTGAAGTTGAACACTAGATTAAAGCACCACAGTGAAAATCTGGAAGTCAATGCTTTAGGAATAATACAAAGTACTGAAGAAGCATGCAAAGAGCATTCCTGTGAAGGCAAATATAAAAAAAGACTGAAAGCTCTGTGGCCCTGAACAAGACAACACCACAACCAATCGAAGAGCCGTTCAGACACACCAGCAGTTCTGGCCAACACTAAAAAGTCACAAAAACATACCTTTAATGCTTTTTTTACAAGAGAACTTCAAAATAAATGTGCATACACCAATGCCAGAAGTATCGATGGAAGCTATTACTCATATTCAGCTCTTCATTGAAACACTGACAGAAGATACTTGTACCTGGATGCTTAATTACTTTGGTACAACTCAAGAGCGTCGACACCAAGTGGCAAAAAATTTATGATGGAAGACTACAATGTGATCAAATGCACACGTCAACCACCAACCAAGGTCCTATGCTAGAGTGAATATCGCAAAACGTCTTGAACGCCTAATGTCACTGGCTCATACTCGGCGTTCTCAATCAAAATCTTGACCTCCCACAGAGCATATTATTTCAACAACCTGCCACCTTTCACCATGTCATGAAACAAGCTCGAGTATACACAAACCCTCCTCACCGTTAGGTAGTTAGATAGCTCCACTAGTGCTTCACTCTCGGAACACATAGACCAGGGCCGTAACTAGACGGGTAGTGAGGAGGTTCTGAGCCCCTGAAGTATTTTAATGCTCTGACTTTTCGTCAACAATAGCTTAATCTGGGCAAGTTGGTTCATCGTGGTTGTGTTCTAGTAACAGTGAGAGAAGTTCAGGAAGAGACAAAAAGGACAGGAAAGAGCGCTGACTGCCAACAAAATTTTATTGAAGGTACTACGCCCACTTTTTTACAGAGTACAAGAACAGTGCTCATGCACAACGACACATGTGAGACCATGATAATATAATCTTAACTGAGAAAAGAATACTCTCTCTCCGAATGGATGAGTGAAGGTATACTGATGCACTGATCCATGGCCTTCCTGACAAGAAAATGCTTTCACAGTCTCTCTTTCATTTCTTGTTCTTGCTTTTTTCAAAAACAGTGTTTTATGAAACATAGAACTGCACTTACATTCTTTACGGTGCATGGCCATGCGACTACCATAGCCATTCTTAACATTTTAAGCATGCTGTCTTGCTCAAACATTAGGGCATTGCCCAGTTTGTCTTATGTTTACGTTTCCACGTGTCAATAGTATCTCATACACAACATTATATTGGCATTCAGTATACCTATTCTCGTGACGAATGGTGAAATAATGGCTATTCCTGTTGCTTTTTATTACACAAGCTTTTGAAAACTTGCAAGGGATGGCAAATAACAAGATAAAATCATATCGGCTCGCTATTTTCTTTATATTGTGAAACACCTTATGTACGTACGGTATAGCATGCAAACATCTTTCGTCATTCTGTTTTTATTTTGGTCCTGTTTTGTTTAACTTGACTTTCTGCAGGAGGGTTTAGCACACGGGTGTGATGGTGCTGTTGGGATATCCAGCATCCTTTAGTCTTTTAATCTGGTTTTTAAGGCTTACCTCATCCTTGTGCTCACATGACTTCTGAAGGGTGGCCTCAATGCACGTGGTGGCAATTCCTCTGTGTAAATTGTGTAAATGTGTAATTATGTGTTATGATGTACTAAAAAAGATGTCCCAAGAATCAGAATAAGTGACAGTAGTCAAAGTTTTTGTCACTGCCTTTATACAAATACCAGTTTATTTGTTGCCTCCTGCAGTATTTTAGGGCCTCTTATAGGATAGGATGTTTTCTCACTTTTATTACATTTTTGTATTGATGATGCCATATGCTCAGGAGGTAGAATGTCGTTATGTTCTTTCTGATAACTTCTAGCTTCTGAGCAAAGATAATGTTTCAGAAAAATGAAAAAAGGCTAGCATAATATTAAGACATGGGAAGAAAGCAGAGTTTATCAAAAATGAATGCATTAGTTGGGAATGAGAAAAAAAGATGGATGACAGGTCAGTAGTGTCAATTAATTTATATTAGGACACATGAAATGTAGCAGTGGGTGGCAGGTGATTAGTTCCAATGAGATCGAGAAATTATCAGCCATAATATGAAATTGGCTCATACAGGACAGGGAACATTGATTGGGCTTTCACCCTGCAGTGGACATAATATAGGCTTAACGCTAACAATGAGCAAAGCCTGTGAAATTAATGCTTCATGAAATGAGCAGTACTGCACAGATTGCTGTGCTAGACTTCCCATTTTGCATGTTTTTACCAGCTTATCCTGCTCGCTGTTCAGACACAAAGCTTCACCAGAAAAACAATGTTATACTTGGTGAGGATAATGCCAGTGAATCCAGTGTTTTATCTACACCTGTCCTTGCTTAAGTCCTCCTCCAAACTATACGATTTTTCTTGGAAATTTTCTGCTTACAGCACACCAACCGATCAAGTGAAACAACTTTATTGGGGTCCTGCAGGACGCGCCCTAGTATGCAATCACCATTTCACTTCACGTTACAACATACTGGTGGTAAAAATATTCTGTGGCAGGGTACAGAAGTGCATGCACTGAGCTAGCTTGTGCAGCTAGGTCTATTCCAGAAAGCTGAACCTATGTTTGGTACAGAATTTTGTAACCACACGATGCTTGCACAGATTAAATGTGGCCACACATAGCAACTTCTGAGCTTTTTTATGAAATGATCTCGCAGTATCTGAAAACATTAATTTTTTTTGTTTACTTCATAGTTCCCAGTGAAATATTTCTCTTGTTCCTCTCATTGAATAATGGCATTTGGTGTGACTAAGGTGTTCCTAATGCCTCACTATGAGATCAGAAAAACGATTCTCCTTGAAATTGCTTCACAAGCATTTCCTAAGATATTGAATGACACTGCTTGCACATGTACAAACATTTGCTAGTTTTATTGAGGGTTGATGATAAAGGGAATCAGTTGGTGCATCCAAGCCGGACAGAGATTGACTGGCCCTGAAAAGGGCTGTTTAGTTATATATCTTTCAGCTTGTTCCAGGTAGACAGGGCTTCATTCTGTAGAAATGGTAACTCATCACACTGGTTCCCCAGCATGAGGAACATAACTTGATGCTAACACTGACTCAGATGTTCTGAAATGTCATAGAGGGTACATGAAGGCTGGGTACATGAAGGTTGCAGTTATACTAACTGTACAGTCAGCATGCTTGTGTGATATGTGCATAGCTGCATCAAAGCCACGTGTGAGAATTGCGTGAACAGCTGAAAATCTCAATGGCAGCATAGCTTAAGAAGTCTGTCATCCCTTTTTTGCCAGTTTCCAATATCATCCTTCCCTTTTCATGCATCTTCTTTCAATATATCTGGGGTTTTAATTCCCAAAACCACGATATATTAATGAGAAGCAAATTTTGAACATTTGGTGTTCTTTAACATCTTCACTTGTTTGCAGCGCAACACCAGAAACACAGGACAGGGAAGGAGCAAAAGAGAAAGAAAAGACGGCGCCGACTCTGAAAAAGACGGCACTGACATCATGACACGCACATGTCGTGATGTAAGCTGCCCAAAGAGTGGCCTCCCATGAGAATAGTGAAGAATTGGGAATAGGATCTACCAGTAAGGGCTTTGTGTGCAATTCACAAACAGTGAAAAAGATCCACCAGGGGTGAACCACAGGTACATGGTGCACTCTGGTTGAGAGAGAGCAGAATAAAACAGATGTGCCAGACAGGAGAATATAAATGGTTTTGTCTGGAGCTGGTGCCAGACCGAGCTCTGATTAAGCGTAAGGGAGTATTGAGCGCCAGGCCAATCTGATCCCATTCCTGTGATGGGGTGCAATGTGATGACAGGTGCGAATTCCATTTTCTTTTTTTTCCATGGGTTTAGGGAAATAATTTTTCAGGGATCAGATGAAAATACCTCTGACATACATAATAACATGCTTATTCTTGGGCGTAGTCATGCCTAGCCACCAGATTGGGAGAAAAAGGAATGTTTCCCGAAATGTGCGATAAAGTGTTCGGTGCTACGCCTTGACGGAAGTATTGATAGGTGCTTTGGAAATCGGTACGCCATTTCTGTAATCGTTAAATATGCAACTGCATGTGCCACTGCTAGGGATAGCGTGACACTCCCAGCCATTTCGGGGTAAGCCGTTTTAATCTACATGAAGATGTTAATGAGCCCGTTCTCCATCACAGCAGTAGCTGTGGCCATTCCTTCAACTAGGCCTACTGCAGCGCCAACTAAACGTCTGCATGAATTTAGCGCTAGTACCGTACATAATAATCAGCACGTGCCTTGGGTTCACTTCGATGGTGTTGTGAATTCATCTTGCGTGACAATGGTTTAAGTTGCATGCGTGCCTTAATCATTATTGCAATAGGAGACCATGATTTATCGTCACGCATGGTGTTGCTTAGCTCGGTCCTCAGTGTTCGAAGCAGGTTCCGCCTTGTGAGTGCATGAGAGAGGCACAAGAGTTGATTTCTGCTCTGTGTTTCTATAATTCCCTAGCCTGTATTTTACAGGAAGCGAATAGTGCTGGTGTGCGTCAGCTGCCTCGGTGCGCTCTCAACCGCCTGCCTGGTAAGACTGATAGCTCATTCTATCAGCGCCTTGTCGTACTCCCTCCTCACACTGCGACATATCCTCCACTTGGAAAACATGATGACGGAACAAGATAATACGAAGCCCAAAACCGCAATGTTTGCAAGCCACAACCCGAGCAAACAATTCAACAGTGAGGCCAGAAAATCTACCTGACTAGGCCTGGAGCAACAAGCCAGAGAGCATATTCTTGGCTGGATAGATGGATGGATGTGGCCGTACCCTTTAGATTGGGCGGGGGCTAACGTCACCTAGCCGTAATGCTTAGTGAACTAACCACTAGATTTCTTTTTCCCCTTTAAATAGTAAAGTTGGACGGGTACGTTGAAGTGAAGGGTTTAATTTTCAATCGTGCCTTGACTTTAGCCACCAATCAGATATCCTCCTTCTAGTTAAGTCTACTCGCTTAAAGTCTATTTTGCCCTCCCTGTCCCTAAACACCAGTGCTTTGAAAACTCTGCGCCATCATCTTGAACTATAAGGTGAAGCCCTTTACAGAGCATTGTCAAGTGTTCGGCAGTTTTTTCTTTCTCTTCGCACGCACTGCATATTGTGTCTTGTCTACCTCTTCATATTTGGCCCGATATGTCTTGGTTCGCAATACTCCCGTCCTGGCCTCAAACAATAGAGAACTACCCTGAGTATTATCATAGATTCTTTCTTTGGTAATTTCCTGCTTAAAAGTTCGATAGATCTCTAGTGCGGACTTCTTAATCATGCCAATTCTCCACATGTCAGTCTCCGTTTCCTGCAGTTCCTTTTTAACCGATAGTTGTTTCTGGTTTGGCCACCTGCTGTTTTCTAAGTATTTACCAGTCAGTTTCCTGGTTCGCTTCCTCCATTTTGTATTGACATTCTTCATGTACAAGTAGCTCAAAACCTTCATAGCCCAACGCTCCTCCCCCATTTCTCTCAATCGCTTCTCAAATTTTATCTTGCTGCTAGCTTCCCTGCCATCAAATGATGTCCATCCCATATAACCTTGTACTCCCTGGTTTGGTGTATTCCCGTGAGCTCCTAAAGCAAGCTTACATATTTCACGTTGCCTAATTTCTAATCTTGCTTGAACTTCTGACCTCATGCACAAGACCGCGTTGCCGAACGTCAGCCCAGGAACCATGACCCCTTTCCATATTCCTCTCACAACATTATACCAATTGTAATTCCACAGTGCCCTATTTTTCATCACTGCTGCATTCCTGTTATCTTTAGTCGTCACGCATATTTCGTGTTCCCTCAGGTGCTCGGTCCCATTGCTTATCCATACGCCCAGTTATTTGTATTTATCTGTTATCTCTAGCGTGACTTCCTGTATTCTAAGCTCACTACCTTTGTTATCATTAAAAATCATGACTACTGATTTTTCCTAACTGAATCTAAAATCTAACCTATCTCCCTCATTACCACAGATGTCCATCAACCTCTGCAAATCTTCCTTGTTGTCGGCCATTAGCACTATATCATCTGCGTAGATTAATGCTGGTAGTGCCTGATCAATGAGTTTTCCTTGTTTGACTAAAGAGAGGTTGAAGCCAAGTCCCCTTGCCTCTAATTTGGCCTCTAATCCTTGAAGGTACATCATGAATAAGAAGGGTGACAGTGGGCACGCCTGCCTAAGTCCACGTTTCACCACTGTGGGCTTGGATACCTGTTTTTCCCACTTTTTAACTACCTTGTTAGTTTTATAGATTTCCTTTAAACGATTAGTGACTCCATCTTTTACACCAACTGTGTCTAGTATTCCCCACAAGTCCTCTTGAACCACGCTATTGTACGCTCCCTTGAATTTCTGCAGGCCGCTAGGAAGCTTCACAGCGCAGCGCCTGATCTTGTGAAACGGCGCAGCCAAGCAGGCAGGGCATTCAATTCCCTCCCTATTTTTTGTATACTACTGTCCTTGTGTACATCGTAGAACAAATAACAGTAATGATAGCAAACAGATCATTGATTCGGGTAGGCTTGGTGTTTTTATTTAAAATGGAACAACGAGGAAGCTGCTGAAGCTCGTGCCTGTATACAGCTGCTTTATATGGAGATGAAACTTTAACGAAAAAAAATGTAATGATAAACAGTAGGCTCATAACAAACAACATTTCTCTGAGGGTGCATGGAATATATGTCCCATGCAAGGCTATGCATTGCAGTCCTTACTGCATTAATTATGTACACGTACTGCAGGGCATGCAAGTGTATGCAGACACACGCTGACGAAATGACATTTTTTGCTACATACAAACGTGCACCGCACCAAATAAGACGCACGTGTTTGTAAAGTCAGGGAACACTCGTGAATATTGATGAAATCACACAGCTCGCTTACAGTATAAAACAAACGCAATTGCGAACAATAAAATGCGACGCTGTTTAAAGAGGCGGACCCAGGTTACGAGGAGAATTATCAGTATGACATACACACCACGTGTCAAGCTTTTGCAACATCTAAAGAGACTAAATATGAAAAGTTGCCTTTGTAAGTTAACATGACAGTACCAAATGGAGAAGCCACACGATAGAACAATTCATCGTGGGCTAAAGAATGTGTTTTAAATATTATACACAGCTTTGCAAGATAATATCGACGAGTTTTACTCGTCTAGGTGTGGGAGATGTAGGCCTGATAAAATGCGATGTTGCTTCAGAGCCTTTCTTTCGTAATATTGCAATTTTATTCAACTCTTTCAAACGCGGCACCGTGAATTTCTACTGGGTGCTCGAACACGGCAAGCAGATCGCGGGGCAAAATCTTTGTAACATTTTATTACCGAAACAGCGATACTAGCAATGCTTGAGCTGCACTTGCTGTTTTATAAATTGTAACCTCCTCAATCTCATCACTGTGATCAGGAAACAGAGAGGAAAAGTACAGCAGTAGTACGTAGAGAAATATTCAATTTCAAGCCCTTTAGCAATATCATCTAAACAAATTGCCAGTTCACTGTTGAATTCTCGATGGAAACAAACAGCTGATCAGGGACGCAAGCTTGGCTTGGCACTGGCTTGGCCGTTCATACAGAGCCAAAAGCCGCTGCAGGAAACTGGATTGCGGATCGTATTGAGACAAAATATTTTATGCATTTTTGTTTTCTTTGTTTCAATTCTCTAATTGTTCTTGTGATGGCGTGGACCGCGCTTCGTGATCTCATGTACCGGCGCACTGTTTTTAAGTTTAGTATGGCGCACGATAATACATGATTGCGTGCTTTAATTTAAAAAGGTTCGCGAGTATGGCAGCAACACTGCAATGTCGGGAAGAGGATAGTAGTAGAACCAGTAGCAGCTGCATGCCCGGGTGGAGCGACTGATGCCCAGATGGAGGAATGTCAACCCGATGCCTTTTGTGTTGGCCGTTCTGGCAGTTCTGCCGACTTTATAGAAAGAGACGACCCCGTCGCTTGTCCTCTTCTCTTTTCCTTCGTGCATCAGTGACAACATTGACGGACGACGTGTTCGACTTCACCGTGCACGTGAGTATAGGTTGGTTTTTCATTCGAGTGAATTCTTGTTCAGATTTGCAACTTGTCGACTTCATCCTGATCACCTGTCACCGGCAATAAGTCACATACGTGTGATATTTAGGTGAAATAAATGATAATGCACATTTTCTGCTCCATTTGCGTGACTTAGCTACACCAGGACATGAGGTAAAGCCTTTGTCGCCTAGCCACTAGCAGGCACGATCGATCACTCGCATCCTTCAGTTCACGAATCAACGCGCCTGCCTTAAAATTAGTAAGCTGCGCGCAAAGAAATCTTACCGAGGCAATTTTGTTTTTTGTGAACAATGCACCGTAGATTTGTCTTGAATAACAAAAAAAAAACTTGAAAAATAAATGTCGCGACCTTTTAGAAAACGCCGTGTCTAAGAGCTAGACGCGGCATTTTGTAAAAGGCTCATTAAATTCAGTATGTTTTCGTAGTTTCTGCTTGAAATTATTATTGTCTATGAATTTCATGGCCCAATCTTTTGCTTTGGCTGAAAATCTCGGCGGCAAAAACTTTGTTCAGTGTCCCTTTAAGGGCAGGTGTAGATGCCATCATTTCAGTCGCAAATCTTTTTGCTAGTCGGTCGGATGGTTAACAATAAGGGTACTAACTAGAGTTCCAGATTTCATCAGCAACACATCGTCATGGCTTCATCAGATGCTGCATTATATACATTCTATCCTCGTTTTTAAATAGATGTACCGTATGGTCCACTGTTACAGGAAACAAGCGAGCTCATGGACAGTGAGCCATGTGGTGGTAAGTGGCAGCGAGGCTTGTGAATGGGACGCATGCGCATAGAATCGGGGTGCGCCCAGTTTTGTCTGCCATTTCTCCGCCTGTACGCATGACAGCATTGGAAAGCGCATCCGTATTTTAGCTGCGCAATTTATCTAGCCCAGTGCCTCCTGCTTCAGGGATTTCCTGTGAGCACAAAAAATTCATGATTTTAATCATTGCTGCAGTGTTTTGCAAGTTGTCACCGTAAAGCACATCATATATTTCGCATAATGCTCGCTGCAACTAGCAAGTTTCTATGTCTCAAAATGCTGTTCAGGTCTGATGTAGCAAACATTTTAAGCTCGTCCTCGTGACCATGAAATATTGGTTTATTAAATAATGGAAGGCAGAGTTGGTATCAGTTGATTTACAGTGTGAAAATGAAAAGTGCGAAGGACCGTGCCTCGCAAGTAAGCCCCGAGAGCATGAGCAGAGAAGTAGCAGATGAGGATGCTCATGCGCTGCATTTCCAAATCTCACCAGCACTAATGCTTGACGGACTGCTGGCCACGCACTAGCGTGTTCTTTCTGAAACAGGACTTTGGCCCTGTAAGCAAGTTCTTGAAGGGCATAAGTAAAACGTAGAATGGGCCCCCTAAATGCACCCATCCTTGAACCATTGGGCTTATGAATTAGTGCCCTTTTCAAAATACAACTATTCTGAGCTATAAATTGTGACAGAACAGTGCACGAAGTTTAAAAATGGGAAAAAAGTCTTTAAATGTCCCCTTTATACATAGTGTTCTTGTGATGTCACTTCTGCCGTTGTCGCCCTCTCCCGCCATGCCCAGGTAACTCCCTGGGTACCTACGGCAGTTCACGTGCTGCAGTGCAGTTTGTTGGGGGCTCGTCATTTGTTGCTGTGAACGATGTGGAAGCATTGTGGTTTTTTGTTGTCTTACTTTAACGAGCTCATTGGATTAGGAAGGCCTCGCTCGTTCACTCGATACAAGACCAGATAATCAAGATGTGCGACACATATACCAGCCACGGCGTACACCGGCTGCCCGCCACAACCTATGAGGGCCTATTATCTTGCTTTCACTACAAATTGCCTGGCCCAAAAACAAGTGAAAGCTCAAAATCTCTCGAGCCGCAATTTTAAGAGTGGATGTGCGAAGCGCAGCTGCTCCCATCGAAAACTAGTCGTGCAGAGCTAGGCAAGTTTACAAGAGATATAGTATTATGAATATATTGTCACGGCCTACGCCACCAAAGTAGCAATGCCCCCCCCCCCCCCCCCCCCCAAGTGTTTTAAACAGTGCTGATGTTGAGCTTGAGCCTCTTTGATTGCAATTTGTGGAAATAGTCGAGGAAAATATTATACAAGGCAGACAGCGACTTTGCGTGGTGTGTGCCGCGGTAATGCCAGTCATCACTTTATTTTTCGCGTATGCTTTAACACACTTTTCACTTTGTATTTTGCTTTTGTTGTACGCTAATGTACAGTGGAGTCACTGAACATGATAGAGACCGTGTATAGAATTAATTGACTAATTAAAAAAAATCCTGACGCCCAACTTGAACCGATCCGCTATACTTCAAAGTGAACTAATATTGTTTCCCTTTCTTTATAGTTTGTTTCAATGCAATACCAAATCTCCGCGATCGCCATCACGATTTTTACCGCTTTCCTCGCCATCATGATTTTAACTGCGGACAAGTTTGTATGTACAGTATCTTGGTAAGCTATATCTGTTTGCAGGTGAATACTTGGCTATGGCACTTACCCGTAATGAAGTTGCACCTGAAGATGCAAATATTGCAAAGTTTCTTCAAGTAGCTTTTGTTAATCTGCACCAGCCAAATACGCTGGTACTTTTAGGAAAATCGGAATGTGCGTTCTCAATTTCAGGTTATAACTTTCAGCGAAGAAACACCCTAAGCTCTGCTTCCTCTGCGTGGACTACTAAATCAACTTGCCTTACTAGCAGCTCATAATTTCTCAAACTTGCATCGTGAGGCAAAACTAAACGGGTGCAAGCACGAGGAGACAACATGGCAGTTGTAGGCGATAGATTCGGTTGGTGCCCGGGCATGTTGGTGGCGCATTTCGGAAGTGACGAAAAGGCGCTGCGAGATGCACGTGCACACTTTGTATAGTTGGTGTATTGGACAGCAAACTTTTTTCTTATCTGAGCAGTTTTACCAAAGGAAGCTTCATCATATGGCGTGATAAATGAAGCGAATCCACAGGTTGAACCACATCATAGCCTCGCTGTGCTTTTGTACTTTTTTAGCTTGCAAAATTTATTTGTACATATAAGTGACAACTTGCCAGTAATAAGGCAGCACTTGTTTCTTTACCATATGATCATCTCCGGTGTGCTGCTGCCTCAATATTTCAAATTCTAAGCATTTACACCATTGTATGCTAACTTTTCCTTCAAAGTGAGACAAGCCACATGTGTATCGTAGATCAAGAAGCATGCCAGTTTTACGTACTTGCAAGGTAAACATCAGAAATGCACAGTTGATCAAAAATACTAGTTTATTTATTTATTTATTTATTAGAATACCCTCAGGGCCCGTAGGGCATTACAGAGGGGGTGGGTACAACATATATAACACACAAGAAAAAAGACAAAATAAAGAAACAAGTATCAGATGCGCAAATCAGGAAGGCAACATAAGTCAACTAAAAATGTATAAGAATTCAAGCACATACAAGACAAAGATAGATAATGGAAACTGCGTATAGTTACAAGCATTGCTGAGAAATTGCAGTCTTGAATGACAAAGGGTCTGTTATTGATACAACGGAAGAGGGAAGGTGGTTCCAATCGGCGGCTGTTTTCGGTAAGAAGGCTGCTGAAAAGAATTTGGTGCGGCAAAACGGAATGGCAACCTTATGCTGATGATCAATGCGCGATGAGTGGTATGACGGTTGTGAAATGAGGTCTCGCTTCATTGATGGATTGTGAAAAAATATGAAAAAAATGCAGTCGCGCCAGTTTCCTCCGGACAGGTAAATTGGGTAGGTCAAGGTTAGATTTCATTTCTGATATGCTAGCAGTACGGGAATAATTAGAACAAATGAACCGAACTGAGCGGTTCTGCACAGATTCTAACGCGTTAATTAAATTTTGCTGCACGGGATCCCATATAGCGGACGCGTACTCAAGCTTTGGGCGAATTAGTGATCGGTATAATAGAATTTTAGGGACAGCGGAACGCGAGAAAAGTTGCGGCGTAAGTATCCTAGCGTTCGGTTAGCGTTATTACAGATGTAGGTAACATGCGTGTGCCAAGATAGATTGTTGGTAATGTAAACGCCGAGGTACTTATATGAAGAGACATGCTGGAGGGGAACGGCGTTAATTCTGTAGGTACAGGGGGGAGAAATAGATCGCCGGGTTATTGACATGCATTTAGATTTGTTAGAGTTGAGAGTCATAAGCGATTTATTGCACCAGGTTGAGACAGTGTCAAGGTCTGACTATAGAAATTGGTTATCATATTCATTGTTTATTTCGCGGTAAATTACACAATCATTTGCAAATAACCTTATAGCGGAGTTAATGCTGTCTGGGAGATCATTAATATATATAAGAAAGAGTAAAGGGCCTAATACGGAACCTTGGGGTACGCCGGATGTTACTTTAGAAAGAGGTGAGTTATAGCCATTAGTTGTTACAAACTCAGTGCGATTAGTCAGAAAGCATTCAATCCATTTAAGAATGTTTGGGTCAATGTTTAAGGCACTAATTTTCAGGAGGAGTAATTGGTGAGGTACTTTATCGAAAGCTTTTTGAAAGTCAAGAAAAATGCAATGCACAAGTGAGCCGCGATCTAAAGCCGATCCTATGTCATTAGTAAAATAAAGAAGTTGGGTTTCACATGAGTAAGTTTTTCGGAATCCGTGTTGGTAGGGAGTAAAAAAAGAATTTGATTCTAGGAATGAGACAAGGTTGGAGTAAATTATATGTTCTAACATTTTACAAGGAACACTGGTTAGGGAAATTGGTCTGTAATTGAGAGGAGACTGTGTGTTACCAGATTTGTGCAGAGGGACCACCTTCCCCACCTTCCAGTCAAGCGGCAAAGTGGAGGTCTGAATAGGTTTAATGGTGCATCTACATAGCAGAGCACCTGTGGCACCTCGGGAACAAGATAATGCCACATATGTTACAAGAGATAATTAAAAAAGACAGGGGACGTTCCGTGAACAAATAGAAACAAAAATAAAATGGCACGTGGCAGCGAGCGAAGGCGGCAAGGGGGGGGGGGGGAGCCCGTGGGACTTCAGCGGATGAACGTAAGGTGTGTGTTTAATATGTGGAAGAAAAAAAAATTCAAAATTTTGGCGACTGAAATGAGGGTGACTTAGTGAGGGCGCTCATGACGAGAGTAAACACGGTTATTATTTTTTTTTTCAAATCTCTTTTGAAAGCCACAAAAAATCGGTATGTGGTGCAGCCTAACAGAAGGTCCGTGAAGGCAAATTATGAATTCGTCGTTGTACAAAGGCCTATTTTTTTTTTTCATGGGCACCATCCCCACCGCGGTGGTCTAGTGGCTAAGGTACTCGGCTGCTGACCCGCAGGGCGCGGGTTCGAATCCCGGCTGCATTTCCGATGGAGGCAGGAATGTTGTAGGCCCGTGTGCTCAGATTTAGGTGCACGTTAAAGAACCCCAGGTGGTCTAAATTTCCGGAGCCCTCCACTACGGCGTCTATCATAATCATATAGTGGTTTTGGGACGTTAAACCCCACATATCAATCAATCATGCGCACCATAAATAGTGCTCAAAATTTAATTGCATATGTTGTTTTCATCCTCGCTGTATTCCGTGCTGTTTATGATGTAAAAAAAAAGTTGCACGCTGAAGTGGTGCTGCTTTTGGGCAACAGTTGAAAATGGCGGGGTGCATGAATGCGGAATACTGCCGCTTACACTCAAATCACTCTTGTGGTCACCTCCCACTGTTTGCAGCATGTGTTGTGTATACACAGCTGCATATTTCCTAGCTAGAAAAATTTGATTTTAGGTGTTTCACGCCATTTTCCATGTAACTATTCCACAATTGCACACACTGATCAGCAGGCTTTCAATTGCGCTGAAGGACACAGGTGCCATAAAATTCATAGTCGATTCTTTCAAGAAACCGTATGAAAAGGCTGAAGCTTCATGCGTACATAGACACACACATACCATATTGTTTTTTGCACTTTATGAAAGCTGCGAAGGTCTCATGTGCCTCCAAGCGTAACCTGTCTTATTTATTCTCCATCACCGCAAAAGTTTTGTGAGTTTCAAATAAAAGTACTTTGCGCATGGCCACTTTTGGGTAATTTTTTTGTGTAGGTGTTATTTGAGCAGCCTACAGTGTTTACTTTATAAGCCTGTATGTATATGTTGCATTATAAGGATGCAGAATGTGTTTAGCTGTACAATATAGATGAAGTGTAAAAATTAAGTGGGTCTATTGTAGTGTTCTTGCAACCAATCTTACCCCCGTATTCTAGAACGTCTTTCCACTCAACGCTTCACCTTCACTTGAGATGGCTGATGGGAGCGCTGTCTCTAAGCAGAGAAAATTGCTGCATGTCAGCAATAATCTGCTGTGATTCTCGAGTAGCGCAGCGTCGCTTTCAAACGAGCAGCGGCACAGTGCTCAACTCTGTCAAATGAAGGGTGAAAGTCGAGTCGGGAAGCGTTTATGAATATGGGGGTTAGTTTTGTTGTCTTGTTAACCTGCCATTAACACTAGATTGATGTTAGTTTTGTTGTCTTGTTAACCTGCCATTAACACTAGATTGATGCTACTTTGCTCTAGCTGTACAGTGTTCTCCAAGGCTCAAGGAGGCACCGCACGGGGAAGGCTCGGAGCAAACCATGCGTGAGTTTCCTTTCATTGTTACACTATGCACGTATTAAGTGATAGACTTTAATGTATGCTATTTGTATTGTGCAAGTTTTTGGGGACATACAACTTCCAACACTTATATGTTCTGACGAAAATCACGCAAGAATGAGAGAAGCTTGTGCAAAAATTATGCAGGAGTGTAAGAAGCTTTTGCAGAAGTCTGTGAAATGAAGTTTTGAAATTTTGTGGCAATGTGTCATTGTACAGTGGTCAACAGTCTTGCTCAGCATGCTTGACTGCAGGGCTCCCGGCTGCACAGGCGCATCTACGGAGTGCCTGATGCATGATGGGCCAAATGTCAGCCTGCACACTGGTGCCTCTTATCCCCGTTTGTCTGTTACATCAGTGTCTCTTGTAAAGGGGATCAACCGTGCCACCTTTTTTTTTCGAATGTAATGAGTTCTTTTTCCAGATTATTGTTGTTTTAAGGTAGAGCCTCACATTTCTATCAAATACTGAAGATTCTATTTTTCCTTCTAGATGCTATGAAGTCACTCCTTGTGTTACAATAGAGTGAACACTGTTATGAGAAAAGCTACTTTATGGAGTTAACTCACTCCATATTGACTTAACACACAGAATTGGTGAAAACTACACTCCATTCCAGCTGCATTAGAAATAATATTCATTTGCATACTTCTGTTTCTTTTGTTTGTTTGTTGGCTGGAGGTTTGGAGTATAGGGTGGCCAGAGGGCACTGTGTAGTCTTTCTTCATCTTCCCAATTTTGTGAACATCAATTTATAGCTGTATGGGAAGCAGCCAGCATGCTGAAACAGCGGTGCAAGCATGCAAGATGTTCACCATTGCATGCAGTCAGTTGCTGTGAGCAACCTACTGCATACAATTAACTGCGTGTGGTGAACTAACGCTGCACTAAGTGTGCCTCCTGGAAAGCTGCAATGGTAAAGTGCCACAATCGTATAGTAACATGGATAACATCGCAATTTGTTTGTTGAATAATTTTGCAACAGAATCAATGGAGTTTTGGATAAACTTGTGTATCTGCCTGGTTCATCAAAGCTACAGAGTCAAATGCGGTATATACTCGCGTATTATGTGTACTTTTTTTGTCAATCCGGTCATGTGCGAAGCTAGTAGGAATCGCTGGCCTAAAAGCTCAACTGGGAATATATGTTGCAGGCGCTGTCACAGCTGTCTCAAAGCGGATTGTCATTTGTTTGCTAAGCCTGTTCAAATGCCCCCATTTTCTTGAAGTTCTTCCAAACAGTGCTCACAAAAACCAGTTCCCACGACAGGGTTATACCAGAGAACATAAGTACTCTCCAATAATTGTCGGGAACCCAACGTAAAGTAAGATGCAGACAAGGAAGCGCGATGCCAACACAGTGATGTGTGTGTCGCCTTTCATGCATGTGTGTGTCCATTCCTTGTCCCAGTCTTCTATTGCGTTGTGTTCCCTCCGATATCTAACCAACACACCCAAGCTTCTATGCTAAGTCTTATTCAACGCACTCTTCTGCTGGCTCCCATACTGAATATTGCATGTCGAAGAACTCCACGCTGATGTGCTTAGCGGTAGCACGGTTTCAGTTTTCTTCGGTAAGCTTTATAACAGCAATCTGCCTCGTATATAATTATTGTAGCCTATCACAAGGAACGGTATAAACGCAATGGCCAGATGGCGAAACTGAAAAAAAAAATGGGTGCGAAAACCTGCCTCATCTAGTTGATGTGACAGGTCCTTGCACGCGTTCAACATCTGTGCTGTGTCTCGGGAATACATTCTTGCCGTGGAAGAGGTGGGAAGATAAGAGGCAAACCTTTAGGCATTTCGGACTACACATAAACAGGTTTCAGTTTTCAAGTTCGATATTCTAGGGAAAGCATAAAAGTTCATGGAAGAAGGGACCTTGCACTCAGTCCATTTTGTGTAAGACTGCACTCGCCTGCTCGACAAGAGATGTGCCTGACCAGAGCATCATGAAGTCAAATGTGTCTGTGTGTGTGCTGGCAAGGTGGCTCGGGCTGGTTGGGGAGGGCAAAGTATGCGAGCAAAAAGTTTCTTGTAGTAAAGCAGGCTGGCTAATTATACTGGTGAGCAAATTATGTGAGGATGCAAATTGTGCGAGTAAATATGGTATGTACTCTTGTATGTTTTAGCTCTATTGCTACGGATCCTGCGGATCCAACTTGGCATCCGGCAGCAACAAAGAGAGGTTCTGCAGGAGGTGCGACAGCTGAAGCACAAGGTACGGCTCTTGTCCGTGCCTCAGCACGCCCAGCCAGCACAGCGCCCTTCTGACCTTCCCCGGCTGCCTGCTGGTACAATTGGAGAAGTGAAGGCAGCAGAGGAAGCTGTGCAGAGTAAAGCTGTGGCTGCGACTTTAGTGTATATTTCTTGATTTTTAATATGCCTATGTAACATGCAGAAATTTAGTACTGCTTTAAGATACTGTGTTTCGGGAAACAAACTGGTCAGGTTATATCATGAGCCACTGTACTACAGTCGAATATGAATAATTCGTACTCAAAGAGGCCAGAAAATTTGTTCAAATTAAAAGAAGTTCAAAATAATGAAAGTTACCGTAATTACTTGAATCTAACACGCACCTTTTTTCCGGTTAAGAGAGTTCATAAATCGCATGTGCGTTAGAATCGAGTACGAAAAAAAAATGAATATGGTCATTCTATTGCCATCGCCACTTACAAAATGGCCGCCCCCTACGTACGTCGGCATGGCGCGTCGGTCATTTCTGCCTATGTGTTTCCCATGCGCGGCACTTCATACGTGTGCTGAAGAGTTCGTCATCTTGTAGTACATTAGCATCGACGGCATGGTAGGGCCGACTCCAAAAACTCGACGAGTGCACCACAATGCTGCTTCTAAAAGAAAAGTCGTCGCGTGTGCCGGAACGGACAGAAATCGGGCCGCATCGCGGTCATTCGGAGTTCCCGAAACGTGCGTGCGGGACTGGCGGAAACAAAAGCAGAATATTGTCGACAGCAAAGATTCACGCAAAGGCTTCAGTGGACCACAGCAGGGTCGGTTTCCACAAATTGAAGAGCTGCTCGGCGAGTATGTGATTAAGCAGTGAGCGGCACAGCGGCCCGTGACGACAGAACTGCTCCAAGGGCAGGCTATGCAGTTAGCCTTAGAAAAAGGGCTAATGCAGAGCCATTTTAAAGCGAGCAGGTGCTGGCTAACGAACTTTATGAAGAGAAAAGGCTTTTCCCTCCGAAGGTGAACGTGCATATGCCGGAAGTTGCTGGAGGAGTACGAAGAAAAGCTTCAGAGTCTTCAGAGGTTCCTCCTAAACTTGCGGCGCAACAACAGCTACCTGCTTGGACAAATCGGGAATGCCGATCACACGCCTCTTTACTTCGACATGCCTGGCACCACAACCGTCTAGGAGAAGGGGGCGAAGCAAGTTTGTGTACTGACATCGGGCCACGGTAAAACTAGAGTGACAGCAATGCTCTGTTGCACGTCAGATAGGCATAAGCTTCCCCCGTACTTCACATTTAAACGGAAGACGCTCTCAAAAAGAGTCATTTTCGCGAGTGGTGTGATCAAGCGGGCCAACGAGAAAAAAGGGTGCGCGTTGCAACCGATGTCTTAGTTTTTTCTTTTTTTTTTGTCGTGGAAATCGGGCGCGCGTTACAATCGAGGGCGCGGTAGAATAGAGTAAATACAGTAAGCAAGCGGAGGGCTCACCATGCAGTGATGCATGTGCATGGAGAAGTTTTATTCACAAATTACAGGACATCCGTCATTAATTAAAGTAGTCAATACATGTCTGTACACGTTGGCCTTGCAACGAGTCAACAAGTTTTGCGTGCAGTTTGCAAAGCATTTGTACTTCGGCTTCAGTATTCTCCTGGCAAAAGAAGTTGCGCGCGGCAATGTCCAGTGCTGACACTCTTCGAAGACAACTGTGTTTCCACTGTTACCATCTGCGCTGCAGCCGGAGCGTGGCCAGCACATGATGAGAATGGAGGAGCGTCTCCACCTGGAGAAAAGCAGATCGGCATTCGAGAGAGAAACACTCCGCGGCAGCTCTTTTTTTTTTCTCTTCATGCGCGGTGTTGAAAGGAGAAGAGTCTCTACATAGCAGGAACGAAAAACAGGGAAGCGTGACACCGGCGCATTGCAGATCGGCATGAGAGAGCCAACTCTCTGCGACAGCTTTTTTTCCCCTCTTTCTCTTCATGCGCAGTGTTAAGAGGAGAAGGGTCTCTACGTGGCAGGGACGGAAAAAGCCGAAGCGGGGCACAGGAATGTCGCAGATTGGCATTTGGCAAACATTCCACCGCAGTCTTTTCTTTCCTTTTCTTCATTTTCTTCTTCAAGCACAGCGATGAGGTGTCTGAAGTGCCACCGCAGGATTGGGCGGGGTGCTGAGAGCATTTTCGGAGCGCGGTATAGCTTTGATAGGACCACAGCGTCAGTTCGAATTAAGTGTGTTGGAATTAATGAGATTCGACTGTATTTACTATAGTCTGTGAAGTCCGAGTGAACTGTCCTAAGCTAGCAGACGATGTAGGCGGCATCGTGTGTTTGATGGGCAGTGACTAGCAATAGCCTGCTTAAAACAGACATTTAGTAATTTTGTTCATTTATCACCCTATTTCGTGTCCACTGCGGCTCTCTCTACTTTGAGCTACAGTTCACCCTGCTTTGTGTTAGCCGATTTCTTACTTTTTTAAAAATCTAACATGCACCCAATTTCGCAGTGTGAAGAAAAATGCACCTTTGTTTATTGTGATGAGATTTCTATAGCGACATGCCTCTTTGTTGGCTATCACAGAAAAATATAAACAGCAAATGGTGCGACCATCTAGTGTGACCTTTATTTTTCTATTAGTTTCATCTATGGCCAAGATTTGGTCGCTCTAAGGTTGCCTCTTAGTACGCCTTGATCATGTTCATTTATCTTGTTGTGCTCTGCTTACAATGCATTGATTAAAAACATGTCCAAGCTTCTTTTTGAATTCCACATATTTTATCGTTTTTCACCTGTAGAAGCTACTCCTGGTCAACATTCAGGCAAAGACATTGTAACCTCAAAGAAACGTGTATTGGAATTTGAGCACTGTACAAAGTAATTATACTATTTCATAGCTAGAATCAATATTTATTAAGGGTTATAACAGTGTTGTATTTGATTTCATAACAGCGAAACTGCATTCATAGAAGGACTCTGAAAGGTTCTCACACTGAGTGTGAGAGGGCTGATGTGGAAACCATTTTAGGTCAAGTGAGTTGAAGTTAGCGTAAAAAAACAATGAAATGTTGTGATGCCCGAAAATTCAAGTTGTTGTTTTCAGTGTCCTCTTCTTGCAGATTTTTATCATGAAAACATTTCGATGTGCTGTTGCGTTTACCCCATCTATGCTTCTTGCATTTTTTTACAGCGCAAGCACCTCCTGCAGATTGGGAGACGTGGCTTCCGAGAAATTGGTGTGAATGCCATGAAGGCTGTATTGGCACATGATGTGCAAGTGCTGTACAGCCTTCATGGCAGAAAAGAGAAAAGGGCCTTTGTGAACCTGAGGCTCTGTAGATTAGTGACAGGTTAGACTTGTTCATTGTTTTATGTGTGTGTACCCTTGTGTATTCTCTGTACTGCAGTGCTTCATGTGTACTATGGTATTTCTGTTCTTGTACAGATGTCATCTGCCAAAAAGCAGGGTGCGACCAGGCGGAGGCCCTCAACTTTATTAAGAGGTGGCTGCCAGGGTCTGGTGATCGCTGTGGGGGCAGGAAGCGGCGCTTCAGAGAAGCATTTGTTGTGGAGCAGCCCGATGATCCCCACTTTCAGAGTGCAGATTATCGGCTGCTCGCGGCAGCTGGCTTCCTGCCCAGCCACAGCAGCCAGGGCCTTGACAGCACCACTGTCACTGTGCCCCCAACGCAACCTGACCTGCAGTAGAGCGGGCCTTTTTTAGTTGTGTATATATATTTTTCAATGTATACATTTTTTGTTGTACCAAATAAATAAAAAAAACAAAGAATAAATAGTCTGCAGACTGTCGGTGGTGCACTGTTCGGCTAGCTTATGCTGATTCGGAAGCACCATCACCATGTTTTAGTTACAAATAAATGCTCTAAACTATGAATATTCTCGATTGCCATGTGGGGGACATATGTGGGGATTGCAAGTGGGGGACATACGCTTTCAACATTTACTTCCTAACAACTTTTTTCGATCTGCTGTACCAAATACCAGTACCAAATAAAGCACTCGCTATTGCAAAAGATAAATTGGTAAAAAAATAAACTACACTTCTAGTGTTAGCAAAGGGAATGAGGTATAAAAGATGAAATAGATCGAGTAACTGCTTTCAGTTCTCAGCATTCAATTTTCTGTTGCCCCAAGTATACAGGGCTGCAAAGCTACAAGGGCGGGTCATCGAGGCATATTGTTTAAATCTTCCGGTAAGAAAAATTCCCTACTAATAATGCTTACATAATGGCAAGCCAATCAGTAGCCAATATTCGTCGTGCAGGAAACATCGGTGTAATAACGGCAATTGATTGGCTGCAATGTGGCCCTGGATTGATCCAATGTCGGTCGTACATCCGTAGCCAATATTCGTCGTGCAGCAAACATCGGCGTAAAAATGGCATGTGATTGGCTGAAATATGGCCCAATGTTGGCCGAACATTGGCAGCTTTGTCGGCAATACGATGGGCCTTCGTCGGCCCAATGTTGGTTGCATACTGGCTAAAACATCGGCAAAACGTCGGCCCATCATTGGCTTGAACGTCGGCCCGACATTGGAAGAAGTTGCACTTCCGACGTCGGTGCCGATGTTAGCCGATGTTGGTCCAAGATTGGTCCAACAGCGGCGTGCTGCCTGGGTTGCTTGTACCGAAGGTAACAATGATGTGCTTTGTTGAAATCTGTTTATTATCTCGCCTGATTATTATTCTCTGCACTTTCACTACATTTTGTTCTTGCCAGCCAATTCACTTTCAGAAAGCTCGAGGAGGTCATCATCAGATATGACACCACGCACTGTGTTCATCGACCTATGTGGGCCCACTGATATTGGGATGTTATCAAATGAAACGAGTTTTGTGAGCTTGTCGTACTGAGTCTTGTCGCGAACTTCTAGAAGGAGATCACCATTCCCCATCTTAGTTACTTTATAGCCAGGGCCAATTGCATCTGTGAGCGTTTTTGAGACAATAAATGGTGAAATAGATCGAACTGTTTTCTTTTCATTTTGGCTGTGGATTACATGATACTTGGGGAAGGTCTGTTTAGGCTGTGCAGTAAAGAAGCTGTCATCGGTGCGCCACCTTTTCAGGCGGCGATCAGGGAGTGCAGGAAAAGGGTTTTCCATAAGAAGCATTTTAAATTCGGCGGCGATGGTGGCCACCCACCACCGAGCCCAACAAGGGGACGCTACAAGGTTGAATAGTGAACACTTGGAGACGCCAGCCATGCATCGCTGCTATAACCGAATATAACTACTCAAGGTTGGGTAACTACACAGGGTTAACCCTCGCCGCCAGGAAATTCGGAAGTAAACGGAAAAGAGAAGATGACAGGACAGATAAAATGTGAGAGATTAAGACGAAGATGTAGGAAGAGAGAGATAGGAAACGGCGACTGCCGATTTCCCCTGGGTGGGTCAGCCCAGGGGTGCCGTCTACGTGAAGCCGGGGCCAAAGGGGTGGGTTGCCTCTGCCGGGGGGCCTTAAAAGTCCAATCACCCAGCATGGGCTCAACCCCCAGGATCCCCTTATCCCCGGACACGGCAAAGCCACGCACGGCTAGGCGTGGGAGGGAGTCAAACTCCCCCGTTAGTTCGGGTCCGTGGTGTCGCTACACACCAGACGCCTACTTGCGCAGGCGCCCTTGCGGGGCTCCCAACAACGTAGTCATCAAAGGAACACCTATATACTCATCAGGTAGAGCGAATACGCATTCTCGGACTTGACGTTCAAGCAGATAGACAGCAGAAAAAAACACACCACCCCTCTACTCTCGCGCCATATGGAGAAGATCATCGTCATGTTCTGACATGTAATTAACGCTCGGGACTTGGTTGCGAGATATGCTTCGGCTATTGGACGCGTGCATTATGAGCTGCTTCAGTTATCAACTTCTTTTCACCGGGCTAACGCAAGAACAATACGAATGGGTGCACACGCTCATCCCTCCATCAAAGTTGCTTTGGGGATTTCGCACTATACTTCTACGCAGCGCTTTTTGTCGCTAGGAGTGCACAATACCCTCGATGAAGTACTCAAGTCCTAGTTATTTAGTCAGCATCAACACATTCTTCTCACTCTAGCGAATAGACAGATGCTTCACCACCTGAGTCACCCAGTCCCCTCCTGAACCTCTGGAAACGCAGAGAGCTTTCATGCCACTCCAAATAGTACGATTACTCCGCGTACACGCCCCCTGAGCTTAGCATCGGTCTTCGGCGAGTAGGGGTGAGGTACTTGAATCCCACTTTCAGGGAGATTGAGGAGAATAGGATCTGCTATACGTACGTGACTCGCACGACAAACGGACACATAACGGTGGGGATTAGCGGCACTCTTAATATAGTAAGTGCTGCCTCAATCTCCTCTCCGCCTTCATCCGACAACTTGGGTGAAGTCCTGGTGGTTACCTTGTCCATCCAAAACACCTTGAGCCTCCCCGCGGATACGTACTCACCGATGTCGGGCTTTTCTAGTTGGTCGCGGCATTTCCGAAACTCCAACTCTATATTCTATTGCACTCATCCGAAGTTGCTTCACATAACAGCCACATCATGCACCTGCTCGGGACTCCTGGTCTTGCCTCACTGTCGGTTAATGAACGCACTCCTGTGGCCACACGACAATACACCCTCTAAACAGCCCCACGCAGCAAGGCGGCTAACACAGAGCCAGGTTCCCCACTTCTCACATATAACGAAATGACACAACATTGCGTACGCTAACTACAGAAATACCAACTCCCACAAGAGTACTTCACACGAGCGAAGGCTGTCGCACTTCGCCGGCTGCAGACCCGAAGTCTCTTGAATCTACACTTCATGCATAAAATATACCCGGCTCCTTATACCGCTGCCTGTCCAGGGTGTGGCGCTATCCCCACAATGTTTCACGTCACCGTAGAGTGCAGCGCTGCCTACTTCCCACCCATCCCACCAATCTGTTGGTCCACGCGTACCCGAAAGCAGCGAGAGGGCACCCTTCGCGATGGCGCCCCCAAGGTCTGTCGGGCGCGCGTTCTGCAGGGCCCGGGCCGCAAACCCGGGCTGTCGCAGAGGTTGCCGTGATTGTCCTGAGATAGGGACCTCCCCGTTTTTCTGGCATTTGAATAATATATTTTCTCACCATCTTACCTTGGAGGTGTCCTTTGCCGTGTTTATTTATTTATTTGCCAGTTTTATAAAATAACTTGTAGTCGGGTATTAAAAGTACTGTGATGTAACAGTAAAGGCAACCTTTATTAGGCCCGGAAGACACGATGAAGCGACCACGCCCAAGGCAACAGAACTCAGACAAGCCAAATCCCCACAGCAGAAGAAGATGACGACCACTCATGATGATGAATATGTGTAAAGATAGATGATGTGCTTAATGAATGCCTACACTAACTCCCCCCCCCCCCCCACGTGAAAGCGGTCATCCTGACCGCAGTTCTTGGCCGCATTTTAAAGCGAAGATGAACGCCGTATGAAAGGCTTCATGCGGGATACGTGGACTATTTCTGCTGCCCTGTAGCGGCGGTCCGTCGGAAGAAGAACGGGTGCCACGCGATAATTCACAGGAGACGTTTGCTCCAAGACAGTGTAGGGGCCAATAAAACGTAATCGAAACTTCTCGCACAGTCCGGGAGTGCGAATGGGTGTAAGAAGGAGGACTTCGTCGCCAGGGCTGAAGGACACGGCACGATGGGAGGCATCATATTCAAGCTTGCGATCCTGTTGCTTGGCTTCAGTGTTGACGCGAGCCAGCTGGCGGCAATGAAGTAGACGAGACACGTATTCTTCACATGAAGATGAACATGGTTTGACAGGCGCAGAGAAGAACGAAACATCGAGGAAAGAAGAGGGGAAGCGACCGTGGACGAGGTAGAACGGCGAGTAACCGGTTGTGCGCTGTACAGAGGTATTATACGCAAAAGTGACAAATGGCAAAATGGTGTCCCAGTTTCTGTGGTCGGGTTCGATATACATCGCAATCATGTCTGACAGTGTACGATGGAAGCGCTCAGTCAGGCCGTTCGTCTGAGGATGGTAACTGGAGCTTGTTTTGTGTGTAGTGCCGGCTGCCTTGAGCACTTCTTCGACGAGTGCTGAAAGAAATACTCTTCCACGGTCGCTCAGGATTACACGAGGAGCTCCGTGTCAAAGGATTATTGCTCGAAGGATGAAGTCGGCCACTTCCGAAGCTGATGCAGAAGGCACGGGAGCTGTTTCGGCGTAGCGGGTCAGGTGGTCGACAGCTGTAACTATCCAACGATTGCCCGTGACAGTCATAGGAAGCGGACCATACAGGTCAATTCCAACTACCTCGAATGGTTGCAGGGGACACGGGAGCGGTTGTAATTGTCCACTTCGAGTTGATGTAGGTAGCTTGCGACGCTGACAAAGGGCGCATGAGGCAACGTACTTCGCGACACAGGTGGACAAGCCCGGCCAGTAGTAGTGACATCTTATGCGGTCATACGTTTTCTGGAAGCCCATGTGTCCAGCAGACATGTCGTCGTGATATGTCTTGAGGACTTGAGCCCGAAGAGAGCGAGGTAGAACGGGCACCCAGCGTTGACCATCAGGGTGGTAAATATGACGGTACAGGACGTGGTTGTTGAGCTTGAATTGCGTCAGCTGTCGGCGAAGACGGGCGTTAGGGGGCCGGCAAGTCCCGTCAAGACGGTCCATGATGCGGCGACAGTAAGGGTCAGCACGTTGGTGAGATAAGAACAAACCACACTCGCTTGGAGAAGTTGGGTCCAAAGTAGGTAATGACGAAACATGTAGGGAAGAGACGGCCGAAAGCTTCTCGTGTGCAGCAGTGGCGGGTTCGTTAGGCGGCTCCGAAGAGAGCGGGCAACGCGAAAGGGCGTCGGCGTCTTGATGCTTGTTTCCCGACTTGTATGTGATAGTGAAGTCGTATTCTTGTAAGCGAAGAATCCAGCGACCAAGGCGACCGGACAAGTTCTTGATTGTCGAGAGCCAGCACAAGGCGTGATGGTCCGTAACCACAGTAAAGTGGCGGCCGTGGAGATAAGGTCGAAACTTTTGTATCGACCATACGACCGCTAGGCATTCCTGTTCGGTGATGGTATAATTCTTTTCAGCAGGGGTCAGTACACGGCTCGCGTATGCGACGACTTTCTCACGTGAAGATTTGTCTCGCTGTAGAAGAATTCCACCAATGCCTCGACCACTAGCGTCTGTATGCAGGAGCGTAGGCGCGGTTTCGTCGAAATGGCAGAGGACTGGTTCGGATGTGAGTGCACACTTCAGTTGGGCAAACGCCGCTTCACATTCAGGAGACCACACAAAGGCGACGCCTGATCTGAGCAACTTGTGCAATGGTGAAGCTATTGAGGCGAAGTCTCGAATGAATCGGCGAAAATAAGAAGCGAGGCCGAGGAAACTGCGCAAATCTTTGGCTTTTTCAGGACGCGGGAAGTGTTGGACAGCGGAAATCTTGTCAGGATCGGGACGAATACCGTCCTTGCTTACGATGTGGCCTAACACTTTAATCGTCTTGCTCGCAAAACGGCACTTCTTCGTGTTCAGCTGAAGGCCTGCGTTTGCAAGGCACGTAAGAACTTCGTCCAGTCGTTGCAAGTGCTGAGGGAAGGTTGACGAGAAAATAACAATATCGTCTAAATAGCACAGGCAAGTCTTCCACTTCAAGCCTTGTAAAACTGTGTCGATCATCCGCTCGAATGTTGCTGGAGCATTGCAAAGGCCGAATGGCATGACGTTGAATTCATACAGCCCATGTGGTGTTGAAAACGCTGTCTTTTCTTTGTCATCCTCGTGCATGGGTATTTGCCAGTAACCTGAACGCAGGTCTAGGCTTGAAAAGTACTCAGCACCTTGCAGTGAATCCAAAGCATCGTCTATGCGCGGCATGGGGTAAACATCCTTGTGGGTAATCTTATTAAGTGCTCTGTAGTCCACGCAAAACCGCACGGAGCCATCTTTTTTCCTTACTAAAACAACAGGGGATGACCAAGGACTCGCGGAGGGACGTATAATGTTCCGTTGCAGCATATCGGCTACATTTTGTTCAATGATTTCACGCTCGGATGAAGAGACGCGATATGGTCGACGGCGTACGATGGAAGTGCCATCGGTCTGGATACGATGCCTAATAATGGACGTCTGTCCCAGAGATGAGGAATGGGCATCAAACAATCTCATATGCTTTTGTAGTAAGGCAAGCAACTCATCTGTCTGTGAAGAGGTCAGTTCTGGACTAATAGTCGCAGCAAGAACAGAAACGCTTGATGAACGTCCAATAGAAGGAAGGTCAGAACACGCTGGCATAAGGGAGACAACAGAGACAGGTTGAGATTCAGAAACGCAAGCCATTGTGGTGCCTTTAGGAATGAGAATTTTCTCAGAAGTCTGGTTTGTAGCGCAGAGAAGTCCGGAGCCATTGTGGAATCGCGCTAGACCTGAAGCAAAGGCTATACCTCTTGCGAGACAGCGTGCAGATGGTTGCACAAACACGTCACCAGAGTCGATCACATTAGAAGTGATGGCAACTATCCGCTGATGACCAGGTGGTAGCTCGGTCTCTTCAGCAGCGAGCAAGCGAACGGGCTTGTCATCCGCATACAGGGCATAGTCAGTTTCCATTATATGAACAACATTTTCTTTACAGCAAATGGAAGCGTTCGCCGTAGACAGAAAATCCCAGCCTAATATAATCTGGTGGGCACACGAATTCAGCACAGCAAATTGTACAAAATGAAGAATACCAGCGATGCAAACACGAGCGGTGCACATAGCGGCAGGTCTAATGGCGTCCCCTTGAGCAGCATGCAGTGTAGGTCCATCATAAGGGGTGGTGACTTTTCGTAGACGTGAGCACAAAGAACGATCAATCACAGACAAAGAGGCACCAGTGTCTATTAAAGCGTCCACGTACACACCTTCTATTAAAACAGCTATCGTATTATATGGACGCACTGGAGGAATTTCTGTCTTTTCGTTCAATGCAGCTTTTCCTCCAAAAGCTGCAGAGGTTAGTTTTCCGGGCGTTGGTTGGTGAGTTGCGAGACAGGTCGCAATGGAGACGTGGAACGGCGGAGGGGTGAGGGTGAGCGGCGTCTAGTAGAGCGGTAGGAACTGGTTGGCTCAGATGTCGTAGTTGGAGACGGTGAGCGGCGTAGCGGCGGATCATAAGGACGACGTTGGAAAGCGTACCAGCTTGTCCCATCATCCCGTCCGTAGGTGTCGAGTCCACGACGCTCGTCCTGCTGACGCTTCCGACAGACGCGTGCAATGTGGCCCCGATAGCCGCAGTAATAACAGATCGGACGATGCGGCCGACACGGTGGGTGAAAGGGCTGGCTAGTCACACTCGGAGTTAACGAAGCCAGCGGGACAGGCGTCGAGTGTGCGGGCATCGGTTGTACCACGGGTGGTGAGCCAGCGAGGACTTGTGCGTACGTCGGTTGGAGTCGAGGTACTGTAGTGTCTACAAACGCTGGCCTGGTCATGGACGCCAACTCCTCTTTGATAACATCCCGCAAAACATTGTTGGAGGGGGGAGGTGGACTCGGTGTCATTGAGAGGCCGAAAGATTGTAGCTCTTCCCGTATAAGCGCCCGGATCATGGCACGCAATGAGGCATCAGTCGTGGTAGTGTTTTCAGAGCTGTCCGGCGGTAACCGTTGGGATTCAAGTTCTTCCAGGCGTTGGCACGTGGCAACAACGTCAGTGACCGTAGTCGGGTTCTGAATGACCAAGGCATTGAACGCGACCGTGCCTATCCCTTTCAGTAGATGACGAACTCTCTCTGATTCAGACATGGACGTGCTGAAACGGTGACAGAGAGCAAGCACATCCTCTATGTACGATGTGTAGGACTCACCGCATTGTTGCTTGCGAGAATCCAGTGTCTTCTTAGCGAGAGCTGAACGAACCGCCGGGGTGCCGAAAATTTGGCGAAGCTGTTGCTTAAAACGCGTCCAGTCCGTAATGTCCGTTTCATGATTGAAAAACCATGTTTTCGCTACGCCCGTGAGGTAGAAAGAAACACGGCGAAGCTTGGTAGGATCATCCCAGTTGTTAGTGGAACTCGCTCGATTGAACTGGTCCAACCAATCTTCCACATCTTCACCTCGAAGTCCGGCGAACGTGGGCGGCTCACGCTGGTGCGCGGTGATAATCCACGATGGATAGGCCGTGGTAGCCGGGGCCGTGGAGGTAGACGCAGAAGCGCCAGTTGGCGCGTCCTGAGGCATGTTACCGGACACCTGGTACAAACGACGACCTGAGCGCAGCTCCAGGAGGCAGATCGGGCTGGGAGAGGACGGAAGATCGTAGAGCACACTCCACCACTTGTGATGTAACAGTAAAGGCAACCTTTATTAGGCCCGGAAGACACGATGAAGCGACCACGCCCAAGGCACAGAACTCAGACAAGCCAAATCCCCACAGCAGAAGAAGATGACGACCACTCATGATGATGAATATGTGTAAAGATAGATGATGTGCTTAATGAATGCCTACAGTACTATTTTTTATTTGTTTTCTTTCTTTCCCTCGAAGTCTCTCCTTCTCTGTGGAACGTATGGAAAAGCCGAGAAGCTATATACATCAATCTCTTCACAGGAATCAAGTTATAATAGAACAAAACAAATGCATTGCTGTAAGCCCCCCTGTAAAGCCTTCAAGGGCATACGTTCAAAGGCTTTAGATTTAGGCTTGTGCTACCCGTGGGAGTTGCTTCCAGGGATGTTCATTTATTTCGACACCACTCATAGTAGTCATACTTCTGCACGACTCAACCGTGAGATAAGACAATTCACATATCAGTTTTCTGCCCGGCCGGAGTGGCTCAATCTTCGCTAGTGATAATTGTGGAATGCGCCTGCGTTAATGTGTAATGAACAGCTCAAACTCTAACTTTGTCACGCTCTATTTAGCAGTTCTTGTTTTTCTTTTCTGAAAGCATATCTATTCCAATCGGCATCTAACAGTTAGCTTTTCCAACAGAGGTAATCGAATTGGTTGACCACGGCGGTAAGTGAGTGTTACCTCTGATGCTTTCCATTTCGACGTAACTGTCACCGGCATTGGTGTCGGTCACTCCTGTGCAGATGTGATAATGTGGGAGGTTTTACTCCCTAAACCACGATATGTTTATGGAGCACTCCTAAATGTAGGGCTCTGAGAAGTTTTCTGACTGATTGACATCCCGCAGCGAATATCGAATGCGATGGACTCGAAGAAAGTTTATGGACGCCGATTCACATGCAACCGGTTGAGTACATGGTATGGTTTTTGATGTGCTAATTTCGAATTCATCTGTGTTTGGTGCTTTCAGTGGTATACGAAAACATTGCTCGCTTGTGCGACCTGCGATACCTCATAGTTGCAGCCGCTTCAACGCATTTCGCTTCATTCAGTGTGTTCCCAGAGAAGTATTACATGTGTTCGGTCTCATTGCCCAGCGAAAATGTCAGAAAAGAGGAAGTACGGGACATAGTTGTGGGACGCGGCGCACGAAGCTCCGATTTGTTCTAAGCATAAATATAGCCTGAGATATGCGCGGTGTGATGAAAGCTGACACCACCTTGCTTCTGGACCATCTGTAACTCCAGAAACAATGACAGACTTCCAAAACCAGCCGTGCACGAGTGCCTCGTCTGTGCACGCCGTGTTGACATTGGAGAGCCTAGATGCGAAGCTAGAAGAGCTTTTTGCGGAGACTGCTGTGACATTCGAGGTCTTGGTTAGCTCGAGTGACAAATGCAGCGATTCCGATGAGAGTGTGCACGTCGACATTTGCGCGACTGCAGCTGATGGCGACAAGACGGTACCTCAAAGCGGAGATACCAATCTCGTACGTATGCGCTTGACTTACATTCTTGATTTTGTGTGCTATCGTTACTCAAGATGCTTTTCTTTCGCAACTGTAAACAGTTGTTCTCATTTGCACCTCAATCCTGTTCACTGCGTTGCGCAACATCGGTGTTTACCGAAGTTGCGCCAGAGAATAAATTACGTTGGGGACTGGGGTTACCCTAAATGCTTGACATATAGACATGTTCCATTGGGCACCCTGGTTACTAAAAACATAGAACCTTAAATATGCATGCGTGCCATGAATCCGCGCGCTCTTCGCCATTGGAGATGTCAACATTTCTAGCGCGCAATAGTAATATTATGTGAGTCAACTTATCGCTGTCCAGAAACAGTCACAGATGCACGAGAATTCGAGTGTGGTACAATTTAAACGATGACTAGCCCAGAAATCGAAACACTGAAGCCATAGGCGCGCGCAGAGTTCCCCTGCCGCCGGGAAGGCGAAGGTAATAGAGGGGCCTTAAGCGAAGGTTCGTCGAATAGCTCCCTTTCCCTGTTTTAGGTCTACGGCCCGTATTCACAAACGCTCCTTCACTCAAGGGAGCCCCTCGACTTGACGAAGTCAAGGCGGAGCGTGCTCCTCCACTCAAGGAGCCGCTGCATTTCATGAATGCTCCTCCACACTTCCTTCAAGGGAGGCCTCGCAAATGCTCCTTCCACTTGAGTGAACTCAATGGGCCGAGAAAAGCGCCTGACAACGAGTGTATTCGAAATTGTGGTTAATGAATGCCTATCTTTGTGTAATAAATGAATGCTTTTCTTACTCATTCTTTTTTATAAATTGACATTACAGCAAACTCCATGCATTTAGAGTGGTAGCAAGGTTTTCCTAAGCCTTGAGCCGATTGAGTTCGAAACCCCCGCTTCAAGTCTGGCAACAGTTGCGCCTCGGCAGCAGCTGACGGTGTTTAGTCTGCTGCTAAACGTTTCTACGTGCTTAGTTTATTTCGTCTCGTGTGCGTCTATTAATTGCAGTTTATAATTACAGTAGTGTATGAGTGGGTGTTTGAGACCCCGCTTTCGCCGGGGTGACTAACGAGCTACGTGAGTGATGGCACGAAGCAGAACATATGGTTTGTTGCTTTTTTTACTTTCGCTTTGCTGAAAGCCTTCTGCTCACTAGTGTAGCCACCGAGCGTGTAACGCTGTGGAGTGAGTAATTTCTACTTTATATCACAAACATATTGGTGTGCTTTTAGAATTCACCTCCGACAAAGATTACTTGCACGAGAATTCGTTTTTGCTGCGGGAGTAAGTGAACAGTTCCTGATTTCAGAGGACTGTGCTATGTTCATTTTACTCAATTACTGCGAATTTCAACGTGGCACTTTCGTAGTTGTTCCTCTGCATGTAATACAAATTTTGGAAAACAATGTTCGCAATTTATATTCAAGATTACACCAGAGCAGCATTGATTTGATTGATATGTGAGATTTAACATCCCATAACCACCATTTGATTATGAGAGACGCAGGGTAGCGTCAAAAAAGTAGGCATGGTGCACTCGTGGCTGAGCGTTTGAATTAGACTGCTATGCAAGTTAAAAAAAAAAAGCAATCGTGTGCCTTTCTTCAACTAATAGCGAAAACATCATTTTAAAGTCGTTTTCTTCAATTAGCACCCTATATAGTCGGTTAACAATGCGTGTTTGTGTTTTTATGTTACAATTTTAACATTTCGATCTTCCAAGGATGCCTGAGTAAGCCGTTATTTTTTCCATCTTTTTTTTTCGCCCTGCATTTGTGGATGCTCTAATAAGACAGATTCGAATAGACGTAACCTTTAAATTTTTGTAGCTTCCGTCTTCAAGTTCACACAGCGGCCCGTCTTAAAATTTTTGTCCCGCCTTCTTTATCTGCAAGCTCAGAAGCACATTCGTTAATGAACGAATGACCTTTGCACTAACTTTTTCGCTTTTATTTGTAGAATATGATTTCCGGGAGTACCTTTTGAAAATAATCGTGGTTTCTGTGCTTCACTCTAAAGCTTCAGCTGTACATAGTTTATAGGAAATGTTTTATTCTTTTGAAAACGATAAATTTGAAGGAGCTTTTGACCTTTGGTGCTGTTCTGTCTTGAAAACGACTGTGGTGGTTCACTGAACCTTGGAGAAAGTGTCGTCAAAGAGCAGAATAATTTACCCTGCTGATTTAACAAAGACCAGTGCAACAAAGTGGTAAAGAAATGCTCAAGATTATTGGAGACATCACGGATATATCTGGTCAAACCCCTGTAAATAAAATTTCCGCTATTGTTGCAACATCAGCATGTCTACACGCTGGAACCACGCCATCTCAGTTTCATGGAAGGGGAGCGGTGGTGGTGTATATAAAACAAGCTTGATTTTTGTAGAACTGCTCTCCTGTAGAATCGGAGAAGAGGTTTTTGTGATTCTGTCTCATCCTGAAAAGATGAACATGACGATAATTATGTATTCAAAAATAAACAAAGTAGATATTACGAATGACAAAATAAACCTTCATTACATTTGGCAGATAAAGAGCCATGTAGCAAACACAAGCATGCAACTGCAAAGTGTGCATTAATCAAGCATATCCAGCAGACACACTGTCGAAATAAATTTTGAGATTGTAAGACATCATAAATAAGATCGAGATAGTAGACACCATAGCCTGTCTTATGCAGTGCAGTTGCACGCATTCACTGCAGATTTTGTCCTATTGTATACAGTCGTGCAAACTCTGCAATGCATTGCAAATATGGCACGTTTTAGGAAACCTTTCCTCTGTGTTATTTCGTCGGCCGTCTGGCCCCTGCACAAAAGAGGCAAGCCGTAATATTAAAAAGACGTAATAGCTAGAACACCAAAGCCACATTTTTTATTTCTTGTGAGGCACACATTCATTATATTTCTTGCGTTAAAGAACCGACATGGTTGAGTTATTGAGCTTTGCCTACTTTGACAAATGTTTGACTCAGGGACTTGGGCAGCTCCGCAGGCATATAGTTATGTAATTCCATAACCTAATTGCACGAATCAATGGCATAGCCAGCATTATCTCTTTGGGGGGGGGTTTAACCATGAAAAAACAGTCTTATAGTGTATCTGCTTTCTTTCTATGTCGTATGTTTCCGTTTTTATACGCCACTCCATGCATTCTTGCGTGCATGCACGTTTCACAGAGCACGAGCCCCTGCTTGATTCCCTAAAGCTGTGTGTGGTTGTTCATCGGTATTGTGAGCTGTATAGACACTGTATATATAAGCTATGTTTCACGCGTAGTAGACACAACAGCACAATTATGGGGCCCGATTGCATTGTGTTTTGTTTTTCCAAAACTGTCTCTAATAGTGATCTGACCTGAGCAATGGGAAAATGAACAAAAAACAAGAAAAAAGAGGACTTACCTTCTCGTAGATACAGACGATCATCTAACAAAAGTGTGCTTAGCCGTATATTTCGGCTAGGGTAGCAAAGATTCACCGGAGAGGAAGCCGCTCAGGAATATGATGAACGCAGCGCATCGAAAGTTTGCTATTACATTTCCTCTCAGCTTGTTTGTCAAGCTTTCGCGCCACGCTTGAAATGGTGTGGTGTGCAAGCTTCATCGAAACACTTAAAAGCACTGGCATCCGCAGTCTTGGAGAACTCGCACGACGAGTATACGCACGCCCGAAGACAGGTAATCCACTGGCTCATGCACGAAACACAACACATCACGGCACAGGTGAGCGCTCCGCTTGACACCACGCCCGCCTGTCCCGGCACCACAGTAGCCGTTGTCGAACCATTACAAGACAGCTCCGTAGTGAACGTGCACCGTCAGTGTTGAAAGAACCCGGCGGTGGGAGCCAAAGTGATCGATAAACGCTGTAAAAGCGAAACGGGCTCCGCCATAGACGTGATGCTGGCGCAGAAACTTCACTCGACGGACGATTCAAGGTAGCTCGATCGCTTCCTTGACAATCTCGAGGAAACGCTCGAGATTTTCTCAAGTGAAGGAAGCGTTTCAAGTGAAGGGTGGTTTGTGAATGGGAAAGCGCCACTCAAAGAGGGTTTCAAGTGAAGGGTCGAGTTGAGCAGCGTTTGTGAATACGGAGGTACGTTTGAGGCTGGCTTGCGCCTCCCCCCTCCCCTCTGTTTAGGTGAATAGGGCAACCACTCCCACGACTCTCCCTTTCTCACCCGTACTCCCGCCTAAGGTAGTGGCATAGCCATACTCAGGCCCGTATTCACAAACGCTTCTTCACTTAAGGGCTCCCCTCGACTTGACGAAGTCAAGGCAGAGCGTGCTCCTCCACTCAAGAAGCCGCTACATTTCATAAACGCTCCTCCACACTTTCTTCGCAAAGGGAGGCCTTGGAATTGCTCCCTTCACTTGAGTGAACTGCATGGGCTGAGAAAAGCACCCAATAACGAGAGTATTCGTAAATGTGGTTAAAAAATGTCTATCTCTGTGTAACAAATCAAAGTCTTTATAGATATTCTGTTTTACAAATTGAAACTACAGCAAAATAAATGCATTTAGTGTGGTAGCTTGGTTTTTCTAAGCCTGGAGGCCGTAGAGTTAGCGAAACCCCCGCATTAGGTCTGGCAATAGTCGCGCCTTTGGCAGCTGAACGAACAGCTGATGATGATGATGATGATGATATGTGGCGCAAGGGCCAATTGATGGCCAAAGAGCGCCATTTCGATGATTAGAGATGCGGACAAAGATATGTTGCGTGGCTGTATAGGGGCCTTAAAATTCCTCGCGATAATGCGGGTAAAAACATAAGTATTAGAATCATGACAGTGGCGTGATACGCATATTAAAAAGGGTGACAAAGGTTTTGATAATAAAAACATGTAAAAATATTTGGCACTAGCACAAGTGCCTCATAAGTGCCCTTGTGTCCAAGGGCTGGGAGGCAAGTGCTTTTAAATGTAGTCACTGTAGCAGCAACCTCTCTTGAGAGGTCACGCTACGCAATGCTTGGGTATATTACATGGTAAAAACCGACATCTCTTAAAAAAGCTAGCAATGATTTGTGGGTAAAAAGTGGTTCCCTACTGACAAACATTGTGGGGTATAATGGTATATGTTGTCTGTAGTGTATTGGAAAGTGTTGTCTTCTTAGAGTGTCTAATTGTTTACATTGTATGAAAACGTGAAGAACAGTTAATGCCTACACATTCGTCACACAATGGTGGATCGCCACCGGACAAAAGATGTGTGTGTGTCGTGTATGTGTGTCCTATCCTGAGTCTTGTTAGTGGTACCTCTGTTAGACGTGATTTTGATGCTGGTGGCCAATAGCCAAGAAGTGGCTTGATAACGTGTAGCTTGTTTTGTGTGTGTCTATCCCACTTGCTCTGCCAGTAGTCCCTGAGCTTTCGTTTGAGAGACGGCTTAAGATCAAGGGGCGGGATCGATATGGGTGTAGTGGCACTGATTTCGTGGACGGATGCAGCAAGTTGACCCGCCATCACGTTGCCTTGAATGTCACGGTGCCCTGGCACCCAGCACACTACAACATGTTGGTTGAGTGTGTAGAGTGTGCATAAAATGGAGTAAAGTGAGACGAGGACAGGGTTTTTTTGCTTTTTAGGACTGTGCAGAGCGGTTGCCACACTGAGGGAGTCTGTATAAATTACTGCTTTTTGTATTTGTAATTGTTTGATGCTTTTAGCTGCCACAAGTATCGCATAAGCTTCCGCTGTGAAGATACTTGTGCCTGGATGTAGAGGGCCAGCATCCGAAAAGGAAGGGCCAACAGCAGCGTAGGACACAGAGGAGTTGGACTTGAAGGCATCTGTAAAGAACTCAGGACGTGTGTATTTCTGTGAAGTTCCAGGAAGTGTGTTCGGATATGGGCAATAAGCACATGTTTTGTAACTTCTAGGAAAGACACATCGCAATTTATAGTCTGCCACTGCCACGGTGGTGGGTATGCTACCGGAGCCATTAAACTGTGTTGAAGTGACACTCCAGTGTCCTCAGCTAGACCCTTCAGGCGAAGTGAGAAGGGCTGCCTCATCGAAGGCCTGTTTGGAAACAGAATGGAGCTCGACAAATCAATAATAGTAGAGTATGAGGGGTGCATCTTGTCTGCTTTCACCTTAAGAAAATAAACAAAGGACATGTAAGTTCTCGGCAGATGAAGCGACCACTCATTTGACTCAACGTAAAGGCTTTCTACGGGGCTGGTGCGAAAAACACCCGTAGAAAGGCGGATGCCCAAATGGTGCACAGGGTCCAGCATCTTCAAAGCACTTTGAATCGCAGACTGATAGACAACGGCCTCATAATCTAAGCGGGTGCTAATGAGGCTTCTATACAAATTCATAACACATGGCCTGTCACTACCCCACGTAGTACGTGACAACACTTTTAAAACATTCATGGCTTTTGAACATTTTGTTTTTAAATACTTTATGTGTGGTACGAAGGTGAACTTGTTGTCCAAGATTAGGCCTAGGAATTTATGCTCCGCATTGACAGACAGACGTTGACCGTTCAGTTCAATGTCGGGTTCTGAGTGCATGCCTCTCTTTCAGGAGAAAAAAACACACGTGCTTTTTCCTGGGTTCATCCGGAATCCGTTTTTTTCTGCCAATTTGGACACCTTGTTTAAACCTAACTGATCCTGCCGCTCACACATTGCTAGGTTGCATGACTTAAAGCCAAGTTGGACGTCATTGACATATGTGGAATAAAACATGTTGCAGGGGATGGACAGGTGCAAGGAATTCATTTTAATAATAAAAAGTGTACAACTAAGTACACCACCTTGCGGTACTCCCGTTTCTTGCAAAAATGTTTGCGAGCGAATACTGCCCACACGGACATGGAATTTCCGATTGGACAAGTAACTCTCGATTATGGAAAGCATTCTACCGTGCAAACCCAGGTGAGAGAAGTCTCTTAACATGCCAAAACGCCAGGTTGTGTCGTAGGCCTTCTCGATATCGAGAAACACTGAGAGGAAGTATTGTTTGTGGACGAAAGCGTCTCGGATCTGTGCCTCGATACGCACCAGATGGTCGGTGGTGGATCTACCTTCTCGAAACCCGCACTGAAATTGGTCGAGCAGATTGTGTGTTTCAAGGAAATGTAAAAGTCGGCGGTTTATCATTTTTTCAAAAAGTTTAAAAAGGCAGCAAAGTAGTAAAAAATTCTCAAGCGTATGGCATACATCGCGGATACATCCGGTCAAATCCATGTAAATAAATGTCCGCTATTGCGACATTAGCTTGTCTACACGTTGGAACTACGCCATCTCAGTTTCGTGGAAGGGGAGTGGTGCTGGTGTGCGTAAAACAAGCTTGAGTTTTATAGAACTGCTTTTCTGAAGAATCGGAGAAGTGGTTTTTGTGATTCTGTTTCATCCTAAAAAACGAACATGACGATAATTATGTATTAAAAATGAACAAAGCAGAAATTGCAAAGGGCAAAATGAATCTTTATTAATTTTGGCTGATGAAGAGAGCCTTGTGCCCAACATAAGAGTGCAACTGCACAGTGTGTATCCATCAAGCATATGCAGCTGACACACTGTCAAAATAAAGTTCGATTGTAGGATTGTAGGACATCAAAAATAAGATCAAGGTAGTAGACACCATAGCGTGTCTTAAGCAGTGCAGCTTCATGCATTCACTGCAGATTTTGTCATATTGTATACAGTCGTGGAAACTCTGCAATGCATTGCGAATACGGGACGTTTTGCAAGACCATTCCTGGGTGATTTTCTGTCGGCAGCCTGGGCGTTGCACAAAAAAGGCAAAGAATGATGTCACAAAAACGTATTAGCTACAACACCAAAGCCGCATTTAGCTCTACTTCTCTTGGAGCACACATTCATTATTGATGATATATGGTGTTTTTTGGCGCAAGGGCCATTTGATGGCCAAAGAGCGCCAGTTCATGGGATAAGGAATGTGGACGGTGATTGCGATTAGCGGCTGTATAAGGGCCATAAATTTCCTCGCGGTAAGGCCGGCAAGAACATACAAGTAATAAAATCATGACCATGCCGTGAAAGGTGTGTGTGGTGCGAATAGATGACAAAAGTTGGTGATAATAAAAAACGATGGTGGACATTTTTGGCATTAGCACAAGTACCTCACTCGATCGTACCCTTGTGTGAAAACTACGAATTTCTTTTTAAAAACGCTAACAGTGATTTATGACTAAAAAGTGGTTCCCTACCGACGAACATTGCAGGGTGTAAAGGTATATGTTGTCAGTAGGGTAATGAAAAATGTTGTTTTCTTAGAAATTCTAAGTGTTTGCACTGGATTAACATGTGAAGGACTGTTAATGCTTCACCACATTTGTCACACAATGGTGGATCGCCACAGGACAAAAGATGTGTGTGTGTGTCCTGTATGTGTGTCCTATCCTGAGTCTCGTTAGTATTACCTCTGTATGACGCGATTTTGATACGGGCAGCCAATAACCAAGGTGTGGCTTGATAATCTGTAGTTTGTTTTGTGTGTGTGTATCCCACTTGTTCTGCCAGTATACCCTGAAGTTTCGTTTGAGAGACGGCTTAAGATCAAGGGCCGGGATCGATATGGGTGTAGGGGCAGCGCTTTTGTGGACGGATGCAGCGAGCTGATCCGCCCTCACGTTGCATTGAATCTCTCGGTGCCCTGGCACCCAGCACACTACAACATGTTGGTTGAGTGTGTAGAGTGTGCAAAAATTGGAGTAAAGTGAGACGCGGACCGGGTTTTTTGTTTTTTAAGACTGTGCAGAGCCGTAACCACACTGAGGGAGTCTGTATAAATTCCCGCTTTTTGTATTTGTAATTGTTTGATGTGTTTAGCTGCCACAAGTATCGCGTAAGCATCCGCTGTGAAGATACTTGTGCCTGGATGTAGAGAGCCAGCATCCGAAAAGGATGGGCCGACAGCAGCGTAGGACACAGAGGAGCTGGACTTGGAGGCATCTGTAAAGAACTCAGGACGTGTGTATTTGTGTTGAAGTTCCAGGAAGTATGTTCGGATATGGGCAATAGGCGCATGTTTTGTAACTTCTAGGAAAGACACATCGCAGTCTATAGTCTGCCACTGCCACGGTGGCGGGTATGCTACAGGAGCCAATAAACTGTGTTGAAGTGAGACTCCAGTTTCCTCAGCTAGACTCTTCAGGCGAATTGAGAAGGGCTGCCTCATTGAAGGCCTGTTTTGAAACAAAATGGAGCTCGACAACTCAATAATAGTAGAGTGTGAGGGGTGCTTCTTCTCTGCTTTCACCGTAAGAAAATAAAGAAAGGACATGTAAGTTCCCGGCAAATGAAGCGACCACTCATTTGACTCAACGTAAAGGCTTTCTACGGGGCTGGTGCGAAAAACACCCGTAGAAAGGCCCCCGCAGGGGCGCCTGTTAAAGCAGGCGTTTGGTGTGTAGCGACACCACGGACCCGAGCTAACGGGGGAGTTTCTACTCCCTCCCACGCCTAGCCGTGCGTGGCTTTGCCGTGTCCGGAGAAAAGGGGATTCTGGGGGTTGAGCCGACGCTGGGTGATTGGACCGTTAAGGCCCCCCGGCAGAGGCAACACACCCCTTTGGCCCCGGCTTCACGTAGACGGCACCCCTGGGCTGACCCACCCAGGGGAAATCGGCAGTCGCCTTTTCCTATCTCTCTCTCCCTACATCTTCGTCTTTATCTCTTACTGTTTATCTGTCCTGTCTTCTACTCTCTTCTGTTTACTTCCAAACTTCCTGGCGGCTAGGGTTAACCCTGTGCAAATAGCCTACCTTGGTCTAGGCGCATTGGGTTATAGTTGCGTTGTACGGCTGGCGTCTGCAGGTTTTAGCATCCACAAACTTGTAGCGTCCCCTTGTTGGGCTCCGTGGTGGGTGGCCGCCAACGCTTCTGAAGAAAATAAACTGGCATGCATAAAGCATTTCCCCTATTAAGTGATCGTACCGCCTTAAAGCGTGTACGCACCGAAGACTTAGGCTTTTTCAACCGATCAAATGAAAACTTCCCCCATTTTCATGTTATACATAGTGAAATAAGCAGCAAGCAAGCCAGAACCGTATCACCCTTTGTAGTAGCCAGATGTCTCACAGAAACTCTTGGAGCCGGGTACAAAGTTACCAAAATGGCCAGCGGAGATCTCCTCCTTGAAGTCCGAGGAAAAGAACAGTTCGAAAAGCTACAGAATCTTTCAACTTTTGGTGACACTCCCATCACTGTAACGCCACACAGATCGATGAACACAACCCGTGGAGTAGTATCTGATGCTGATTTGCTCAGCTTGACTGAAGAGGAACTTCTGGAGGGGTGGAAGAGTCAGAATGTGACCAATGTACAAAGGATCACCATTAGAAGAGACAACAAGGCAACACCAACAAAACACCTAATACTCACGTTCGCTTCCAGTAATCTCCCAGAAAGTATTCAAACAGGCTACACAAAGACGTCGATCAGACCATACATACCTAACCCACGTCGTTGTTTTAAATGCCAGAAGTATGGCCATGGCTCACAAAGCTGTCGTGGTCACCAAACTTGTGCACAATGTGGAGTGTCAGGCCACAACTCTGACAATTGCGAAGAACCATCACACTGTGTGAACTGTGGCGGAACTCATGCCGCATACTCACGGTCTTGCTCATTTTGGAAAAAAGAAAAAGAAATTATCACATTGAAAATCTAAGAAAACATCACATTCAAGGAAGCAAGACGAAGAGTGTCGTCATTTTATGGCGCTACATATGCTGATGCGGCGCGTCAGGGGGCAACGCAGCACCAGCCCTCGTCACTCCTTCGGCCAGCGCAGAGCGAGCCGACGGTTGTGGCACCTGCCCCCAAGGCGGCAGTAGTTCAGTCTACTCCGCCGCCTAGCGAATTGAGGCCGGAGACTCCAGGGTCCTCTGGTCTCAAGGCCTCCCCTCACCAGGCGAGGCCTAAAATCCGAACCACGAGCTCGCATGTGCGGGCACCCAGTGCCTCTGAAGAGGCAATGGATACAACGGTACCCTTGGTACCAAAAGAGCGGGGCGCCTCCTTGGAGCGCGCCAAGAAAAATAAAAAACCAATAACGGGGCCGGACAACCGTCCTGCCACCTGAATTAATGAGCTCACTCCAACACAGGATACTGTTTGTACACACAGCAGCATCTCTCTTGTTTAAATATGCAGACAGAAATATTACAGTGGAACATCCGAGGCCTTCTTCGAAACCTCGATGACTTACAAGAACTCCTCCATGAACACAATCCAAGAGAGCTGTGTGTACAAGAGACACACTTAAAACGAACTAACACAAACTTTTTACGTAACTACATAATCTTCCGAAAGGATAGAGATGATGCCATGCTACCATCCGGTGGTGTAGCGGTTATAGTAAGTCAAGGTATAGCATGCACACAATTACCCCTTCAAACTTCCCTCGAGGCGGTGGCTGTCCGAGCAGTTATTCTAAACAAACTTGTCACTGTCTGCTCTTTGTACATACCTCCGCACCACCGTCTCGAAAAACTTCAATTCCAGTCTTTAATCGACGAACTACCTGAACCTTATCTGGTCCTTGGGGACCTGAACGCACATAATGGTCTGTGGGGTGACTCTCGCTGTGATGCACGAGGTCGTCTCATTGAACAATTCCTCATTTCATCGGGTGCGTGTCTGTTGATTAGGAAAGAAGCAACATACTATAACCTTGCCAACAAAACTTACTCTTCCATAGACCTCAGTATCGCATCTCCTTCACTTGTACCATTACTTTATTGGAAAGTCATAAATAATCTATACGGAAGTGATCATTTCCCTTTAGTTTTGAGTACACCAATAATAAATGAATGTCCTCCACATGTTCCCAAATGGCTGGTAAACAAAGCCAACTGGGAACAATTTCAAAAGCTTACTCATCTGAATTGGACTGACATATGCGGGTTAGGCATAGATGAAGCTGTGCAGTACTTCACGGCTTTTCTTACTGACGCAGCAACCAAGTGCATTCCACAAACATCTGGACTGCCCGGCAAACGACACGTTCCGTGGTGGAACACTGAGTGTCAGAATGCACGAAAGGAACAGAACAGGGCATGGAGGTTGCTGCGGAACTCGCCGACAGCGGAAAACCTTGAGAGCTTTAGGAAAATAAAATCTCGAGGCAGGAGAACGCGTCGGCAGGCCAGAAAAGACAGCTGGCACAAGTTTTTATCAGGGATAAATTCATATACACAAGAGGCTAAAGTCTGGAATATGGTTCGTAGGGTAGCAGGAAGACAAGTACACTCACTCCCACTCGTAAACACACAGGGTGATAGCCTGGAAGATCAAGCGAACTTCCTCGGTGCACACTACGAGCAGGTGTCTAGCTCGTCACACTACACTGAAACTTTCCAAAGACACAAAGCAAAGATGGAAAAGGGGAAACTAGAATCCAAGTGCACCAATTATGAGGAATACAACCAACCTTTCAACTTAGCTGAGCTACAAACATCTCTAAACTCTTGCAATAATTCCGCCCCAGGCTACGACCGTGTCACATATGAAATGTTGAAAAACCTGCCGCTCAAAACGCGAAAAACTTTACTCTCTCTATACAATGCTATCTGGCTTTCAGGCACCATCCCTGCTTCCTGGAAAGAGGCCATTGTTATCCCTATTTTGAAACAGGGCAAGGACCCTTCCTCAGTTTCAAGTTATAGGCCCATTGCACTAACCAGCTGCCTTTGTAAACTTTTTGAAAAAATGATAAACCGCCGACTTTTACATTTCCTTGAAACACACAATCTGCTCGACCAATTTCAGTGTGGGTTTCGGGAGGGTAGATCCACTACCGACCATCTGGTGCGTATCGACGCACAGATCCGAGACGCTTTCGTCCACAAACAATACTTCCTCTCAGTGTTTCTCGATATCGAGAAGGCCTACGACACAACATGGCGTTTTGGGATATTAAGAGACTTGTCTCACCTGGGTGTGCGCGGTAGAATGCTTTCCATAATAGAGAGTTACTTGTCCAATCGGAAATTCCGCGTCCGTGTGGGCAGTATTCTCTCGCAAACATTTGTGCAAGAAACGGGAGTACCGCAAGGTGGTGTACTTAGTTGTACACTTTTCATTATTAAAATGAATTCCTTGCACCTGTCCATCCCCCGCAACATGTTCTATTGTACATATGTCGATGACGTCCAGCTTGGCTTTAAGTCATGCAACCTAGCAATGTGTGAACGGCAGGTTCAGTTAGGTTTAAACAAGGTCTCCAAATGGGCAGAGGAAAACGGATTCCGGCTGAACCCAGGAAAAAGCACGTGTGTCTTGTTCTCCCGAAAGAGAGGCATGCACTCAGAACCCGACATTGAACTGAACGGCCAACGTCTGTCTGTGAATGCGGAGCATAAATTCCTAGGCTTAATCTTGGACAACAAGTTGACCTTCGTACCACACATAAAGTATTTAAAAACAAAATGTTTAAAAGCCATGAATGTTATAAAAGTGTTGTCACGTACTACGTGGGGTAGTGATAGGCAATGCCTCATGAACCTCTATAGAAGCCTTATTCGTACCCGCTTAGATTATGGGGCCGTTGTCTATCAGTCTGCCACTCAAAGTGCCTTGAAAATGCTGGACCCCGTGCACCATTTGGGCATCCGCCTTTCTACGGGTGCTTTTCGCACCAGCCCCGTAGAAAGCCTTTATGTTGAGTCAAATGAGTGGTCGCTTCATCTGCAAAGAACCTACATGTCCTTTGTATACTTCCTTAAGGTGAAAGCAGACAAGAGGCACCCCTCATACTCTACTATTATTGACTTGTCGAGCTCCATTCTTTTTCAAAACAGGCCTTCAATGAGGCAGCCCTTCTCAGTTCACCTGAAGGGTCTAGCTGAGGACACTGGAGTGTCACTAGAACACAGTTTAATGGCTCCTGTAGCATACCCGCCACCGTGGCAGTGGCAGACTATAGACTGCGATGTGTCTTTTCTAGGGGTTACAAAACATGCGCCCATTGCCCATATCCGAACATATTTCCTGGAACTTCAACACAAATACACACGTCCTGAGTTTTTTACAGATGCCTCTAAGTCTAACTCCTCTGTGTCCTACGCTGCTGTTGGCCCTTCCTTTTCGGATGCTGGCCCGCTACATCCAGGCACAAGTATCTTTACAGCGGAAGCTTACGCGATACTCGTGGCAGCTAAACACATTAAACAATTACAAATACAAAAAGCAGTAATTTATACAGACTCCCTCAGTGTGGTAACGGCTCTGCACAGTCTTAAAAAACAAAAAAACCCTGTCCTTGTCTCACTTTACTCCATATTTTGCACACTTTACACACTCAACCAACATGTTGTGGTGTGCTGGGTGCCAGGCCACCGTGAGATCCAAGGCAACGTGAGGGCGGATCAGCTCGCTGCATCCGTTCACAAAAACACTGTCCCTGCACCCATATCAGTCCCGGTCCTTGATCTGAAGCCGTTTCTCAAACGAAACCTCAGGGACTACTGGCAGAGCAAGTGGGATACACACACGCAAAACAAACTACACGTTATCAAGCCACACCTTGGCCATTGGCCACCAGTATCAAAATCACGTCTAACAGAGGTAACACTAACAAGACTCAGGATAGGGCACACATACACGACACACACACATCTTTTATCCGGTGGTGATCCACCATTGTGTGATAAATGTGGTGAGGCTTTAACAGTTCTTCACGTTTTAATCCAATGTAAACAGTTAGACACACTAAGAAGACAACACTTCCAATTACCCTGCCGACAACATATACCTTTACACCCTGCAATGTTTGTTGGTAGGGAACCACTTTTCACCCATAAATCATTGTTAGCTTTTTTAAGAGATGTTAAATTTTACCATGTATTATACCCAGGCATTGCGTAGCGTGACCTCTCAAGAGAGGTCGCTGCTGCTGTGATTACATTTAAAAGCACTTGCCTCGCAGCCCTTGGACACAAGGGCACTGATGAGGCAAGCGTGCTAGTGCCAAATATTTTTACATGTTTTTATTATCAAAACCTTTGTCATCCTTTTTAATATACATATCACGCCACTGTCATGTCTTTAATACTTATGTTTTTACCCGCATTATCGCGAGGAATTTTAAGGCCCCTATACAGCCACGCAACATATCATTGTCATCATCTGTATACTCATTGAAATGGCGCTCTTTGGCCATCAATTGGCCCTTGCGCCATAAAACACCACACATCATCATCATCATCACCCGTAGAAAGGCGGATGCCCAAATGGTGCACAGGGTCCAGCATCTTCAAAGCACTTTGAATCGCAGACTGATAGACAGCGGCCTCATAATCTAAGCGGGTGCTAATGAGGCTTCTATACAAATTCATAACACATGGCCTGTCACTACCCCACGTAGTACGTGACAACACTTTTAAAACATTCATGGCTTTTAAACATTTTGTTTTTAAATACTTTATGTGTGGTACGAAGGTGAACTTGTTGTCCAAGATTAGGCCTAGGAATTTATGCTCCGCATTCACAGACAGACGTTGTCCGTTCAGTTCAATGTCGGGTTCTCAGTGCATGCCTCTCTTTCAGGAGAAAAAAACACACGTGCTTTTTCCTGGGTTCATCCGGAATCCGTTTTTTTCTGCTAATTTGGAGACCTTGTTTAAACCTAACTGAACCTGCCGCTCACACATTGCTAGGTTGGATGACTTAAAGCCAAGTTGGACGTCATTGACATATGTGGAATAGAACATGTTGCAGGGGATGGACAGGTGCAAGGAATTCATTTTAATAATAAAAAGTGTACAACTAAGTACACCACCTTGCGGTACTCCCGTTTCTTGCAAAAATGTTTGCGAGAGAATACTGCCCACACGGACATGGAATTTCCGATTGGACAAGTAACTCTCGATTATGGAAAGCATTCTACCGCGCAAACCCAGGTGAGACAAGTCTCTTAATATGCCAAAACGCCATGTTGTGTCGTAGGCCTTCTCGATATCGAGAAACACTGAGAGGAAGTATTGTTTGTGGACGAAAGCGTCTCGGATCTGTGCCTCAATACGCACCAGATGGTCTGTGGTGAATCTACCCTCTCGAAATCCGCACTGAAATTGGTCGAGCAGATTGTGTGTTTCAAGGAAATGTAAAAGTCGGCGGTTTATCATTTTTTCAAAAAGTTTAAAAAGGCAGCTGGTTAGTGCAATGGGCCTATAACTCAAAACTGAAGAACGGTCCTTGCCCTGTTTCAAAATAGGGATAACAATAGCCTCTTTCCAGGAAGCAGGGATGGTGCCTGAAAGCCAGATAGCATTGTATAGAAAGAGTAAAGTTTTTCGCGTTTTGAGCGGCAGGTTTTTCAACATTTCATATATGACACGGCCGTAGCCTGGAGCGGAATTACTGCAAATGTTTAGTGATGTTTGTAGCTCAGCTAAGTTGAAAGGTTGGTTGTATGCCTCGTAATTTGTGCACTTATTCTAGTTTCTGCTTTTCTATTTTTGCTTTGTTCCTTTGGAAAGCTTCAGTGTAGTGTGACGAGCTAGACACCTGCTCGTAGTGTGCACCGAGGAAGTTCGCTTGATTTTCCAGGCTGTCACCCTGTGTGTTTACGAGTGGGAGTGAGTGTACTTGTCTTCCTGCTACCCTACGAACCATGTTCCAAACTTTAGCTTCTTGGGTATATGAATTTATCACTGATAAAAACTTGTGCCAGCTTTCTTTTCTGGCCTGCCGACGCGTTCTCCTGCCTCGAGATTTTATTTTCTTAAAGCTCTCAAGGTTTTCCGCTGTCGGCGAGTTCCGCAGCAACCTCCATGCCCTGTTCTGTTCCTTTCGCGCATTCTGACACTCAGTTTTCCACCGCGGAACGTGTCGTTTGCCGGGCAGTCCAGATGTTTGTGGAATGCACTTGGCTGCTGCATCGGTAAGAAAAGCCTTGAAGTACTGGACAGCTTCATCTATGCCTAATCCGCATATGTCAGTCCAATTTAAGTAAGTAAGCTTTTGAAATTGTTCCCAGTCGGCTTTGTTTACCAGCCATTTGGGAACATGTGGAGGACATCCATTTATTATTGGTGTACTCAAAAATGAAGGGAAATGGTCACTTCTGTATGGATTATTTATGACTTTCCACTGAAGTAGTGGTACAAGTGAAGGAGATGCGATACTGAGGTCTATGAAAGAGTAAGTTTTGTTGGCAAGGTTATAGTATGTTGCCTCTTTCCTATTCAACAGACAAGTAGCCGATAAAATGAGGAATTGTTCAATGAGACGACCTTGTGCATCACAGCGAGAGTCACCCCAAAGACCATTATGTGCGTTCAAGTTCCCAAGGACCAGATAAGGTCCAGGTAGTTCGTCTATTAAAGACTGGAATTGAAGTTTTTCAAGGCGGTGGTGCGGAGGTATGTACAAAGAGCAGAATGTGACAAGTTTGTTTAGAATGACTGCTCGAACAGCCACCGCCTCGAGGGAAGTTTGAAGGAGTAATTGTGTACATTTTATACCTTGACTAACTATAACCGCTACACCACCGGATGGTGGCATAGCATCATCTCTATTCTTTCGAAAGATTACGTAGTTACGTAAAAATTTGTGTTTGTTCATTTTAAGTGTGTCTCTTGTACACACAGCACTCTTGGATTGTGTTCATGGAGGAGTTCTTGTAAGTCATCAAGGTTTCGAAGAAGGCCGCGGATGTTTTACTGTAATATTTCTGTCTGCATATTTAAACAAGAGAGATGCTGCTGTGTGTACAAAGAGTTTCCTTATTTGGAGTGAGCTCGGTAATTCAGGTGGCAGGACGGTCGTCCGGCCCCGTTATTGGTTTTTTGTTTTTCTTGGCGCGCTCCAAAAAGCCGCGCCGCTCGTTCGATACGAAGGGTACCGTTGTATCCCTTGCCTCCTCAGAGGCACTGGATGCCCGCACATGCGAGCTGGTGGTTTGGAGTTTAGGCCTCGCCTGGTGAGGTGAGGCCTTGAGACCAGAGGACATTGGAGTCTCCGGCCTCAATTTGCTTGGAGGCGGAGTAGACTGAACTACTGCCGCCTTGGGGGCAGGCGCCACAGCCGATGGCTCGCTCTGCGCTGGCCGAAGGGGTGGCGAGGGCTGGTGCGGTGTTGCCCCCTGATGCGCCGCATCAGCATATGTTGCGCCGTAAAATGGCGACACTCTTCGTCTTGCTTATTTGAATGTGATGTTTTCTTTGATTTTAAGAGTGATTATTTCTTTTTCTTTCTTCCAGTTAGGACACGAACGCGAATACGCGGCGTCTTCCCCGTCACAATTCACGCACTGAGGCGTAGTAACACAGTTATCAGATAGGTGGCCGTGGCTAACCCATCTTGCACAAGTTTCCTGACCCCAGCAGTTCTGCGAGCCATGACCAAATCGTTGACATTTATAACACCGTCTTGGATTGGGAATGTAGGGACGGACTGAAAGCTTGATGTAGCCTGTGTCTATAGATGAAGACAGTGTGCTAGATGCGAAAGTGAGTATTAAATGTTTGGTAGGTATTTCTTTGTTGTCGCGTCTGATGACGATTCGTTTCACATCCGTGACATTTTGCTCTTTCCACCTTTCAAGCAGTTCCTGTTCAGACAATTCAAGAAAGTCTGCTTCTGAAACAACTCCGCGTGTAGTGTTCATTGATCTATGAGGTGAAACGGATACTGGGATATCACCAAATGCTACGAGACTGCCAAGTTTTTCATAGTGGTGTTTTTAAGGCAGCTCAAGGAGAACGTCTCCGCTAGCCATCTTTGTAACCTTGTATTCTGGGCCAAAGAGCTCAGTCAGAGATTTAGCAACAAGAAATGGAGATATGGCTCTGGCTTGTTTTGCTGGCTTTTCGCTGTGCATTACATGGAATTTTGGAAAGCATTGTCTGGGTTGGCTGAAAATTAATATCTCATCAGTACGTCCCCTCTTAAGCGGAAGACAATCTAGGAGATAGGGAAATGCAGGTGTTCCCATAGTAGTGTACTTTTTTTCGGCAGCAAAGGCGACCCCCCACCATGGAGTCCAACCAGGGGACGCTGAAGCACTTAATAGCATAAGGCTGTAGGCGCCAGCCGTACATTGCCACTATAACCAAATATAACTACTCAAGGTTGAGTAATTACACAAGGTTAACCCTTGCCGCCAGGAAATATCGGAAGTAAATGGAAGAGAGAAGAAGACAGGATAGATTTAAAGACGAGAAAAGACTAAGATGTAGGAAGAGAGAGATAGGAAAAGGCGACTGCCGATTTACCCTGGGTGGATCAGCCCAGGGGTGCTGTCTACGTGAAGCCGGGGCCAAAGGGGTGTGTTGCCTCTGCCGGGGGGCCTTAACGGTCCAATCACCCAGCGTCGGCTCAACCCCCAGGATCCCCTTTTCCCCGGACACGGCAAAGCCACGCACGGCTAGGCGTGGGAGGGAGTAGAAACTCTCCCGTTAGCTCGGGTCCGTGGTGTCGCTACACACCAAACGCCTACTTGCGCAGGCACCCCTGCGGGGAACGAACAGCTGATGGCGTTTCGTCTGCTGCTGAAAGTTTCCACGGGCTTAGTTGTTTTTTTCTCGTATGCGTCTAATATTTGCAGTTTATAAATACAGTAGTGTCTGCGTGTGTGTTGTTTGAGACCCTACTTTCGCCGGGGTGCCTAACAAACTACGTTAGTGATGACAGGAAGCACAACAGATGGTTTGTTGCTTTGTTCACTTTCGCTTTGCTAAGAGCCTTCTGATCACCACTGCAGCCACCGAACGGGTAACACAGTGGACTAAATCATTTTTACTTTGTATCGCATTACATTTGTGTGCTTTTAAAAATCACGACTGCATTGTGTACAAAGATAACTTGTACGTTAATTCTTTCTCGCTGCGGGAGTAGGTGCACTCTTCCTAATTTCAGGAGATCGTACTATGTTTATTTTTTCATGTACTGCTAATTTCAGCGTGGCACTTTCATAGTTGTTCCTCTGCATGTAATAGAAAATTTGGAAGACAATGCTCAGAACTGCTATTCAAGTTTATACCAGGGTAGGGTAAAAGATTAGGCATTTTATACTCGAGTCTGAGCGTTTTAATTAGATTGCTACGCAAGTTAAGAAAAGCAATCGTGTGCCTTTTTTCAACTAATGGCAAAAACAGCATTTTAAAGTTATTTTCTTCAATTAGCAGCATATAACGTCGGTTAGCAGAGTGCGTTTGTGTGTGCGCGTGTCTCCATTTTAAAGTTTAGAACTTCCAAGGATGTCTGAATAACAGGTAATTTTTTCCACGTTGTTTTTGCCCTCCATTCGAGGTAGCTCTAATATGACAAATTCGAATAGACGTAACCTTTGAATCCTGTAGCTTCTGTGTCCATGTTCAGACAGCAGCCACGTCTTAAAATTTATGTCCCGTCTCCTTTATCTGCAAGCACAGAAGCACATTCGTTATTGCACATATTAGAATAGCTCTTGAAAATGATCATAGTTTCTGTGCTTCATTCTAAAGTCTCGGCAGTACATAACTATATATGTTTTACTTCTCTGGAAATCATAAAATTGAAGCCGCTTCTCACTTTTGGCGCTGTTCTGTCAGAGAACTACGAGTGGGTTCTCTGAATTTTTGAGAAAGTGCCGTCACAAAGCAGAGTATTATACTCTGGTGATTTAACGAAGACCAGTGCAACAAAGTAGTAAAAATTCTCAAGCGTATGGCATACATCGCGGATACATCCGGTCAAATCCATGTAAATAAATGTCCGCTATTGCGACATTAGCTTGTCTACACGTTGGAACTACGCCATCTCAGTTTCGTGGAAGGGGAGTGGTGCTGGTGTGCGTAAAACAAGCTTGAGTTTTATAGAACTGCTTTTCTGAAGAATCGGAGAAGTGGTTTTTGTGATTCTGTTTCATCCTAAAAAACGAACATGACGATAATTATGTTTTAAAAATGAACAAAGCAAAAATTGCAAAGGGCAAAATGAATCTTTATTAATTTTGGCTGATGAAGAGAGCCTTGAGCCCAACATAAGAGTGCAACTGCACAGTGTGTATCAATCAAGCATATGCAGCTGACACACTGTCAAAATAAAGTTCGATTGTAGGATTGTAGGACATCAAAAATAAGATCGAGGGAGTAGACACCATAGCGTGTCTTAAGCAGTGCAGCTTCATGTATTCACTGCAGATTTTGTCATATTGTATACAGTCGTGGAAACTCTGCAATGCATTGCGAATACGGGACGTTTTGCAAGACCATTCCTGGGTGATTTTCTGTCGGCAGCCTGGGCGTTGCACAAAAAAGGCAAAAAATGATGTCACAAAAACGTATTAGCTACAACACCAAAGCCGCATTTAGTTCTACTTCTCTTGGTGCACACATTCATTATTGATGATATATGGTGTTTTTTGGCGCAAGGGCCATTTGATGGCAAAAGAGCGCAAGTTCATAGGATAAGGAATGTGGACGGTGATTGCGATTAGCGGCTGTATAAGGGCCATAAATTTCCTCGCGGTAAAGCGGGTAAGAACATACAAGTAATAAAATCATGACCATGCCGTGAAAGGTGTGTGTGGTGCGAATAGATGACAAAAGTTGGTGATAATAAAAAACGATGGTGGACATTTTTGGCATTAGCACAAGTACCTCACTCGATTGTACCCTTGTGTGAAACCTACGAATTTCTTTTTAAAAACGCTAACAGTGATTTATGACTAAAAAGCGGATACCTACCGACGAACATTGCAGGGTGTAAAGGTATATGTTGTCAGTAGGGTAATGAAAAATGTTGTTTTCTTAGAAATTCTAAGTGTTTGCACTGGATTAACATGTGAAGGACTGTTAATGCTTCACCACATTTGTCACACAATGGTGGATCGCCACCAGACAAAAGATGTGTGTGTGTGTCGTGTATGTGTGTCCTATCCTGAGTCTTGTTATTGTTACCTCTGTTAGACGTGATTTCGATACTGGTGGCCAATGGCCAAGGTGTGGCTTGTTAACGTGTAGCTTGTTTTGTGTGCGTCTGTCCCACTTGCTCTGCCAGTAGTCCCTGGGCTTTCGTTTGAGAGACGGCTTAAGATAAAGGGCCGGAATTGATATAGGTGTAGTGGCGGTGCCCTCGTGGACGGATGCAGCAAGCTGATCCGCCATCACGTTGCCTTGAATCTCACGGTGCCCTGGCACCCAGCACACCACAACATGTTGTTTGAGTGTGTAGAGTGTGCATAAAATGGAGTTAAGTGAGACGAGGACAGAGTTTTTTTGTTTTTTAAGACTGTGCAGAGCCGTTGCCACACTGAGGGAGTCTGTATAAATTACTGCTTTTTGTATTTGTAATTGTTTGATGTGTTTAGCTGCCACAAGTATCGCGTAAGCTTCTGCTGTGAAGATACTTCTGCCTGGAAGTAGAAGGCCAGCATCCGAAAAGGAAGGGCCAACAGCAGCGTAGGACACAGAGGAGTTAGACTTAGAGGCATCTGTAAAGAACTCAGGACGTGTGTATTTGTGTTGAAGTTCCAGAAAGTATGTTCGGATATGGACAATAGGCGCATGTTTAGTAACTTCTAGGAAAGACACATCGCAATCTATAGTCTGCCACTGCCACGGTGGCGGGTATGCTACAGGAGCCATTAAACTGTATTCAAGTGACACCTCAGCTAGACCCTTCAGGCGAACTGAAAAGGGCTGCCTCATCGAAGGCCTGTTTTGAAACAGAACACAGCTCGACAAGTCATTATTGAGTAGGAAGGGTGTTTGTAGTCTGCTTTCACCTTAAGAAAATATACGAAGGACATGTAAGCACTTTGTAGATGAAGCGACCATTCATTTGACTCAACGTAGAGGCTTCCTACAGGACTGGTGCGAAAAGCACCCGTAGAAAGGCGGATGCCCAAATGGGGCACGGGATCCGGCATCTTCAAAGCACTTTGAGTCGCAGACTGATTAACAATGGCCCCATAATTCAAGCGTGTGCAAATGGGGCTCCTATGCAAATTCAATAGACATTGCCTGTCGCTACCCCAGGTCGTACGTGACAACACTTTCAGAACACTCATGACTTTATTACATTCCGTTTTTAGATAGTTAATTTGTGGTACGAAAGTCAACTTGTTGTCCAAAATTAGGCCTAAGAATTTATGCCCGGCATCAACAGAGAGACGTTGACTATTCAATTGAAAGTCAGGTTCTGAGTGCATACCTCTCTTTCGGGAGAACAAGACACATGTGCTTTTTTGTGGGTTCAGTTAGAATCCATTTTCTTTTGCCCATTTAGAGACCTTGTTCAAAGCTAGCTGAACCTGCCGTTCACACATTGCCAGGTTGCATGACTTAAAGCGAAGCTGGACGTCATCGACATATGTACAATAGAACGTATTACGGGGGATGGAAAGGTGCAAGGAATTCATTTTGATAATAAAAAGTGTACAACTAAGTACAATGCCTTGCGGTACTCCCGTTTATTGAACAAATAGTTGGAAGAGAACACTTCCCACACGCACACGGAATGTCCGATTGGACAAATAACTCTCAATTATAGAAAGCATTTTACCGCGCACACCCAGGTGAGACAAGTCTCTTAATATGTCAAAACATCATGTTGTGTCGTAAGCCTTTTCGATATCGAGAAACACAGAAAGAAAGTATTGTTTGTGGATGAAAGCGTCTCGGACCTGTGCCTCGATACGCACCAGATGGTCGGTGGTAGATCTACCCTCTCGAAACCCACATTGGTATTGGTCAAGCAGATTGTGTGTTTCAAGGAAATATAAAAGTTGGCGGTTTATAATTTTTTCAAAAAGTTTACAAAGGCAGCTGGTTAGTGCAATTGGCCTATAACTTGAAACAGAGGAAGGGTCCTCGCCCTGTTTCAAAATAGGGATAACAATGGCTTCTTTCCAGGAAGTAGGCATGGTGCTAGAAAGCCAGATAGCATTGTATAGGGAGAGTAAAGTTTTTCGCGTTTCAAGCGGCAGGTTTTTCAACATTTCATACATGACATGGTCGTGGCCTGGGGCAGAATTACTGCAGGAATTTAGTGATGTTTGTAGCTCAGCGAAGTTGAAAGGTTGGCTGTATGCCTCGTATTTTGTACACTTGTATTCCAGTTTCTGCTTTTCGATTTTTGCTTTATATCTTTGAAAAGCTTCAGTATAGTGTGACGAGCTGGAGACCTGCTCGAAGTGTGCACCGAGAAAGTTCGCCTGATCTTCCAGGCTGTCACCCTGTGTGTTTACGAGTGGGAGTGAATGCACTTGTCTTCCTGCTACTCTACCAACCATGTTCCAGACTTAAGCCTCTTGGGTATATGAATTAATCCCCGATAAAAACTTGTGCCAGCTTTCTCTTCTGGCCTGCCGAGGCGTTCTCCTGGCCTGAGACTTCATTTTCTTAAAAGTGGCAAGATTTTTGGCTGTCGTTGAGTTACGAAGCACCCTCCATGCTTTGTTTTGCTGCCTGCGTGCATTTTGGCACTCCGAGTTCCACCTTGGCACACGTCGTTTTCGATGATGTCCCTTCGTTTGTGGTATGCTTTTTTTTTGCTGCATCGATCAGAGATGCTGTGAAGTTGTCGATAGCCGCTTCAATGTCTAAAGTGCATATGTCGCGCCAATTTATATGTGTGAAGGTATAAAACTGTTCCCAGTTGGCTTTGCTTAACAGCCATTTTGGAACCTGGGGTGGGCATTCAGTTGATGTAGGTGTGCTAAAAACTACGGGAAATTGGTCACTTCCGTAGGGATTAGTGATGACTTTCCAGTGAAGTAGAGGCACTAGCGATGGAGATACTATGCTCAGGTCTATTGAGGAATAGGTATTGTTAGCGAGGTTATAATAGATTGGTTCTTTTCGATTCAGGAGACACGCGCTTGAAGAGAGAAGAAACTGTTCAATCAGTCGACCTCGGGCGTCACATCGAAAGTCGCCCCATAGCCTGTTATGTGCATTAAAGTCCCCTAGAACAAGATAGGGTTCGGGAAGTTCATCCATCAAATACTGCAATTCGTGTTTGCGTAGTTGAATATGTGGAGGTATGTATATAGAGCAAACGGTGACAAATCTGCCTAGAAGCACCACTCGAACAGCCACTGCCTCAAGAGACGTTTGGAGTTTCAAGTATTTACATGCTAAACCTGGCTTAACTATAACAGCTACACCTCCAGATGATGCCACGGCATCATCACGGTCCTTTCGGAAAATAATATAACTGCGTAGAAAGTTGGTGTGTTTAGATTTTAAGTGTGTTTCCTGTACACACAGCACTTTTGGTGATTGAATGTGTAGAAGTTCTTGGACATCGTCGAGGTTTGTGAGAAGGCCTCTGACATTCCATTGTAGAATCTGTGTTTCCATATTTGATGGAAAGTGGTGCTGTGTGTACGAAAATGAAGTGGCTGTTCAAGTGAGAAGTTGTAACTTAAGTAGCAGGGCCGTTGTCGGGCCCTGTTATTGGTTTCTTGCTTCTTTTAGCGCGCTCTATGGAGCCACACCGCGTTTCCGGCACCTGAGGTACAGTGTTTGTGTCCATTGCCTCACTTGAAGCACTGGACGCCCGCGTACGCGAGCTGCTGTTGCATATTTGCGACCTTGCCTGGTGAGATGTAGTCGGTTGACCCGACGACCCTGGAGTGACCTGAGTCTCTGGCTTGGTAGGTGGAGCAGGCTTGGCTGCTTCCACCATGGGGGCGGCCACCACACCCGATGGCTCACTTTGCGTGGGCCTAGGTATTGGCGGAGGGTGACGCGACGCTGCCCCCTGACGCGCCGCATCAGCGTAAGTTGTGCCGTGAAAAGCCGAACACCTTCGGCGTGCTTTCTTGTAGGAGATATTTTCGCGAATCTTCAGTGTAATAATGTCTTTTTCTTTTTTCCACTGAGGACAAGAACGTGAATATGATGCGTGGTCTCCGTCACAGTTTACACAATGTAGGGTTTCATTACAATTGTCAGAGATGTGGCCTTGAGCACCGTATTTGGCACAAGCTGGTCGACCACGACAGCTCTGAGAGCCATGGCCGAACCTTTGACACTGGTAACATCGGCGATGGTTTGGTATGTTGGGTGTAATCAGTGTCTTTGTATAGCCAGTTTCTATTGTTTGTGGTAGTTCACTGGTGGCGAAGGTCAGTACCAAGTCTTTCGTGGGGGATTCCTGATTATTCCTTCAGATGACGATTCGCTTCACATTGGTCACATTCTATTCTTTCCAGCCCTCGAGGAGTTCAGCCTCCGTCAGGTCAAGGAGGTCTGTGTCAGAAACAACTCCACGTGCAGAGTTCAAGGATCGATGAGGTGTTACGCTGATGGGGATGTCGCCGAATGTTGCAAGGTTCTTTAGCTTGTCAAATTGTGTTTTGTAACGGAGTTCTAAAAGAAGGTCACCACTAGCCATTTTTGTAACTTTGTAGCCATCACCTAATGTGGCTGTCAGGGACCGCGATACTATGAACGAGGACACTGTTCTGGCTGTTTTGTTGGGCTTCTCACTGTGTACAACATGATAACGAGGGAATAGTTCTTTGGGTCGGCTTAAAAAGGAAAATTCTTCGGCGCGTACGCGCTTTGAAGCGGCACGATCATTGAGGAGTGGAAAACTTCTCTGCATGATAGAGGAATGTAATTCAGTAACGATTGCGGCCACCCACCACGGAGCCCAACGCTACGATAACCTAATGCGCGTAGGCCAAGGTTGGCTAGTTGCACAAGGGTAACCCAAGCCGCCCATGAAAATGGGGAAGTAACAGAAGAAATTAGAAGACAGGATAGATTTAAAGAGGAGAAAAGGCGAAGATGTGGGGGAGAGAGATAAGAAAAGGTGACTGCCGATTTCCCCTGGGTGGGTCAGCCCAGGGGTGCCGTCTACGGGAACTCTCGAGAGTTCGTGCTACGGAATGCCCGGGTATATGATGTGAAAATTATAAATTTCTTTTAAAAACGCTAACAATGATTTATAACAAAAAAGCGGTTCCCTACCAACGAACATTGCAGGGTGTAAAGGTATATGTTGTCGGTAGGGTAACGGTAAATGCTGTTTTCTTAGAGATTCTAAGTGTTTGCACTGAATTAACATGTGAAAGACTGTCAATGCTTCACCACATCTGTCACACAATGGTGGATCGCCACCGGACAAAAGATATGTGTGTGTCGTGTATGTGTGTCTTATCCTGAGTCTCGTTAGTATTACCTCTGTATGACACGAGTTTGATACTGGCAGCCAATGACCAAGGTGTGGCTTAATAATGTGTAGTTTGTTTTGTGTAGTGTGGATCTCACTTGCTCTGCCAGTATATTCTGAGGTTCTTTGAGAGACGGCTTAAGATCAAGGGCCGGGATTGATATGGGTGTAGGGGCAGTGCTTTTGTGGACGGATGCAGCGAGCTGATCCGCCCTCACGTTGCCTTGAATCTCTCGGTGCCCTGGCACCCAGCACACTACAACATGTTGGTTGAGTGTGTACAGTGTGCATAAAATGGAGTAAAGTGAGACGAGGACCGGGTTTTTTTTAAGACTGTGCAGAGCCGTTACCACACTGAGGGAGTCTGTATAAATTACTGCTTTTTGTATTTGTAATTGTTTGATGTGTTTAGCTGCCACAAGTATCGCGTTAGCTTCCGCTGTGAAGATACTTGTGCCTGGATGTAGAGGGCCAGCATCCGAAAAGGATGCGCCGACAACAGCGTAGGACACAGAGGAGTTGGACTTGGAGGCATCTGTAAAGAACTCAGGACATGTGTATATATGTTGAAGTTCCAGGAAGTATGTTCGGATACGGGCAATAGGCGCATGTTTTGTAACTTCAAGAAAAGACACATCGCAGTCTATAGTCTGCCACTGCCACGGTGGCGGATATGCTATAGGAGCCAATAAACTGTGTTCAAGTGAGACTCCAGTTTCCTCAGCTAGACTTTTCAGGCGAACTGAGAAGGGCTGCCTTATCGAAGGCCTTTTTTGAAACAGAATGAAGCTAGACAAATCATTAATAGGAGAGTATGAGGGGTGCTTCTTATCTACTTTAACCTTAAGGAAATAAAGGACATATAATAAAGGACAAATAAAGGACATATTCTCTGCAGGTGAAGCGACCACTCATTTGACTCAGCATAAAGGCTTTCTACGGGGCTGGTGTGAAAAGCACCCGTAGAAAGGCGGATGCCCAAATGATGCACGGGGTCCAGCATCTTCAAAGCAATTTGAGTTGCAGACTGATAAACAACGGCCCCATATTCTAAGCGGGTGCGAATGAGGCTTTGATACAGATTCATGAGACATTGCCTGTCACTACCCCACGTAGTACGTGACAACACTTTTATAACATCCATGGCTTTTAAACATTTTGTTTTTAAATACTTGATGTGTGGTACGAAGGTCAACTTGTTGTCCAAGATTAAGCCTAAGAATTTATGCTTGGCTTTGACGGACAGACGTTGCCCGTTCAGCAGAATGCCAGGTTTCGAGTGCATGCCTCTCTTCCGAGAGAACAAGACACACGTGCTTTTTTGTGGGTTAAGTCGAAATCCGTTTTCATTTGCCCATTTGGAGACCTTGTTTAAACCCAGCTGAACCTGCCGCTCACACATGGCCAAGTTGCATGACTTGAAGCCAAGCTGAACGTCGTCGACATATGTACAATAGAACATATTGCGGGGAATGGACAAGTGCAAAGAATTCATTTTAATAATAAAAAGTGTGCAACTAAGCACACCACCTTGTGGCACGCCTGTTTCCTGGACAAATGTTTGGAAGACTGCACTGCCCAGACGGACACGGAATGTCCGGTTTGGCAGGTAACTTTCGATTATATGAAACATTCTTCCGCGCACACCAAGGTGGGACAGGTCTCTTAGAATTCCGAAACGCCATGTTGTATCATAAGCCTTTTCGATATCGAGGAACACAGAGAGAAAATATTGTTTATGGACAAAGGCGTCTCTGATCTGTGCCTCGATACAAACAAGGTGGTCTGTGGTGGATCTACTTTCTCGAAACCAGGACTGAAATGGGTCGAGCAAATTGTTTGTTGCAAGGATATGTACAAGTCGGCAGTTTATCATTTTTTGGAAGATTTTGCACAAGCAGCTTGTAAGTGCAATAGGCCTTAACCTTGAAGCTAAAGAAGGGTCCTTGCCCTCTTTCAAAATGGGAATAATAATAGCCTCTTTCCAGGAGGTAGGGATAGTGCCAGAAAATCTGATAGCGTTGTACAAACAAAGTAAGGTTTTTCGTGTTTTGGCTGGTAGGTTTTTTAACATTTCATACACCACACGGTCAGAACCTGGGCAGAAGTACTCCAGGAGTTTAGAGATGTTAGGAGCTCAGCTAGACTGAAAGCTTGGTTATATGCCTCGCTTCTAGAGCAGTTGTGTTCGTGTTTCTGCTTTTCTATTCTTGTTCTGTATTTTTGGAAAGTGTCAGTATAGTGGGACGGGCTGGACACCCGTTCGAAGTGTGCACCGAGGAAGTTTGCCTGATCTTCCAAGGTATCACCTTGAGTGTTTACGAGTGGAAGTGTGTGTACTTGTTTCCCTGCTATCCTACCGACCATGTTCCAGACTTTTGCCTCCTGTGTGTATGAATTGATCCCCGACAAAAACTTCTGCCAGCTTTCTTTTCTGGCCTGCCGACGCGTTCTCCTGCCTTGAGACTTTATTTTCCTGAAGGTGTCAAGATTTTCGGCTGTCGGTGAGTTCCGAAGCAACCTTCACACCTTATTCTGCTCCTTTTGCGCATCACGACACACGTCTTGCCGTGCTGTCCAGATGTTTGTGGGATGCATTTGGCTGCTGCGTTAATAAGGAGAGCTGTGAAGTACTGCACAGCTTCATCTATGCTTAGCCCACATATGTCAGTCGCACATAACTAAGCATTGTTATGAAACTGTTCCCAGTCGGCTTTGTGTATAAGCCAATAGGGAACTCGTGGAGGACATTCGTATTTTGTTTGTGTACTCAAAACTACAGGAAAATGGTCACTTCCGTAGGGATTATTTAGAACTTTCCATTGGAGTAGTGGTACAAGCAAAGGAGATGCGATGCTGAGATCTATGAAAGAGTAGGGTTTGTTGGCAAGGTTATAATATGTTGCCTCTTTCCTATTCAACAGACAGGCACCGGAGGAAAAAAGAAACTGTTCAATGAGATGACCTCATGCGTTGCAGCGAGAATCACCCCATAGACTGCTATGAGCAATCAGGTCACCAAGGACCAGATAAGGTTCGGGTAGTTGATCTATTAAGGACTCGAATTCTCGGTATGCAAGACGGTGGTGTGGGGGTATGTACAGAGAGCAGATGGTGACGAGCTTGTTGATAAGAACTGCTCGAACAGCCACTGCCTCTAGTGTTGTTTGTAGTGGTAAATGTAAGCATGCTACTTTTTGATTAACAATAATGGCTACACCGCCGGATGATGCCGCAGCATCATCTCTGTCCTTTCGGAAGAGAACATACCGACGCAAAAAATTCGTGTTTTTAGATTTTAAATGAGTTTTCTGTACACACAGCACTTTCGGCGAATGCTTGCAAAAGAGCTCTTGAACATCATCGAGGTTTCTAAGCAGTCCTCTGACATTGCAATGTATTATTTGTGTTGCCATATGGAGGTAACGTAGTGCTGTGTGTAAGAGAAATTGGGTGTGTCTGCTTTTTAAGCTATATGTTAAGACTCAAAAAACAGGGCCGTCGCCGGGCCCCGTTATTGGCTTTTTATTTCTTTTGGCGCACTCCAGGGAGCTACGCCGATCTTTTGGCGCCAGGGGTACCGTGGTGTCCATTGCCTCCTCAGAGGCATGGCGTGCCCGCATTTGCGAGCTGATGTTTTGGGCTTGGGGCCTCGCCTGGTGAGACGAGGCCTTCATATCGGCCGACCCTGGGGTCTCCTTCGCATCGGGGGGGGGGGGGCGTAACCTTCGGTCCTCTTGGGCTAGAGGTCGAAGGGACCTCCTTTGGCGCTGAGATACCCTGGCGGCTGCAAGAGCTTGCAGCGGCCATGGGTGTCGCCATGGGTGTCGCCATGGGGACGAGTGGCAGGGCAGCCTTGGCTGTTCCCACCATGGGTGGGGGCATTGGCAATCTCTGGGCACACTGCGCCTGGCATGGGCAGTTGTCGCAGGCCGTTGTAGTGCTGCCCCCTGTTGCACTACATCGGCGAGCGATGGTTTGTTTGTGAGAGGACCAGATACTTGTTGACGGGCTTCTCAGAAAGTAATGTTTTGTGTGATTTTGATTGTAACAATTTCTTTTTCCTTTTTTCATGTTGGACAGGTTCGGGAGTATGCGGGATGGGCACCATCGCAGTTTGTGCAGTGGGCCCCATCCTCCACCTTACACTCGTCTGTGGCGTGTCCTGTGGTGCACACTTTCCGCAGGTGAGTTGGCCGCGGCACCTCTGAGAGCCGTGACCAAAACGCTGGCATTTGAAGCAACGTCGTGGGTTGGGAATGTTGGGTATCATATTCAACTTCAAGTATCCTGTTTCGAGATGTTCAGGCAGGGTACTGGTGCAAAATGTCACAATTATGTGTTTTGTTGGGATTTCGTTCTTATCACGCCTAATTTTGATTCTTTGTGCTTGTGTCACCTGCTGGTCCTTCCAGCCCTTGAGGAGCTCACCTTCAGTCAGGCCAAGCAAGTCTTGATCAGATACAACGCCTCGGGAAGTGTTGAGTGAGCGGTGTGGTGTAATGGAGATAGGAATGTTTCCAAACGAATCTAGTTTTGAGAGGTTTTCATACTGGCTCTGACTTTTTCCCTCGAGGAGGAGATCCCCACTGGCCATTCTCGTAGCCTGGTAACCTGGTCTAAGTGTAGTGGTGAGGCATTTGGAAACAACGAAAGGCGAAATAGTTACGAAATAGATTACATGGTAGCGGGGAAAAGTTTCGATTTGCTGAAATATTTGCAAACGTCTTCGGTGCACCCTCTCTTTGAGAGAGGAAAATCGTGCAATGAAGGGAGAAAAGAGAATGCCATAAACTAAATATGAGTTCGGCAGCCATGCCAGCCGCCCAACATGGAGCCCAACAAGGGGACGTGGCAAATCCTAAATTTTTATGAGGCATGTCAACGTCAGCTGTACACAGCCGCTATAACCGAATATATTGTGCCCAAGACAGAGTACATACACAAGGTTAACCCTTGCCGCCAGGAAAAATTGGAAGTAAATGGAAGAGAGAAGAAGACAGGATAGATTTTAAGACGAGAAAAGACTAAGATGTAGGGAGAGAGAGATAGGAAAGGCGACTGCTGATTTACCCTGGGTGGGTCAGCCCAGGGTAGCCGTCTACGGGAAGCCGGGGCCAAAGGGGTGTGTTGCCTCTGCAGGGGGGCCTTGAAGGTCCAATCACCCAGCGTCGGCTCAACCCCCACGATCCCCTTTTCCCCGGACACGGCAAATCCACGCACGGTTAGGCGTCGGAGGGAGTCAAAACTGCTCCGTTAGCTCGGGTCCTAGGTGTCGCTACACACCAAACGCCTACTTGCGCAGGCGCCCCTGCGGGGGACTCTTGCTTGTAGAACGACACGGAAGGATCGTCGCACGTTCCCTGCGGAATTGAAGGACTCCACATGGGAGAAAAAGTCCAAGAGGGGAGATGTTCGCTGGCTGCGGCATCAAGGCGTCCTGTACCTTCAATGGAAGGACAGACGCGCGGTGCACATGATGAGCAGTGCCCATACTGCGAACAGCCATGTGACTGCAACATGGAAACTAAAGGTCGCTGGCCAATGGAAGAAGATCCCAATTAGGAAACCAAGACTACTTGAAGAATATAATGCAGGTATGCTTGCAGTAGACAGGTCAGACCAGCTCATCGCATTGTACAATGTGTTGATGAAGTGCGTCAGGTGGTGGAAAACTTTGTTCTTCCACTGCATCGACATCGCTGTTGTGAACAGTTTTATTCTTTTTGAGGCCCATAGGAGAGAGCACCCCGAAATTCCAGAACTGCACCGAGCGCCTCGTTACGACCAGGTTGCCTTCCGAATGGAGCTTGTGAAGCAGCTACTGGGAATTGAAGCCACAGGTTTTGGCAGCGCCCCTCCCCCTCGAGAGTCTGCGCACAAGCCAAAAGTTATGGAAACGAGGCGCAACTGGAAGCTCTGCTATGCGAGCCGCAAGGTTTAGCACAAGACGAGCGTCTTTTGTGAAACGTGTGGCGTTTATTTGTGCTTCAACGCGACCAGAGACTGCTTTGGTGAGTGGCATCGCCACAACAAGGGATAACATTTTTGTGTGGTCTCACAGTTGTTTACGTGTACTCTTGTAACCTCTGTGGTCTTTAGAAGTAACTACTACCTAACCAATGTATATTCAGAATTTGTATTGCCATCTGTTCGCTTGTTAAACCCACTTTTTTTGAAAAAAAAAACTTGTGTGCTTGTGAATTTTTTGTTTGTTATTTTTTTATTCTTACTGTGTAATAAAAACTTGTTCTAAAATTATTGAAATAAATAGACCATTTAATCCTCTACATTTTCATGGGCTGCAGAACATCTAAAGTATTTTTTATCTGTGGATAAAATTTTTTTTCTTGCACCCTCAGAAAATTGTCCCGTAATCTCAAGTGCTAACTTTCTTTCTGCTGTGCTAACACAATCAACAAAAAAAGATTGTTATATAACAATAAACTTTTTTTTTCTGCACCACATAAAAACGGGTCTTTTCCTGGCGGTAAGGAAAGAGTTAATAAAGTTGTGCCTGTATTACAAAGGAGTGGTTCATATAGGTATTTATTAATGCACATCTTTACACATCTCCATACACTGAAACAGTTTTTAGAGACGATGGTCTTTCTTGAAGACCTTCGACGCAAAAATTTTGGTCTGTCTGTCTATACTTTTGTCTCTTTGTTCATTTTTAACAGCACCGGGTAGTTGAAACGGTCGACCCCATCTGCAGCGCCCACCAATGTTGCTCAGGGTTGAGCGTTCATGCTTGTGCCATTGTCAAATAAAAAGCAATTATTGCGCATGTCTGGGGCACCATAACAACATGTTTATATATTCTGCATGTGCATCTTTTACTGGAAAAGGCATACGTAAGTATTTTAAGGATCGTAGCGCTAATCACGCTGCGCAGACCATGCAACGGTTGCAGGAAAAGGAGAGTGTTTGCAACGATTTGATAAGACGAGACAGTGGTGGCACCTAACTGTCGCCTTCGGTCTACACTTTATCACCTCAGAGACAGGCACGCACACCCGTCTCAGAGGCACGCGCTTTAATTTCTAAGAAAACTGCCAGATGGCGCTCATGTCTCACATGTGACATGACTTGATGCGCTCGTTCGCTTCCGCTGCATGCTCGAGACACTAATGCAGCGCCTCCACAATAACATTCACCAATTTTATTGCGCAGAACATCAAATAAACGTCTTGTTCACTCTCTCCACAAGCAAGTCTATCGTCTTCCGAAGACATTTGCAGAAACATGCAGCTACGGGGCCAATTTTTTATTTAAGTGACTGGCTCTCTTGGTAGAAGCACTTTGATATTGCCCGTCTACAATTTGTAAATGGTTGTAATACAAGAAGAGTACTATGGTAGTCCAGTTTTGTTTCAGTTTACAATTGAGCCACTGGAAGCTGCATACATCTCTTTATAGTGCTCCACAAAATCTCAAAATAATGTTGACAAAAAGTATTCATTTAAAATTTTTTGGAAATTGCATACATTGAGTATTAACCACCTTAGAAGTATTATCAGCAGTGGATCTGAATCAGGTAGCTGCGGAATGCTAGAGCTTCTTACAAATATTAACTGGAGTATTTACTTAATGGGAGATGACAATTTTTATAAAATGCTTTGTGTCATTGCACTCTTACTGCTTCAGTAACATGTGCTTCGTAGAGGTGAAGGTGATTTTGTTCTTTATTTACAAGTGCAGCTGTGGCTCAGTTGTAGACAATGTGTGTGCCAGTTTGCAGTGCTTTTCTTGTTGTGAATCGGCAGGTCCCTCAACAGTGGATTTCGATGAGCTGTACTGTTCTCTTGTCTCCCCAAAAGTTGAACGGATACCCAGAAAAGCAACAGGCACGCCAAAGAGATAACTAAGATCACAGGAAGACATCTGTTGCGCCTGTTGTGGCGAGGGCATGGTAGCCTGCCACCGGCAAGGTTGAACCACCTCATGAACAAACTGCAACCCTTTGCTGAGGTTATCGAAGAACTCAAAGCACCCTTCCAGGCCTTGGAAGATAAAATAGACCACGTGACCTTGCAAGCAGCAGCCCGTAGTTCAGTAGAAATCCCGCTGCCACGTTCGACAGCGATGGTACCATTGTGATGATAGTCTCCGCCATTGAAATCTGCTCATCCTATTTGATTCAATACACTGTTGCTAGCATTTTTACACGTCCACGTCTCTTTTTTTACACCTCCTGGAGCAGAAGACACTTGCTTGTGGAACGACACGGAAGGATCGTCGTACGTTTCCTGCGGAATTGAAGGACTCCACATGGGAGAAAAAGGCAAAGAGGGGAGATGTTCGCTGGCTGCGGTATCAAGGCGTCCTGTACCTTCAATGGAAGGACAGACGCGCGGTGCACATGATGAGCACTGCCCATACTGCGAACAGCCATGTGACTGCAACACCGAAACTAAAGGTCGCTGGCCAATGGAAAAAGATCCCAATTAGGAAACCAAGACTACTTGAAGAATATAATGCAGGCATGCTTGGAGTAGAAAGGTCAGACCAGCTCTTCGCATCGTACAATGTGTTGATGATGTGTGTCAGGTGGTGGAAAACTTTGTTCCACTGCATCGACATCGCTGTTGTGAACAGTTCTGTTCTTTTTGGGGCCCATAGGAGAGAGCACCCCGAAATTCCAGAACTGCACCGAGCGCCTCGTTACGATCAGCTTGCCTTCCGAATGGAGCTTGTGAAGCAGCTACTGGGAATTGAAGCCAGAGGTTTTGGCAGCGCCCCTCCCCCTCGAGAATCTACGCAAAAGCCAAAAGTGATGGAAACGAGGCGCAACTGCAAGCTCTGCTATGCGAGCCGCAAGGTTGAGCACAAGACGAGCGTCTTTTGTGAAACGTGTGGCGTTTACTTGTGCTTCAACGCGACCAGAGATCTTTGGTGAGTGGCATCGCCACTACAGGGGATAACATTTTTGTGTGGTCTCACAGTTGTTTACGTGTACTCTTGTAACCTCTGTGGTCTTTAGAAGTAACTACTACCTAAGCAATGTATATTCAAAATTTGTATTGCCATCTTTTCGCTTGTTACACCCACTTTTTTTGAAAGAAAACTTGTGTCCTTGAGAATTTTTTTGTTTGTTATTTTTTATTTTTACTGTGTAATAAAAACTTGTTCGAAATTTATTGAAATAAATAGACCATTCATTCTATTACATTTTCATGGGCTGCAAAACATCTAAAGTATTTTTTATCTGTGGATAAAAGTTTTTTTCTTGCACCCTCAGAAAATTGTCCCGTAATTACAAGTGCTAACTTTCTTTCTGCTGTGCTAACAATTTTGATGTGTACTGTTCAAACTTTTAGGATAGTTAGCTATGTAAATATGCCAAAAAACGCATATCTTGAATTTTTTTTACTGAGATATTTGTGCCCACCATGCTTTCTTTTCCACATTTTTTTGCGGTAATTGCAAAAAATTTGTTGTTCGGGATTTGTTTTCTGCTATTGTGATTGATTTGTGGGGTTTAACGTCCCAAAACCACTATATGATTATGAGAGACGCCGTAGTGGAGGGCTCCGGAAATTTCGACCACCTGGGGTTCTTTAACGTGCACCCAAATCTGACTACACGGGCCTACAACATTTCCGCCTCCATCGGAAATGCAGCCGCCACAGTCGGGATTTGATCCCGCGACCTGCGGGTCAGCAGCCGCGTACCTTAGCCACTAGACCACCGTGGCGGGGCGCTTCTGCTATTGTGTTGCGAACACATGTTTTGTATTTATATCATTCAAAAGCGCATTTATTTTTCTACATTTTGGTGTATTACAATCAACAAAAAAAAAACATTGTTATATAACGATCAACTTTTTTTCTGCACCACATAAAGACGGGTCTTTTCCTGGCAATAAGGAAAGAGTTAATGAAGTTGTGCCTGTCTTACAAAGTAGTGGTTCATATAGGTATTTATTAATGCACATCTTTACACATCTCCATACACTGAAACAGTTTTTAGAGACGATAGTCTTTCTTGAAGACCTTCGACGCAAAAATTTTGGTCTGTCTGTCTATACTTTTGTCTCTTTGTTCATTTTTAACAGCACCGGGTAGTTGAAACGGTCGACCCCATCTGCAGCGCCCACCAATGTTGCTCAGGGTTGAGCGTTCATGCTTGTGCCATTGTCAGATAAAAAGCAATTATTGCCATGTCTGGGGCACCATAACAACATGTATATATATTCTGCATGTGCATCTTTTACTGGAAAAGGCATACGTAAGTATTTTAAGGATCGTAGCGCTAATCACGCTGCGCAGACCATGCAACGGTTGCAGGAAAAGGAGAGTGTTTGCAACGATTGATAAGACGAGACAGTGGTGGCACCTAACTGTCGACTTCGGTCTACACTTTATCACCTCAGAGACAGGCGCGCACACCCGTCTCAGAGGCACGCGCTTTGTTTTCTAAAAAAACTGCCAGATGGCGCTCATGTCTCACATGTGACATGACTTGATGCGCTCGTTCGCCTCCGCTGCATGCTCGAGACACTAACGCAGCGCCTCCACAATAACATTCACCAATTTTCTTGCGCAGAACATCAAGTAAACGTCTTGATCACTCTCTCCACATCCAAGACTATCGTATTTCGAAGACATTTGCAGAAACATGCAGCTACGGAGCCAAATTTTTATTTAAGTGACTGGCTCTCTTGGTAGAGGCACTTTGATATTCCCGTCTACAATTTGTAAATGGTTGTAATACAAAAAGAGTACTGTGGCAGTCCAGTTTTGTTTCAGTTTAATATTGAGCCACTGAAAGCTGCATACATCTCTTTATAGTGCTCCACAAAATCTCAAAATAATGTTGACAAACAGTATTCATTTAATATTTTTTGGAAATTGCATACATTGAGTAATAACCACCTGAGAAGTATTATCAGCAGTGTATCTAAATCAGGTAGCCGCAGAATGCTAGAGCTTCTTACAAATATTTACTGGAATATTTAATTACTAAGAGAGGACAATTTTTATAAAATGTTTTGTTTCATTGCACTCTTACTGCTTCAGTAACATGTGCTTCGTAGAGGTGAAGGTGATTGTGTTCTTTATTTACAAGTGCAGCTGTGTTCAGTTGTAGACAATGTGTGTGCCAGTTTGCATTGCTTTTCTTGTTGTGAATTGGCAGGTCCCTCAACAGTGGATTTCGATGAGCTGTACTATTTTCTTGTGTCCCCAAAAGTTGGACGGACATCGAGAAAAGCAACAGGCACGCCAAAGAGACATCTAAGATCACAGGAAGACATCTGGTGCGCCTGTTGTGGCAAGGGCATGGTAGCCTGCCCCCGGCAAGGTTGAACAACCTCATGAACAATGCCCCCAGCAAGGTTGAACAACCTCATGAAAAAACTCCAACCCTTTGCTGAGGTTATCGAAGAACTCAAGGCACCCTTCCAGGCCTTGGAAGATAAAAAAGACCGCGTGACCTTGCAAGCAGCAGCCCCTAGTTCAGTAAAGATCCCGCTTCCACGTTCGACAGCGATGGTACCATTGTGATGATAAAGTCTCCGCCATTGAAATCTGCTCGTCTTATTTAATTCAATACACTGTTGCTAGCATTTTTACACGTCCACGTCTCTTTTTTTACACCCCCTGGAGCGGAAGACTTTTGCTTGTGGAACGACACGGAAGGATCGTCGTACGTTCCCTGCGGAATCGAAGGACTCCACATGGGAGAAAAAGGGCAAGAGGGGAGATGTTCGCTGGCTGCGGCATCAAGGCGTCCTGTACCTTCAATGGAAGGACAGACGCGCGGTGCACATGATGAGCGTTGCCCATACTGCGAACAGCCATGTGACTGCAACACGGAAACAAAAGGTCGCTGGCCAATAGAAGAAGGTCCCAATTAGGAAACCAAGACTAATTGAAGAATATAATGCAGGCATGCTTGAAGTAAACAGGTCAGATCAGCTCATCGCATCGTACAATGTGTTGATGAAGTGCGTCAGGTGGTGGAAAACTTTGTTCTTCCACTGCATCGACATCGCTTTTGTGAACAGTTTTATTCTTTTTGAGCCCCATAGGAGAGAGCACCCCAAAATTCCAGAACTGCACCGAGCGCCTCGTTACGACCAGCTTGCCTTCCAACTGGAGCTTGTGAAGCAGCTGCTGGGAATTGAAGCCACAGGTTTTGGCAGCGCCCCTCCCCCTCGAGAGTCTGCGCACGAGCCAAGAGTGATGGAAACGAGGCGCAACTGCAAGCTCTGCTATGCGAGCCGCATGGTTGAGCACAAGACGACCGTCTTTTGTGAAACGTTTGGCGTTTACTTGTGCTTCATCGCGACCAGAGACTGCTTTGGGGAGTGGCATCGCCACTACAAGGGATAACATTTTCGTGTGGTCTCACAGTTGTTTACGTGTACTCTTGTAACCTCTGTGGTCTTTAGAAGTAACTACTACCTAACCAATGTATTTTCAGAATTTGTATTGCCATCTTTTCGCTTGTTACACCCACTCAAAAAAAAAATTGTGCTCTTGAGAATTTTTTTGTTTGTTATTTTTTATTATTACAGTGTAATAAAAACTTGTTCTAAACTTATTGAAATAAAAAGACCATTTTTTTACATTTTCATGGGCTGCAGCACATCTAAAATATTTTTTATTTGCGGATAAAATTTTTTTTCTTGCACCCTCAGAAAATTGTCCCGTAATCACAAGTGCTAACTTTTTTTTCTGCTGTGCTAACAGTTTTCGATGTGTACTGTTGAAACTTCTAGGATAGTTAGCTATGTAAATATACCACCAAAATGCATATCTTGAATTTTTTTACTGAGGTTTTTGTGCCCACCATGCTTACTTTTCCACATTTTTTTGCGGTAGTTGCGAGAATTATGCTGTTTGAGATTTTTTTCTGCTATTGTGTTGCAAACACATGTTTTGTATTTACATGGTTAAAAAGCGCATTTATTTTTCTACATTTTGGTGTATTACAATCAACAAAAAAACATTGTTATATAACGATCAACTTTTTTTCTGCACCACATAAAGACGGGTCTTTTTCTGGCGGTAAGGAAAGAGTTAATGAAGTTGTGCCTGTCTTACAAAGTAGTGGTTCATATAGGTATTTATTAATGCACATCTTTACACATCTCCATGCACTGAAACAGTTTTTAGAGACGATAGTCTTTCTTGAAGACCTTCGACGCAAAAATTTTGGTCTGTCTGTCTATACTTTTGTCTCTTTGTTCATTTTTAACAGCACCGGGTAGTTGAAACGGTCGACCCCATCTGCAGCGCCCACCAATGTTGCTCAGGGTTGAGCGTTCATGCTTGTGCCATTGTCAAATAAAAAGCGATTATTGCGCATGTCTGGGGCACCATAACAACATGTATATATATTCTGCATGTGCATCCTTTACTGGAAAAGGCATGCATAAATATTTTAAGGATCGTAGCGCTAATCACGCTGCGCAGACCATGCAACGGTTGCAGGAAAAGGAGAGTGTTTGCAACGATTTGATAAGACGAGACAGTGGTGGCACCTAACTTGTCGCCTTCGGTTTACACCTTATCACCTCAGAGACAGGTGCGCAGACCCGTCTCAGAGGCACGAGCTTTGTTTTCTAAGAAAACTGCCAGATGGCGCTCATGTCTAACATGTGACATGACTTAATGCGCTCGTTCGCCTCCGCTGCATGCTCGAGACACTAACGCAGCGCCTCCACAATACCATTCACCAATTTTCTTGCGCAGAACATCAAATAAATGTCTTGTTCACTCTCTCCACAAGCAAGACTATCGTCTTTCGAAGACATTTGCAGTGTGGTGCAGCTGTGGTTCAGCTGTGGTTCAGTTGTAGACAATGTGTGTGACAGTTTGCATTGCTTTTCTTATTGTGAATTGGCGGGTCCCTCAACATGGATTTCGATGAGCTGTACTATTTTCTTGTGTCCCCAAAAGTTGGAAGGATATCCAGAAAAGCAACAGGCACGCCAAAGAGACAACTAAGACCACAGGAAGACATCTGATGCACCTGTTGTGGCAAGGGCATGGTAGCCTGCCCCCGGCAAGGTTGAACAACCTCATGAACAAACTCCAACCCTTTGCTGAGGTTATCGAAGAACTCAAAGCACCCTTCCAGGCCTTGGAAGATAAAATAGACCACGTGACCTTGCAAGCAGCAGCCCCTAGTTCAGTAGACATCCCGTCGACAGCGATGGTACCATTGTGATGATAAAGTCTCCGCCATTGAAATTTGCTCATCTTATTTGATTCAATACACTGTTGTTAGCATCTTCGGTAGTGGGGAGGTGGAGCTGAAGCTTTTTTCTTTGCTTAAGAAAATGGCCCTTTTACGAGAGCGAAGTAGCTGACGCTTAAATAACTCTCATGTTGTTGTAGCAAGGTTTTTATGTACTGTTGTAAAGGTGAAAGTATATGTCGCAACCATCACGAAATTTTCAAGCATGGGGCATCCAAGGCGAAAAAACTTAGAACAGCACCGACGTGTCTCTCTGAGCCGCTGGAGCCGACTGTGTATTGATACACGTTTTTTACACTGGCGACTGACGGGTCGCTTATGAACCCCCACGTAAGATAAGGACTCGTATGTTGGAGTATAGACGTCAGTTTTCAAAATAAAAACTGTCACACTAAACTTTGTGGTGATGTGCTCATAACAAGGCACATCAGCACATATCGAAGTACTGATCGTTTGCATACTTTTCAGGAATCAAGCAATGCATGATTACATTTTTTCAAAGCATAACATTCAAAGCAAGCTACCTTTGAGGGTAGCACTCACTGCAACCACAGTTTCCTTTTCCACGGCATGTGACTTGAACAGAGGGCCTCTTTCCAGAATAGTCTTTAGTACTTACTTAGCTATGTTGTAGAATACTTGACTCCCACGTGCAATGTCTTGGCTTGATTCGGCTCCTTACGTAATTATTCCTATTTTTTGTCCTGATAGCACTTACGCTGGAGGCATTTCTCAGCGTAAATGCTTGATATTCTCTGAGAATGCGTCACAGGGCAAATCCTACACTAGGAAACAAAAAAAAATTGTGCCATAATGCTGTGCTGCAAAAATTAGGGGAGCTGCATTATTCAAGTGTAGCACGACCTCTCTAGAGAGGTTTTTGCTGCGGCGGTTACACAAGAAAGCACTTGCCTCACGGCCCTTGGACGCAAGGGCATGAACGAGTGAGGCACTTGTGCTAATGCCATTCATATCCACCATCGTTTTTTATAATCACCAACTCTTGTCATCTATCCTCACCACACACACCTTTCACGGCATGGTCATGATTTTATTATTTGTATGTTTTTACCCGCCTTATCGCGAGGAATTTTATGGCCCTTATACAGCCGCTTATCACAATCATTGTCCATATTCTTAGTAACATGCACTGGCGCTCTTTGGCCGTGAAACGGCCCTTGCGCCATAAAACATCAAACATCATCATCATCATTATTCAAGTCACTTTTGTGACTTATGGAGCTCTCAATGCTGCCATGTTAAAAAGTTCCAGCTTCTCCACGAAGTAGATGATGGTGAGGTGGGTGAAGCTCCGAAGGCTTTTTCATCAGACCGCTCATTGTCCGAAGAGAAGCCTCCGGCTCCAGCGGCGGCGGAGCACACTTCGCCGTCGCTTCTCGCTCTTACAATTCGGGTCCGGTTTTGGTTGAGCCCGTCTCGGAACGGCGTCCTTGGCGTGCACCTTTTCAGGATCCGCCCGCCGCCGTGCTCGCTCCGCGGCTGCCTCTCGAGCCACCAATTGCGATTCGACATGTAGGGTGACGATCCAGGAGAAAGAGATAACGGGCGCGCCAGTGCAGCCTCGCGCAGCAGCCAATCGGAGAGTAGCAGCACCTCCAACGCAATCTGGTGCTCGTCCTGCTTCGCACAGAACTATTAGGGTTATCAAGCATGAAGGTTATTGCGAGATCCCATATATGTTAGCCTGAGATGGATGCGCAGATTGTAGAATTTGAGCAGTACTTCGCGACAGGTCAAGGAAACCAGCAGAGTGCTCTCAGCGTGCGTATCCACCTTTAGAGAAAACCAAAGCAATCGTGGAGCAGAATGAATCGCGACTTTGCATGTCCATTGATGGTGTTACTTTTCTGGCGCTAGTTGGCTTTCGGGCATTTTTATGCCTCAGACAGCTCTTAATTTTTCTCTTAACTGTGAAGGTTCCTGAGGCTCACTGCTCAAGAGACATGGAAGACATCATCTTTCGCGATGGGAGACCAGCGCTCGCTCTCGACAGCGGCCCTTGGCCATCTGCCTAATGATGGACCAGAGATGGCTGAGTGTACCATAGCATTCATTCCTTGCGTCTTCACTGAAAGCTCTTTAATTGAAAGCTGATTTTTGACGCTCACCTCCCGCCAGTTGAAGTGAAACCTTCAAAGGACGTCCTCAAGTGACTCGCGAAGGGTGCAGAATAACTGCAAGAATAGCTTCACAACCTCCTATATGCCTGTCTAATTAGCTGACAACTCTAACTCGCTCGACAGGCAGTAATTACCAAAATATTTTGTCCACTTCGCACGTGTGCAACTGAATGAAATTCCTACAATGACAGGAAGAACATACTGCCTGTAGGTGTGAGAAACAATACTATTACCAACAGACTAAAAGGCCATCAAAGAACAGAGAAGCAGCATATCAGAGTGCTTGTATTCGCTCACCCGAAGAAACAGTAAGTGGCACGATGAACAATATGGACATTGTGATCACTGGTGCTGATCGACTTTCACTTGTGACGTCCACCGTCAGAGTCTGGCATATACACAACTTCGGGCGGCAGTCTTGCTGCAACAATCTAGCGTCTGAATCTGAGAATCTTCCGTCAACTTCATGTAAGACACATTCGAATTCTGCAAGTTGGGATATGTAAGCGTGGTGTGAAAAAGCGAGATTACTTGTCAGCAGTGCGCAGGACCTCTTAAACTAGACAACTGCAATGCTGCTGCTTGGTTTAAATACCCAAACTGCTGTGGTACGCCACGGCAGCCAACCCTTGCCCTCACACTTGGGTTCAATGACTTCTAGTTGTCACCAGAGGCACCGCCATCATTGACGGTTGGTCGGATGAGAGACATGGTTTAATCCTCTCTTCCCCCCCTCGCCTCCCCTGAAGGGAACTGCAGAACTTAAATTCATTCCTCCAGAATTAGCTCCTTATGCTTGAGCACAAATAGTCCTCAATTGGGTCCGAGAGACATGAGAGGCTGTTGAACCCTTGATACCACATTACCAGTGTGGTAACCTTCATACTGACTGCAGTCTAGTCCACTGTGGGTTCAGACTTAGCAAGACACAGCACGGCGTCCACTATGGCATGCTTACATATAGCGCAACGCAGAGGTGTGAAACGCTGTGTAGGAATATACAAAGTGTCAAATCCAATAACAAAAAAACACTTCATTTGCCTTTGACGGCACCCCAAGAAGAAGCACAACATCTGCGTGTCCGCACATTCACGTTACACAAAATGGGAAGTTGCAAGCACATCGAAGCTGCAAATGGCGAGCTGTGATATGCCGTTTGAGAAAAGGGTCAATCGCCCTGTTATTCTATGGACTCTCCCGATGACCGCAAGAATTGTTGTGAGAACTAGGGCAAATCTCTATCCGCATGGGACTTCAGCAGGTGCACTTAGCGCGGTCCGACCACATAGGAGAATTATGCACCGCTGTAAAGCCTGAGGGAGCTAATACAAATGTAACGCCATCGCTGATGTTTCCAAGGCCTACAGGCCGGCTATGTTCTGGTGACTGCACGTGCTTAGTTGGTGGCGCCCAGGGGGGATCAGAAACAGCCGTCTTAACACAAGAAAGTTTTGGTCAGGCCTGATGCGGCGGCTTCACAGAACACCACCTAAAAAAACTTTATCAAAGCCTAGAAGGTCCTAGAATGACCTGTATCCAGTGGGCCGACGCTTTGCTGGCACGAGCTCAATAGTCAATGAGCTTTTGTTATTACTATACTTGTTGTAATACTGGTCATATGCTTAAAATGCAGATGCTTCAAAACATAAACATACCTGTAAAGTTCAAGAATTATGAGTCCGGGATATTTCCGCAACAGGGGTGGGTGGGTGCTCCTTTGCGACCAATTTGTTCAGTGTTCAGGTAGCTTTTTCGAGTGCAAGTGTGTCCACTGTATCGCTTATCGCACAACAACCCAATGTGCCTTTTCGCCCGAAGCACTGTCACCTTTGCACGGTCTTTCATCTAGACATGCTGACCCAACGAAATCCATAGTTGCCAGTTTCAAGCCCTTGCAGCCGTTCTCGTGGCCAACGTGAAGGACGACATTTTGCACCAAGCCACTAAGCACCACAAAGAGGAGAGTGCCGTTGAAGGGGAGGCCGACGAACCCGGCAAAACGCTCTTTCTCACCCGCCTTATTGCTGGTCCCGAATTACAATTACCTGCTATCTGCTAGCAGTGAATAGTTCCAGGTGTTTTCTGAAGCAATGTTTTCTGACACCAGGTAATTTCTGAAGCAATGGTTCCATTTTTCTTTTAGCAGCCATTGGCTTGTTCCAGTATGAAAACGAAAAGATACACCAGGTCAATTATAAAGGAATGATTATATAATCAAAACCACATCGCGCTACAGCTTTGCAGTTGATCATGCTCATTGCCGTCAGTATGTGTTTGTATGGATAAGGATGCCGAAAGACGGGCGCAAAGGGAAGCGGCGGCGCGTGCTCGCAGAGAGGACCTTGAAGTGAGAGCCTGAGAGGCGGAAGCGCGCCGGGAAGCTTCACGACGTCGCCACCAAGATCCTGCTGTACGGGAACAAGAAGTCGCATCAGCAAGGGAGCGTCGGCAAGATCCCGCCATACGTGAACAAGAAGCTGCAGCGACACGTCAGCACCGGCAAGATCCTTCTGCACAAGAACAAAAAGCGGCATCGGCAAGACAGCGTCGCGAAGCAGAAATTGTGAAACACTCTACAATGTGAAGTGGTGAGGAAGGGCGCATATCGCGAGGCGCTGCAAAGCGTGCCAAGAAAGACCACGTAGGTGCAGACGCCCGGTTCGATAGAGATTTCCTCTAACGCATTGCGACAGCTGGCAAACGCATCGCGACAGCCCTGGACCTCCTCGTGGGTGCCCTTGTGCCTGGCCATGCCATCCCCGCAGCAATGCCACTCGGCTCTATCGCTGTGGCCTTAACCTCCTCGTTTTCTTTTTTTAGCCTATTCCTTTCTTTTTTTAGATAATCATTCCTGTTGTGTTAGGTTTCTGTAAACATTATATATATATTTTTTCGTTTTCCCCGACAAAGATTTGTGTGCACGTTTCTCTTTAAAGTGACAATGAAGTATATCAGTTTGTCAAGCACGTACTCACAGGTTTTTTTTACATGTACCCTTCTACCATGAAATTTCATCCCATGTAGAACATTAGAACCGACAAAATTGTGGTGCCTAAATGCCGCTATAAGAGTAGGAATGAATGTGAAAAGGTATTTCTAGTTGTTGAACTAATGGTTTTTAACAAGCAGGAGCTTTTACATTCGCACTGATGATCCTACGCAAGTATACAAAGAGAACAAAATGTCTGTTGGGCTCATAGGTACGTGTCATTTCCTCGAGTCACATGTAATGCAATTTCTCTTTTTGGTGTGCACGCATTCATGCTACTGCAGTATATCCTGTATGTTACACTGCACATAAAATATGCCAGTTTTAAGCTTTTTACACATTGGATAAAAACGGCAGCATATGCTAATTCTTTTCGAATTTTTTTTCCTTTTCATATATATGTGATAAGTTTATGTACCATTTCTAAAGAGAATACAAATGATTCACTATGCTAATTTATTACATTTTCAGAATTTCATGTTCGTCCAAGCGGGAGTGTTATGCATATTATTCAACAGCAAGTGCCTATTGCTTATGGTATTTAAGGGCAATTTCTACTAAAGTATGTATCCATACAACTTGTAATAATGTATCAAAGTCGCATTCGTTTGTCACATTTTGGCCACGAACATGAGATTCAATGGGTTCTGGTGCCTGCTGTTTGTGGGTATCCTTGGTATTTCAATCAATGATAGCATTACATTCTCGTCAACGTTGCTATTATATTTATGACATACATTACTAAGCCATGCACATGGCCTTCTATAAGCACAGCTGTATGTGATTTGTGATATGGAATGGCTATTCAAATATTTATGTCGGCCCATTCGGTGGCCGCCTTCACCTCCGAGAGCGAGGTGATGACTTTATCCACACAACAACAACTGGAACGCTCGTGGGGTGATCACCTGACCACATTTACGACATTACAAAACATTACAGACTAAACAGACGCAAATACCCACCACCGCGCAACAAATTTAACAAAAGACAGGTCGTAACTCTGAGGTTATTAAAGACAACTAGGCTCCCCAGCCCGGCTATCCTACGCCTGTGTTATCCTCACCTTTACCCAACAAATGCATAAAAGCGTGCGGGGAAAGGGCCACACTGCGGCACAAGCTTTGGGAGTGTGCTGGAAAAGTTGACTTCATTGCCGGCACTCCTTCCGCGACCCACGTTAGGCACGGACGAACTACGAGGTCAATTGCTGCTGCTACCACCCCGCGAGGGCAGGGACAGCCATACGGGGAACAAAAGCGTGGTTTCTCGATTAAAGTGTTACAGATAGGGGAAGCGCTTAGAGGAGCCTGCCGTTTTTGAACTGCCGTGCGCCCCAACACCACAGGCTGTCCGGACACCAGCTCGCGTGTCAGTTGGGAGCCAGCAGGGCACCAGCGGCCCTACACGTAAGGGACTTCCACTGCACAGCTCTTGCAATACGAATCATTTAAAGTATACCTGAATACAGTCATGTCACACCCTTGTATGCCAAACATGGGTGTTTCATATAATAGAAAATTTGTCTCATCTACTCGAAGTAAATCTTCAGTGCTGCCTATATGCATGTTAAGGTAGCACACGTAAGGATGCAAAGAAATTGTGCATAAATACAAACATTTATTACCTTGCGTATTAGGCTTGTGATAGCTGCATGTGTGTTTTCTCACGACATCCTATTTAGTTCCTTTGCTCTTTATTTCCTAAGCACATGTCACCTTAGAGCTATAATAAAGGACAAATATAGTGTATGTGTACCTACAAAGTACTCCCCACTCATGTTTTAAGGACAACCAAGGTGATGACGAGACAGCTTCCCTTCTCCTGAGGCTGTGGCCCGAACTACTAAAGAATGTTCGAGGCAGCTGCGGGTACTGGAGGAGATCAAGACAGCCAGCAAGTAGGTGCTACAGAACCATTTATGAAAGGACACAGCAATGTCTTTTTGTTTTTGCCACTTACAACTGTCATAGTTGGGAAAAAGCATGCTAACATTACCTGACATACATTGGGCACCGCAGAATGTTTGTACCAAAACCTATTGACATATAATACCTACACCACCGTGCAATTTGTTGCTGTACAGAGAGGAAATATAGGATGATGTGACCTTCAGACTAGTATGAATCTCGCGGGCTATACGACATATGCAATTGCACCACAATAAACTACACAGACAATGGTGAAGAATACGTTCTGGTTCTCTGGACCACTGAAAGCCGCTCTAACATATATGGAGAGTTCTACGGAGCCTTGGATAGCTCGGATCTCGCCAGAATAGCTCGAATAGAAATTTTTTAAGTAGCTCGAATCTCGCCAAAATAGTCATCTGAGCTCTAATAAATGCTTCTACAGGCACTTCGTTTTTTTTAGTCTTTAACGCTTTATAATTTTTCATTTAAGCTTGGTTTTATCGACGCGAGGTGGCACCTCGTTGCGTACAAGCCATCTAGACGGGTACCACTTCTCGAACAACATGAGCTCAATGCAGTCTTCTAAGCTGCCTGCATAGACTAGTCTATCATGCTGTCTTGAATTGGAACAATGCCAAATCACGATATCGAGTGTGTCAGCCAATCCTCTGAGCCCACACTCCTGCGAGTCGTCTGAGGCTCTACACTCCTTACAGCTAGCCTGGCTTCTACAATCTCACCGAATTAACACACACATTATTCATGAAAGTTGATGACAATTTCATTGGAGACCCGTGGTACGTATTCAACAGACTGAGCAACAGGAAACCACAATAACCTCATGAAAAACGAATTGCTACCCAGAACCACAAAGAAGTTGACGTATCCTGCAAATTGACTCTTTAAAAACCATCATGTGTCATTGATGCATGACACAGAGAGCCATGTAGTTGAGCTTAAGTACTGCTTTCCACGTGAGAAATTCAAGATGAAGGTAAAAAAAAACACATCACTTTCCACTAAAGGGAAATACAAGTGGCATGCAAACGAGTGCATGGATAAACTTAACTTAGGTTCATGCTGGGCATCTCGCCTGATGGTCTGATCTCGCCTGAAACAGCCGCGACAGACCCGGCCCTTGCCCTCGCACTCGGGTTCAAGGACTTCTAGTTGTCAGCAGAGGCACCGTCGACAGTAGGTGGGATGGAAGACATTGTTCAATACCCTATTCCCCCCTCCCCCTGCTCGCCCGAAGAGAAGTGCAGAACTTTTATAAATTCATTCATTTCGAATTAGCTCTGCATGCTAGAGTACAAAGCATCCCAAATTGGGTCAAAGACGCCAGGTGTTTTCTGAAGAAATGGTTCTCTTTCTCACTAGAATGATTGATATGTGGGGTTTAACGTCCCAAAACCACCATATGATTATGAGAGACGTCGTAGTGGAGGGCTCCGGAAATTTCGACCACCTGGGGTTCTTTAACGTGCACCCAAATCTGAGCACACGGGCCTACAACATTTTCGCCTCCATCGAAAATGCAGCCGCCGCAGCCGGGATTCGAACCCGCGACTTGCGGGTCAGCAGCCGAGTACCTCAGCCACTAGACCACCGCGGCGGGGCCTTTCCCCATTAGAAGCTGCTGGCATGTTCCAGTAGGAAAACGAAAAGACGCCAGGTGTTTTCCAAAGGAATAACTATATAATCAAAATCATACCAAGCTACGGGCAAACTATGTCGCGGTAACACTGCCAAAGCAGACCATCCGACGTTACTAAGGCAGCGCCTCCCCGAATACCTACGTGACGATTCGCAAAGTCTTCATTTAAGTATATACACATATAAGCTCAATCTATATAAAACATCACCATTCATTCAAACATGCAGTCTTATAGAAAGGTCTGCATATTCATTACCTAAATACTAACAATTTATTATTACAAAAAGCACTAACCTTCTAGTAAGTGAAGGTAGTAAAATGCAGGTCAGTGAACCTTGCTAGTTTGCTAAGTAGTTTTTGAATAGTAGTGACAAATATTAATAACACGCTAATGAATTGTTAGCTAACACGCATTTATATGTGCATATACATTGCCTTATCAAGATGATTCTATTAATAATACATATATGGGATAACAAACGAAGCACCTATATCCACGTATATTCATTAGTGGTCCCTTAATGCTTCATGTAATTACCATGGCAAGTACGCATTGCAGCCACTTACATAGAGGCATCATCGAATCACAGACAAGGACATATGAGACGTAGCTGGTACCCACTGTAGCAGCCATTTCAAGGCTATTTGGAATAGCACACTGTGTACTGGTTAACAGCCGTAGAAAAACAGTGAACCTCTTGTACACATTATTGTTTAACCTTCTATTTGTGTATATGCGTGTCATCAAAGGCACGAAATTCTTATTCCAACGTAATCATCAAAATTAGGGTGGTTAGCAATATGAGTTGATGGAGAGCACCTCAGTAACAGGGGCTTCGCCGACGACATTGCACTGCTGAGTAACTCAGGGGACGAATCGCAATTCATGATTACTGAATAAGACAAGGAGAACATAAAGTTAGGTCTTAAAATTATTCTGCTGAAAACGTAGGTAGTATACAACAACCTCGGAAGAGAACAGCGTTCCGAGATGGGTAGCAGTGGACTTGAAGTTCTAAAATAGTATGTATACTTAGGACCAGTAGTAACCGTGGGGTCAAACCACGAGAAAAAATTGAAGTCACGAGAAAAAAATTGAAGTAACTAGAAGAATAAGAATGGGTGGAGCACATTTGGCGAGCATATTAAAAACATGACGGGTAGATTGACATTAAACCTTAAGAGGAAGGTATATAATAGCTGCATCTTGCCAGTACTTAACTGCGGAGCAGAAACCTGGAAGCTTACAAAGAGGGTTTGGCCTAAATGGAGGGCGATGCGGCAAACGATGGAAAGAAAATGATAGGGGTAACCTTAAGAGACAAGAAAAGAGCAGAATGGGTCAGGGAACAAACCGGGATTAAGGATATCATAGTTGAAACCAAGAAGAAGAAAAGGACATGGGGTGGGCACGTAGCATGTTGGCAGGAGAATCATTGGTCATTAAGGGTAACTAACTAGATTCCTTTAGAATGCAAGCGAGGGGGAAGACAGAAATTTAGGTGAGCAGATGAGATTAGGAAGTTTACGGGTGTAAAGCGGCACAAGCAAGCACAGCATCGAGTTGACTAGCGGAACATGGAAAATACCTTTGTCCTGCAGGTGGGGTAGTTAGGCTGATTATGAGGATGATGATGATGAAATTTTTCTAAGCAGTGACACAATTGCTGTAGATATACGGTGGTGTTTACGAGAAATCTGGAAACGTATATGGCTTAGTATTATTTATTCTTGGTTAGTTACGGCAAAACTTTCAAACGTTACTAGCTCCTGGCTGTAGTAAAGAGATGCGGTTAAGGTAGTAAAATACGCTCGAAACAAGTAAATACATGTGCTGTTGCCAACTGTTTACTAACCTCTTTTACTAAGATTGTGCTGACACGAGATAAGTCGATCACTAAGCTCTTATACCTCGGCTGTGGTAGCGTGTTTTGCGTACTTTTGCAGCTTTTAAAAGGAATGTCTACTGCTCGGAAATTTTTTTCTGATTGTGGCACCAATGAAAACATCATTTATCACATTGCCCGCAACAAGCGTGCTTTCGTGCCAGAAAAAAAATCAATAATTTTAAATTGATGTTGAAAGACCATTAAAAGTGACCACTAGCGCCACCCAATAGCGAACGTGGTCAATCTTGAAAATCTATAGGGAGGACAAGAAATCATAGCAGGTATAATTATTTTGCTTTAAAACAAGCATCCTTAGCTAGAATTTGTATTTTATATACTTGAAGCAGCTTTGTATTCCCCCAGAGAAACCAATTTTCGTTTTTTTTTATTCTCAAACATTCAGATAGGCGCCCGGTGGCGCTGCCGGCTGTGTGTTTGCTTGCCTGCACGCCTGCCTGCAAAGGGCAGAGAAACGTGACCACAGCATCCGCCGCCGATCATGAGCAAAAAAATTGTGTGCGTGCCTAAAATGGCAACTGAGCTAATTGTTTTATCAGTAACCAAACTTGATGAAGCCTGCGAACACCCCACGCGGTTTCAGTTTTCGATTTTCCCCGGCACCCACCAGTGTTGCTGGCATTCATCCCACCGATGTAGAGAGACAAAACACGGACAGAAAAATTCTGTTTTAAAAGATCTACGCACTTTCAAGAGAAACCACTGCAAAGTTTGACACTTCTCATGGTACGCGTTTTGTTGTGACACAAAACAGGAGAGCAATGAAGGACGGTAGACAATCCCTTTAATGCATCTGATGACATCAGCTTGATGGAGTGCTCATTCTTAGATCATTAAAGCTATAAAGATCCCTTTCCTACAATGAAGAATTGTAGGAATAGAATTGGCCTGCCCGGCCAGTCTCGGAGTGTGAACGAGCTAAGTTTTTTCACTGCAAGGCATTGAAAGGAATAGAATTGCGGAAAGTTGCCATTTCCCAAAACAGAAATGGTATGGATGCGCCCATTACGCAACACTGGCGCTCTCATACCTCAACGTACTTGCAAAATGTTGAACATCACGGAGGAAGGCATACACTGAGGAGAGGGCGTTACGTCAAATTTTGTGAAGTCGGAAGCAGGGATGAGTAAAGGGGTCCTGGATGAGTAAAGGGGTCCTGGATGAGTAAAGGGGTCCTCGCCAAACTGAGCACACTACAGTGGCTAGTGCATGCAATACGGGCGCCAGCAAGAAGGAGGGGAACTGCACGAGCCGATTTCAGACACGCTGGGCGGCACCACCACTGTCATCTGATAGACAAGCTGTTAAAGCGAAACATTTGTGCGGATATGAGCTAAAATGCTGCTATACTCACTTGTATAGCAACGTGCGTGCCACTCACAGCCTAGTTACAGTTCATACTGTGAATTTAGAATACACTTGCAGCTTTGCACTTGGTGCCTAATCCGCTGATTTCAAGAAAGCAATGGCCTGAATCGGCCGGATAGTATTCACGACAGGTTGTTTTCTTCTGCAGATACCTTAAGTTTTGGGTGCGGAACATAATGTAGCAGCAAATTGTTATTTATTTGTTTTGCTATTTAGCCAGATAAAGCACCTCGGAACCATTCTTTGCCGTGTGCATCACGATATGTACGCACGAGTATCGGTCGTAGCAGCGCAGGTCGGCCGACTGTGACCATTAGAGAAAAAATCTTGGCCGAGGAGGAGGTTACCACACACAAAACGTGAACAGGAAGTGATATTTCAAACAATAAACGACCTGACTGTGTCAGGCAAATCTAATTCATAATTCGGCAATCTCCAGTGAGAACAGTGGGCCACGTACTGCTTTTTGGTAGTTGTGACTGTCGTACACGAAAACGACGCATGACCACCTCTCCCATCAAGAGCCGTAGACGCTGCTGTTCTGGTCTAGGGTTTCCAGGCTGACTTCGCTGAGGCACGCATCCACACAGTGCCAAATAAAAACAACAAAGGTGCGGTGCCAAGCCTTTTCGAACAAGTGGTCGCGAGCTTCGAGAATGAACCCTTTAAAATATATGAGTTTCTTCGGTAATTTGTGGTGAGTGGCGGCCATGCTAAAACTTGGTGTAAGGATGCTTGTGAAGGACCAAAAAGGCGGCCATGGCAAAACTTGGTGTCAGGACGCTTGTGAAGGACCAGAAAGGATAGGGATGAACTCCCTGCCGATGTTGACTCTTGCTGTCCCTACTGGCCTCCTCAAAGATGTCGAGTGTATCGTACTATCTCGGAGAAAGCTGTTGGGTTCCAAGTTGTTTACTTGTCTTCGATGCCATGGCCACCGGTAAAAAATGAAACAACATGCGAGGAGCGCAGGAAAACAAATAGTTACTCACAGCCGTGGATACCAACGCTCATTGTAGGCTTCTAACAAACTTCATCAGCTCTGACGTGCAACAGCTGCATATACATGCGCGTTCACTGACAGCAGACAGCGAAGTATGTGTACTTAGAAACAGGCATAACATATATGAAGGACTCGCTCCAGCCTAAATTGCATCGATGACACATGTGCTGAGTCATTCGCGTCTTAATAATATACTTCCTTTTGTGATAAGTGTATCACATCACCAATTTCTAGCAAGTTAGCACGTTAGCTTTGAATTTGTGTTGTTATTTGTATTTGTATTTATGCATTTGTATTTATGTTGTTTGTATTTATGTTTATGTTTGTGTTGTATTTATGTTTCATTATTTGTTATTAATAAAGAAATTCAGACGTCCAGCCGGCTATCAACAACGCAGTCATACGAGGGGTGATGCAGACGACACGAGACACCGGCATTCCCATTTGTTCCCACAACCCCCCTGGAAAAGCACGAGATTTGTGCCAAACTTTTTGCTTTGAAGCTACCACAGCAAGGGCCTCTCCTTAGCTTAATTTCCTTCATGTTAATGCACTGCTGCGCCAGAATTGTTTCCTGAGATCGAATGTACCTTTCCAAGACACATCTCGTCGTTTATTGCCCCACAAACGCGTCGATGATGTCGCAACACTGAGTGAATCTTCAAAAAATAAAGACAGCGAGCCTACCACGCAGTCTTTGGGTGAGAACTCCGCAGTATCTGTCTTTTTTAAAGCGCGTGCCGTCTCACTGGCCGAGCAAAACGTACATGTTTCGTCGTTCTGTTTTGCAAGGCTATTATCACCGCAGGTTTGTCTGCTTGATCGTCATGTCGTGCGATATTAAGTGCAGCGTGACCATTATTTGTGATTATCAGTGCCGTGTACACCTTATCAGCTGAGAATTGATGCACACGCTAGACCTAGTCGCTTTGCTAACCCGCGGTTAGCCATCTACATTTTGAAGGGGAGAAACTGTTTGTCCAAGGCAAAAGGAAGGAAAGTTCTTCCATTTAAAGACGAACATTTGGGACATTGCAGTTTCTCCCGTAATAGAGCGAGGGTCATTTCATTTCTTTAAGTGTGTGGGCAGTCTTTTCTAACTGTATACCCGCTTGCTCTGCGTTGATCAGCCGGGAAAGTATGGGTTCGGGGAGGACAAGTTTGCGCTTGATGAACTGATCCACGCACAATTGGTTTTCGGTGTCGCTGATGGGTGGTTCGACAACGTCTCCTAGAAAAAATGTAGCTGACATCCATAGCCACATGCAAGCTCACCGTCATGGCCGAAACTACGACTGATAAGGAGAAACGTATACAGGCAACCCACCATTGGACAGATGAACAGCACATATTGTTCAAAAAAATGGCACGCAAGTCATTAAAGAAGACTCTGAACAAAGTGGAGGTGAACGCACAGCAAGAGAATCTTGGCGGTTTGAGCAACGCTGCTTTCGGAGGCTTGGAAATATTCGGGTGATGTGTTGCCGTTTCAACACCACTGTGATTTAGCTGGTCACAGGAAGGAAACAAATGCGAAAGCCTATAAAAGCACTCGGGCCCAAGAATGAAGTCAGCTGGATCAGACTCCTGTCGATGCGGGAGTGCAATAGAATCAATTCTTATATATTACCCTAGTGATCAAAAACGTCTTAAATTCGTCGTTGATGTTGAGATTGCCGATGAGCAGGTGAATAAGGAAGAAGATTGGGGAGCAGCACGGTTAAATTATTAGCCAGAAAGAGTTTCAAGAACTACCCGTTGCAAAAAAGCTGAAACTACGAAACATTCAGCTCGTCACTTGGACAAAGTAGTGTTTCCGATTTTAAGGAAAACTATGGTGCAAGTAGAATTCAAGGATAGTGGCCTCAAGTGGCGATTATCTATCATCCAGGAACAAGAGAACACACTGCTTGCTCGAGATTGGTTAAAGCCACTGGAGATAAAAGTAAGGAACCTTTATCACATCTGTAGTAAAAACCAAGACGTTTTCACAGCCAGGTTCCAGAACTTTTTAGCAACTCTCTGCCTGATGCGGTGTTACCTCTTACAAACAGCGAGCTGTAGGATGAGACATTATTGTTGTTCTTTAATTATAGAAGCGTGCCGTTTGCATTGAAGCAGGATGCTCCGAACGACCTGAATGGGCTCCTGGCATTAGAAATCTTGGAGCCGACTTGATATTCAGAATTGGCTACTTACCTCCTAAGATTCCAATCTAACAACACAAAAACATTCCCTTTGCCTTTGACGGAACCCCAAGAAGAAGCACAACGTCTGCGTGTCCGCACATTCACGACACACAAAATGGGAAGTTGCAAGCACATCGAAGCTGCAAATGGCGAGCTGCGATATGCCGCTTGAGAAAAGGGTCAATCGCCCTGTTATTCTATGGACTCTCCCGATGACCGCAAGAATTGTTGTGAGAACTAGGGCAAGTCTCTACCCGTAGGGACTTCAGCAGGTGCACTTAGCGTGGTCCGACCACGCGGGAAAATTATGCACCACTCTAAAACCGGAGGGAGCTAACACAAATGTAAACACCATCGCTGATGTTTCCAAGGCTTACAGGCAGGCTATCTTCCGGTGACTCCACGTGCTTACTGTTTGGCACGCCGGGGGGGGGGGGGGGGGTCAGAGACAGCTGTCTCAACACAAGCAAGTTTTGGTCAGGCCTAATGTGACGGATCCGTGGAACACTACCTAAAGAAACTTTATCAAAGCCTAGAAGGTCCTCGCAAGACCTGTCAACAGTGGGCCGACGCTTCGCTGGCGTGAGCTTGATAGTCAATGAGCTTTTGTTGATTACCATACTTGTTATAATACTGTTCATATTGTTACGAGTAACTTGTTTATTGATCTATTTACAGCGCACAGAACTCGACGAGTAAGATGGCGCCAGACCAGCATCCAACGAAAACTGACTTCGTCCTCCTCTTTCATGCAGCCGTGTTTAGCGGCTGTTTTGTATCATAACCCCCGGTGGTAGAAGCCCCGTCCCGGTGCTAAATTTACGCAGATGATGTCGAAGGGGGGTAATGGGGCTTTAGCCGAGCCACGTGAACAATGTCGCTCGGAGCTGACGATGACTTTGTTGGATCGGTTGGAACAATCTCGTACGTGACATATGTCACTTGGCGAATGATACGGAATGGTCCAGTGTAGGGGGACAACAGTTTTTCAGACAAACCCACATGCCGAGTAGGTGAAAACCCACATGCCGAGTAGGTGACCGGAGGAGCACGAGAGAACCCGGAAAAAAGTGCACGTCCCTATGGTGAGAATTGTAGAGCTGTTGTTGGCGCGCCTGTGAAGCCTGTAGACGGTTACGGGTGACTTGGCGCACGTGGTCGGCGCGGGCAATGGCTTCCCCAGCATATTCAGTGGCCGCAGGTAGTAACATGTCTAAAGGTAAAGTTGGGTCCCGGCCATATAGTAGATAGAAGGGTGAATATCCGGCAGTGTTGTGACGAGATGAATTCTAGGCTAACGTCACATACGGCAAATGAATGTCCCAATCATGATGGTCTGGCGCAACGTATTTGGCAAGCATATCAGTTAGGGTCCTTTTAAAGCGCTCCGTGAGGCCATTTGACTGGAGATGGTACGAAGTAGTAAATTTGTGCTTGGTATGGCAAGACCTCAGGATTTCATGAACGACAGCTGATAAGAACGTGCGGTCACGGTCGGTGAGAAGTTGATGGGGAGCACCGTGCACTAATATTATGTTGTACAGCAGAAAGTCCGCAACGTCGGTAGCGCAGCTGGTCGGGAGTGCTCGTGTGATTGCGTATCGCGTCGCGTAGTCCGTGGCAACAGCAATCCATTTATTTCCAGCTGTGGAGAGCGGAAAAGGGCCCAACAGGTCGAGACCAACTCGAAAGAAAGGCTCGTTGGGAACATCGATCGACTGAAGGTAGTTGGCTGGGAGGGCAGACGGCGTTTTGCGATGCTGACAGGGCTCACAAACGGCGACATAGCGTCGAACAGAGCGGGCAAGTCCAGGCCAAAAAAACCGACGTCGTACTCGATCGTACATGCGAGACACGCCCGAATGGCCCGTCATGGGAGCGTCATGAAGTTGATGCAGGACAGAGGAACGCAAATGCGCTAGGATGACAGGAAGTAAGTCTGATCCGAAGGAATCAAGGTTTCGGCGATATAGGATCCCGTCTTTCACCAAAAACATTCGTAGGGACGGGTCGCGTGGCGTTGACTCCAATTTGTCAATGATGGCTCGTAAAGAAGCATCCCGACGTTGCTCTTCGCCAATGTTTAACAGCTGCGACACGGAAAAAACGTCCGTGATAGCGTCGGTATCGGTTGCTTCGTCAACAGGGTAGCGGGATAAACAATCCGCATCCTGATGTAAGCGCCCTGTTTTGTACATTACAGAGAACGTGTACTCTTGAAGGCGTAGAGCCCAACGAGAGAGACGTCCCGTGGGGTCCTTCAGGGAGGCTAGCCAGCAGAGCGCGTGATGATCCGTGACAACACGGAATGAGCGCCCATACAGGTATGGGCAAAACTTGGCGACTGCCCATACAAGGGCGAGGCACTCGCGCTCCGTGATTGAATAGTTGCGCTTGGCTGGAGATAACAGTAGACTTGCGTAGGCTATAACACGGTCGTGTCCGCGTTGTTGCTGCAATAGCACAGCTCTTATGCCGTGTCCACTGGCGTCCGTGTGAACCTCGGTTGGGGCTAATGGATCAAAGTGAGCTAAGATTGGTGGCGTTGTAAGCAGTGTCGTAAGTTGCGAAAACGATGACGCTTGGTCATGGCCCGAGGTAAACGAGGCGTCTTTCTTCAAGAGGTCTGTGAGTGGGCGTGTAATGGTCGCAAAGTCCTTAACAAAGCGTCTGAAATACGAGCACAACCCCACAAAACTGCGGACATCCTTTGTGGTCCTCGGAACGGAAAGTTCGTGACTGCAGCAATTTTTTCTGGGTCTAGATGCACGCCTTGGGCATCGACAAGGTGACCGAGCACGGAAATTTGACGACGAGCGAAGTGGCACTTGGAGGCGTTAAGCTGGAGTCCGGCTCGACTAAAACCGTCCAAAAAGGCTGACAAACGATCAAGATGCGAGTCGAATGTGGGCGAAAAGACAATAACAATGTCAAGGTAACACAAGCAGGTGGACCATTTCAACCCTTGGAGCAATGAGTCCATCATTCTTTCAAATGTGGCTAGTGCATTGCAGAGTCCAAAGGGCATCACTTTAAACTGATGAAGACCATCAGGAGTGATGAATGCGGTCTTCTCACGGTCCATCTCGTCAACGGCTATCTGCCAGTACCCTGACCGAAGGTCAATAGTTGAAAAATAAATGGCACCGTACAGGCAGTCGAGGGCGTCGTCGATGCGAGGTAAAGGATAAACGTCTTTTTTGGTAATTTTGTTAAGGTGACGGTAATCGACACAAAAGCGCCATGTTCCATCTTTCTTTTCAACAAGGACGACTGGAGAAGCCCAGGGGCTGCATGAAGGCTCGATAATGTTTTTCGCAAGCATTTTGCCGACTTCATGTTGTAATACTGCACGCTCCGACGCCTGGAGAAGCCCAGGGGCTGCATGAAGGCTCGATAATGTTTTTCGCAAGCATTTTGCCGACTTCATGTTGTAATACTGCACGCTCCGACGCAGACACACGGTAGGGGCATCGGTGAATGGGGGCAGCATGGCCAGTATTTATGCGATGGGTGACAATGGTCGTTTGGCCTAAAGAGTTGCTGGCAAAGTCGAAAATGCTACGATAGCCCTCAAGGACGTGGAAAAGCGCTGCAGCTTGCTCAGACGTGAGGTCCGATGACACCATTCGCTCAATGTCGGCACCCCAAGAACGTGATGGAGTGGAACCACTCACTGAGCTGCAGCAATCGTCAACTCTGAAGTGCTCGACATGGTCATCTTGGAGAGCAGTAATTTTGGCCAGGGAGATACCCTGTGGCAGAACTTGGGTGGTAAGTGAAAAGTTGACCAGGGGAAGGAAGGGCTGCATGAAGGCTCGATAATGTTTTTCGCAAGCATTTTGCCGACTTCATGTTGTAATACTGCACGCTCCGACGCCTGGAGAAGCCCAGGGGCTGCATGAAGGCTCGACAATGTTTTTCGCAAGCATTTTGCCGACTTCATGTTGTAATACTGCACGCTTCGACGCACACACGGTAGGGGCGTCGGTGAATGGGGGCTGCATGGCCAGTATTTATGCGATGGGTGACAATGGTCGTTTGGCCTAAAGAGTTGCTGGCAAAGTCGAAAATGCTACGATAGCCCTCAAGGACGTGGCAAAGTGCTGCAGCTTGCTCAGACGTGAGGTCTGATGACACCATTCGCTCAATGTCGGCACCCCAAGAACGTGATGGAGTGGAACCACTGACTGAGCTGCAGCAATCGTCAACTCTGAAGTGCTCGACATGGTCATCTTGGAGAGCAGTAATTTTGGCCAGGGAGATACCCTGTGGCAGAACTTGGGTGGTGAGTGAAAAGTTGACCAGTGGAAGGAAGGTGCGGTTTCTCTTAATCGTCAGAATCATATGCGGCACAGCAACTCCATGCGTAAGCACCACTGCAGGAATCGGGGCCACCATGTAATCACCATCAGGTACTGGCGGCATGGAGGATAAGTCGACATATGGGACGGAGTTAGGAGGGAGGCGTGTGAAATCAATGCAGCAGCGGCTGTTTTGAGGTGGGCTAGGCGGGTCGGAAAAGAGGGGTAAATTGAGATGGAGAGAGCCAGCTGATTAGTCTATGAGGGCAGAGTGCGTGGCTGGAAAATCCATACCGAGAATGAGTTCATGAGGGCAATATTCGATAACGGCGAAAAGAACGACAGTGCTTCTCTCCCCAATAGACACTCGCGCAGAGCACACGCCAAGAATTGCGGCAGTTCCTTCATCAGCGACTCGTACAGCTCAATTGAGGGCGGGCGTGACAACTTTTCTAAGTTGGCGGCGAAAGTTAGCGCTCATAATGGACACATGCGCGCCAGTATCTATCAATGCACTGACACAAACGTTGTCGACAGTAACGTCCAAAAGGTTCCGGTTGGTTGTTAACGTTGATCGAGGATTTCCTATGAAGGTCGTCAACGCAGCTCCACCTCCAGAAGCTGCACGGCCTAGTTTTCCGGTCGGAGATGCTGCGAATAGGTCGGGGAGGCAGCACGGCGTTGTGGGGGTGGGCGACCGGGACTGACGACGAGCAGGGCACGGTGACCGGTCGAAGCGAGGTCTGCTCAGAGGTGCTGTAGGAGCGGAAAATGTGGTCGGCGTTGATGGAGAAAGTGATGGGGACGATTCACGAGCCGAAGTGGTGTGATACTGAGGTGCATAATGGAACGGTGGAGCCCAGCGGCTGCGGCAGTGACGTGCGATATGACCAACGCGTCGACAGTTGAAACATATGGGCCTGTCATCAAGGGTACATAATTCGGATGGATTGCGTTGTATGCGAGGAGCAAAAGGGGGAGGAAAAGAAGGCGCAGCAGAGTGTACGGCAGGTACACGATGTAGGCAGACATTCGATAGCTCTTGGCGAACGACGGCTTGTATCAAAGAAATCGTGGTCGGGGAAGGCGCAGGCGTCGGTAGTGGCGTGGCTACCGGTTGTGCTGCCTCGACCTCTCGACGAATGATGCGTGTGAGGTTGTCAGAAGGAGGGGCCTGGTGGAAGGCGTCGTCACACGAAGAGGTGGCCGCTGTGTTCGGAAGGCGCACGATATTTTCGGCTACACGGCGAGCTTTAGCTTGTTCGAGACGCCGGCATTCTTTAAGGATGTTGTCGATGCTCCAGATGTTAAAAACCAGCAGGTTGAAAGCATCGTCGGCAGCCTTTCAAGACGTGGTTAACCTTTTCGTCTTCCGACACGAACTAGTCGGCCTTGGAACAAAGGGCCAAAACGTCAAGAATGTAGGAGACGTACGATTCGGTGGAAGACTGGGCCCGTGTGGCAAGAGTCTTCTTCGGAGCGAGCTGACGACCAGATGAATCGCCAAACAGGTCACGTATCTTTTCTTTGAAGAGATCCCAGCTCATTATGTCGGCTTCGTGGCTTTCAAACCATGTTCGGGGAGTGCCGTCCAGGTAGAAAAGCACGTTGGCGAGCGTGTGCGTGGGAGCCCAGTGGTGAGTTGCACTGACGCGCTCGTACCGCTTCAGCCAAGTGTCGAGATCGATCGTACCATCACCGGAGAAAGTGCCGGGATCCCGGAGGTGCGGGAGTATGACGTAGGTGGTGGCTTGGACTGACGAGGGTGGCGTAGAGGAAGTACCAGCAGTCGAAGCAGTCGAAAGCTCGCCGATGGTGCGACCGCTGCGCGTCTCCATCGAGGTATGGGGGTCGTCCACCTCCACCAATAATGTTACAAGTAACTTGTTTATTGATCTATTTACAGCGCACAGAACTCGACGAGTAAGATGGCGCCAGACCAGCATCCAACGAAAACTGACTTCGTCCTCCTCTTTCATGCAGCCGTGTTTAGCGGCTGTTTTGTATCAATATGCTTAGAATGCAGATGCTTCAAAACTTAAACATACCTGCCAAGTTCAAGGATTCTGAGTCCCGGAGATTTCCGCAACAAGGGTGGGTGGGTGCTCCTTTGCGGCCAATTTGTTCAGTGTTCAGGCAGCTTTTCCGAGTGCATGTGTGTCCACTGTATCGCTTATTGCACAACAACCCAATGTGCCTTTTCGCCCGAAGCACTGTAACCTTCGCACAGTCTTTCATCCCGACTTGCTGCCCCCGATGAATTCTACAGTTGCAAGTATCTAGCCCTTGTAGCCGTTCTCCTGGCCAATGTGGAGGGCGACATTTTCCACAAGGCCACTAAACATCAAAGGAGGAGAGTGCCATTGAAGGGGAGCCCGGCAAGCTGCTCCTTCTCACCCGCCTTATTGCTGGTCTCGAATTGCAGGTACCTTGTGTCTGCAAGTAGGGAACAGCTCCAGCAACCAATGTCTCATGTTCGGACAAGTATCACGAAGGACAAGAACGTTGCGAACCTAATTGTCACGTATAGGTGTAGACAAGGCTTCACACGATGCTCCAGTATCGGACATCAGGGAAATATTGCCACGTGCAATATTCTCATTGAGAGCACATAGGCTTTCTCAAAGTTGCACCACACGCACCTCACGATCCATTGTCAGTATCGCCGCTGTCAATCACTTTCAAGAGAACACATTGTCCTCACTGGAACCGAAATAAGGTGTCCAAGGTGTGTTCCAATCTTGAGCTGATTGCAATTCTCAAGTATCCAGCAAATACACACTATGAAGAAGACCGCAACTTAGACAAATATGATGCAGGCCTCTTTGCTGTCCAAACAAGATGGCGGCTCGGCAAATTTATTGGATAGCTCAGATCTCGCCAGAATAGTCATCTAAGCTCTAACAAATGCTTCTCCAGACACTTCGTTTTTTTATACTTTAATGCCTTACAATTCTTATATTTAGCTTGCTTTTATAGACGCGAGGTGGCACTTCGTCGCGTAGAAGCCGTTCAGACGTGTACCACTTCTCGAACAACATGAACTCAATGAAGTCTTCTAAGCTGCCTAGGTAGAATAGTCCATCATGCTGTCTTGAATTGGAACAAAGCCAAATCACGACCTCGAGTGTGTCAGCCCGTCCTCTGAGCCCACACCCTTGTGAGTCTTCTGAGGCTCTACACTCCTTACAGCTAACCTGGCTGCTACAATCTTACCAAAAATAAAAACACAGATTATGCCTAAAAGTTGATTACAATTTTACTGAAGACCCTTCGTAGTGTATTCACACACTCCGTGCAACAGGAAACCACAATAACCTCAAAAAAAAAAACTAATTCCTACCCACAAGCACAAAAAAGTTAACGTCTCCTCCGAAATGCCAATTCAAAAACCACTACGCGACGCCGATGCATGACACAGAGAGCCATGAAGTTGAGCTTAAGTACTGCTTTTCAAGTGAGAAATTGAAGATGAAGGTTAAAAACACACCACCTTCCACTAAAGGAAACTACAAGTGGCATGCAAAGGAGTGCATGGATAGACTTAACTTACGTTCATGCTGTGCATCTCGCCTGACTGATGGTGATGCGTCCTTGCAAGTGGAGCACACCATAGAATCACTGTATTTTCTGTTGCTGTTGATCCTCCTGACATTTAGAGGTAGCATGCCAAGCAAGAGGATGTGCGTTTATCGCACGAATGCAGAATCTAGCTCCCTCGACGCCTTCACGTGATTGCTGAGAGAGTGTGATTGCTGAGAGAGTGCCAGAGAGAGAGGCGACACCCTCTTGCAGAGCCAACTACGCACTACCGAATGTGCTAGCGCGTTTTGAAAGTGCTAGGGCAGGCTGTTGCGCATGCACAGTAAGGTGACATACGATCACGGGGCAACCCACCAAATTGAACTCCGCCATAAGCTGCTTCGTTTCTAAAGATATTGTGTTCAGTATAAGCCCAAAGCTAGTCGACCAGAACATTGCACCGACGCTGATACGGCCGATCAGCATAAGTGAAAACAGCCGCCACAGCAGCCGGAACTTGCCCTCGCACTCAGATTCAAGGGCTTCTGGTTGTCACCAGTTGCCCCGTCATCATCGACGGTAGGTGGGATGGGAGACATGGTTTAATCCCCTCTTCGCCCACCCTCGCCTCGCCCGAGGAGACCTGTAGGACTTTTATAAATACGTTCATTTTGAATAAGCTCTGCATGCTTAAGTACAAATGGTCCCAAATTCGGTCAAAGACACCAGGTGTTTTCTGAAGAAATGGTTCTGTTTTCCCATTAACAGCCATCGGCATGTTCCAGTATGAAAACGAAAAGATGCAGTTGCTTAAGGAAAGACACCATGTGTTTTCTAAAGAAATGATTATATAATCAAAACCATATCGCGCTACAGCTTTGCAGTTGATCATGCTCATTGCCATCAATATGTGTTTGTATGGATAAGGATGCCGAAAGGCGGGCGCACAGGGCAGCAGCGGCGCGTACTCGCAGGGAGGACCCTAAAGTAAGAGCCCGAGAGGCAGAAGCGCGCCGGGAAGCTGCGCGTCAGAGCCGCAAAGATCCTGCTGTACGGGAACAAGAAGCCGCATCAGCAAGGAAGCGTCGGCAAGATTCCGTCGTACGTGAACAAGAAGCTGCAGCGACACGTCAGCGTCGGCAAGATCCTTTTGTCTGGAACAAAAGCCCGCATCGGCAAGACAGCGTCGCGAAGCAGAAATTGTAAACACTCGACAATGGGAAGTGGCGAGGAAGGGCGCATATCGCCAGCCAAACCCAGAGGTGAGAAAACACGAGGCGCTGCAAAGCGTGCCAAGAAAGACCACGAAGGTGCAGACGCCCGGTTTGATAGAGACTTCCTCGAACGCATTGCGACAGCTGGCAAACGCATCGCGACAGCCCCGGACCTCCTCGTGGGTGCCCTTGTGCCTGGCCATGCCATCTCCGCAGCAATGCCGCTAGGCTCTATCGCTGCGGCCTTAACCTCCTCGTTTCCTTTTTTTCTTTTTAGCCTATTCCTTTCTTTTTTTAGATAATCATTCCTGTTGTGTTAGGTTTCTGTAAACATTATGTCTGTTTCATTACGTTTTTTGCCGACAAAGATGTGTTTTCACAATTCTCTTTAAAGTGACAATGAAATATATCACTTTGTCAAGCACGTCCTAACAGGTTTTTTTTTACATGTACTGGTGAACCATGAAATGGAATTCTATGTAGGACTGTAGAAGCGAGAAAAATAGGCCTAGAGCCGCCATGAGAGCAGGAATAGATGTGATAATGTATTTTAGATGTTTAACTAACGGTTCGTAACTAGCAGGAGCTTTTACATTCCTACTGCTGATCCCACGCAAGAATACAAAGGGAGCAAAATGTGTATTGGGCTCACAGGAATGTGTCAATTCCTTGAGTCGTATGTAATGGAACTTCTCTTTTTGGTGTGCATGCATTCATGCTACTGCAATATATCCTGAATGTTGCAGTGCACGCAAAATATGTCAGTTTTAAGCTAATAAAACATTTGACAGTACCGGCAGCATATGCTAAATATTTTTCAATTTTTTTCCTTTTATATATATGTGATAAATTTATGTACCCTTTCCAAAGGAAACAAGTGATCCACTATGCTAATTTATTACAGTTTGAGGATTTCATGTTCGTCCAAGCGGAAGTGTTATGCATATTATTCAACAGCAGGTGCCTATTGCTTATGGTATTTAAGGGCAATTTCTACTAAAGTATGTATCCATACAACTTGTAATAATGTATCAAAGTCGCATTCGTTTGTCACATTTTGGCCACGAACATGAGATTCTATGGGTTCTGGTGCCTGCTGTTTGTGGGTATCCTTGGTATTTCAATCAGTGATAGCATTACATTCTCGTCAACGTTGCTATTATATTTATGACATACATTACTAAGCCATGCACATGGCCTTCTATAAGCACAGGTGTATGTTATTTGTGATATGGCATGTCTATCCAAATATTTATGTCGGTCCACTCGGTGGCCGCCTTCACCTCCGAGAGCGGGGCAATCACTTTATCCACACAACAACAACAACAACTTGAATGGTCGTGGGGTGATCGCCTGACCACATTTACGACATTACACAACACTACAGACTAAACAGATGCAAATACCTACCACAACGCAACAAATTGAACAAAAGACAGGTCGTAACTCTGAGGTTATTAAAGATAACTAGGCTCCCCATCCCGGCAATCCTACGCCTTTGTTATCCTCACCTATACCCAACAAATGCATAAAAGCGTGCGAAGAAAGCGCCACACTGCGGCACATGCTTTGGGAGTGTGCTGGAAAAGTTGACGTCACTGCCGGCACATCTTCCGCGACCCATGTTAGGCACGGACGAACTACGAGGCCAGTTGCTGCTGCTACCACCCCGCGAGGGCAGGGACAGCCATACGGGGAAGAAAAGCGTGGTTTCTCGATTAAAGTGTTACAGATAGGGGAAGCGCTCAGAGGAGCCTGCCGTTTTTGAACTGCCGTGCACCCCAACACCACAGGCTGTCCGGACACCAGCTCGCGTGTCAGTTGGGAGCCAGCAGGGCACCAGCGGCACTACACGTGAGGGACTTCCACTGCACAGCTCTTGCAATACGAATCATTTAAAGTATACCTGAATACAGTCATGTCACACCCTTGTATGCCAAACATGGGTGTTTCTTTTAATAGAAAATTTCTCTCATCTAATCGAAGTAAATCTTCGGTGCTGCCTATATGCATGTTAAGGTAGCACACGTAAGGATGAAAAGAAATTGTGCATAAATACAAACATTTATTACCTTGCGTATTAGGCTTGTGATAGCTGCATGTGTTTTTTCTCACGACATCCTATTTAGTTCCTTTGCTCTTTATTTCCTAAGCACATGTCGTCTTGGAGCTATAATAAAGGACAAATATAGTGTATGTGTACCTACAAAGTACTCCCCACTCATTTTTTAAGGACAACCAAGGCGATGAGGGGACAGCTTCTCTTCTCCTGAGGCTGTGGCCCGAACCACTAAAGAATGCTCGAGGCAGCTGCGGGTACTGGAGGAGATCAAGACAGCCAGCAAATAGGTGCTACAGAACCATTTATGAAAGGACACAGCAATGTCTTTTTGTTTTTGCCACTTACAACTGTCGTAGTTGGGAAAAAGCATGGTAACATTACCTGGCATACATTGGGCACCGCAGAATGTTTGTACCAAAAACTATTGACATATATTACCTACACCACCGTGCAATTTGTCGCTGTACACAGAGGAATTATAGGATGATGTGACCTTCAGATTAGTATGAATCTCGCCGGGCCTTACGGCATATGCAATGGCACCACAATAAACTACACAGACAATGGTGAAAAATACGTTCTGGTTCTCTGGACCACTGAAAGCCACTCTAACATATATGAAGAGTTCTACGGAGCCTTGGATAGCTCGGTTCTCGCCAGAATACCTCAAATAGAAATTTTTTAAGTAGCTCGAATCTCGCCAAATTACTCATCTGAGCTCTAACTAATGCTTCTACAGGCACTTCGTTTTTTAGACTTTGTTGTGTTCCAAGCACCCCTGTGTCACGAGCGAGCCTCCGGACCCGCGAAAGACCGGTTGCTGAAACTGCTTCCAGATGTTGACTCCTCCCCTTCCCCCACTCGGCGGAAACGAGCCACCGTCGTTTCCCCCCGGCAGTTCGGCCGCCGCCTCCATCCGAATAGGACTAAACTTGTTTTTAACCGTTTGAGCCTGTCTAAGCTTTTTGGACTACCGCGACCAACGCGTACGTCTATGGGCCGACGACAACACCGGACATAACAGTGGCGACGAGGAAGTGGATTTGGACCAACGCTACGCAACGATATTGCTACGGGGCGCCACAAATGAACATTCTAGAAAAGAGGACGATGTTTAGCGCGAGCTCGTGCAGACCAGGCTCCATATTGTATGCCTGCCTGTTTACCGAAAGTAAAGGCATTTTTCAGACGCCTTCTCCCCGTAACATTTTGGTGGAGGTGCGGGTCTTCCCACAGTCAACACCACGACGATTATACGCAGCGGACGTTCCTTGGCTGCCTGTGCGATGCCTGATCAAGACGAACACGAGGATTCTTCGGAGACTACCCCAAGCGTGCTTCGTCCAACTACGCAGCCACCAACAGCACCGCATCCAGCTGCAACTAACCGCACCATCGTCCTGACTCAACTGCGTGACCCAGGCACATTTTCAGGCAGTGACAGTACAGACGTGGAGGAATGGCTTCAGCTGTACGAAAGGGTGAGCGCTCTTTACAACTGGGATCCGACGCTCATGTTGGCCAATATTATTTTGTACCTTGATGGTACAGCTAAACTTTGGTTTTCCAACCACGAGGAAGATATCACGAGTTGGGACATCTGTAAGCAAAATCTCATCGATCTCTTCGGCAAGCCCATCGGGCGTCGTCGTGCTGCGCAGAAAGAACTAGCGTCCCGACTCCAGTCCGGCACCGAGTCGTACGTCACATACATACAGCATGTGCTCGCCCTCTGCCGGAAGGTTGATGACAAGATGCCGGAATCTGAAAAGGTCGCGCACATCCTCAAAGGAATCGCCGATGACGCTTTCAATCTCCTCGTATATCGAAACTCATCGACCGTAGAGGACGTTATTAATGAATGCCGACGCTTCGAAGACGCGAAAAGTCGCCGCATCACTCCGCACTTTTCGCGTCTTCCCAACACGGCTGCAACATCAACCTGCGAGGACGCCCGTTTGGCACCAGCCCATGCTGCATCCGACAATATCGTGCGCATCGTGCGCCACGAAATCGAAGCAGCATCTCCTCTGTCTGACCAAGTCCAGGCCCCTGACGACTCTCGGGCCACGATTTCCTTAATCAAGAGTGTCGTACGCCAGGAACTAGCCAACGCCGGACTTCAGACGCTATGCCCCGTTAACCGACCTGACTACCGACTGCCCAGTACACCTAATATGTCCCGCGGACCGAACAACCACCCACGTTACCGGAACCCGGCAGAATGGCGAACTTCCGATGACAGACCGATCTGCTTCAACTGTGGACGAGTGGGCCATATTTCACGTCATTGCCGCACTTCCTGGGGTTGGCAGTCATGGTCGCATTATGCCAACACCCGACGCCCACTTGCTGGCTCTCGGATGCCGATCTACACGGCACAAGATGATGCTTCGCCATCCAGGCCCGCCCAACCAAGCCGCTCTCCGTCGCCCTCTGGACGCATGTCCCGCTCAACTAACCGACGTCGCTCCCCCTCGCCCTCCTACCACCAGTCCTCGGAAAACTGACGGGCGCAGCTCCTAGAGGTGAGCCTGCTTCGACGACCCGACCCAAAATTCCTCTACACACGATACCCGGACACAACAACTTGATTAAAGTAAATGTTGACGGTACTTCTGTGGCAGCACTCATTGACACCGGCGCTCACATCTCAGTCATGAACTCCAGCCTTTGTGCTCGACTCAAGAAAGTGCTCACTCCTGCTCCGATCACTCTTGTCCGAGTAGCTGATGGTGCAACACCAGCGGTCACCGGGATGTGTGCCGCCCGTGTCACTGTTGCTGGACGTCATACCACTGTTCTGTTTTACATACTGGACCACTGCCCACATGACATCATATTGGGACTCGATTTTCTGTCGGAACATTCCGCCCTAATTGACTGTTCTGCTGGTGTTGTTCAGCTCGTCCTACCACACGCCGTTGACCCTCCTGATCCTGCGCCGCCAAAGCTATGCTCCGCCGACTTTGTTCGCCTATCTTGTCGAGCTGTGACGTATATCGACGTCTCTTCTGATCCACCTGTGGCTGACGGCGATTATGTCATTTCACCTAATCCTACAGTACTCTGTTCGCTCAATGTTGCGTTCCCTCACACCATCATCACAATGAAGAACAACGTGGCATGTCTCCCTATTGTGAATTTTGGACTTTGCTCTGAAGTGCTGCCACGAGGAATATCCCTTGCAACCCTTGCCCCGGCCGGCGACTTCCACATATCGGCCTTAACAGAGGATACACCGTCATCTACAAGTATTCAGTCGCGCAGTACACTAGACTGCATAACTGGAATGATTGCCTCTGATCTCCCGGCCGAGCATGTGTCTGCGCTTCGTGGCCTTCTTGCGTCGTATGAAGACGTATTTGATCTATGCGACCGACCCCTAGGTCAAACGACCGTCGTAAAACATAGGATCAACACCGGTGATGCAAATCCAGTACACCGGCGACCCTATCGAGTTTCCTCCACCGAGCGCCACGTGATCCAGCAAGAAGTCGACAAGATGCTTGCCCGAGACATCATTGAACCTTCTTCAAGTCCTTGGGCTTCGCCCGTTGTGCTTGTGAGAAAGAAGGATAACAGCTGGCGCTTCTGTGTCGACTACAGAAATCTTAACAAGGTTACGAAAAAAGACGTGTATCCTCTGCCGCGGATAGACGACGCTCTTGACTGCCTTAGTGGCGCAAATTATTTCTCTTCCATCGACCTTCGTTCCGGGTACTGGCAGATATCAGTTGATGACCTGGACCGTGAAAAGACGGCATTTATAACTCCCGACGGGCTCTATCAGTTCAAAGTAATGCCGTTCGGTTTATGCAATGCCCCGGCTACATTCGAACGAATGATGGACGCTCTTCTTCACGGTTTCAAGTGGTCAATCTTCTTATGCTACCTTGATGACGTCATTGTTTTTTCGCCAACTTTCGAAACACACCTCGAGCGTCTCTCAATAATTCTTTCGGTTTTCCGCAAAGCAGGGCTCCAACTAAACTCGTCGAAATGTCACTTCGGCCGCCGGCAGCTTACTGTCCTTGGACACCTTATCGATTCTTCTGGTGTTCGTCCCGATCCTGAGAAAATCCGTGCCGTCAAAGATTTCCCTGTGCCGACCTCTGCGAACGATGTTCGAAGCTTTGTGGGCCTTTGTTCTTACTTTCGTAGATTTGTGCGGAATTTTGCTGACGTCGCACGACCACTCACGGAACTACTAAAAAAAATGTGACTTTTGTGTGGGGACCTGAACAAGCCAGAGCATTCGTTGAACTGACGAGTAGACTTACGACGCCACCGATTCTCGGCCACTTTGATATATGCGCTCCAGCGGAAGTGCGTACCGACGCCAGCGGCCACGGCATCGGAGCCGTTTTGGCACAACGACAGCATGGCTGCGAGCGCGTTATTGCATACGCTAGCCGTCTTTTATCGCCAGCAGAGCGAAATTACTCCATCACAGAACGCGAATGCCTCGCACTCGTCTGGGCAGTGGCTAAATTTCGGCCTTATTTGTATGGACGCCCGTTCACGGTTGTCACTGATCACCACGCCTTATGCTGGTTGTCGTCCTTAAAAGATCCTAGTGGACGTCTCGGCTGGTGGGCTCTACGGCTACAGGAATATTCCTACACGGTTGTCTACAAATCAGGTCGCCACCATGAGGATGCTGATTGCTTGTCGCGTCATCCAGTAGACCCAGCAGACCTTTCTGAGAGCGATGAGTCTACTTGCGTTTTGGCACTTTCCGCGTTTAGCAACATCGGAGATCAGCAACGCCGTGATCCTCACCTCAGAGATATAATCCTTCGGCTTAGTGGTCCCACAACTCCTCCTTCTCTCCGTATGTTCCTGCTCCAAGATGGCGTCTTATATCGCTACAGCATGCATCCTGACGGACCTGAGCTGCTGTTGGTCATACCACAACATATGCGTCAGACTGTCCTTGCACAGTTGCATGATATTCCGACAGCTGGTCACCTGGGAGTTTCAAGAACTTATGACCGCGTTCGACGTCGCTTCTTTTGGCCCGGTATTTACCGATCCGTCTGCCGTTACGTCGCCTCATGCAAATCCTGTCAACACCGCAAAAAACCAGCAACCCTTAAAGCGGGACGCCTTCAACCCATTCAGATCCCATCCGAACCATTTTATAGGGTAGGTGTTGACTTCCTAGGACCGTTTCCTTTATCGGCGAGCAGAAACAAGTGGATAGCAGTCGCCACGGATTACACCACTCGGTATGCAATCACACGGGCCCTTCCTACCAGTTGTGCGACCGACGTCGCTGACTTTCTTCTAGAAGACGTCATATTACACCACGGCGCTCCTCGGCAACTGCTTACCGATCGGGGTCGCTACTTTTTATCACAAGTTATCCAAGACATATTGCACTCCTGCGCTACAAAGCACAAGTTCACAACAGCGTATCATCCTCAAACCAACGGGCTCACGGAGCGGCTAAATAGAACCATCATGGACATGCTCGCCATGTACGTTTCTTCCGACCATCGTGACTGGGACTTCGCCCTTCCATTTGTAACTTTTGCCTATAATACGTCTCGGCATGACACTGCAGGTTTCTCGCCATTTTTCCTCCTGTACGGACGAGAACCTACGTTGCCTTTCGACACGCTCCTTCCTGCCGTTGGCCACACGTCTGAATATGCCCGCGATGTGATTTCTAGAGCTCTAGAGGCACGTGAGATTGCTCGCCGGCGTCTGAGCGATTCGCAGGAACGACAACGACAGGTCTACAACGCGTGCCATCGTGATGTCCACTTCAGTCAAGGTGACACAGCCCTTCTCTGGACGCCGTCGCGGCGAGTTGGCCTGTGCGAAAAGCTGACTTCACCGTACTCGGGTCCGTACCGTGTGGTGCGCCGAGTCACCGACGTGACATATGAAATTGAACCTCTTGACGCCACCAGCGCGCGATCGTGTTCTGACATTGTTCACGTCACTCGGCTGAAACGATTTTACTCAGACCAACCAAGCACCGAGACGGTGCCTTCGCCGCCGGGGGTGATGCTACGGGGCGCCACAAATGAACATTCTAGAAAAGAGGACGATGTTTAGCGCGAGCTCGTGCAGACCAGGCTCCATATTGTATGCCTGCCTGTTTACCGAAAGTAAAGGCATTTTTCAGACACCTTCTCCCCGTAACAATATTGACAAGCTACAAGCTATGGCTACCCACGGGCTCCCAAATCGGCTACCCGAATTCAACGGCTCATCATGGTCATCGTGGTTTGGACGTCTGCGATTTTACTTCGAGGCTAACAACATCACCTATGCAGCATTGAAGAGGGCAACCTGCTAACGCTGTGTGGGGAGCAGACATACGACACAGTCTGTGCCCTGATTCAGCCACGCACTCCAGCAGCCGTTGACTACGACGACATTGTAGCAGCGCTACAAGAGCACTATGACCCAAGGCTATCGGAGGTCTATTGTCGAGCCCGCTTCCAACAGCGAGACCAACTGGAAGGCGAAAAAGTGGCCGAATACGTAGCGGCTCTCAAAAAAGCTTGCTGCTGACTGCAATTTCGGTACGTTGACCGCGACAGCTGCAGCTACTGCGCAGGAGGGAGGATCGACTGCCACACCTGCTAACACCACTATGCTCCCCTTGGACGTTATGTTGCGTGACCGTTTTGTGTGCGGACTGCGTGACGCAGGCCTAGAAGAACGCCTGTTCGCGGAGACGGGTCTCACCTTCTTCAAAGCCTACGACATCGCCCAACGAGCGGAGAGCGCCGGCCACCAGCAGAGGGATATTCGACGGAACGTCGAGCCGGTGCATCACACCAGTCAGCAGTCAGGTCATTCCACGTCTAAGGCGAAATCAAGCAGAAAGACACAGCGCTGTTGGCGATGCGACGACATTCACAATCCCCAGGTATGTCGATACAAGACAGCGACCTGCAATTTTTGCCAAAAACTGGGACACATTAAAAGGGCATGCATCTCGAAGCGCAAACAGCTCGGACCGAAGACTTCAGTGCAACATAACAACAATGTCGACGCACAGGAGGGCCAGACGCAAGATACAAGCCGAACAGCACTAACGTCATCGGCACTATACGACTTAAACGCCGTTGTGAACCTCCGAACGAGACCGAAGATTACAACTGAAATAATGGTACACCAGCGCCCTATAAGGTTTGAGGTGGATTCCAGAGCAGCATGTACGCTCATCAGCGAGGACACTTTTCGCGCTACTTGGCGTGAGAACGCACCAGCTCTCCAGCAAGACGACACGCAGCTGAGAACGTGGTGCGGACATTCCCTTTCACTGCTGGGCTGTGCCAACGTAGACGTGTACTACAACAGGCAGACCCATCAGCTCCCCTTGCTAGTCGTCCACGGTTCTGGATCAAGCCTTTTAGGACGAAATTGGTTCACCCCCCTTGGAGTGGTCATTGGCGGAGTTCACCACAGACTCAGTTATCCGTCAGTGGAGCAGCTTCCATATAAGTACAAAGTGGTTTTCTCCGAAGAAATACCAGGGAACAACGGACCTCCAGTCACACTGGAGCTGCGGGAGGATGCGACGCCAAAATTTTTGAAAGCTAGGTCGGTACCTTTCGCCCTACAAACGTAAGTCGAGAATGAGCTTGACCGACTGCAGGAACAAGGGATCATCGAACCGACGCAACATTCGGAATGGGCGACACCACTCGTTGTCGTCTGAAAGAAGAACGGTACCCTACGCCTCTGCGGAGACTACCGGAGCACTGTCAACCTGGCGACAAAAGCATCTTCCTACCCACTGCCGACACCGGAAGAGGTTTTTAGCACGCTTCGTGGTGGAAAATCTTCAGCACCTTGGACTTGACACAAGCCTACCAGCAGCTGAAGGTGAGCGAATCAACGTCTGAACTGCTCACAATAAACACTATTAAGGGTCTTTACAAAGTTAAAAGGCTATCATTCGGAATATCTGCAGCGCCAGCAATCTTCCAGAAATTTATGGAGTCTACACTTAGCGGGATCCCAGGTGTTTGCGTCTACTTGGACGATGTTATTGTTGGTGGCGCTTCTAATGAAGAGCACACAGAACGCTGGGAGCTCATTTTGGAAAGGCTAGCAAATGCTAATTTGCGCATCAGTAAAGAAAAATGTGTTTTTGCGGTGCCTGAAGTGAAGTTTCTTGGACATCAAATGGAGGTGCAGGGTATCCATCCCACTGAAGACAAAGTGCGTGCAATCACCAAAGCACGGGCGCCTACTAACAAGCAAGAACTGCAGTCGTTTTTGGGGCTATTGACGTTCTACGACCGGTTTTTAGAACATCGAGCTACAGTGGCCAACGATCTATATTAGCTCCTGCAGAAAGAAGTCCCATGGACTTGGTCGCCACGCCACCAAGAGTCATTTGTTGCCCTTAAGCAACTACTTCGCAAGTCTACTGTTCTGCGACACTACGACGAAAGGAGACCCCTACTGCTAGCCTGTGACGCATCACCATACAGAGTGGGAGCAGTCCTCTCCCAAGTTAACGACCAGGGATGGGAAGCCCCGATCGCTTTTGTTTCGCACACCCTATCGCAGGCAGAGAGGAATGATTCCTACCTAGATAAAGAGGGACTTGCCATCGTCTGCACAGCAGATCACTTTCCACAGTACATTACCGGCAGGAAAGTGACTTTTATAACAGATCATCGGCCCTTATTGGGTATTATGGGTCCCCAGAAGCCAATGCTACAGACATTGTTGCCGCGAATGACACGATGGTGCATCAAAATGTCAGCGTACGATTACGAACCCGTACATCGCACGGGGAAGAAACACCAGAAAGCCGACGCACTAAGCCGCCTGCCGCTAGACAACACGATAGATGAACCACCCCGGCCGGGTGATATACTCATGTTCGAGGCGCTGCCGAACCCTCCGCTAACAGCTGACATGGTAGCAGCATCAACGCAGGAGTGCACTGTCTTAAAGGAAGTTTACGCAGCTATACAAGAAGGCAACGTGCAGAAGCTAAAGGGTGAACACTTCAACGCTTACCGCAAGCAAGCTGCAAAGTTGAGCACTCATCGCGGTTGCGTCACCTTGGATCAAGAGTTGTAATTCCAGCGGCACTTCCCGAACAGGCCATGTCGCTTGTCCACGCAGGTCATCTAGGCATTGTTGCCATGAAAAAGTGCGCCAGAAGTTATATGTGGTGGCCGGGTATCGACCATGATATAGAATTAACAGTTCACGATTGCCAGCCTTGCCAATGCAACCACAGTAGCCCGCCAAGAGCCCCTATTCCTGAATGGGAAAGACCAGACACGCCAATTGGCACACCCTGCACAGTGATTTTGCTGGACCTATCGAAGGGTGTTCGTTTCTGGTGGTTGTAGACGCATACACCAAGTGGCTGGAGGTAAAAAAATGGCTACAACGACATCGGCAGCAGTTATCGACACTCTGCGGTCGTTGTATGCAACGTTTGGCCTACCGCGCAAGGTGGTCTCGGACAACGGCACTCCGTTTGTGTCCACGGAGATTCTCAAGTTTTACAGCGACAACGGCGTCTCGTCTCTTACATCAGCTCCTTGCCACCCGGCTACGAACGGACAAGCTGAGCGCTACATGGCTCAGCTAAAGTGCGCCCTTACTAAAGACCAGACTGGGACAATGCAACGCCGCATCGCGCGCTTTCTCTTCAGACACCACAACACTGTTCAAAGCACTACTGATCAAACACAAACTGTTCAGAGCACTACTGATCAAACGCCAGCGAAATTGATGTTCGGACGAGAAATGAGAACCCAGCTGACAGCAATTGTCCCGGAGCCCTCAGCGAAACCACCGTTGGAGGAAGAAAAGCTACGCATAGCAAGAGAATTGAAAGTGGACAGCGCATATACGCCCGCCAGTTCCACAGAAAGCCCGGCTGGGTTGAAGCAACGGCACTCAAACGCATAGGTTTGCGGTCATGGCTCGTCGACATTGGTGGAAAGGCCACACGCCGCCACCTTAATCAGCTACGCCGTTCAGGTAATTTGCCAAGGGAACCTCCCATTGAAGCAGCCACCTCGACGGAAGCTTCGTTCCACTTAGCCTGGCATCTCGCACCAGATGAATCGGCGCCGTCGCCCGCCGGCCCTGAACACAAGAGAAACGACACCCAGCGAGCGAAGGCTTCTCTTTCTAGTGCGTCCGGAGCGTCCACGCGCCCATGGCGGCCCCCAGATCGCTTTCAAGCGACAAGCTAAGGAGGGAGGAGATGTTTTCCAAGCACCCCTGTGTCACGAGCGAGCCTCCGAACCCGCGAAGGACCGGTTGCTGAAACTGCTTCCAGATGTTGACTCCTCCCCTTCCCCCGCTCGGCGGAAACGAGCCACCATCGTTTCCCCCGGCAGTTCGGCCGCCGCCTCCATCCGGATAGGAATAAACTTGTTTTTAACCGTTCGAGGCTGTCTGAGCTTTTTGGACTACCGCGACCAACGCGTACGTCTATGGGCTGACGACAACACCGGACATAACAGACTTTAACGCCATAAAAATTTGCATTTAAGCTTGGTTTTATAGACGCGAGGTGGCACCTCGTCGCGTACAAGCCATCTAGACGTGTACCACATCTCAAACAACATGAGCTCAATGCAGTCTTCTAAGCTGCCTGCATAGACTAGTCTATCATGCTGTCTTGAATTGGAACAATGCCAAATCACGATATCGAGTGTGTCAGGCAATCCTCTGAGCCCACACCCCTGCGAGTCGTCTGAGGCTCTACACTCCTTACAGCTAGCCTGGCTTCTACAATCTCACCGAATTAACACGCAGTAACACACACATTATTGTAACGCACTTCTCAATAAACTCTTTTAATAAGCTAACGTAGGCTGGGCGAACTTGTGCCCGAGAATTATAGCACAGCTAGATTGTCTCGAGGATTGCCTTCTGCCTCTTCTTCTAAGTTCTTCTTTTCTTTCAACCCGGTTCGCGCGCAGCTGGGTCCCGCAGGCTCGTGCATCGCAAATCATCTAGAAGGCACAAGTATTTGCTAGCGCGCGTAATTTGAAGCCACATTGTGTCATTGCCCCCCTTTCCAGAGTGCATCGTCCCGATGCTTGTGTCAAACTGGTTGCATGGCAGTCATTCACAAACCCTCCTCGGGGATGTCGTTAACGTCAAAGAACGTTGTATCTTCAGCGTTTCATTGCCTTTCGTGATATGGTTTCATCCTGACGACATGCACAGTTTCCGTGCGATGCCGTCGTCGGGATGAAATATCCTGTCCCTCTGGCGTAACTTCGTAGTTGAGCGAGCCGACGCGGCGGAGCACTCTGTACGGACCGAAATAGCGGCGAAGCAGTTTTTCTGACAGGCCACGTATTCGTACAGGAATCCACACCCATACTCTGTCTCCTGGTGCGTACTGGACGTCTCTTCTTCGCAGATTGTATCGATGCGTGTCGGTTTTCTGCTGTTGGAGAATGCGATATCGTGCCAGCTGTCTAGCTTCTTCTGCTCTTTGTATGTAGTCGTGAACGTCATAGTAATTCTCGGGCGTCTCGTCAATAGGTAACATTGGCCCCGCCGCGGTGGTCTAGTGGCTAAGGTACTCGGCTGCTGACCCGCAGGTCGCGGGTTCAAATCCCGGCTGCGGCGGCTGCATTTCCGATGGAGGCGGAAATGTTGTAGGCCCGTGTGCTCAGATTTGGGTGCACGTTAAAGAACCCCAGGTGGTAAAAATTTCCGGAGCCCTCCACTACGGCGTCTCTCATAATCATATGGTGGTTTCGGGACGTTAAACCCCACATATCAATCAATCAATAGGTAACATTGCACCTAAAGGTGTCGTTACCGTCCGGCCAAAAACAAGTTGGAATGGCGTCATCCGTGTTGTCTCTTGCATCGCAGTGTTATAGGCGAATGTTGCATAGGGTAATATTTTATCCCAAGTACGGTGTTCTATATCAACGTACATTGACAACATATCAGCCAGCGTTCTGTTCAGTCGTTCCGTTAGACCATTTGCTTGAGGATGATATGCCGTCGTTTTTCTATGACTGGTGTGCGTCAATTTCATGATACATTTCATCAGGTCAGCCGTAAATGCAGTCCCTCGGTCCGTGATCAGCGCTTTTGGAGCTCCGTGCCGCAGTACTATGTTGGAGACGAAGAATTCGGCGACTTCAACGGCTGATCCTTTAGCTAGAGTCGCTGTCTCGGCATATCTGGTTAAATAGTCGGTCGCCACTATTATCCACCGTTTTCCCGATGACGACGTAGGAAATGGGCCCAGTAAGTCCATTCCCACTTGTGTGAATGGGGCTTCTGGTGGTTCTATCGGTTGAAGGAGACCTGCTGGTTTTAGCGGTGGCGTTTTACGTCTTTGGCAGTCCCGGCAGGTTCTGACATAGTCAGAACCTGCCGGGACTGCCAGAGCTAAGCAACTTCGGCCAGTAGTATTTAGTGCGGATGCGTGCTAACGTTCTGCTTACTCCTAAGTGTCCAGCTGATGGATCGTCGTGGCAAGCCTCCAAAATTTCTGGTCGCAGAGGTGAAGGGACGACAAGCAGGAATGTCGCTGTATTGTTGTCAAAATTCCTTTTATACAGGATGTTGTTTCGTAGGACAAACGCTGACAAGGCGCGGACAAAAGGTCGTGGAACATCGACAGACTGTCCTTGTAGGTACTTGATCAAGAGGAGTATCTCAGGGTCGGATCGCTGCTGATGTGCCATCTCTGATGGTGTACAGCTCCCAAGAAATTAAAATCTTCACCATCCTCGGTGGGAGCAGAAGCAGCAGGTTGAATCGGAGCACGTGACAAGCAGTCCGCATCACTGTGCTTGCGACCTGACTTGTACACAATCGTGATATCATACTCCTGTAATCGCAAGCTCCATCGTGCAAGCCGTCCACATGGGTCCTTGAGATTAGCCAGCCAGCATAGCGAATGATGGTCGCTTATAACTCGAAAAGGCCTAGCATATAAATATGGTCGAAACTTGCTGATAGCCCATACCACGGCAAGGCATTCTTTCTCGGTCGCTGAGTAGTTCACCTCAGCTTTCGAAAGAGTGCGACTGGCATACGCAATGACTCCTTCTTGTACGTTTTGCCATTGGATGAGCACGGCCCCAAGACCTAAATTGCTTGCATCCGTGTGGATATCGGTTTCCGCTTCCTCGTCAAAATGCGCCAAAACAGGATGGCTTTGAAGGCACTTTCGTAGTTCATTGAAGGCATCCTCTTGTTCGGCAAGCCATACGAAAGGCATTTCCTCTTTTGTCAGCCGTGTCAGTGGTTCAGCAATTCGTGAAAAATTTTTAACGAACCGTCGATAATAGGCGCAGAGACCTAAAAATCGCCTAACAGCCTTTTTGTCTGTTGGCTTCGGAAATCTTGCTACGGCCTCAGTTTTTGCAGGGTCTGGGCGGACGCCTTCTGCACTGATGACATGGCCGAGAAAAAGGAGCTCACGGAAGCCGAAATGACATTTCTGCGGTTTTATCGTCAAGTCCGCTGATTTGATCGCAGTGAGCACGGCCCGGAGCCTTTCCAAATGTTGCTCAAAGGTAGCAGAGAAAACTACAACATCGTCGAGATAAACCAGACATGACTGCCATTTAAGACCACAAAGCACTGTGTCCATCATCCGCTGGAATGTGGCGGGTGCTGAACAAAGGCCAAAAGGGAGTACCTTGAACTAGTATAAACCGTCCGGTGTCACAAACGCTGTCTTTTCGCGATCTCTTTCGTCCACTTCTATCTGCCAATACCCACTTTTAAGATCCAATGAGGAAAAATACCTGGCATTTCGCAGCCTATCCAGAGTGTCATCAATTCTTGGCAGAGGATAAACATCCCGTTTGGTGACGGCATTCAGCTTCCGATAATCAACGCAGAAACGTAAGGTTTGGTCTTTTTTCTTCACAAGAACAACAGGTGACGCCCATGGACTTGATGAAGGCTGGACTACATCGTCTTTGAGCATTTCTTTAACCTGATTACCAATAGCTTCTCTTTCTTTTGGTGACACTCGATAGGGATGCTGGTGTATTGGCCTCACTGACTCGTCGACAATGATGCGATGTTTAGCGACAGGAGTGCGTCGAACCTTAGATGACAACGAGAAACATTCGGGGAATTCCCTTAAAAGACCCTCTATTTGCTCTTTTTCGCTTGGTAGTAGGCCTGGCTCGATGTCAATGGTTGCAAGGACAGACTCCACGTCTTCGAAATCAGAATCATTGGTTTCAAAAGTTCGCAGCTCCGTAACCTGGACGAAATCATTCAGACTGGCGATGACGGTTCCTTTTGCAACGTGCTGCACCTCATTTCCAAAGTTTGTGAGTAGAACATTTGCACATCCGTCACGTAACTTAACAAGGCCCCGTGCCATGCAGATCCCTTTTTGGAGTAGTAAGGCAGTGTTGTTGTCAGCAAATCCTTCGAATTCACTGAATGCTTTGTTGTTTACTGCGACAGATATGCTCGATCTTGGCGGAACCATGACGCCATCATCTGCAATACAAAGGCCATATACGTTTTCTTCCGTTTCAAAGGTACCAATCGCGTGCCTAGTCGAGAATGAGACGGAAGATTCTCGCAAGTTAATTACAGCGCCATTAGCTCATAAGAAATCCATGCCAATAATCAAGTCTCTTGAGCATTCCGGCAGCACAATAAAACTGGCGACGTACGTGAAACCCCGTATTCCGATTCTTGCTGTGCATATTCCAGTCGGGTCGATGAGGTGCCCTCCTGCTGTGCGAACTTGTGGTCCCTTCCAAGGAGTCAGCACTTTCTTTAGTATTTTAGAAAGTCCGCTACTCATCACTGAATAATCTGCGCCGGTATCTACCAGTCCGATGACTTCGTAGCCGTCAACGAACACACGTAAATTGGAAGCAACGTCACTATCGAAGCACCGGTTTCTGAATCGGTCGTCGTTCAGAGTCAGCAATGGAGGTTTTTCTGCATTAGCGTTGGCAGCGGCCTTGCCTCCACAGGTCGCTGACTCTAGTTTTCCCGACGCGGGCTTGGAGAACGAGACCTTGGGGAGCTTGCTGAAGGTCGGGGGCTAGGCGATCTATACCTCCCCGTTGTCGTTGCCCGAGGTTGGTGTCGTTGGAAGCCACTTGAGGTTTGACGACCTGACAGGTATTCTTCAATTTCGAAGGGACGTTCACCATTTCGTGGTTGAGGTGCATTAACAGGAGAACCACGGAGTCCTGCCTGGCGGTAGTGGCACGTTCGGTAGAGATTACCAGGCTCCCCACAGTGGTAACACAGCGGTATCCTGTCGGGAGTGCGCCAGACATCGCTCTTCCTTAGTCTCCTCTCTGGCGTTGGCTGCAGGGTGCTCGGCGGCATCGGGTACTGCATAGGTGTAGCCGCCGCGACGTCCGCACGTCCTGGAGGTCCTCGTAGTAGCACATCAGCATACGTCATTCTCGTCTTCTGTTGTAGTGGCGGCCCTGGCTGTGCGTTGCTCGAAGGTTCGCGTACCACCTGCCTGACCTCCTCACGGATCACATCGGCCAGAGACGAAAGCATTGGAACGTTCTGGTCAAGACGCTGCCTCTGCAGCTCTTCTCGCTCAACAGACAGCACCAGCTCGCGTAGTGCTTCCATGCCGTTACCGAAGGCTGGTGGCAACATGTCCAAGGAAGTGACGATCGCATCCCGGTTGTATAACCTTGCTCGCTGTTGTAGCGTCCTTTCCATTGTAGTCGCCTCGGAACGAAACTCGGCGACGGTGCGCGGCGGACTTCGAATTAGTCCGGCAAAGAGTTCTTGCTTCACGCCTCGCATCAGATGGCGCAGCTTCCTGTCTTCGCTCATATTTGGATCCGCTCGGTGGAATAAGCGAGACATGTCTTCCAGATACATGGTGACAGTTTCGTTATTGCGCTGATTTCTTGTCTGGAGCGCAGCTTCAGCTCTCTCTTTGCGGTCTGTGTTCGGGAAAGAAGCGAGCAGCTCCCGTCGAAAATCATTCCATGACCGGAAGGTGGCTTCGTGGTTTTCATACCACGTTCGTGCGCTATCTTCCAGTGCGAAGTAAACACTTCAAAGTTTGCGCTCTTCCCCATATCCGTTAGCCTTTGCGACGCGTTCAAAGTGCTCAAGCCAGTCCTCTGAGTCCTCGTAGCTTTCACCGTGGAAAGGCTTTGGTAGCATTGGCTGGTTTACGACAATATTGGCTGGAGTGACCTGAGCTGTCATGTCGGTTGCGTACCCGTTCACAGCCGTTGATGTTCCAAGTGAAGTCGATAAAGGTGAAAATTCAGGACCCTCACCACGTAGGCGTCGACTGCAGCGCTGATGAACAGGCATCAGCTCGTTGGGTCGAAATCGCTGTGGTTCTGGACTGTGCTCCGTCACTCGAGAGGGCCTTGCTATCACACCCAGCACTTCAACCAGCTTTGTAACGCACTTCTCAATAAACTCTTTTAATAAGCTAACGTAGGCTGGGCGAACTTGTGCCCGAGAATTATAGCACAGCTAGATTGTCTCGAGGATTGCCTTCTGCCTCTTCTTCTACGTTCTTCTTTTCTTTCAACCCGGTTCGCGCGCAGCTGGGTCCCGCAGGCTTGTGCATCGCAAATCATCTAGAAGGCACAAGTATTTGCTAGCGCACGTAATTTGAAGTCACATTGTGTCATTATGCATAAAAGTTGATGACAATGTCTTTGGAGACCCTTGGTGCGTATTCAACAGACTGTGCAACAGGAAACCACAATAACCTCAAGAAAAAAGAATTGCTAACCAGAAGCACAAAGAAGTTGACGTATCCTGCAAAATTACTCTTTAAAAACCATCATGTGTCATTGATGCATGACACAGAGAGCCATGTAGTTGAGCTTAAGTACTGCTTTCCATGTGAGAAATTCAAGATGAAGGTAAAAAACACATCACTTTCCAACAAAGGGCAATATCAGTGGCATGCAAGCGAGTGCATGGATAGACTTAACTTAGGTTCATGCTGGGCATCTCGCCTGATGATCTGATCTCACCTGAAACAGCCGCGACCGACCCGGCCCTTGCCCTCGCACTCGGGTTCAAGGACTTCTAGTTGTCCCCAGAGGCACCGCCGACAGTAGGTGGGATGGAAGACATAGTTCATTACCCTACTCTCCCCCCCCTGCTCGCCCGAAGAGAAGTGCAGGAATTTTATAAATTCATTCATTTAGAATTAGCTCTGCATGCTTGAGTAAAAATCATCCCAAATTGGGTCAAAGACGCCAGGTGTTTTCTGAAGAAATTGTTCTCTTTCCCCATTAGAAGCTGCTGGTATGTTCCAGTAGGAAAACAAAAAGACGCCAGGTGTTTTCCAAAGGAAGGAACTTATAATCAAAATCATACCATGCTACAGGCAAACTACGTCGCGGTAACGCTGCCAAACGACTACTAAACATACACAGCTCTATTTTCTTCGTAAAGAAACTACAGATAAAATTGTAATACTTTTAAGTTAAGTGAAATCTAACGCAATTGCTGGGATCAACAAAATCTGCAATGCACCAATCAATATATTGCCGCATTATTTGCTGATGCATTATATATGATTATTCTAACTTTGAATTCTGAAAAATACCCCAAGAAACTGGAGCTTGCGAAGGTAGTTCCGGTCCACAAGGGAGTATGTGCCATCGCCTATCAAACTCTCTGTCCATTCCTGTCCTTTTATTCGACAAGTTTTGAAGATGTGACATCAGAAAGCATCAATACGTTCTTTGCAGAGTACACTTTTATAATGAAAAGCCAGTATAGTTTCCAAAAATACAAATGTATGGACCAAGCCCTTTGTTATATCAAGAATATTATAATAGAAAATATTGAAGAGTAAACCTTTACCATAGATCTAATTCACCACCTTAGAAAAGGTTTTCGCTCTATTTATCATGAAATATTATTATGGTCAAGAAAATGTGTCATGAGAAACGTATTAACGTGCATTATTATGAATTACCCGAAAGGACAAATTTGAACTCTACAATGGACATTAAAGGTGTACCACAATCCTCCAAAATACGCCCACATTTAGACGTTGTTTATATAACCGAAACGTTTCAGACCGCAACATCACCAGATCTAATTATTACACAGTTGATATCAATACACTTCTGGTGAATCACGTTCCCACTTCTTGGTGAAAGATGGGAATAATCTCCCAACTGGTATTGAATATACTCCCAATTGTGAGTTTGCACAGCAGGAAGACGACCACTATGACATCCAAGAGGAAAGTGCACTGTGATGGAAATACTCTGCGGCTGTTACCAGTAGGATGGTGGCACTGCCTGGAGCCATTTTAGGCAGGCAGGTCTTGGAAGCACCTGCTAAATGTGGAATCCCGCTTTTACGAATTGGCATTCAAAGCGCTGTTTATTATAGCGCCAACAGCGAGCTTACCACGTTGCTGCTGCGGCTACCAAAGGCTTGTCATTGATGAGTGCTTGTTTTACAGATTTGGCAGTGTTTCCGCGCTAGTACGCTCTTTCCCCAAATAGTGTCCATGCCTCATACCTGCATCAGTTACCCATTCTTAGGGAAGCCGGGTCGCTGCAGTGTGTTTTTCCAGCAGAGAAATCATTCTATGCTAAAAAAGTGCCAAAACAATTTGTTGATGCCCGACATGCAAGCGCTGTGCCCACACCTATTACTCACAGCGAACCACATACCCTGATTTTCTTGAACATTATTCCAAAGCTTTATAACCTGCCTGCTATAGTCGCAAAAGTCAGTAATACGAAAAAAAAATTCCTTCAGTTCACCTCGGCAAAGATTGACGAGTTCAAACAATAGATAATATGAGAGGCGAGCTAAATAATAGTTCTCGAAACACGGGTGGCTTATTTACAAGAAAATGGCATGATTAACACTACAATACAATGCGGGATTCAGTACAGCCAGACGACCTGCGATTTCGAAGCCGGCGGGTTACTGTGGGAATACACAGTGCCCGAGTTTTTTCGGTCGAGCACATATTTTCATAAACAGACCAGCATACTCGAAGCTTCGAGTATGTGGACTGACAGATTCTAATGTTGCATCAGCTCATGTCCGCCAGCAAGGCAAAATACGGTTCCATATATTCTCACCCGGTTTGCCAAACAATAAGAAATATCTCGTTGTTGAGAAAGGACATAGACAGCAAACCAAATGCTTTCTTAGAGGCAAATTTAGGTCGCTTCCACAGAAAGTTTTTTCTATCTAAAGAGATCATGCGAAAAAGAAAAAGGCTATGCTTCTGTTTCGCAAGTAACCGGAAAGTTCTTGTCTGGAAAAAAATATCAAAAATAGCACTGATAACCTGTAGCTGATCTACAGTTCCCTTTTACAGTTCAAAAAAAAAAAAACACGATGCATGAAGCACGCTTATTTAAGTATAATGGTGTGAGCTCGCAGTATCGGAGCACCTGACATAACACGGACAACTGGAATTAGCGTAAGGACGTTCTGCATAGACCGTGAATTTCATAACAAATTCTGATGACATCCTAATAATTTCCTTTGCTCTTCATTGCCTATTAACATGTCACCTTGCAGATATGATGATAACCTTCTCCTTGCGAGGTGCTCGGCGCGGAATAAGACATTCTGTGCAGGGACAACGTGTGCAAGCTAGCAAGCTGGTTTCCAACGTTGACGAACTTAATGCTGCTGCACAATTTGGCCTTTCGCTGCATCTCCAGTCGCCAAGACTGCGAAGGTCACAGCGAAAAAAAGGAGCGAGCCTGCAATTTTCTTTTTCAACGTACCGTAGCTGGAACATCGCAACTTTCCACTTACTACTGGTTGTTTTTCTTATAAGCAAAAGTTATGGTCAATGCTGTGAGGTGAACAATATTTTGCGCATAAGTATGACACACACTTTATCTGTATGCACATGTAATTTTGCAGCTATGATGATGACCAAATAAAGTGTATGTGTACCAAAAAATATTCTCCATTCAGTTCTTAAGTAGGACCAAGGCGAGAGCGCCCAAGTTCACCTTCCTCTAAGCCTGTGGCCCGAATGACTGAATAGTTCTCGAGGCAGCTGCGTATGCTGAAGGAGACCAAGGCATAGGCCTAACAAGTAGGTGCTACAGAACCATTTGTGAAAGAAGATTGCATTGTTTGTTTTGGCCACTTGACACTGTCATAGTTGGGAACAAGCATGGTAACATTACCTTACATACATACGACCTCACAGGATCATTGATTTGGCACGCCTGACGTCGTGAAAAGGGTTTCTTGACCGAAGAAGCAAACACCTACGTACCAGTCATTCACAATACTGACTATAGGCAACGTTCATGGCAGTGACGACAAAGTAGGAGAACTCTTTTGTCCTTTGATTGTTACATGAATCTTTAAAGTACAATGATGCATTTTGTGCAGCTAGGATGACTATAATATTGTTTGTGAGCTGAAGGGCTAGTAATAATGGTACAAAATGTATATTGTGTGAGAATGGTGATGATCCTGGCGACGGTACTAGATATAAAGTAGTCATTACATGGCGCATATTGCTGCTCATGTTCGAGACGCTTTAGTACACAGTGTTCAGCAAATCTACGCTTAGTGCCACACAAAACATTTACCTTTTGCCTGCCTGACTCCTAGCCAGTAAACGCAGCAATGCAATCTTGCAGGCATTAAAAAGTTTACCTCAGCTTCTGCATAACCCAATTCGGAAACATTTTTTTTTCTGACGAGAGTGACACTTACTACTGGTTGTTTTTCTTAGAAGCAAAAGTTATGGTCGATGCTGTCAGGTGGACAATGTTTCGCGCATAAGTATGACACTCACTTTAAACTCTGTTTTTCATGTGTTTTAAGCTGTGTTGCCCCTTGATATTTTGTAGATGACATAGGTATGAGTATTTTAACTTATACCACAAGCTGTGCTGCCTACAAAAAATAAATTACACTACTGCTATAGCGACGAAATTTGAGCCACTGTCATAGCGTAACTGCTTTTCGAGAGCACCGACGCCGTTGTGCCCCAGCCAATGCGCTCAAGCTCGATGGCACTTGCCCAGGATAGAGAGAGGGTCTTAACTGTCCAGAGCTTTTCTGCGAATTCACAGTGAGCCTAGAAAATTGTGGGAATCTATTAACATATTAACTTCTAGGGATTCTTCGAATTCTCCACCAAAAGCAATCTTGAACAAACAGCCTCTAAGCGATCTATATGTAGAAAAGCTATATTCGATCATTTTATGAACCCATCAAAATTCGAGAGCTAAGTACTTGATGGTAACACTTCCAAACGACTACTAAACATACAAAGCTCTATTTTTCTTCATCAAGAAAGTGCAGATAAAATTGTTATACCTTTAGTTTAACTGAAATCTAATGCAATTACTGGGATCAACGAAATTAGCACTGCACCGGTCGATATACTGCCTCATTATTTGCTGATGTATTATATATAATTATTCTAACTTGATATTCTGAAAAATATCCCCAAGAAACTGGAGCTTGCTAAGGTAGTTCCGGTCTAGAAGGGAGTATGTGCTATCGCCTATCAAACGCTTGGTCCGTTCCGTTTCTTTTATTTGACAAGTTTTGAAGGTGTGACATCAGAAAGCATCAATACATTCTTTGCAGAGTACAACTTCATAGTGAAAAGCCAGTATGGTTGCCAAAAATACAAATGTATGGACCAAGCCTTTTGTTGTATCAAGAATATTATAATAGAAAATATTTAACAGTAAACCTTTACCATGGATCTAATTCACCACCTTAGAAAAAGGTTTTCACTCTATTTATCATCAGATATTATTAGGGTCCAGAAAATGTTCCACGAGAAAAGTATTAACATGCCTTCACCATCATCACCATCATCATCATAATTTCATATTGGAAGTAAATGAATATATGAAATAAATGGAACCCACGTTAGACTTGTTTTGTTCAGTTTGCCAATGCTTAAATGATTTCTGAATACACCCATGATTATTTGAGCTTCAGTGATGCCCCGTTACACAGCAGAAGTGTACTCAACATTACGGTGATTTTTTTTCATGATACCAACATTGATGCATACCTGTGGTTTATCATTGTTGTATGTTTGCGCGTAGTGAGCTGTGGCAAAAGGCTTATGAAGCAAACTAACTTTCAAAGTTTCGTTGTACCCACCTGTGCACTGCAGAGCTCGTGCACAAGTGTTGTTTTGTGGTGTTGTTTTAATATAAGAGTTGATTTCTGTCTCGTTTGTTTGAATAAATGTTTTCTGCTTTTCTGCTTTCTGCCTTATTAGGGATCACCCGAAAGGACAATTGTGAACTCTACAATGGACCCTAATGGTGTACGGCAATGCTCCGAAATTACGCCCGTATTTTAGATGTTTATATAACCGACACGTTTGCGACCGCAACCTCACCAGATCTAATTACTACACAAATGATATCAATGCATTTTTGGTCAGTCACACTCCCACTTCTTGGTGGAATTGGGCAATAATCTGCCAACTGGTATTCAATATACTCCCCATTGTGAGTTTGCAATGCAGGAAGACGACCACTATGACATCCAAGAGGAAAGTGCACTGTGATGGAAATATCTCCACGGATATTACCGGTACTGTGGTGGCACTGCCTGGAGCCATTCTAGAGAGGCAGGAAGTGGAAGCACCTGCTAAATGTCGAATCCTGCTTTTACAAATTGGCATTCAAAGCGATGTTTATTAGAGCGCCAACAGCGAGCTTACCACGTTGCTACTGCGGCTACCAATGGCTTGTCATTGATGAGTGCCTGTTTTACAGATTTGGCAGTGTTTCCGTACTAGTACGCTCTTTCCCCAAATAGTGTCCATGCCTCATACCTGCATCAGTTACACATTCTTAGTGAAGCCGGGTCGCTGCAGTGTGTTTTTCCAGCAGAGAAATCATTCTATGCTAAAAAAGTGCCAAAACAATTTGGTGATGCCCGACATGCAGAAGCTGTGCCCACACCTGTTACTCACAGCGAACCATATACCCTGATTTTCTTGAACATTATTCCAAAGTTTTATAACCTGCCTGCTATTGTCGCAAAAGTCAGTAATACGAAAAAAAAATCCCTTCAGTTCATCTCGGCAAAGATTGACGAGTTCAAACAATAGATAATATGAGAAGCGAGCTAAATAATAGTTTTCGAAACATGGGTGGCTTATTTACAAGAAATTGGCATGATTAACACTACAATACAATGCGAGATTCAGTACAGCCAGACGGCCTGCGATTTCGAAGCCGGCGGGTTACTGTGGGAATACAGGGTGCCCGAGTTGTTCCGGTTGAGCACACATTTTCATAAACAGACCAGCATACTCGAAGCTTCGAGTATGTACACTGACAGATTCTAATGTTGCATCAGCTCATGTCCACCAGCAAGGCAAAATAAGGTTCCATATATTCTCACCCGGTTTGCCAAACAACAAGAAATATCTCGTTGTTGAGAAAAGACATAGACAGCAAACCAAATGCTTTCTTAGAGGCAAATTTAGGTCGCTTCCACATAAAGTTTTTTCTATCTAAAGAGATCACGCGAAAATGAAAAAGGCTATGCTTCTGTTTCGCATGTAATTGGAAAGTTCTTGTCTGGAAAAAATATCAAAAATAGCACTGATAACCTGTCGCTGATCTGCAGTTCTCTTTTTACAGTTCAAAAAAGACACGATTCATGAAGCACGCTAAATTAAGTATAATGGTGTTAGCTCGCAGTATCGGAGCGCCTGACATAACAAGGACTACTAGAATTAGCGTCAGGACGTTCTGCATAGGCCGTGAATTTCATCACAAATTCTGATGACATCCTTATAATTTTTTTTGCTCTTCATTGCCTATGCACGTCACCTTGCAGCTATGATGATAACCTTCTCCTTGCGAGGTGCTCGGTGCGGAATAAGACATGATTCTGTGGAGGGACAACGTGTGCAAGCTAGCAAGCCGGTTTTTGACGTTGACGGACTTCATGCTGCCGCACAATCTGGCCTTTCGCAGCATCTCCAGTCGCCAAGACTGCGAAGGTAACAGCGAAAGAAAGTAGCGTGCCTGCAATTTTCCTTTTCAACGTACCGCAGCTGGAACATCACAACTTTGCAATTACTACTGGTTGTTTTTCTGATAAGCAAAAGTTATGGTCAATGCTGTGAGGTGGACAACATTTTGCGCATAAGTACGACACACACTTTAAAATCTGTATGCAGATGTCACATTGCAGCAATAATGATGACCAAATAAAGTGTATGTGTACCAAAAAATTCTCCCCATTGGTTTCTTAAGTAGGACCAGGGCGAGGGCACCCAAGTTCACCTCTCTCTAAGCCTTTGGCCCGAATGACTGAATATTTCTCGAGGGAGCTGCGTATGCTGAAGGAGACCAAGGCATAGGCCTAACAAGTACGTGCTACAGAGCCATATGTAAAAGAAGATTGCATTGTTTGCTTGTTTTTGCCACTTGCAATTTTCATAGTTGGGAACAAGCATGGTAACATTACCTTAAATACATTCGACCTTACAGGATCATTGATTTGGCACGCCTGACGTCGTGAAAAGGGTTTCTTGACCAAAGAAGCAAACACCTACGTACCAGTCATTCACAATACTGACTATAGGCAACGTTCATGGCAGTGACGACAGAATGGGAAAACTTTTTTGTCCTCTGGTTGTTACATATATGTTTAAAGTACGGTGATGCATTTTGTGCAGCTAGGATAACTATGATAACGTTTGTGAGCCGAAGGACGAGTAATAATGTTACAACATACATGTCGTGCGAGAATGGTGATAATCGTGGTGACGATAATAGATATAAAGTTGTCACTGCATGGCGCATATTACCACTCATGTTTGAGACGCTTTTGCTACACAGTGTTCAGCAAATCTACGCTTAGTGCCACACAAAACATTTACCTTTTGCCTGTCTGACTCGTAGCAAGTAAACGCAGCAATGTAATCTTGCAGGCATTAAAAAGTTAACCTCAGCTTCTGCGTAACCCAATTCGGAAAAATTTGTTTTCTGAAGAGAGCCACACTTACTACTGGTTGTTTTTTTAGAAGCAAAAGTGATGGTCAATGCTGTGAGGTGGACAATGTTTCGCGCATAAGTACGACACCCACTTTAAACTCTGTTTTTCATGTGTTTCAAGCTGTGTTGCTCCTTGATATTTTGTAGATGACATAGGTATGAGTATTTTAACTTATACCACAAGCTGTGCTGCCTACAAAAAATAAATTCCGCTACTGCTATAGCGACGAAATTTGAACCACTGTCATAGCGTAACTGCTTTTCAAGAGCACCGACGGCGTTGTGCCCCAGCCAATGCGCTCAAGCTCGATGGTACTTGCCCAAAATAGAGAGACGGTGTTAACTGTCCAGAGCTTTTCTGCAAATTCACAGTGAGCCTAGAAAATTGTGGGAATCTATTAACATAATAACTTCTAGGGATTCCTCAAGTTTTCCACCGGGAACAATCTTGAACGGACAGCCTCTAAGCGATCTATATGTAGAAAAGCTGTATTCGATCACTTTATGAACCCATCAAAATTCGAGAGCTAAGTACTTGATGGTAACACTTCCAAACGACTACTAAACATACAAAGCTCTATTTTTCTTCATCAAGAAAGTGCAGATAAAATTGTTATACCTTTAGTTTAACTGAAATCTAATGCAATTACTGGGATCAACGAAATCAGCACTGCACCCATCGATATATTGCCTCATTATTTGCTGATGTATTATATATAAATATTCTATTTGGAATTCTGAAAAATACCCCAAGAAACTGGAGCTTGCGAAGGTAGTTCCGGTCTAGAAGGGAGTATGTGCGATCGCCTATCGAACTCTCGGTCCGTTCTGTTTCTTTTATTCGACAAGTTTAGAAGGTGTGACATCAGAAAGCATCAATACATATAGTGAAAAGCCAGTATGAATGCCAAAAATACAAATGTATGGACCAAGCCCTTTGTTATATCAAGAATATTATACTAGAAAATATTGAAGAGTAAACCTTTACTATGGATCTAATTCACCGCCTTAGAAAAGGTTTTCACTCTATTTATCATCAGACATTATAAGGGTCAAGAAATAGTGCCACGAGAAAAGTATTAACATGCCTTCTTAGGAATTACCCGAAAGGACAAATGTGAACTGTACAATGAACCTTAAAGGTGTACCGCAATGCTCCGAAATTACGCCCGTTTGTAGACGTTTATATAACCAACACGTTTGCGACCGCGACATCACCAGATCTAATTACTACACAAATGATATCAATGCGTTTTTGGTCAATCACATTTCCACTTCTTGGTGGAAGATGGGATATATTCTTCCAACTAATATTGAATATACTCCCAATTGTGAGTTTGCACTGCAGGAAGACGACCTCTATGACATCCAAGAGCAAAGTGCACTGTCATGAAAATATCTCTGCGGCTGTTACCAGTAGGATGGTGGCACTGGCTGGAGCCATTTTAGGCAGGCAGGTCTTGGAAGCACCTGCTAAATGTGGAATCCTGCTTTTACGAATTGGCATTCAAAGCGCTGTTTATTATAGCGCCAACAGCGAGCTTACCACGTTGCGGCTGCGGCTACCAAAGGCTTGTCATTGATGAGTGCCTGTTTTGCAGATTTGGCAGTGTTTCCGTGCTAGTACGCTCTTTCCCCCCAAATAGTGGCCATGCCTCATACCTGCATCAGTTACACATTCTTAGGGAAGCCGGGTCGCTGCAGTGTGTTTTTCCAGCAGAGAAATCATTCTATGCTAAAATAGAAAGTACCAAAACAAATTGTTGGTGCCCGACATGCAGAAGCTGTGCACGCACCTGTTACTCACAGCGAACCTCATACCCTGATTTTCATGAACATTAATCCAAAGCTTTATAACCTGCCTGCTTTAGTCGCAAAAGTCAGTAATACGAAAAAAATCACTTCAGTTCATCTAGGCAAAGATTGACAAGTTCAAACAATAGATAATATGAGAGGCGAGCTAAATAATAGTTCTCGAAACATGGGTGGCTTATTTACAAGAAAATGGCATGATTAACACTACAATACAATGCGAGATTCAGTACAGCCAGACGACCTGCGATTTCGAAGCCGGCGGGTTACTGTGGGAATACACAGTGCTTGAGTTTTTCCGTTCGAGCACACATTTTCATAAACAGACCAGCATACTCGAAGCTTCGAGTATGTGGACTGACAGATTCTAATGTTGCATCAGCTCATGTCCGCCAGCAAGGCAAAATAAGGTTCCATATATTCTTATCCGGTTTGCCAAACAATAAATAAGAAATATCTCGCTGAGAAAGAACATAGATAGCAAACCAAATTCTTCCTTAGAGGCAAATTTAGGTCGCTACCACAGAAAGTTTTTTCGATCTAAAGAGATCATGCGAAAAAAAAAGGCTATGCTTCTGTTTCGCATGTAATTGGAAAGTTCTTGTCTGGAAAAAAATATCAAAAATAGCACTGATAACCTGTAGCTGATCTGCAGTTCCCTTTTTACAGTTCAAAAAAGACACGATGCATGAAGCACGCTAATATAAGTATAATGGTGTGAGCTCGCAGTATCGGAGCGCCTGACATAACACGGAAAGACAACTGGAATGAGCGTCGGGACGTTCTGAATTTCATAACAAATTCTGATAACATCCTAATAATTTCCTTTGCTCTTCATTGCCTATGCACATGTCACCTTGCAGATATGATGATAACCTTGTCCTTGCGAGATGCTCGGCGCGGAATAAGACATTTTGTGCAGGGACGTGTGCAAGCTAGCAAGCTGGTTTCCAACGTTGACGGACTTGATGCTGCCGCACAATCTGGCTTTCGCTGCATCTCCAGTCGCCAAGACTGCGAAGGTCACAGCGAAAGAAAGGAACGTGCCTGCAATTTTCTTTTTCAACGTACCGTAGCTGGAACATCGCAACTTTGCACTTACTACTGGTTGTTTTTCTTATAAGCAAATGTTATGGTCAATACTGTGAGGTGGACAATGTTTTGCGCATAAGTATGACACACACTTTAAAATCTGTATGCACATGTCACCTTGCAGCTATGATGATGACCAAATAAAGTGTATGTGTACCAAAAAATACTCCCAATTCATTTCTTAAGTAGGACCAAGGCGAGGGCGCCCAAGTTCACCTTCCTCTAAGCCTGTAGCGCCCTCGTTCGGGCGGCGCGCAAACCGGAGAGTGCGCGATGGCGACAGAAGAAAATAAAGAAGGCGCTAGGCCGTGGCACGTGAAGCCACGGCTCACGTTCCTGGCTGGCATCGGTTATCGTTCAGGCGTGTCTTTCTTTCGCTCCTGTGGCATAAGCCTACAAGTGGTGACCCGGACGAAGACAATGACTGACTCGAATGCACCCTCAACCGAACAAGCCTCACGTCCGCAGGACGTCTCGGCCGTGCAACTGCGTCTCCCATCTTTCTGGCCACAGGACCGGCAAGTTTGGTTTCATCAGGTCGAGGCGCAATTCTCCCTGTACCGCATCGCCTCGGAAACGACACGCTACTACCACGTAGCCTCCGTCCTTCCTCCTGACGTTGCCAGCGAGCTCTCCGACGTCCTCTCCAACCCCTCGGACACTACGCCATATCAGCACCTTAAAACCAAGGTGTTGGAACGATTCATGCCTTCGAAACGCGTCCGCCTACAGCAGCTCCTTGCAGAGGGGGACCTTGGCGACAGGCGCCCCTCGCAACTACTGCGCCGAATGCGACAGCTTCTTGGAAAACACGACGTCTCTGCCCACTCAGCGTTGCTTCGCGAGCTCTTCCTCCAACGCCTTTCTCAGCCAACCCGCCTCGTACTCGCGGCGGCCGGCGACGTCAATCTCGACCGCCTGGCGGAGCTCGCCGATCAGGTTCATGAAGCGACCTCCCCATCTGTCAACGCTGTCTTACCACCAGCAGACACAGCGATTTCGCGCCTTGAGGCCCGCATCGACGAACTCGCCGCCTCCATTGCCGCACTCCGGAGCCCCCTGCAGGAGACTCGTTCACCTCGTTCTGGTCGTCGAGCTCTTCCACGCACACGAGGTGCTCGGAGTCCCAGCCCTCCACCCCTCTGCTGGTACCACCGGTGTTTCCGACACCGAGCCACGAAGTGTACACCCCCATGTTCGCGGCAGGGCAACGCCTGCCGGGATCACTGACAGCAGCGTGTGATCTCCCTTCTCGTCCCAGCCGCCTTTTCATGGTCGTCACGGACCAGCTATTGGGCGCTAGGTTCCTTATATATACGGGCGCGGAAATTAGCGTTGTGCTCCCGACTATGGCTGATCGTTCAAAGTCACAGGGGCAAGTGCTTCATGCTGCCAACGCCTCGTCTATAGCAACGTATGGGCTCCGATCGCTCACCCTCGACTTCGGCCTTCGCTGCATTTTCCGGTGGGTTTTCGTCATCGCAGACGTGGTTCAACCGATCATCGGCTCGGACTTCCTCTCATACTTCGATTTGGACGTCAACGTGCGGCGGCGCCGCCTCATAGATGGTAAGACTCGTCGCTCCATCTCGGGAGTCCTGTCCGACATCACTCCAATGGCCATCCGCATGCTGATACCTCCCTCACCGTTCGAAAAAATCTTGGCGAGTTTCCCGGAGTTAACTAAACCGTGCAACCTCACTCAGCTGCCTAAACATACGGTGACACACCACATCGTCACCCGGGGTCCACCGGCAGCCGCTCGACCACACCGCCTGTTCGGAGACCACCTAGCTATTGCTAAACGGGAGTTTGACCACATGCTGCAGCTCGGCATTATCCGCCCGTCGTCAAGCGCTTGGGCTTCCCCGCTGCATTTGGTGCCAAAGCGTGATCCTGGTGACTGGCGTCCTTGTGGGGACTATCGAGCGTTGAACGCCAAGACTGTCCACGACAGCTATCCTCTACCTCACATCCAAGATTTTACATCGCGCCTCGACGGCTGCACAATTTTCAGCAAAGTGGACCTTGTTAAGGCGTACCACCAGATTCCTGTCGAGCCCGCCGACATACCTAAGACTGCCATCGCGACGCCCTTTGGGTTGTTTGAATACGTGCGGATGCCTTTTGGACTCCGCAATTCGGCTCAAACTTTCCAGCGGTTCATTTCTGAGGTCACACGGGGTCTTCCTACTGTGTTTTCGTACATGGACGATGTCCTCATCGCCAGCCGCACACCTGAAGATCATGACCACCATCTACGTGCTCTGTTCCAACGTCTTCAGCAGTACGGCCTCGTGGTGAACGCCTCTAAGTGTACTTTCGGCGCATCTGAGCTCGAGTTCCTGGGCCATCACATATCATCCAAAGGAATACGCCCTCTCCGGTCCCACGTTAAACCAATTCAGGATTATTCTCAGCCTACAACACTGCGCCAATTACGCCAATTCCTGGGGCTTCTGAATTTTTCCAGGCGCTTCATACCACACTGTGCCGAACTGCTACGACCGCTCACCGACCTCCTTCGGTCGACCGCCGGCACGTCCTCCGCCATTTCTTGGTCATCAGAGGCCCAGGCCGCCTTTGCTTCTGCTAAGCAAGCGGTCGCTAACGCCGTGCTTCTCATTCATCCACGCAGCAACGCCCCTACTTGGTTGATGGTGGACGCATCCAGCGTGGCCGTCGGAGCCATCTTACAGCAGTGCATTAACTCCGAGTGGAGACCCTTGTCGTTTTACTCTCGGAAGCTACTTCCTGCTGAGACCCGCTACAGCGTCTTTGGCCGGGAATTACTAGCCATCTACGCTGCAATACAGCACTTTCGGCATTTCCTGGAAGGATGCTCGTTTTACGTGCTGACTGACCATAAGCCACTGGCGTATGTTTTCCGCACTAACTCATCCAAGTACGTGCCCCGTGAACTCCGCCATCTGGCTTATATATCGGAGTTCACGACTGACATCCGCCACGTGAAAGGAGCTGACAACACCGCCGCAGATGCCCTTTCTCGTATAGCCGCGGTTGACTCTCCACCGCCAACCATCGACTGGGCCTCATTCTCCTCGGCACAGCAGGATGATAGAGAGCTTGCCGCTTTTCGGGACAACCCCCGTTCTCTCCGACTACGCCTGGTGACTCATCCATTATCATCTGAGCGCTTGTGGTGCGATGTCTCAGCTGACCTTCCCCGCCCTTTCGTTCCCGCTTCATTACGACGCACCGTTTTTCACTCCTTACACGACATCTGTCACCCTGGCATTCGGGCTACTCAGCGTCTTCTCACCCAGCGCTATGTCTGGCCCGGAATCAACGGTGATGTGCGCGCTTGGACGCGCATGTGCCTGCCCTGCCAGATGACAAAGGTCTCCCGTCATACTAAGACGCCGCCCCAACCTTTCCTTCCACCCGGCCGTCGTTTCGACCATGTTCATCTAGACATTGTGGGCCCTCTACCAGTGTCTCAGGGGTATCGTTATATATTGACCATGGTCGATCGCCTCACACGCTGGCCAGAGGCTGTTCCAATTGAAGATATCACAGCCGAGGCAGCTTCCAGCGTTTTCATTTCTACATGGGTATCCCGTTTTGGCTGTCCTGGCACCGTTACAACAGACCGTGGACGTCAGTTTGAGTCCTCGCTGTTTACTTGCCTTAATCGCATCCTCGGAGCTAGAAATTGCCGTACCACGGCTTATCATCCCTGCGCCAACGGCATGGTGGAACGCCTTCACCGACAACTGAAGACCGCCTTGACTACCCGCTTCAATAGAGCCACCTTGGTTGATGCCTTGCCACTGGTGCTCTTAGGTTTACGAGCTGTCATCTGGGCAGACCTGCAGTGCTCAACAGCAGAGCTGGTGTATGGCACTTCTCTACGGCTTCCGGGAGACTTCTTCACGTCAACGAAGCTACCAGACCAGCCACAGCAATTCCTACAACGCCTCCTCGACTGCGTTGAAGACCTCCGGCCCCACTCCATCCAGACCTTCCGAACACAAGACCATATTCGTCCACCCTGATCTGGCCACTGCAACACATGTTTTCGTGCGCCACGTCGAGGTCAGACCACCTTTGACACCAGCCTACGACGGACCATTGCGCGTCCTTCACCGCACCCCCAAAACTGCCACTCTACTTCAGAATGGCCGTGAAGAGACAGTCAGCTTGGACCGACTCAAGCCGGCGTACCTGGAGACCGCCCTAAAAAGCCTCTCCTCTACGACTGATCTTCTGTTGGAATACCACAAACGGCATGTCACATTCCGACTTCCAGTCTACACGGTCTCGTTCGGGTGGCGCGCAAACCGGAGAGCGCGCGATGGCGGCAGAAGAAAATAAAGAAGGCGCTAGGCCGTGGCACGTGAAGTCACGGCTCACGTTCCTGGCTGGCATCGGTTATCGTTCAGGCGTGTCTTTCTTTCGCTCCTGTGGCATAAGCCTACAAAATCTGTATGCACATGTCACCTTGCAGCTATTATGATGACCAAATAAAGTGTATGTGTACCAAAAAATACTCCACATTCACTTCTTAAGTAGGACCAAGGCGAGGGCTCCCAAGTTCACCTTCCTCTAAGCCTGTGGCCCGAATGACTGAATAGGTCTCGAGGCAGCGGCGTATGCTGAAGGAGACCAAGGCATAGGTCTAACAAGTAGGTGCTACAGAACCATTTGTGAAAGAAGATTGCATTGTTTATTTGTTTTTGCCACTTGACACTGTCATAGTTGGGAACAAGCATGGTAACATTACCTTACATACATTCGACCTCACAGGATCATTGGTTTGGCACGCCTGACGTCGTGAAAAGCGTTTCTTGACCAAAGAAGCAAACACTTATGTACCAGTCATTCACAATACTGACTATAGGCAATGTTCATGGCAGTGACGACAAAGTAGGAGAACTCTTTTGTCCTTTGCTTGTTACATAAATCTTTAAAATACAATGATGCATTTTGTGCAGCTAGGATGACTATATTATTGTTTGTGAGCCGAAGGGGCAGTAATAATGGTACAAAACGTATATTGTCTGAGAATGGTGATGATCCTGGCGACGGTAATAGATATAAAGTTGTTATTGCATGGCGCATATTACCACTCATGTTTGAGACACTTTTGCTATACAGTGTTCAGCAAATCTATGCTTAGTGCGACATGCAACATTTACCTTTTGCTTGTCTGACTCCTAGCCAGTAAACGCAGCAATGCAATCTTGCAGGCATTAAGGGGAGACGCGGGTCTTAGAATGGTCAAAAATGACCAAAAAAGTGTTTTTGAGAAAACCGCATTTTTCGAATGTTTGCACCATTAAGCACCTGCTATGAAAGTTTCAACACTGAATTCGATGGGGAAATATAATAAAATCGCATTTCAAAACGGCACGGTAGTCGCGAAACGCTCCGCAACACGGAATATTTGGTGAAATTTCCCACGCGCACCGACGACGAAGCAGGGAGCTGATCGCCGCTATCTTGATCTTGTTTTGAAGCTGATTTCTTTGTGCTCATTTTGCGGCCCCTCAATATGGCCTCGCCTCAAGAGAACGACAACTCTCGCCGCTTTTCTGAAAGCCACTTCCTTACCGCCGATTGGCTAAAGCGCGCGCTCGCAAGTCGAGCCCCCTGTCTCGCGCTTCCCATTGGCTGGCGCGGCCAAGGCTACCCGCCGTTTTTTTTTCTTGCTCCGCCGGTCTGCCGCAGCGGTTGCTGTTGCGCGCGCGTGCGGTGTTCTGTCTTTCGTTTCAACGCTATGGCTGGTGTGAGCGGAGACCCTCGGCTAAAAAAGAAGACTCGTCAAGCGTACGGCAAGAAAAAACGGCGTGCGTGGAACGCGCAACGGAAGGAAAGCGACAATATCGTGCTGCCAAGAGCTCCTGATGCAGCCGAGGGAGTTCTTTCCGACGACGGCACGCTGCCGCAACTACCTGTTGTAGCCGAAGCGGTGCCAGGGGTGGTGCTCTCGCCTGGCCCTAGCTGCAGCATTTTCTCGGGTGATCGCATTATTGGGTCACCAGGTACTTCAAGCAATATTCAAGACCGTGTCGACACGATGTTCTTCAGTGCGGAGGAGACAGCCGAGCGCGCTAGAAATGCGGTGGATTTGAAGGAGACCTTGGCATCACAGTGCGCGACGGAACGAAAGTTCAAGCTACTCGACGTTGAACCGGAGGACAACAGCAAAGAAAACGGCACGGAATTCTCAATCGTCGACATAGCCGTGATAAACTCGTTGTTTGGGCTCGTCGTGTGCCCAGAGTGTGGCGCGAAAAGCATGACTTTTTCGAGGGGAAAAAAAGACTACGGCCTGTGCTCAAAGCTTGTGCTCTTGTCCAGTGACTGCGACTTCCGAGAGGACTGTTTTTTGTCCCCAAGAGTAGCCGGCGACAGTGAGGCCAAGATTAGGCCTTTTGAAGTCAATTTGCGTGCAATGAAGGCCATCAGCAGCATCGGTAAGGGGGCAACAGCTCTCTCGGACTTTTTTGCTGCCATGAATGTATCTCATCGAGGCCTGCACCACAAAACCTTCCAAAGCCACATGAAAACAATGCAGTGCCACTGCCACCGAGTGTGAAAATGCTAGTGTTGCTTGCATCAAGGACTTGTATGCGGAGTTGGGCAACGCACCGGGAACATCGACGTGATTTATGATGGCACCTGGTTGACCCGTGGGCACACTTCACACATATGTGTCGGGTGCATCATTGAGATGTATACAGGTTTAGTGATAGACCATGTTGTCTTGTCAAACTTTTGTTTGGGGTGCACCTTGGGACCTAAAGAAAATGACGAAGGATACGCTGCCTGGCTTGTTGATCATGCACCCCTGTGTGCCAAAGAAATATTGATTGCAAGGCTGGTCAAATGGAAGTGGAAGCAGCCCTTCTATTATTTCAGCGGTCACTCGAAAAGCATAAGCTTCGATATACGACAATGCTTTGAGATGGAGACAGCAAAACCTACCACGCCCTCACAACAAATGAAGTCTAGGGCTACATGAAGGTGGCAAAAAAGACTGCATAAACCATGTGCATAAACGAATGTTTGCAGCCTTGCGTACCCTCAGCGACAAAAAAAAAGCTCAAGGTCAGCCACTTGGTGGTAAGGGCAGGCTGACTCAAGATAAAATCAAGAAGATCGCCTCCTACTATGGTTATGCCTTGCGCAGTCACAAGCATGATGTGCCAGGGATGCAGAAGGCTGTGCTGGCCACGCTGAAGCACATGTCATCCACTGACCAGACACCCAGGCATGAGCTTTGTCCTGAAGGCCCCGAGTCATGGTGCAAATTCAACAGGGCTGAGGCCAACAATGAGGAGCTGCCGCCGCACGACCATAGCTTGCCCGACTTTGTGTGCGAGACACTGGAGCCCGTGTTCACGCGCCTTAGTGAGACAGCCCTTCTGGAAAGGTGCAGCGACGGCCTCACGCAGAACCCCAGTGAAAGCTTGCACTCTGTGATTTGGCAGCAGGTTTCGAAAACGCAGCACGCCTCATTGCGCAGCGTCGAAAGGGCAGTGGCTGAAGCTGTCAGCCGCTTCAACCAAGGTGTCACGAGGAACAATGCGGGAATTGCGGAAAAACTAGGGTACAGCCCTGGAGATCGCTCGGTACAGCCCTGGAGATCGCTCGGTGCTCCGCAGCCTCGAAAAACACATCAGGCTGGAGAAGTCTAAGAAAAAGCACACTGACAGCTGTTCAACAAAAACCCGCCTTGCAAAGCGACACAAACCAGCAAGAGACTCGGCCTACATTCCTGGTATGCTGTAGGGCAGTTTCAGTGGACAGCAGTGGCAATTTTCCGACAAAATATGCATTTTGGACTGGAACATTGTGCGTAGATATGCTGTGTATTGAAGAGCCACTTGATTATACTATTCAAGTGTTTGCTACCATGCTGTTCAAGTGCTATTTTGCTTGCTGTGTACTGAAACAGACACACAGCGTTGTAAATACAGTTTCTCATGCCATTTCGGTGGCCACTGAACTATTATTTTGAGAGTCTGCAGTCACACATTTAGTACGGCCATGTTCACAAAACACACAGCTACAAAATAGTACCATTTGTATTGTGGTAAGTTAATTTCAAGAAAAGCTACTTTGGATTGAAACTTCAAATCCGTTTTTCTCAGTTCAATGTTTTTGCACACCGTATTCAGCCTTACAGGTGTTTTTTCTGTGTTATATTTAAGCAAAAATGGCAAATGTGGTATCATTTTAATTGTATTGAAATGATCTGGGGGGTGATGCTATTTTCATCACTCGTGCACTCCCATGAAGTTTACAGTTAGGTGTAGCAGTGGCTGCTAATTAGAAAAAAATGTTCATAATAATTTCATGATCCTTTTTTTCATGTAAAATGCTTCTGAATGAATAAAAATAGCATCGCCCCCTACAGTAGATTTTCAGCAACAGTGTCATGCATTCAGATTTTGGTTTAGCAAGACTAAATTTTCATAAAGCCCCGTAACGAGTATGAAACTAATTTGATTTCAGACATCAATATTTTATGAACTATTGCAGCTATCAAAAAACTAATTACCGAATTGAAATCAGCGTAAAAAACTGCTCAAGACTGCATATTTTCATCTAGCTGGCACTAAAAATAAGAAAAGTTGTCTAAATACCTTTCCCCCCCTTAAAAAGTTTACCTCAGCTTCTGCGTGACCCAATTTAGAAAAAAAAATTTTCTGAAGAGAGTGACACTTACTACTGGTTGTTTTTCTTAGAAGCAAAAGCTATGGTCGATGCTGTGAGGTGGACAATGTTTCGTGCATAAGTATGCTTTAAACTCTGTTTCTCATGTGTTTTAAGCTGTGTTGCCCCTTGATATTTTGTAGATGACTAAGGTATGAGTATTTCAACCCATACCACAAGCTGTTCTGCCTACTAAAAATAAATTCCACTACTGCTATAGCGACGAAATTCTAGCCACTGTCATAGCGTAAGTGCTTTTCGAGAGCACCGACGCCGTTGTGCCCCAGCCAATGCGCTCAAGCTCAATGGCACTTGCCCAAGATAGAGAGAGGGTGTTAACAGTCAAGAGCTTTTCTGCAAATTCACAGTGACCCTAGAAAATTGTGGGAATCTATTAACGTATTAACTTCTAGGGATTCTTCGAATTGCGGGAAGATGCAGGAAGATGCAGGAAGATGACCTCTATGACATCCACTGCAGGAAGATGACCTCTATGACATCCAAGAGCAAAGTGCACTGTGATGGAAATATCTCCGCGGCTGTTACTGGTACGGTGGTGGCACTGCCTGGAGCCACATTAGGCAGGCAGGTCATGGAAGCAAATGCTAAATGTTGAATCCTGCTATTATAGCGCCAACAGAATAAACAGACGCAAATACCCACCACCACGCAACAAATTGAAAAAAAAGACAGGCCATAACTCTCAGCTTACTGCAGCCAAATATGTACCCCAATCCAGCAATCTGTGCTACGCCTGTGTTATCCTCACCTAAACCCAACAAACGCATGTAAAACGTGCGGGGAAAGGGCCACACTGAGGCACATGCTTTGGGAGTGTGCTGGAAAAGTTGACGTCACTGCCGTCACGCCCTCCGCGACCCATGTTAGGCACGGACGAACTCCGAGGCCAATTACTGCTGCTACCACCGCGTGGCGGCAGGGGCCGGCTTCCGCCGTGGCTGCGGTCACTGTTGCCGATCAGCGACATCAGCTGTGCTGCTGCTGGGAGGCGGCACTTACCAGCGTCGAGCTGGCTGACCAGCTTTGGGCTGTCCGACAAGCTGAAGATGCCGCCCCTATCCAAGGACTTTGAACGGTCCGCTGAGGCGCCGCCATCGTAATGGACGGAAAGTGGTAAGGGACAGGAGTTATCCCCTTTTCCCTTACCTTGCCCGGTGAAAACTGCGGGACTTTAAATAAAGTTTATTCATTCATTCATTCATTCATTCATTCATTCATTCATTCATTCATTCATTCATATTCAAGTAGTGATAACAATATGTACAAGTGATTATTACTTTCGGCATTAGTTCATGATATCATTATGTAAGGAGAAGACATTAAAAACCATAGTTGTGACATTGTTTAGCGACAACTAAATCCTGTAACATTGCAAAGCTTAATGTACACAAAAATCAATGTACAAGCGAGCCAGGGAGGTGGGAGAGAGATGAGGTGAGCACATTGCTTGAAGCAGACTGCAGGTAGTATGTGCACATTGTTTATGCCTTTGCAGGAGGGCGGGAGGAGGACAGATGGAAAGAGTGGAGGGCCATGTGTTGGCTGTCCTTCACGTGACGGCGCCGGACTCCCAACCAGTACGCCTCTTCACAGGTGACGTTGAGGTGCGGTATATCATAGATTTCCAGTGTCTCGTTGGAAGCGCAATGTAACAGTGAGGTGTTTTATGGTACCCCATTGTTGATGAGGTGATGCAAACACCAAAGCATGTAATATTTGTGCCGTGTATTGTCAAAAATCTCACTAGAACAAATATTATTTCTCTTCAGACCAGTGTCAATAGTTGGACGTCACAACTTCTTCCATGAAACCAACAGTTACAAAGAAGTCACGTTCTAGAAAGTATTATGTATTATGTAAAGGTCAAATTCTTGAAAGTCAAATTATTGTGCATAAACACAAACATTTATTAGCTTGCATTAGGCTCCTGATAGCTGCATGTGTTTTTTTTCTCATGACGTCCTATTTAGTTCCGTCGCTCTTCATTGCCTACACACGTCACCTTGCAGCTGTGATAATGACCTGATAAAGCATATGTGTTTATACAAAATACTCCCGATTCATTTCTTAGGTTTGACAAAGGCAACGGCACTACAGTTCACTTTCCTCTAAGGCTGTGGCCTGAATGATTGAAGAGTGGTCGAGGCCGCTGCTTATGCTGCAGGAGACGAAGGCATAGGCCCAGCAAGTAGGTGCTACAGAACAATTTGTGATATAAGACAGCAATGTGTCTTTGATTTTGTCACTGAAAACTGTCATAGTTGGGAAAAAGCATGCTAACATTACCTGACATACATTAGGCGTCACAGGATCATTCATTTGGCACGCTATCTGTTGTGAAGAAGGTTAGTTGACCTAATAAGCAAGCACCAACATATCAGTCATACACAACGCTGACACTAGACAAACATTCATTGTAGTGACAGAGAACTTTTTTGTCCTCAGCTTGTTATGTGTAGCTTTAAGGTACAATGATGCAATTTGTGCAGCTAAGATGACTACACTCTAAAAAAAAGCGAGTAAAAAGGGTGTCTTTTTGTCCCACAACAATAATCGTCATCTATATTGCGTTCCATCCTTGCACTATCGCCCCGCGCCCGCTACATTTCGGTCACGATCGACATGCCCATTATCAGGGTTACATTGCATTCTCGATAGAAAAGTGGCCAGCGCCGAGTTTTCAAGCAAGGAAGCGCACGCCAGCCTGATGACGATTATTGTTGTGGGACAAAAAGCCACCCTTTTCACTCGATATTTCTTTAGAGTGTATCATAACAGTTGTGTGCAGAGTGGATTATTCGTGGTAAAACAACACCCCCTTTCTGCCTGGCTCAAACGCCGATCCTAACAGCACCAAGAAAGAAGTAGTTCAGGCAGCTTCCCATTCGTGGTGCTAAATGAACCGGCTCTTCTTATTTCACCATTTCTCACTTTCTTCTGTATCTTCCTATTTCCTTATATCTCACCCTCTTTTCTACTGATTCCCACTTTTATCTCTTTCTTTGCAGTGTTTTTTTTCTCTCGTTCTCTCTCTTTTTCTTATTGCCTCTTTCTGTGTATGTCTACTTTTTGTTTCCTTTTTCTGCCTTCTCCTCTCTTTTATGATTTTCATTTATCTCTTTTTTTATATCTCCATACTCGTCCATCCAGACCATTACACCCCACGTGGATTGAATCCGTGCAGGGGGAGAGAAGCAGGAGATGAAAAGGACATAAAGGGCCCACACAGGGTGAGTTATTGCGTTTCACGCCAAGACGTTTGTGACGATAGCTTGAGCTAATTTTTCGTACCAGACCTCGAGCTTAGGCATCTCCAGTGTGCAAACAGAATCAAAGAAGCGAACCAAATGATGTATGTTGCAACGGTTATTCACCGACACAAGCAAGCTCTTTAAGGGATGGCCAAAGCAAGAGCTTGCTTACCTCCATTATGCCTATGTCGAAGTGAATGTGACGGATCAAATAAATCAATCCATACTGTCAAACGCTACATGTATTCACAAAGTCCCTAGCAAGTGAGTGAAAAAACATGGCTGCAAGCATGAAGAAGGCACACTGCAATCTCTTGACAACAGACGCAGAGCGCCGCATTGCTTGGCAATGCAGCTTTATCGATTTTAGCCTTCAGTCGAGTATTCTCACATTTCTGCCCTGTGTACAGCTGACATTGCAGAGTTTGCTTCACCACATAATACAACTTCCTCATTTGAACGCCGTGGTGACTGCCACTGTTAGTTCTTAAACAAGTTATACTCTTCTGCTACTAATCGCTCACCAAATAGGTGGCACACCAATCTAAGATTGGTTTTATTTATATGTCATATTTATATTTAGTGATTCATGATGAAAACACTGATAAACGAGCGGAAAATGGTTTACGATGTATATATGCATCAAAATAATTCGCAGACACTAGATGCAACTATGAATCATGCAACCTCTTTATCAAAGTAAGCTACAAGACAAAGTATGAGAGTGAAACTAACACACCTTGCGATATCCATGGATCAGTTAACCTACCTGCACAGGCTCACCGTTAAATGAACACGGTCAAAGATGTGATTGAAATTAGCATTGCACAGATCTGGCCGACGAAGAATTCTTCGAAGGCTGGAAGGGGGAAAAGATCACACATATTATGTGTCAAAATTAAACAGCACGACAAGAAAGATTTATCGGCGTCGAATGAAACGCGAATAGCAGAGCACGTGGCCCGAGCCACTGCTTAAACTCGAAGCCACTAAAACAGAGACCAAAAATGTGGGTAATCTCTCTTTCTAGGAATTGGTAAAACATGAAAGTGAGACCTGTCTTCACAGAGGTAGGTGAGAGTTTACTGTACATTGTTTCACCACAAAGACGAATAAATGAATGCTACAGCAACAAATTACAAAGTACGCTAAGAATGGCAAACAGCAACAGCTGGAAAACTTACATTTCGCATTTCAAGCAATAAGCACGCACGAAATGAGCATATACAGGAGGCGCACATACTAACAAATATCACAGCTCAACACTTAAAGTGCCCTCTAAACAGCAAGAACAACGCACGAAACGAACGGACAAGTATTCACAGGACAAGCACGAACTGTCACAATTCTTATTTTGTGTGTGAGTAGCATGCTTCTTTCGTAAATACGGCCGCAGCAGCGAGTGCAGTGACTTTCGTGCTCTCTGGACACACGAGTCCGATAAACGTGCACGCATGAAAGACCCCGTTCTGTGTAGGTGATGAAACGAGAGGCCCAACCTTCAGAGTGGCCCAACATGCACTCATTATAAAGTATATTTCGTTCTTATAATGGTGAAAATAAGAACAAAATAGACTTTATACTGAGTGCACACGCACGCATCGTGCAGGATGTGGAAGTGCTTGGCAAGGTGCGATGCAGTGACCATAGACTGGTACGGTCTCGAATTCGCCTATACTTGAAGAAGCAACGACAAAAATTGATACGCAAGAAGCCAATCAATGAGCTAGCACTGAGAGGGAAAGTAGAGGAATTCAGCGTTTCACTTCAGAAGAGGTACTCGGCTCTTATCGAGGGAACCAGCCTTAGCGTTGACGCAATGAATGATAATCTGACGAGTATCATTATGGAGTGTGCAGTGGAAGTGGGAGGTACCGTACTTAGACAGGACACTGGCAAGCTTTCCCAGGAGACGAAGAACCTCAATAAAAAGCGTCAAAACATGAAAGTCTCTAGTACAACAGACAAAATAAAACTGGCAGAGCTTTCTAAGTTGAATAATAAGCATAAGGTATTCGATGTAAGAAGGTATAACATGGAGAGAATTGAACACACTCTGAGAAACGGAGGAAGCGTCAAAGCAGTAAAGAGGAAACTTAGGATAGGCAGAAATCGGATGTATGCACTAAGGGACAAAGAAGGCAAAGTAACAACCAACATGGATAGGACAGTTGAAATAGCGGAGTTTTACAGAGACCTGTACAGTAGCCGGGACAACCCTGACCTTAATACTATAAGAACTAGCAGTAACCCAGATGACATCCCACGAGTACCAATGATAGACGAAGTCAGAAAAGCCTTGGAAAGCATGCAAAGAGATAAAGCTGCTGGTGAGGACCAGGTAACATCAGATCTGCTGAAAGATAGAGGACAGATTGTGTTATAAGACTCTGGTACTCTTCCCGTCAGGAGACACCTCGTAAACAGGGTGGCCAGTTTTTCGAACACAATCTGTCCTCTATCTTTCAGCAGATCTGGTGTTACCTGATCCTCACCAGCAGCTTTGCCTCTTTGCATGCTCTCCAAAGCTTTTCTGACTTCTATCATTATGTGGGCGAGAGCTATTCGAAAACATACAGTGTGCTTCAGTGAGCCATGGCACAGCCTAGAATAGACACTTGCTTAATTTTTACATTACAGTAAATAGTAAATAGTCGACAATAAGAATTTGATAGTTGTGGTATTTCTCACTTCGCTTTCAATTTTCAGTAAAAATGCTGTCATCCCTCATTAGAGTGCATAAGTTTTTGGCATGAACAGAATTAGTTGTGCTTTTCGGATAACACACACTTTCATTCTAGAGGTAGGATCTCTGCTTTAGCTGTCTTGTCCATAAACCCTGGTCCAATTTTTATATTTGGTGATCGAATCACAACCTGTAGTTATTTTAACACATGACTGCCTCAGCAGTAAACAGTCTTGCATATGTTGCCTAATTGATCTAGTCATTTCTGTTTTTAAAAGGACTTCAAACATATCTGCTGAAACACTCTACATGTTGGACACAGTACAAGCAACGAGAAGTTCTTAGTGTGTTGCTGAAGCCAAAATTTGAATAAGTTTGCTTTTCAAAATCTTGGCTCCAGCGCCAGCTCATGCTCCAAGGATCCTCCCATGAACTTCTACCTTATTTAAATTCAGAAGTAACGGTCATGAGACAGTCTTAAGCTGAATTTTCCGAATGTCTTAGTGTGTGTCAGTAGACGTGGCACATCAATCATGAGAGATGCATTTCTAGACTTGTTCATTCGCAAGTGCGCAAAATTAAGCAATTCTGTTTATTAGTGTATTGAGCAGAGAAAATTTAAATTCGTTTGTGAGGTGATGTTACCAAATTAATCTTTAGTGATTAGGCTTAATTTTGGTCACGAAATAGTTCCAGTACTATTACTCCTGTCCTGATGTAACTTGAGCGGCGAGAGGTCTACAACTAGGGCTTTGCCCTGTATGAGTTAGAAGTTTCCCGGTAGAATATTACCAAAGTTAAAAGCAATCCTAAGGGAAAAAAACGTGGTCCGAGGCTTCGATTTGACGGGCGTACCTTTTGCCCGAGCATACAGCCACCCTCCTCCCCTGAGCGAGGGCGAGGGAAGACGTGGGCGCCTCACGTTTATTAGCGTTTCTCGTTAAATTCTTTATAACTCTGTATCTTCCGGTTGCCTTAAGCTATCAAAAATATTTTTACACGGAAAAAACCGGACTGCTGTGTTCTAAAAGAAGATATTAGCTATTTTTTGGCGGCGTTTGTAGCTCCTTTTGAAAAATTGTTTTAATGAAATGAGCTTTTTGCTGATTACCACCTTAATTAAGGGCCTAGAGTGTACGGAATTGGGCCTCCTGGTAGCCTATGGGGTGCTGTTTGTTATTATAATAAGCGGACAAAATTTAAATGCGTTTGCAAGGTGATATAACCAATTTATTCTTTTTAGCGATTAGGCTTAATTTTGATTGCGGAATAACTCTGAAACTAATAAACCTAGCCTGATCAAACTTCAGCAGCGTCAGGTCTGCCCTAAGGAATTTCAACTTTATAAGTAAGAAGTTTCCCGATAGAATATTAACGAAGCTACAAGCGATCGTGAAAAACTTGTGGTCCGACTGTTGTTTTCACAGATTTAGTTTTATGCTCCTAATATTTAAAATTTTCGTTTGTAATAGCAGTATTTGTAGCGGTTGAATTCCTTGTATCTTCACGAACAAATAGACACCACTGTGACCCTCCTAGAACCAAAATTGCTAAAGTTATAGGTAGATATGTGCAGAGCTCACTTACCCGTGCTGCTGACACGGCCGCCATAGAGAAAGAAGAAAGAGAGGACACTTCGCGAAACCTGGCCTTAGGAAGTGCGTCACGAATACGTAATGAACTAGTGTTCTCAGCAAACGTCAGAGGACGCAAGCGCAAAGAAACAGTTATAATCAATGCACAGAATTGTTTTTAAAAATAATAGTTATACGCCCAAATTTAGTATGTTCTTTATACATGAAAACAATTTATTCAACACACCTTAAGCGATTATTTTTCTTCAGCCGTACTGTCATAAACACCATCCACCCAGCGACAAGCCCATGCATGACTGACAGCGGGAAGCTTTCGTCGCTTTCGTCAACGTCGGCGTTTTCGTGCGTGAGATAACAGGTGAGGCACGTTTTCAAGCGAAGCTTGTTGAATGACATGTTGTTGGGCTTGTTGGGTCATTTTTTCAGAAAACGGCTACACCTCGCGAATAAGACACCGTGCAACAAACATAGAAAGATGTACACACACGTTGCGCTTCGTGTGTGCGAGTTTGTTTCTTACGTGGCGTCTCATTCGCGCAGTTGTAACCTTTTTCTGAAGCTTGTAAGGACGGGGAGGTTCGCTAAAAAGAAAGTTTGCGGCTATATGCGGCGGCTAGACGGGAACATTGTGCAATGTATGCAGTATACCAAAAGCGGCACGTCGTCAAGCCGAGGCGACGCGTGCTACGTCTGCCACGGACGCGAGCGTCTGTGCGCTGAGCATAGCTGGGCAGCTAGGTCATAGGCTCGGTGGAAAATATTGAGAAGCGTTCGCTGGGCCTCGCATGCTTCACGACGCGTTTCCCGAAGGCTCGGAACACGAATAATTCTTGGTGTGCCGGAGGCAAATCTCGACTTGCCAAGTGGCCATCATCTTCGTTTCTTCGCTAGCCTTGTGCCACTAGTGCAAGCTGCCCACAAGTTTTTTTGACGTTTCCAATATAATTTTACCGCACAAATTTCAACTACGATTTTTCTTCCCAATGTACTGCTAATACTGCGTACGCACGAAGGTGTCCTAAAGTTCCCAGGCCGCGATACCATTGCATTACAAGGGATAGCGGCCTGGAAACTTTTGAAGAGATTTGTACGTGGTCTTGACGTCTATCTTTGTAAGTCAGAGTTTTGTGGGTCAGAGATGTATCACTGGTTTTGTATTGTGCATCGATTAGCTGATCATTCAAAGGGGTTTGCTGGTACACTTATGACGTGCACATATCTTTTTCGTAATTTGACAGCGAAGCATCCACTTACTAACATTTTCAGACCACGCCGATGCCATGCCGTTCGGCGGTCCAAGCTACGGCAGGTACTGCTGTGTATCGTGGTGCTTCAACAATGGCAGAACCCGCAAGAAGCCTGGGACGAGTTTCTTCCGCATATCACAGGAAGGCAGGTGTGTTAAAGCTTTTGTATGGTTTGTATGTCTTTAGGCTTACCGTTCGTACTTGCTCAGTGAGGGTAACAATAAAAAATCACTATTCAAGCACTTCCCTTTTCAGCTGATAGTTCATTGCCAATGCAGGATGAAAGCATAGATTCAGTATGCTGGACGCGATGATCTGCTGAGTAAGCCGGCCAGCCTATTGTACGCAACGTACAGGGTTTGTAGCGACCATTTTACTGCTCAAAGTGTCATGGACCCTGGGCACACAAGGCTTACAAGAATGGCTGTTCCCAGTGTGCAACCAGCTGCACCATGTAAGTGATTGACAAACTCAAATATGTGCAATAGCAGCCACTTGTATTGAATCAGTGGCAACAGTTAACCGCGAAGATCTTTGTAGCCGATGGAGAAACCTCACTATAGAAGTAACACTTGGAAAGTCTTAAATTTTGTGAATTGTTGGCTATTACCTTCCTCACAGCAGCTTTACATTTCTGTCGTTTTTTGATGCTCTTCACCTGCGCAACTTGTTTTGAAAGACTTTAAAGGGCTATTTCACGTTATCTTCAAGCCTGAGTGCACTTGTACATATACCTTTCATCAGTGAAAGCTGGCACTGTTGATAATTCCAAAAATCACAAATTACTTGTTTCCTAGTTGGTGCCTTCTCTTTTCTTCCACGTTCGACCAATTGATGCGTTTGAAAGAGCTGTTTAATTTTCCCCAGGCTACAAGCATTGTAACTTGTACCAACTGCACATATATGCAGGTTCTCTGAGCGTCTCTTCAAATAGTGACTGTGACATGACTGCAGAAGCTGCACTGCAAGGTGCGGATGAGCTTCAGTTTCTGTTAGTTTAAGCCTCTTACTGACACAATGACATAATTTCATTTCTTCAGGACCTGCGGTAGAGGCTTCAAAAAGCGAATCCCACACATTGAGGTGCCCCGATGAGCAGGGTGCGTTCAGTGTTGCGATTTATATTTTTACCCAAATTGACTGTTGACCAAACCTCTGCAGGTGGCAGCTCCCGTGAAGCTGGTGAAAGAATTTTTGCTGACTTCGTCTTTCCGGGAAAAACCTCAACCAGTCGTTCAGCTGTCCCAAAAGGAACTTGTGTGACCGGTAAGTTGTATGTTCACTTCAACACCAGAGTGGGTTGATATAAAGACTTCCGCAGGCCGCTCGCAAGATTGTTCTGACAGCACTGTCCGAGGCACTGAACAAGCTTCACAAGACCCTCCAGAAGACGTCTCCGCCAACAGCTCCACGCCTGAGTGCACTAGAAAAAATGGTGACTATGCTTTTATTGCAGCTGTTTTTAATGTGCTATTTTATGTTTAGGACATTCTGAGGAAACTATCCTCAAAAGGACACTACATGTGCACTTACAAAATGTAAGGGTGGGCTCTCAGTGATTTTCATTTTTTTGTGCATTGTCAACATTGTGAATGGTTTGTTTTTAAGTGGTGGAATCGAAAACTTTGCACCAGAGAACGTTGTGCACCTGGGTGAGAAAGAGCTAGGAAAGTGCTCGTATGGGATTATTTGTTCTTCGCTTTTATATCCATTTTTTGTTTATTGCAGTGCGTTCCTGTGTGCCAGCGACAATGTCTCCAACAATGAAGTTCAAGCAAACCATTAAACATCTGCAAGCCAAAGTAGCAGCAAAGCGGAAAACTATCAAAAGACTGCAGAGACAGCCTCACCAAGCACCGTCATCGACTTCAAGGGCTCTTGGAGTTATCCCACCGCACGTCACCGAGGAGGTTTTTAAACTTCTTTCTGCACATGTTCGCTTGAGGTCCAAACGCAAGGGCAAGCGGTTTCTCGTGTGGTTCAAGAAATTCGCTCTTCACTTAAACTTACGAGGTCCGCGAGCATACCAATTTCTGGCTCCATATTTTTCTTTGCCCTCCCGGCGTTGATTAAGGAGGTGGCTAGCTAATGTAAAGATGACTCCAGGCATAATTCCAGGAATTCTTTCTTCCATTGTAACAAATACTCAAGCTTGGAATGAATGGGACCGAGTGTGCACTTTAGTTTTCAACGAAATAGTACTCAAAAAGAATTTGTACTATGATGCTGCAAGAGACGTTGTCCAGGGTTTTACAGATGATGGCACTCATCGCACTTCAACCATTGCTGATCGAGCAATGGTTGAGTTTTTCTTCTTGTTGGTGTTTCGAGAAAGTGAGTTCAACCGGTTGCTTTTACTATAGGGCACAAATCAACACCATCATCTGTTATGCATAACTTGCTGGTGTCACTCATTTTGGAGCTTAGGAGCATTATTATTGCAGTGAAAGCAGTCATTTATGACCAGGGCAGTTCAAATGTAAGTCTCACTTACCAACTAAGAGTGACTGTAGCAAAGCCTTTTTTTGAAGTTAATGGTGAACGGGTTTATTACATTTTTGATGTTCCGCATTTAATTAAAATAACGCGCAATAATGTCCAAGCCCACAAGTTATACATTGGGGATGACATCAATAACTGGTCGCACATTGCAAGCCTTTACCAATCATCACATGAGTTGCGGTTGCGATTGGCTCCAAAGTAGACTGAACGGCACGTTCATGGGAAACCTTTTTCTAATATGAAGGTCAGCAGAGCAACTCAGGTCCTCAGTGCATCAGTTTCGATTGCTATCACGGGAATGGTGTATGCGTAGGTGCTGCCTGCCTCGGCCATCACTACAGCTCAATTTTGTGATCATATGGACAGGATTTTCGATGCCTTTAACAGCTTGAGTAAAAAAAAAACTTCGCAAAAGCTGCGGCATGCAATCATGAAAAATGATTCAGAGCTGATTGACTTCCTCCGAGGCCAGCTTCTCTGGATTGCATCATGGCAGTTTGTTGACGGACGTCAACCACAAACCATCGTAGGTTGGCAAATTACAATTCAGGCTATTGTCAACTATGGGACGACCTCTCCAAATATTACAATTTTAATACCTGTTAGCACGCAGGCTTCAACAGGATCCTCTGGAGAACATATTTGGCCACATTAGGCAAAAACAGGGTTGCAACACCAACTCCAACGTAGCACAATTTATTTGTGGCCTGAAGCACATCTGCATAGGAAAACTCTTCAAGCTGTCAGAATACGGAAATGTCGAGGATGATGAATGTGACCTCCTCCAGGAGCAGCTCTCGCCATTCTCCCTCACCAGTGCGTCTCTTGTGGATAATGAGGAGTGTGCACAGCCACAGCCTGACGACTTGCCGTTTTAGACGATCTCTCTGAACTTGCTACCAACATTCACTCCAATATTATCGATGACTCCGCTGCATATTACTGGTTTTCTCATCACACTTCCTTCGGAATGCATGTGACGGTTGCAGTTGCCCACAGTTACTGAAAGACGACAGTGAGACGCTTAAGGGTACCCACCAGTATTTCACAATGCTCAAAGCATATCACGTCCCCAGCAAACTTTTTGGGAATCTCACTGTGCCATCAGAAGCAGCTTTTGCATACGTACAACAACTTGAATCTCACTTTCTTGCCATGATTGAGGCCACTGCACAACACCTGAAAGTTTGCGATTTTTTTATCACCATCTGTCAAATGTTGGTGATTTTCATTTCTGCTCTGCTGGGTGTCGCGCGAAGTTTCTTAAAATGTTTTGCCGGGTTCGTTCATGGTGGCATGTGCGTTTTGTGAACCGAAACTTAGGGTTAGGTTCCAGTCTTCAATCTCAGGCATACAGATTGACAAGTTCAAAGGTTAGCAATTAGCGGCGGGTTTACACTAAAGTATTCGAGTTGAGCCGAATCCTGCATTAGCTTTGTTATGTTATTACTTCGTTACAGCAGACTTCATTATGGTCTTATATGCTTATATTCAGTTCAACTGGACTAACCACTCCTTCGTTGCATACATTGTTTTGGTTATTCGCTATGAGGAGTAGAGACACTGCATTCGCTCGAAGTGATTTGCATAACCTTAAAAAAATGTTGGGTATCCTGTCTGTATTTTTGTAGCAAATGCGGGTGAATTGTACACTTTACTGTGGGTCGCTTGGTCACTGTGTATGCTTTATCTCTCCAGCTCAAGTAAGATATCGATAACAAAACCGCTTGTTGAAATCTCTTCGAGCGGGTAAGGAACACAGTATGAAGTGGGCACGGTTCACGTTATCACGCTTTTCGTATTTTAGCTTCTCATCAACCTCCTCATCTCGCCCATTAAAATTTTGAAAAGGATACCCAAATTTGTAGCGTTTGATGGGGCTCCGGACGCTGCCATTTTATTTTTATATAGCTTGTGAGGGATAACGTACGATGTAGAGCCTTTGTGAAAAATAATGAGCCAAAGTGGTTTCCTTCTGCTATTTATTAGCCCTGTAATACCGCTCTCGTAGTACCAATTAAGGTCCACAATTCTGGATAAGTGATGACTGCAATATATTTTAGCTCGCAAGCGTCACAGCAACACCCAGACGCGAATCACTTCGGATCTTAAGTTTTTGATGAAGGCGACGCATAAGAAGAGCCACAAGACCTGCCAGTGTTGTAGCATAAAGTTTGTCTTTCACGTAGTGAGCAAGCTGCAAAGCCCTACCTTTCTGAGGAGAAGAAGGCATGAAGTCTGCTTTTTTTTTTATTTCGGGCTAGCTGTTCTTAAGCACAGCCAGCACACTGCACGTTTGCCTTTCTGCTATATTGTGTCGTGTGGTTTTTTGCGCTCTTTTTTTCTATGCATTATTTCGGTTAACCCCAGGCATGATTCGCGACTTCATTGCTGTGTATATGTCACTTCTTCATCAGCATTGTGCGCTGTGTTTTTGCCATAGATCCTTACTTACCCACTGGCCCGGTGTGTCATACTTCACCAGCTTCTCGGCTTCTGCCAAATCTAGCGATGTGTGCGTTGTCTGTGTTCTCTCTGTATTTGTTACAATTTATTTGTAAGGCGAGATGCATTTGTTGTCTACCTTTGTCATATTGTGCTTTTTATATTCTCAGACTCTACCTTGCCTTTGAATAAAACAATGCGGATACTCTGTCTCTTTGACTGATATATACATTGATCACTAGTTGCAAAGGAAAAACAAAAGCGTGACGAATAAAACCATAGTGAATTATCATTACCTGCATCTCTTTTTTATTATAACTTAATCGAAATAAAAATTACGTCACGACCAATTCGCACAAACCACTGAACAAAACAAAACAGGGAATCGCTAAATCAAAACGACCTACAAAAACTATCCATTTGGGCGATGAAAAGTGGTCTGAAATCATGAACTTTCGTCATAGCCAAATGTCGGTTACGCAAAGTATTTCAAAATTTGCGCCAGTGAAACGAAAACAGGAAGCGCACGCCACTTGCTCTCACCAACCACCAGGTGTGCTAGGGTCGATTGAGCCACTGGGGTCTACGGGAGTGTCCACTCTTAACCTTTTTTTTTTATTTCTCTATGCGGCCACTTCCTGTCTAGCAGCACAGCACACCAGTCCCATGCGCAGTATTTCTTGACATGTCGCATGCACATCTCTTTGTGTGCCGAGATGTGCGAGCCTCTTACACAGGCCTGCTAGTTTTCTTGATGCGGAACAGACCAATCTGACATCACTGTTGGCAGCAACCTTTTTTAACCTGTGTGAGATACTTCCTAGGTGCGGCATATCCACTAGATTCTACTTCTCTTGACCTCGAACATAACAATCACTCCTATGTTTCTGAGACTCTTGAACAAATATGTAGCCACACTGGTAATCAACGTCTTATGATAGCTTGCCGCCTGACTAACAGGAGACGCCTTTTTCGAAATAAACGTCACTTGTCACTAGCCACTTCTTAATTTTCACTTTCTCTGCTTCTACCTTTTTTTACCTCTTTTTAACTTTTGAGTAGCAAGTACGTACCAAGATGCCCTCCAAGCAACATTTTTGAACCAAGCATTGCAATGGCAAAGTGCCATCCCTCCTGCCGTTGCCTCAGATAGACTCGCACATCCGGTTTCGCAGCACTGCGCGATCGCACTATAAGGGGACATTTCTGCTACTGCTGCAGTTTTCAAATTGTAAAGAATACTAGAGAAGAAAACAGAACAAAAACAGAAGCTGAGGTGTTGCAGTTGACATTGACTACTGTAGCATGGGCCACTAAATGCATGAGTGCGATCGGCGCCCAACGAAACACAACAGTAGTACGCGTGGAGCAGTTTGCAATCTCATAGGTAGAGATAGATGCACTCATCTAGGCTCCCACTCATGCGCTGCACGCGTGCTTTCAGTCGACAAATCTGCGCATCGTGGTACATCACTGGAATGGCTACGATAGCCAGTACAAATTTTTTATATTATTCATTTAAAGTTTGTAGATATTTGTTAATTGAATCATTTGACATTTATATAACCGAATTCGTAGACTCCTATATAGAATGTCTATAGATATGTAACCACACTCATTTTTTTAGACAAAAAAGTCTGGTCCACTGATAGGTTGTAGAAACTCTGTAGCTAATAAGTATTTACCTTAAAACCAATGTCTGCAGAATGTCAATGAAAGAAAGTATATAGGTTTATATAAAGGCACTTCCGTTCATTTTTGTCTATTAAATATTTCAATACAAACGTCTGTACACCTCAACAAACTACTTCTATAACCTATAGTATATGGTTTCCATACAGACTTTTGCCATCACACTTTTCGTTGATTGCTGTCTTACCCTTTCTGTTTGCTAATGCACACACTTTGTTCCTATAAACATTGAATCGAAAATGAGAAAAATCACCACACAGAAAGATAGAAAAAAGATACAAGAAGAAGCAAAAACACACAAACTTCACACTTTGCATGTGCGAAATACAAAAGCCGGCCTACTTTCGCTAACACTGGAACGGTGTTACATCACTGTGACCAGGATATTCATTAAACATGAGATGTATGGTTACTCAAAACAAAAGAAAATATGGTGGAGTCAAACAGTCAAATGCTTACCCTCTTCTTTCTGACACTAATACAGCCGCAAGCAGAGCACACACTTGACATGTTTAGTTGAACCCACATCCACCAACGATAATTTACACATACTATAGGTATGATATTTAAAAATCAAGTTTGCCACTGTACGTGTCTACTTACTATTGCACCAACAGCACATAAGATGTTGCATAGAAACACATCGCCTTCCAGTGAGCCTCTCATACAAACAGAATGAAAGAAAGGCTCATTTTTTCGAGAGCCTTGTTCATTTTGTTTCATAACAATAATATTATTATTATAATTCATCCCCACCAGTAAAGTGTTCACGAAGGGGGGGAGAAAGAGGTGACTAGCCGATTGACAGAGTTTCTATCCCCAGTTACTTCAGGCAGAGGTAGTGGTGGCGAAATAATACAGAATGGTGGCAATATTGGCCCTAGTTACACAAAATAGAAGCCAATACATAAACTCCAGAAATTTTAAATGGAGGGGGTACCGGCGTATACTTTTGATATAGAAGTAAACATACACGAGCGTGTCTAAAAACACTGTTTATAAACATATGTAATTAAGTGGAGGGGGTACCGGCATATACTTTTGATATAGCAGTAGGCATACACGAGCGTGTCTACAAACACTGTTTATAAACATATGTAAAAAAACGTTAACAAGAGAGAAAAAACAACACATTAATCAAATAGACAATTAGGGCAAAGAAATTGTAGCAGACAATAATCGATATCTTTAACTGCAGAGTTGTTATATTGCATAATGTCAAATCGATTTAGGTAGACGAAAAAATCACTCTTTTCCTTGGTGAGACTTACATTCCCTCCCAACCTTTGAATTGCGAGTCTGATGCTTGACAAATTGAGCAACAAAGGAACGCGCTTCCACTTTTCCTAGATTAGATGCTTATGTAATCCACAGAAGTATTAGCCAGCGCCATAAATAGACCGAGCGGCGAATGTGGAACATTTATTTTTGGCAGAGAGCATTATGGGCTAGGGTTACCAACTCTTCAATAAAGGTAATCGGGACGTGTGGGTGGTCTTAATACAGGAACTCAACAAAATGAGTCTTGTTCATTGCAGTATTTTACATAACCTTTTTTTGTTCAGTTTCGTAGTCTCGTGCTACTTTAGGAAATGCTGTTCGTAACACTACCTCTTGCTGAAGAATGTACTCGAGAAGTTGCACCTTCTGTGGAAGTTCAGCTAAGTTTGCTCAGGCCTCTCGCAACCACCACAACATTGCTTCACCCAACTCATGAGACATTAGTGTTTCTTAGCCTGACACATGTTGATGGGCGTGCATTGCATTACATAAAATTTTTCAGCCGGAGGGTCAGGACCACATTCGGGACATATAGCTGTCTCAACAACAATGACGAGGGACTCGGGACATTGTATGAAAATTCGGAAGAGTCCGGTGAAATCCGGGGCGGTACGTAAGTCTGCACGTACATATGATCTTAGCGTCAGACTGCAGCTGAGTTATAAATCCTCACACAACTCGAGAAATCAAGTTTGCCGGGGCGCAGTTCTTACAGAATCTACAGAAAAAAGGAATGTTTTCGATTCATTTGGTTGTCTATTGGAGAAAAAGGCCCTCAGAAATCCCGCTTCTTTCCTTCTTTATTGGTGAGGGCCTCACCCCAGCAGGCTTAGGTTCACACTTAGGTTCACAAGCTACTGTTTATTGGTCAGCAGTCGCCTTGAGAAAAAATGAAGTGTCACGCGACACCCACTGGAAAAAACAGTGCTCCGCATTCACTGCCTTGACTACGAGTAAAACCAGCTATACCACTACCGCAAATGAGCCTTGCATATATAGTCAACAAAGTTATTGTTGGGGTTCAACACCTCAAAACCACCGTATGATTATGCGAGACACCATAATGGCGGGCTCCGGAAATTTTGACAACCTGTGGCTTTTAGGGGCGAAGCTCCTTAGGGCGTGGGCTGTACGTCCCCTGTAGCCTGTATGTAGCCACCTCTAGTTTAGTTCTTGCAGTGTTCACTAGATGGCGGTACCGTCCCCTGTATGTATTTACCACAAACTGACTAAGGAATTTACCACAAACTGACAGAAATGAGGATAGACGAGGAAGGCATTAACAGCTTGGGTAGTGATCATAAACGAATAACATTACAAATGGGATACGAAACTAAAAATATGAGCATGGAATCAAAGTCTGGCAGCTCGTATTTAAATGACAAACAAATAATAAATATAGCCGCAAGAGTCGAGGAAGAAGTAGGCGAAATACCAGGCAAGGACTGGGAGTATAGTGAGCTGTTACATCTAATGACGAAGGAGATAGGGAAAGAGAAGAAAACTGTTTGCTGGAAAGGAAAAAGGAAGCCAAAAAGTTGGTGGAACAAGGAAATCCGGGAGGCGATCGAGAAGCGACGCGAAGCATCACGGGAGCATAGAAAGGCAAAAAAGGAGAAGCGGCCGCAGGACGAAGTCAAAAAAAAATATAGGAAATATATTTGGAGAAAAAATCCCTCGTACAGAAATTGGTAGAGGCAAAAATTAAAGGTGAAAGTGAACGCTGGATGACAGAGATACACGAAAAAAAGGAGGCCGCGCCTAGGATTTTTTGGAGCCACATAAAGGCGCTAGGTAGGAAGTCTGTCACAACGCAACAACATATTCTAGATGAAGGAGAAAATCAATTGGAAGGGTACGAAGCGCTAGGTTACATCCAAAAGGTAACAGCCGATTCGTTTCAAAAGAGCGTCCAGGGGATCTCCCCGGTGAGTAAAAGTGTGGCGGAGAAAGCAACAGAGGAAGAGCTAGTACTTGATAATTTCAACTGGAAAAAGGCCGAAGGAAAAATTCCAAAGCGCACTGCCGCGGGTTTAGATGGGATTCCCGTTAGCCTCATTAACGAACTAGGACATAACACTAAAGAAGCATTGTTAAAAGCAGTAGAAAAAAGCTTAAAGGACGGACAAATACCGGACAGTTGGCGACAATGTAGAATGAACTTAATCTATAAAGGCAAGGGAGAAAAGGACAAGATTCGCTTGTATAGACCACTAACCATTACATCGGTACTATACAGGTTGGCGATGCAAGCAGTAAAAATGAAAATAGAAACATGGGCCGAACATAACGATATTTTGGGAGAACTTCAGAACGGATTTCGAGTCGACAGGCGGTTAGACGATAACCTGTTTGTTCTCACTCAGTGTATAGAAATATCTAAAATAGAGAATAGGCCCTTGTACGTGGCTTTTCTAGACATCACTGGGGCATACGACAACGTTAATCAGGAAATTTTGTGGGATATATTGAAAGGAATGGGCATGGGCGACGACTGTATACAGCTTTTGAGGGAGATATACCGAGAAAATACAGTTTGCATAGAGTGGGAAGGAATGCGTAGCAAAGAGAACGTTGGGGTTAGCAGGGGTCTGAGACAGGGATGTCCTTTGTCCCCACTGTTATTCATGCTGTACATGGTGAGTATGGAAAAAGCGCTAGAAGGTAGCAACATTGGTTTTAATCTGTCACACAAACAGGGCGGCATGATGATTGAGCAGAAGCTTCCAGGTTTATTTTATGCGGACGATATCGTCTTATTTGCGGACAGTCGAGATGATATACAGCAGCTGGCGAATATATGCGGAAGGGAAGGTGAAGCTCTTGGACTAGGATTCAGTGTAACGAAGTGTAGATTGATGGTATTCAATGATCCCTGGGATCAGACGGTGTCCATACAAGGCCAAGAAATACCGAGGGTAAGTGAATACAAGTACCTTGGAGTATGGGTAAATGAGAGTGATAGATACATGGAGGTACAGGAAAAAGCCTCGGCAGCAAAAGGAAAGAGGAATGCGGCAGTAATGAGGCACAGAGCGTTGTGGGGATACAATAGGTATGAGGTGCTTCGAGTTCTGTGGAAGGGTGTAATGGTTCCAGGGCTCACTTTTGGGAACTCAGTGGTGTGCATGAGGGCAGAGGTGCAATCGGGAATGGATGTAAATCAAAGGACTGTGGGACGCCTCGCGTTGGGTGCTCACGGGAAGACGACAAACGAGGCTGTAAAGGGCGATATGGGGTGGGCAGGTTTTGAGGCGAGGGAAGCGCAGAGCAAAATAAGGTTCGAAGAAAGGCTAAGAAATATGAAGGAGAGTAGATGGGCAGAGAAGGTGTTCCGTTATTTGTATAGGAAGAGCGTGGACACACAGTGGAGAAAAAGAACTAGAAGACTCACTAGTAAATATACGGCTGGTATTGTGAGCCATATGTCAACAAAGAGCGTTAAGGGAAAAGTCAGGGAGGCGGAGAGGATTTACTGGATGCAGCTATGGAGAAAAAACCGGCTTTGAGTAACTACCGAAAGGGCAAAAATGAAATAAGGAGGGAGGCATTTTACGATAATTCAAGGGGAAGCGCTTTACTGTTTGAAGCGAGATCGGGTTGCCTTAGAACGCGTAGTTATAAAGCAAGATTCAGTAAAGAAGAAGAACAATGCACATGCTACGGGAAAGATAAGGAAACGGCGGAGCATGTTCTGATTGAATGTGGAGATATCCACCCAGGTGTACGTTTGGGCACGAGCCTACAGGAAGCCTTGGGTTTTAGGGACAACAATGGAAAGCTGAACACACCCGCGATTGAAATAAGTAAGAGACGGTTAGAGTATTGGTGGCAGAAAATTAGAGAGAAAGGACAAAAATAAATATTGGAAAAATAAAATATGGACAGTGTGCCGTAAGTGACAGAGAACTTAAGCTGAAAATTTACCTTTTTTCCATTAAGATAGAATTTATCGAAGTAGAGGCATTAGGCCAACATAAAAAAAAAGAAAAAAGGTTTTTTTTTTTGTCGAGCCTGGTGGCATACTTGTCACCACCCCGTTATAAAGGGGACGCTCATAGCATCCATCCGTCCATGTAGCCACCTCTAGTTTAGTTCTTGCAGTGTTCACTAGATGGCGGTACCGTCTCCTGTATGTAGCCACCTCTCGTTTAGTTCTTGTAGTGTTTACTAGATGGTGGTACTTGTAGCTGATGATGAAAAGATGCAAGATGTTATAAACTAGAAAGCGGTACTTGTAGTTGATGAAAGACGCGAGATCTTATAAAATAGGAATGATGTCACATATGGCGCGTGTCATTGGTTGAAGGCAATCGTTCGATTTAGTGCGGCGACGTACGCTACGGGGAGCGTTGTAATAAAATCCGTTCGCTGTTGGCGCGCGCTCGGAGTCGCCGGATGGATAAGGCTGCACAGCGGAGAGAGCGCAAGGCGGCAGCAGCGCGCGCTCGCAGACAGAATCCCGATGTGCGAGCGCGCGAGGCAGAAGCGCTCCGTGAAGCTGCGCGACGCCGCCGCCAAGATCCTGCCGTACGTGAAAAAGAGGCTGCAGCGGCGCGACGCCGCCACCTAGATCCTGCCGTACGTGAAAGAGAGGCTGAAGCGGCACGACGCCGCCGCCGAGATCCTGCCGTACGTGAAAAAGTGGCCGCAGCGGCACGGCTGCGGCGTGAACAGGACCTGCCGATTGCCACACAACGGGAAGCGGCGAGAAAGCGTGCGTATCGACAGGCGAACCCCGAAGCGAGAGCTCGAGAGGCTTCTGCAAAACGCGCTAAGAAAGAACACGAAGGTGCCGACGCGCGTTTCAAGCGCGACTTCCGGGACGTTTCGTTTGGCCATAGCTGTGGTGTGTGTGACAGACTGTGGTTCTCGAACAGTCTAGTCACGACATCTTCCACCAAGAACGACCAGGCTCGGGGTAATGCCATTGCCGTGCTTCGGCGCGAGTTCCCCGCTGACGACGGCGGCAGCAGCAGTGGCGGTGACTACAATGTTTGCTCGAGCAGCAAGAATTCGCTAGTGGCGGGAAAGGTGCCTCCAATGAGCGTATCATATGGCTACACGTACCCACCCAAACCGGATCACTTGCCGCCTCTGAACCCCGTTGAGGAACGACTGATTGCTCCTCGCCTACCGTTCATGAGCATAAGGCGGTTGACGCACGGAAGCGGACAGTACGGCATCAAGGGGCAAGTGGTTAACGTTCCGATAAACGTCCCCAACACGGTTCAATGCCTACCTCGGAACGTTCCGGACGACGTGGCCATCGACGTTCATCTCAAGCGCCGGCTCGTGTGCAAACCGTCGTATAAGAAAGGTCTCGTTAAGAAACGTAACATCCACGAGTGGCTCAAACACCTCGAGCATTCTCCGTTATACAAGTACCTCAAAATCAAAATTGATTGGAGCCGCCTCGCGAACGTGCAAGACGACGGTGACGTGGACGACGACGAGATCGAGCCGGCGCCGGAGGTTACCGACCTGGAAGAACCTATGCAGGCGGCGATTGCACTCAACGCAATGGCGCATACCATGATCTTTGACGACGGAGCCTGCGTCATCACTAACTGCGTCAACAGTGGCGGCGACGTTGCGGCGGAATCTGTAGCGGGAAAGGCGGCGCATTCTGCAGCTGATGAAATAGGTCTAATCGAAGGTACGCACAGTCTCCACGTGGCACCCGGTGAAGGGCAGACTCCCATCTCTCTGCTCTTTGACGAGTATGCCGAAGAGTTGTCGTTTGCTCTAATATACCTCGGTATACCTCGTAGAATCACCGGACCCAGACCGACCCCCTTCACAAAGGCGAGTAGCAAGATTCATCGTACCGATCGTCGCAGAGTGTGCCCCGATCAAGTCTTCTACATGGCCATGAAGGTCATGTGTCACAACGTTGCCAGCAAGACGATGACGTTCAGGACCAATGCAATCACCAGTGCGATTACGCGGCAGCAACTTGAGAATGCACATTTCATGGATGAAGTCCTCAACCGAGATCTCGGCTTCATGAGAGGCATACCAAACACCGTACAATACTGGCAAGATCGAAGAAAGGAACTCTTCGCCATGATTCGCCAGTTGGGTAAGCCTCATGCATTTCTCACGCTCTCTGCCGCGGAACTGCACTGGGACAGACTCATCGAAACGTTGAAGCGCTTGTGAGTGGGTCCCGAAGGGGTGGCACGAGCCTTGGAAGAATTGAATTCCATGCAACGCGTCGAACTGGTCAATAACGACCCAGTTGCGTGTGCAATTTACACCCATCGAATCTTCAATGTGATTCTCAACATACTCAAAGATAAGGGATGCTCCCCGTTCAAGCCCTATGTTGTGGTAGACTTCTTCAAGCGGGTCGAATTCCAACAGCGTGGTAGCGCACACATTCACACCATTCTGTGGCTCGATAACGCCCCGCAAGAGGAAGTGTCTGGCAACATGCCGCGCAAGCTGGAAATGGTCGAATCGTTGCTCACGCTCGACACAGACCTTCTAAAGAGACCCAGGACCCAGCTGCACGCTCATACCCACATCTGCTATAAGCGGGGACGCACCAAGTGCCGTTTCGGAGCACCGTTCATGCCCAGTAATGACTCTAGGATTGTAGTCCCCTTTCCTCCGACCGAGGACGAGGCCGAGAAGGCACATCGTCAGAAACTCAAGCAACAGTATGAAAAGATGCACGACGCTTTGGAGAGGGGATCGTTCGTCTCGTTGGAAGACTTTCTCGCCACCTTCAACGTTCGGTCCGACGCAGAATACATGGACATTTTGAGAGCCGGATTTACGCGTCCCTGCGTTCTACATCGTCGCACCCCGGTGCAAAAAATGGTCAATCCCTTCAACCCCTGGATCGCCAAGGTCCTAGATTCCAACATGGATCTTCAGGTGATCCTAGACCACTACGCCTGTGCAACGTATGTCGTCGATTACGTCAACAAGGCGGATCGCGGCATGTCCAACCTACACAAGGCCGTAATGCAAATTCTAGAAGAAAAGCCAGAAATGGAATACTCTGCCATCGTACGTTCCCTGGGAGTGACCATGCTCAAAGGGGTCGAAATGTCGGCGCAAGAGGCGGCCTGGTTCCTCTTGGGTCAGGAAATGTCGGAAAAGAGCCGTGAGGTCGTCTACATACCCACGTGCTACCCAGAGGAACGAGTGCGCGTACGCAAGACCAACGAGGAATTGGCAAACGTTGGCGTCTCGTCCACCGACGTCTGGAAGCTCAACATCGTCCAGAGGTACGAGGGCAGGCCGCCCGAAATGGAAGACGTTTGCCTTGCCGACTTTGCAAGCAAGTACAAACGCGGATACGGTCTTCGCGAGCACCCCATCATCATCCGCTACCGCCATTACAGTGCCGCAGATCAACCGGAGGATTACATGAGAGAGCAGGTCCTCCTTTACGTACCGTTCAGGAACGAGGCTGTCGACGTTCTCGATCATAACGAATACCTCGAGACGTTCGAGGCCAACAAGGACCTGATTGCTACCAAACATCGCCAATACAACATCGGCAACGACGACGACATCGTGGCTCAGTTGATTGAAGAGCGCAGGATACAGCAGCAACGAGAAGAAGATGCGGCCGCCGTTGACGCCGCGGTCGTTGCCGCCGTTCCCGCCGACGAAGACGCCGACCTTTTGCCCAACGAAGACCTGATGCGTGCCGTCAAAGACACCAGTCCCTGTGCTGCCGTGCGCAAAAGGCAAGACGTCATGGATAGAGAGGAATATACCAGACTCATGCGCATGACGAATGCGGAGCAGTACGAGTTGCTCCGAGAAATCATCCACAGGCAAACGACACTCGGAGCACTTCTGTTGCGCGTCTTCTTGACAGGACCTGCGGGATGCGGTAAAACGTTCGTCCTAAAGCTCGTCATGGACGTTTACAACCGCTATAACGATAATGCAGGTCCATACAATGCATTCGTCATTTGCGCGAGCACGGGAAAGGTGGCCGTGGCTGTAGGCGGAACCACCGTGCACTCTGCCTTCAAGCTCACTCGCAACAAGAAGGACCTCGGATTGGGCGACAGCGAACTGAATACCTTTCGAGTTGCTTTCCGTTACGTCAAGTGCATCATCGTTGACGAGGTTAGCATGCTGTCGTCTGATAACCTCAATGCCATCGATTGTCGCCTCAAGCGAATCACCCAAAAGCTAGACGAACCCTTCGGAGGCCTCGACGTCATCATGTGCGGTGATTTGCGCCAGTTACCACCCGTCCGCGCAAACGAGGTGTATAAGAGGTGCCGAGAAGCGGGTGGGCTCTTCGGGGCCACAATCAAATGGCACTACCTCGATTACTTTCCGCTCGTCCAAGTCGTCAGACAATCCGATGCCTCCTTCTCGGCTCTGCTCACAAAGATCGGAGACGGAAGAGCAGTTCAGAACGATGAGGTCCGACTACTCGAGAGCTGCTTCGTCACCACAGAAGAAGTCTTGGTTCGTGCGTCCTCGGCGATACGACTCTTCTACTCCAACGAAGAGGTCAACAAATTCAATACTTTCATAGCACAGCGAGGAGGAGGAGAAGTCGTTTCACTGTAAGCCGAAGATACCTACCTGGGGTGCGCCAACCGACAAGGCAATCGCAAAAGTTGAGAAAATGTCACACACCGAGTTTGCAAACCTCCCTCGCGAAATTCTCATCGTCCTCGGCAAACCGTACATGATTACCACCAACATTGACGTCATAGACGGTCTCGTCAATGGGGCCGTTGGCATTCTAAAGGTGTGCGAGAGAGCGGTAAACGACGGCGACTTGCCAAAACGCCTCTGGTTACACTTTGACGACGCCACAACCACGGGTAAGCTTACTCGTCTTCGGTCCAAGCGAATGGTGAACGAGGCCAAGCGGAGTGGTCACGTCATCGACGCCTTCTGGGTCCCCATCGAACCTCGTGTTACCACCCTAACCTTGGATCGCAAGACTGGCGTTGCCTGCAAGAGAAGGCAGTCCCCCCTCGTTCAGGCCAGTGCCATTACGGTCCACAAGTCCCAAGGGGGAACGTACTCGTCAATTGTCTATGAATATAATAAAACGCACCCCCAGAAGTTGGTGTACGTCGCGCTCAGCCGCTGCACCAACGTAAATAACCTCTACCTCACCAATGCAAAAGGAGACCAGCGGTTCTACCATAAAGACAAGAACGAGGACACGGCGATGCTGAACGAGTTTCAACGTCTAGGCCGACATCGATTACCGACCATGACGCAGCAGTATCAACGATCTCTGCGAGAAGACGTTGACTCTTCCAACGAGTTTACCATTGCCCTCCTCAACGTTCGCTCTCTCAATGCCCACGCACTTGACATAGAAAGGGACCCCATACTGACCGCCGTCGACGTGCTGTGCTTTACCGAGACGTGGAACGTGACGAGATTGTTCGTCAAAGGATATGTTCCCGTCGTGTGTACCGATGAATCAGAACGTCCTGCAAGTGGTGTCACCATCTACGTGAGGCAAACGGAAACGGAAACGGCTGAAGATCTCAGACTACCACTCACGAGTCAAAGCCAAAACGGAGAATATGCAGCCATCAAACTCTTTGACTCTGGAATCGTCCTCATGACCATGTACCTCGCACCCAACCTGTCGACCGGGAACATCAAGACATTCATAGACACTGCGTTACGAAATTATGAGAACAAATACAAGAATGGACCATTTGTACTACTTGGAGACTTTAACGTGGCTATCATAGACAATAATTGGCTTATCCAACATATGGCTTCTAGATATGCACTCAGACGTATATCGTTTGACCATATGAAACCTACCACGATCCGAGGAACATGCATAGACCTAGTATTTGCAAATTGCCCACTGCAACCCATACAGAAACCGCTCTCCCTTCATTTCACAGACCATGAAGCCGTCATAATGAAGGGACATCGCAAGCCATCCATCGTCTAAGAACAAATAAAAGTTGATTTGTGTATATACACACACAGCGTTTCTCACGTCTTTACATGATGATCGACTGGGCGAATTACACGGAAGATTTACAGTTTACCGATGAATCCCTCCGGAGCTTCGCCCATTCATCATCATTCACCCCGTGAATATGCCGTAATTTTTTATTGATGTGCACCTAACTCGAAGTTCCTGTAGTGAAGCGCTTTTTCCAACATGCGCCGGAATGGCATGTTGAGTGGTATGTTGAAAAAGTCGCCGACAGCAACAGTAGCACTAACGAAGTAGCGAAGGATGGGGAGACAGCATTAACCCTTTGAGACGCTATGTACAGAGTTGTGTACAGCACTCCTTTTTGTTATTTGCATCAAGTAAAATTTGAGAAAAGTACTTTCGATGAATTGAACTTCCTGAATAGGAAACATGTCTTCATTTAACTTCATTTTGCAGTGTACTAATACATACGATCAATTTTCTGAAGGCACTACCACGTTCGACGAGTCCTATGACATGCGCTTCCTGCAAACAATGCGAAAATCAGAATTTGTTTTCTGAAAATTCAAATGACCAAAATGAATTCGCACTATATTCCTAGCCTGAGATTTTATCCTCTTTATGCGAAAAGCAAGCATGAATGACTTCAGGATAAATGAGGAAATAAAAGTGAACTTAAGGCCTCGTTTTCTTTGTTAGAAACAGTATTACTGAGAACTGTCATACAGTTATGCCAAGAAAAGTATACGGATATTTATTTACTGTTTACTTTGAATGGGTAACTATAATGCACATAAATTTGACAATTATTTCATTATTATTGTTCCAATAGAATGAGTGTCTGCAAGTAACGTTGTAGGAATTTCAAACATATACAGGGCAGTTCTTCATAGACAGTTTCTGAAAGAGTTACAGCGCCTTAGACATACTGTCACTGGGACGCTTTCGAAAGAACACAATTCGCAAGGCATAAGAAAAGGGGGGGGGGGGACTATGTCGACACCATAGTTCAGCAGACGGATACCAACGGCATATAGCCACAGTTACACAAGGAACTGAGACAAACTTTGGAGCAACACATTGATTGATTTGTGGGGTTTAACGTCCCAAAACCACGATATGATTATGAGAGACGCCGTAGTGGAGGGCTCTGGAAATTTTGACCACCTGGGGTTCTTTAACGTGCACCCAAATCTGAGCACACGGGGCTACAACATTTCCGCCTCCATCGGAAATGCAGCCGCCGCAGCCGGGATTTGAACCCGCGCCCTGCTGGTCAGCAGCCGAGTACCTTAGCCACTAGACCACCGCGGCGGGGTTGGAGCAACACAGTCTACATAAGAATAGAATTGTAGTAGACACATTACTTAGAAATGTACCGCACTTGTAATTAGCAAAACCATTTTAAAAATGCAGTTTCATTGTTAAATCTATAGCTCTGACTTACTAATGTTTGAAGTTAGAAACAGGACGTTGATGAAAATGTGCTCTATTTACAGAAAAAGACCTAATTGCATTCCCATTTCATTCTATACAAAAGACACTTCATTCCATTCTGTGGAGAAGGCAATTAATTTCATTTCTATTATACCACACTAAATGTCGTTTTCATTTCATTCCGATGTCAAGAAAATGTGGAAAGATTGCCGAGTAATTCCAACTCAGTAATGCTAGTCAACAGTCGAGCACTGTAACCACTCGACCACCGTGGCACACTCCCAACGAAGTGCACGGGAAGCACTTTCCATCGTAGCTCAATCGGCAGAGCATTGTACATTAAGATGAACATTATTTTTCGCACAGCTGATTGGTTTCGTTTCACTTTAGGTCATCATTACAACACTACAGTTCAAGTAGAGAAATAATGTCCCCTATGCTTTCCCTCGGCTAATTTGATTGTACCTGTAAACATATAGGCACTATAAGCCGAGACTTCATGAAACCCATCTGAAATCCTCCCTACAGAAAAATTACGTCAGCTCCTTTAAAACCAAGCACAGCACCGTAAATGGCGACACAACCACAAACACATACGCCGAAGAGCAATGCAGCATGTGTACAACAGGTTTGTGCGTAAAAAGAAGAGAATAAATAGTGAGAAAAGTGTAAATGAAATAAGTTAGAGAAAAAATGCCTGATGCCTGAGAAGAAATTACATTATTCCTGAAATTACCCCTATCAAGCTCCAACTGACCGAGCACACCGCGAGGCTTCAAATTTTAGAATCAGACAGGCAGCACGCACTGCTTGGTACACTCCTTTCAAGTCGGTAAAATGCAACGCAAGCAACCTAGTCATCTGGCAATGGAATTGCGTCAGCTTCCGCAAAAGGAAGGCAGCATTGCAACACTTTCTTCGCTCTGCTACCGAAAGGCCATCAGTAATCCTCCTCCAAGAAACGCTCACCGATGTCATCGTTCTTCGTCACTATCGTGCTGAAGCGTGTTTCAAGGAGGGCAAGAGGGGTGTAGCCAACGTCATCTCAAAGCATCTCGCCTATTTGTATCATGACGTAAGGCCGGACTTGAAAATTGAACACATCATGATCGAGCTCATCCCGAACGCTAAACTTAAGCAATCCGTTTTCAATTTTAAACGTTTACAGCTCACCAGCTGACAGAAGAGAGACGTTTCATGCTCTTTTCCACAAAGCGTGTAAAATTGCAGGTGATCGAACGCTCATCGGGACTTTAACGCACATCATCAAGATTGGAGTTATATCAAGGATACTGCAAAGGGCAAAGCCCTCGCGGCACAGATCACAGCTTGTGGTCTCACATAGGTCACCGATCTGCAATACCCAACCAGAATAAGCAACTCGGTCAGCAGGGATATCACACCACATTTGACCATGGTTAGGAATGTAGAGGAACCCGTATCGACCAACTTACAAGAGAATCTTAGTAGTTATCACTACATTAGCAGCTTCACAATAAGAATCTCGTCACCACCGCTCAGAAAATTTCACGTCACAGACTAGGACCTTTTTAGAGATATCAGAAAGCAAGACAAGAATTAATACAACTCGTTAAACGAATAATTCATTCGCCTCAAAGAAGACACTGCTTCCACAAAGAAAGTGGAGACAGAAAGAGGGTTAGAGCACATGGACAGTCGATTAGCCCACCTGCTGGAAGCGAAAAACGCGCTGCAGGCTCAATGAAAAACACAGAAACTAAACCGACGCCTACGCAAAAAATTGCTGAACTTAATAGGCAGATAGATGAGCATAGTGAAACGCTAGCTGGACTACAATGGGGCGAAGTATACAATGCTGTCGACAGGCAAATGAGGAGTGGTGCAAAGTGGAACGTCCTCAAACATCTACTGGGAGAAAAACAATCCAAATCCAATCAGCAGCTTACAATTGACAGACTTATCCACAACCTAAAGAACTCTGGTTGGACAGAGACACAAATTATCGATGAGCTCGCCTCCAGATATTTTTGCACAAAACTCACCTCACACAATGACTACCCTCCTGCAGTGCCAGAGAACGAAACGGACCCTCTTGGTTCCCCTTTCATGTACACAGAGGTACGAGAGGTTCCTTATGAGCTAAACTGCAGATCAGCTCCGGGTTCCGATGGGATCAGTAACAAACTCTTAAAGAATTTATCTGATGAGAATATCGAGCTTCTAACGAATAAAATCAACGATGTATGAGAGATCGGTGAGGTTCCAGTAGAGTGGCGCAACCCGAATGACCTCCTCATTCCAAAGCCGGGGAAACCCCTGGAGCTTGGCTCGCTCCAGCCGATAACTCTCTTGAGGATAACGAGCATGTTATCCTCAAGCGGGCCACCAAATTTGCCGAGGAAAGAAATCTCTTTCCATTTAATTCAGGCCGTCTATGTGAACGCAGGATGTAATGTTGCTTTTAAAACACAAGACCATTGGCAGGGTCTCTAGAGACACCCGAGCTGTTCTGGCGCTTTACCTCGAAAAGGGCTTCGGCAAGGTCACACTCTCTCACATACTTTATTTCATTAAAGAAGTGGGTCTAGGAGAACATTTTTACAACTACATCACCTCATTTCTTAAGAATAAAAAAGCTTCCATTCGCCTAGCTAGAATCTCTCGGCTCGAAGACATTCGATCTTGGACTCAGAGGCACTCCTTAAGAGGCAGTGCTATCCCCATTTTTATTTAACTTATCGCTGAGAGCACTTTCCCACAGTCTGGCCGAGATTGAAAGTCTTGGTCACACCTTCTACGCCGACAACATCACCGTCTGGTGCAAGGGGAGTAGTGATGGGCAAATTGAAGAGAGATTACAAACAGCGATCACGGTTGTTGAAGATTTTTTTTGGACAAGGCAGACTCAGCTTGTCGGCTAATAAATTGGAACTGCTTCTTTACCGGCCAACAGTTAGGGCAAGGAAAGGAATTTTCCCCGATATCTTGATCACCACAGCAAACGGCTCTATTATTCCAATCGTAAAGAAAGTTAGAATCCTCGGTATGTTCCTGTAGGAGGATAGCAGTAATGCCTCCACGTTAGAACGCATCGCAGCCAAAGCTGATTCCATGAGAAAATCACGAGGGTGGCCAACAAACGAGGGGGTTATCTGAGGCGAACCTTCATAGATTCTTTCATGCCTTCCAAGTGAGCTAAATCTACTACATCGCCCTGTCCGACAAGTAGAGCAGGAGGGATGAAGCTTGATTAATGATGATGATATATGGTGTTTTTTGGCGCAAGGGCCATTTGATGACCAAAAAGCGCCAGTTCATAGGATAAGGAATGTGGACAATTATTGTGATTACCGGCTGTATAAGGGCCATAAATTTCTCGCGGTAAGGCGGGTAAAAGCATACGAGTAATAAAATCATGGCTATGCCGTGAAAGGTGTGTGTGGTGCGAATGGATGACAAAAGTTGGTGATAATAAAAACGATGGTGGACATGTATGGCATTAGCACAAGTGCCTCACTCGTTCGTACCCTTGCGTCCAAGGGCCGTGACGCAAGTGCTTTGTTGTGTAGCCATCGCAGCGAAAAACTCTCTGGAGAGGTCGTGCTACGGAATGCCCGGGTATACGATATGAAAATTATGAATTTCTTTTAAAAACCCTAACAATGATTTCTTACTAAAAAGTGGTTCCCTACCAACGAACATTGCAGGGTGTAAAGGTATATGTTGTCGGTAGGTTAATGGAAAGTGTTGTCTTCTTAGAGTGTCTAACTGTTTACATTGAATTAAAACGTGAAGAACTGTTAATGCCTCACCACATTTATCACACAATGGTGGGTCACCACCGGACAGAAGATGTGTGTGTGTCGTGTATGTGTGTCCTATCCTGAGTCTAGTTAGTGTTACCTCTGTTAGGCGTGATTTTGATACTGGTGGCCAATGGCCAAGGTGTGGCTTGATAACGTGTAGTTTGTTTTGTGTGTGTGTATCCCACTTGCTTTGCCAGTAGTCCCTGAGGTTTCGTTTGAGAGACGGCTTAAGATCAAGGGCCGGGATTGATATGGATGTAATGGCGGTGCTCTCATGGACGGATGCAGCGAGCTGATCCGCCCACACGTTGCCTTGGATCTCACGGTGCCCTGGCACCCAGCACAGTACAACATGTTGTTTGAGTGTGTAGAGTGTGCACAAAATGGAGTAAAGTGAGACAAGGACCGGGTTTTTTGTTTTTTAATACTGTGCAGAGCCGTTACCACACTGAGGGAGTCTGTATAAATTCTCGCTTTTTGTATTTGTGATTGTTTGAGGTGTTTAGCTGCCACAAGTATCGCGTAAGCTTCCGCTGTGAAGATACTTGTGCGTGGATGTAGAGGGCCAGCATCCGAAAAAGATGGGCCGACAGCAGCGTAGGACACACAGGAGTTAGTCTTGGAGGCATCTGTGAAGAACTCAGGACGTGTGTATTTGTTTTTGAATTTCCAAAAAGTATGTTCGGATATGGGCAATAGGTGCATGTTTTGTAACTTCTAGGAAAGACACATCGCAGTCTATAGTATGCCACTGTCACGGTGGCGGGTATGCTACAGGAGCCATTAAACTGTGTTCAAGTGACACTGCAGTTTCTTCAGCTAGACAATTCAGGCAAACTGAGAAGGGCTGCCTCATCGAAGGCCTGTTTTGAAGCAGAGTTGAGCTCGACAAATCATTATTTGTAGAGTATGAGGGGTGCTTCTTGTCTGCTTTCACCTTAAGGAAATACACAAAGGACATGTAAGTTCTCTGCAGATGAAGCGACCACTCATTTGAGTCAACATAAAGGCTTTCTACGGGGCTGGTGCGAAAAGCACCCGTAGAAAGGCGGATGCCCAAATGGTGCACGGGGTCCAGCATCTTCAAGGAACTTTGAGTAGCATACTGATAGACAACGGCCCCATAATCTAAGCGGGTGCGAATGAGGCTCTATAGAGGTTCATGAGGCATTGCCTATCACTACCCCACGTAGTACGTGACAACACTTTTATAACATTCATGGCTTTTAAACATTTTGTTTTTAAATACTTGATGTACGGTACGAAGGTCAACTTGTTGTCCAAGATTAAGCCTATGAATTTATGCTCGGCTTTGACGGACAGACGTTGCTCGTTCAGTCGAATGTCAGGTTCCGAGTGCATGTCTCTCTTTCGAGAGAACAAGACACACATGCTTTTTTGTGCCTTAAGTGGAAATCTGTTTTCATCTGCCCATTTAGAGACCTTATTTAAACACAGCTGAACCTGCCGCTCACACATGGCCAAGTTGCATGACTTGAAGCCAAGCTGAACGTCGTCGACATATGTACAATAGAATATATGGCGGAGAATGGACAAGTGCAAAGAATTCATTTTGATAATAAAAAAGTGTGCAACTAAGCACGCCACCTTGTGGCACGCCTGTTTCCTGGACAAATGTTTGGGAGAGCACACTGCCCAGACGGACACGGAATGTCCGTATTGACAGGTAACTTTCGATCATATGAAACATTCTTCCGCGCACACCAAGGTGGGACAGGTCTCTGAAAATTCCGAAACGCCATGTTGTATCATACGCCTTTTCAATATCGAGGAACACAGAGAGAAAATATTGTTTATGGACGAAGGCGTCTCTGATCTGTGCCTCGATACGAACAAGGTGGTCTGTGGTGGATCTACTTTCTCGAAACCCACACTGAAATGGGTCGAGCAAATTGTTTGTTTCAAGGATATGTACAAGTCAGCAGTTTATCATTTTTTCGAATACATTACACAAGCAGCTTCTAAGTGCAATAGGCCTATAACTTGAAGCTAAAGAAGGGTCCTTGCCCTCTTTCAAAACGGGAATAATAATAGCCTCTTTCCAAGAGGTAGGGATAGTGCCAGAAAACCAGATAGCATTGTACAAAAAAAGTAAGGTTTTTCGTGTTTCGGCTGGTAGGTTTTTTAACATTTCATACACCACACGGTCAGAACCTGGGGCAGAAGTACTGCAGGAGTTTAGAGATGTTCGGAGCTCCGCTAGACTGAAAGGTTGGTTATATGCCTCGTATCTAGTGGATTTATGTTCGAGTTTCTGCTTTTCTATTCTTGTTCTGTATTTTTGGAAAGTGACAGTATAGTGGGACGAGCTGGATACCCGTTCAAAATGTGCCCCGAGGAAGTTTGCCTGATCTTCCAAGGTATCACCTTGAGTGTTTACGAGTGGAAGTGTGTGTACTTGTTTCCCTGCTATCCTACCGACCATGATCCAGATTTTGGCCTCTTGTGTGTATGAATTGATCCCTGACAAAAACTTCTGCCAGCTTTCTCTTCTGGCCTGCCGACGCGTTTTCCTAGCTTGAGACTTTATTTTCTTGAGGTGTCAAGATTTTCGGCTGTCGGTGAGTTCCGAAGCAGCCTCCAAGCTCTGTTTTGCTGTTTGCGCGCGTTTCGGCATTCAGAGTTCCACCATTGCAGACGCCGTTTTCCAGGGTGTCCATTTGTTTGTGGGATGCATTGTGTTGCAGCATCAATCAAAAACGCTGTGAAGAAGTTGACAGCAACATCAATGTTCGAAGTACATATGTCATTCCAACCTAGACGAGCGATGGTACAAAACTGTTCCCAGTCGGCTCTGTTTATGAGCCACTTGGGAACACGTGGTGGACACTCAGTTACTGTATTTGTGCTCAAAACTACGGGGAAGTGGTCACTTCCGTACAGATTACTGACGACTTTCCACTGGAGTAGAGGCATAAGAGATGGAGATACTATGCTTAGGTCTATGGAGGAGTAGGTGTTATTGGCGAGATTATAATAGGTTGGTTCTTTTCGATTTAGGAGACACGCGCTTGACGAGAGAAGGAATTGTTCGATCAGTCGACCTCGCGTGTCATACCGAGAGTGACCCCATAGCCTGCTATGCGCATTAAAGTCTCCAAGGAGAAGATGAGGCTGCGGAAGTTCATTAATTAGAGAGGGTAAATCACGTTTTTGCAGCTGATAGCTAGGAGGAATGTAAATAGTGCAGATTGTGATCAGTTTATCAAAAAGAATCGCTCAAACAGCCACTGCCTCAAGGGGTTTTTGGAGTTGTAAGTGTGTGCATGCAATTCCTTGATTCACTATGATGGCAACACCTCCGGATGATGTCATGGCATCATCACGGTCCTTTCGAAAAATAGCGTATTTACGAAGAAACTTTGTGTATTTTGAATTAAGGTGCGTTTCTTGTACACACAGCACTTTTGGTGAGTGTTCGTGTAGGAGTTCTTGGATGTCCTCAAGGTTTCTGAGAAGGCCCCTGACGTTTCATTGTATAATTTGAGTGTTCATGGTGAATGTAAAATAATGCTGTGTGTACGAGAAGCGAGTGGCTGTTTAGACGGGGAGTTTGAGTTCCCTTAACAGGGCCGTCACCAGGCCCTGTTATTTGCTTTTTTGTTTTCTTGGCGCGCTCCAAGAAGCCACGCCGCTCTTTCGGCACCAAGGGTGCCGACGTATCCATTGCCTCCTCGGAGGCACTGGATGCCCGCACGTGCGGGCTGTTAGTTCGGATTTCGGGCCTCGCCTAGTGAGGGGAGGCCCTGAGACCCGAAGACTTTGGAGTCTCCGGTCTCTGTTTGGGAGTAGGCGTTGTAGCCTGGGCTACAGCCGCCTTGGGGGCAGGTGCCACAACCTTTGGCTCGGTATGCGCGGGCTGAAGTAGTGGTGAGGGCTGGTGCGGCGGTGCCCCCTGACGCGCCGCATCAGCGTATGTAGGTCCATAGAATGGAGCGACTCTTCGCCGTGCTTCCTTAAACGTAATGTTCTCCTTCACCTTCCATGTAATTATTTCTTTTTCTTTTTTCCAATATGTGCAGGAGCGTGAATATGCGGCATGGTTTCCTTCGCAGTTTACACAGTGTGGCAGTTGTTTGCAGTTCTCAGACACGTGGCCTAGGACTCCACATTGTGCACAAGTCTGGTGACCACGACAGGTTTTAGAGCCATGGCCATACCTCTGGCATTGGAAGCAACGACGGGGGTTTGGTATATACGGCTTGATAGATGTCTTTGTGTACCCTGTTTGAATGGAGTCTGGTAGTTTACTGGATGCAAACGTGAGTATCAAGTGTTTCGTTGGTATTTTCTTATTATCTCTTCTTATGATTATTCCCTGTAAATTATTGACATTTTGGCTCTTCCACCCTTCCAAAAGTTCAGTTTCGTTGAGTTCAAGTAAGTCTGCATCAGATACCACTCCGCGAGTGATGTTCATGGATCTGTGTGGTGTTACAGTGATCGGTACGTCACCAAACGTTGAGAGGCTGTCCAGCTTTACAAATTGTGCTTTGTCCTGAATTTCGAGAAGAAGGTCTCCGCTAGCCATTTTGCTTACTTTGTATCCAGCCCCGAGAGTTTCAGTAAGCCACCTGGAAACTACGAAAGGAGATACGGTCCTGGCTTGCTTTCGCGTTTTTTCACAGTGAATGACGTGGAAGTGGGGAAAAGTTTCTATTGGCTGGTTAAAGAAATTTATGTCGTCGGTGCGTACCCGCTTTAGGCCGGTACGATCAGACAGTTGAGGGAATGCTCCATGCATGCCGGTCTTATTTTTGTTCAGCAGCGTTTGCGGCCACCCACCACGGAGCCCAACAAGGGGACGCTACAAGTTTGCAGGTGCTGAAAGCTTGCAGACGTCAGCCGTACAACACTGCCATAACCCAATGCACCTAGACCAAGGTAGGCTATTTGCACAGGGTTAACCCTTGCCTTCAGGAAAATTGGAAGTAAACAGAAGAGAGAAGTAGACAGGAAAGCTAAAAAAGTAAGAAAGACGAAGATGTAGGGAGAGAGAAATAGGAAAAGGCGACTGCCGATTTTCCCTGGGTGGGTCAGCCCAGGGGTGCCGTCTACGTGAGGCCGGGGCCAAAGAGGTGTGTTGCCTGCGCCGGGGGGCCTTAAAGGTCCAATCACCCAGCGTCAGCTCAACCCCCAGAATCCCCTTTTTCCCGGGCACGGCAAAGCCACGCATGGCTAGGCGTGGGAGGGAGTAGAAACTCCCCCGTTATCTCGGGTCCGTGGTGTCGCTACACACCAAACGCCTTCTTGCGCAGGCGCCCCTGCGGGGACCATGTTTAACATTGTTAATGATGACTGACAGAAAACATTCTGGAATGCTGTAGGATTTTTTACTTCACTGTGTATTTTGTGCGAGTATTTTGGGATAGTATTTGAATTTGGGGTGTTGCCAAAACCCTAATTTGATTGTTAAACTTAGATTTGTGGTGAAATCTATTATTTCGACTACTCATGGTTCTAATATGCCTAAATATAAGCGCACTGTATGAGAAAAATTCTATTGTTCGACCGCTGCTTTTTGGCTGTAACAAATTTTCTAATAAGACACGTTGCCGGGCTAGTTGGTTAGGGTTCATCATTTATAAGGGTGTAGCGCACCCCATCAAGGACACAAAAAGGGGGGCGCGCACACACACAGGGCTAGCTTGCAACTATTGTTTTATTTGCGATGACACATGCTATTTATACAGTAACAGTGGATCGATACAATCTGGAACATATCATGTTAAGATACAGCACACCTCATGCACGCGTCATCATCGATCGCGACAATCTGAACTCTCCAACGTGAAAGTGAAGATTCCACATACTTCTTTCCTTTAGCTGACAAAGCTATCGAAGCCATACTCACACATTTATCTTTCATTTTGTCACTTTCAAAAACTTCGATTCAATGATTTCACTTGTAGTTATGTCACGGGCTCTAAACAAAATACGGGTGTTTTGAAACACGGGGACACAGCCACACCTCTGACAGTGAAGGGCCAAATGACCACATATAGCTTTTTCTACGTTGTATTTGTATTCCCCAAGTCTTTCATTCACACACCTTCCAGATTGGCCAATGTACACGCAATCACAAGTCAAAGGAGTGCCATAGACAACAACCCGACAACATTTCACAAATTTTTCCCGGTGCTTGATCTTACACTCCCGTTTCCCACAGCAATCTGCATTAACATTTTTGCACATTCCTTGCAACCGTTTGGTATCAGAAAAAAATACATTCGCACCAGCCTTTCTCGCCATCCTTCGCAAGCTATGCGAAATGGCATGCATGTAGGGCACTACAGCAACTTTGGCTGCCTTAGTAACGGCTGCCTGGTCTCTGATGTTTGCCCTTCGTCTCCTGCTGATGTTTTCCGCGACGGCGGTTAACTGGTGCATCGGATAACCAGAATCAAATAAACGTTTAGCTTGAGCCCACAAGCTTGCATCAAGGTTGTGGTGGCACGACTTCACCTGTGAATTTAGAAAACAGGAATTTATCACCACTTGTGGGCTCAAGCTAAATGTTTATTTGATTCTGGTTTTTCCATGCGCCTGTTAACTGCCGTCGTGGAAAATATCAGCAGGAGAGGAAGGGCAAACGTCAGAGACCAGGCAGCCGTCACTAAGGCAGCCAAAGTTGCTGTAGTGCCCTACATGCATGCCATTTCGCATAGCTTGCGAAGGATAGCGAGAAAGGCTGGTGCAGATGTAGTTTTTTCTGCTGCCGAACGTTTGCAAGAAATGTGCAAAAAGGTTAATGCAGACTGCTGTGGGAAACGGTAGTGTAAGAGCAAGCACCGGGAAAAATTTGTGAAATGTTGTCGGGGTGTTGTCTATGGCACTCCTTTGACTTGTGATTGTGTGTACATTGGCCAATCTGGAAGGTGTGTGAACAAAAGACTTAGGGAATACAAATACAACTTAGAAAAAGCTATATCTGGTCATTTGGCCCTTCACTGTCAGAGGTGTGGCTGTGTCCCTATGTTTCAAAACACCCGTATTCTCTTTAGGGCCCGTGACAGAACTACATGTGAAATCATTGAAGCGAAGTTTTTGAAATTGATAAAATGAAAGATAAATAAGTGAGTATGGCTTCGATAGCTTTGTCAGCTAAAGGAAAGAAGTATCTGGAATCTTCACTTTGACGTTGGCAAGTTCAGATTGTTGCGATCGATGATGACGCGTGCATGAGGCGCGCTGTATCTTAACATAATATGTTCCAGATTGTATCGGTCCACTGTTACTGTATAAATAGCATGTGCTATCGTAAATAAAACAATAGTTGCAAGTTAGCACAGTGTGTATGTGAATCTCTCTTTTTGTGTCCTTGTCGTGGCGCGCTATATCCTTATAAATGAGGAAATTTTTTTCTACCTTCATATATTTGCTACTGGGCCAATGTGTTTGCTAAGCTAGCCTGCTAAATTTCGTTGCAATGATAGAAGTCTGCTCGAAAAGAACGATTGCTGCCTTTTGTATGTGCTCAGGTTCCTGGACCAAGTATCTGGCCAGCCCCTCAACTGCTTCGTATAATTATAGTTATTATAAAGCATGGAAGTTTTGAGACAAAGTGTGCAGTCATTGTTATGTATAATAAAGGTTACAAGTATGCAACAAGATTTGTTGAAATTTTGCATTTGCTTTTGGATGTGCAGTATGATGCATTTTAGACAACACCAGAAACAATAATGAGTTGACATTTAAAAGCTCGTCTTGTCTCCAAGCAAAACAGATTTTCGTATTGATAGATGGAAGTCACTAATTAATTCTTTCAATAAATATGGCACCAATTTTGCTGATTAGAACAGTGCAAGCAATAATTTGATGCCAAATTATGCTGCTGTCTCTACTTGTCACTCTCAACAGTGAACAGCTAATTGCACCGATTCTAAAACGCTGACATTATGCAACAAATTAACCAAGGAAAATGCTCAACAAGTTGATTTGCATGAAAAATAAGTGTATAAGAAAAGTGTTAAAAGATCTAGCAAAAGTCTTTTTAGAATCTTGGCAAGACGTTTACTAGGCTTCTAATAATGTAAGTATAGTAAACGTTTACAAATGTTCTTTAAAAAATCCAGCAAGACGTTTTTTAGAACTCTTGCTAGAAGTTTTCTAGCCGTATAATAACGTGGCATTAGCCCAGCTACAGGAGGTTTTCGAGCAGCTTGAGTTTAAATAACTTCTCAAAAAGACTTCTTATATACTTTTCGACTATCCTTTTTGGACATTTACTAAAAGTTTTTTTATCTTTTCTTGTGTTTCGTGGGCGGACGGACGAAGGACAGACAGGCAGACTATAGACTCAACGATGTACAGATGTATGCACGTACAGCCGCAGGGATGGACGGACACAGGGACGAAAGTACGGACGGATGGACAGAAGCACGGAATCCCGGACTGACTAAAGCAAGAACATACAGACGGACAGATTGACGAGCGCTTCCCCCACCCCCTCATCATCATCATTCCCTCTTAGAGGGACGTCCGCTGGACCAGCGCACATCCCCTGTACCGCCGGGCGCGCATGGCCGATCTCGCGTCCTTGACACTCCAACCTTTCCCGTGTCGTTGGAAATAGGCCCACAACTGAGTTTCCAAACGTCCGACCCGGCATGTGTGCCTTTAAGTCACTGGAACGGGGAAAGTCCTGCGATCTTTTTCTCTTCGCCGCCAGGCGCAGTCGGTGGACTTCGCCACACAAAGAGCCCCACTTGCTCGGTAAGCTAGTCTCTCCCGGCCGCCGGAGTTGGGCGCGTTGGCGGGCGATTCCTTTAGACCTCAGAAAAGCATTCAGGAACTTTGAGACATCAAGTGTCGATTGCACACTGAATCGCACGCTTGTTGTGCGGCGCATTTGGAGGCAACAACCGGCGGGAAACGGGCAAAGCCCTTTTTGCTATTCTCAGAGGTAAAAATGACGCTAAGCGAATAGCTGTGTGACTGCACAGAATACGGCGGGAAAAGTTGTTCACTCCAACTGCTTCAGAGTCTATTCGCGAAGCTGCTGCCGCTCTCTTGCATGTCCCAACAAAATAAGCCTCCACCCAAGTTACGGAGCAATGCTTGCAGACGGGAGCTTGTTCGTTTTCTTCGCGAGCAGTTTAAAAACAAAAAGCAAAGAAGAATCTGTCTTATTAGCCATGTTGGCGGACTTACTGCGTGCGTGAGTTGCTGGGTGCAGGATCCAGTCGGATAGTGCACTGTAGTGGCCTCGAACCGCCAAGAGGCGCCGGCGTCACTCGGGGCCTTCCTCCACGCCAGAACAAAGCGTACGCCGGTTTCAGTTGGTTCGGCGCGAACCGTTGTGTGCGGGCTCGGGGTGGAGCTGCTGTGAGCGCGATCACGTGGTCTCTCGCCTGCCTCGGCCAGCTTCCCAAACCAATTATTTCAAAAGTTTGCTCTCTCTCTCTGTCTCTCTCTCTGTCTCTCTCTCTCTGTCTCTCTCTCTCTGTCTCTCTCTCTCTGTTTCTCTTTTTCTGTACTGAGTTCGCGGGCACGTGCTGTGCTGCTCTTGACTAGATACCTTCGCTGACTGAAGCCTGTTTCACATGCAAGCGAACGAGCGGCTAAAGTCCCTGAAACATAAACTAAAGTAGCGCCATTCGTGTCAATGTGCAGACTCCTCTCCCCTCGCGTGCATTGCAGATAGTAAACGACGCTAGTTGAGGGGCTGTATGGCTGCTGGCCGCAAAGATGAGCTTGTGCTCATGTTTCCGTTAAAGCGCATCTGGGCACTGCGGTTCTAGGCGATGCACCAAAAGAGTGATTGAGAAAGAAAAATAATATAAAAAGTAACGTTAAATACAACGATGTGACGTGTATATAAGCAAGTGGCATGCAGTGGCAAAAGCCATCACCGCAAGCACGCAATACTCAACGCGATAGCCCACCGTTTGCATGCAGACGCGCTCAGCGGTGACGCTCTTGATGGCAGCGCCCCTGCTGTCCGTGTAATAAACTCGGCGGTGCTAAGAATCTGCAGCATGACGCACTAGCATTTGTGAAGGTATCGCAAACGCCATTTTGTTTGTCCACTTTCGCGGTGTTTGTTTGTGACTAGGCGTGCGCGCTTGGTATTGTTGTGTAGCCGGAGTTCGACTGCGCGTGAGTGTGTGCACTGTAATCCTGCACGTTTCGGGATGCCGACCTGCTGTGCCAGCGGTTGCAAAAGCAGGTACAGCAGAGGAAAGAAGCTATTTTCGCTTCCGCGAGGAAAAGACAATGCCGCTCGGCAAGAAGTGTGGCTCCACGTATCGGAAGGACTGACTTGGACCCTGTATCGTCGCGGCTTTGTGAGGTGAGTACCGGCGAGCTAAACTCTATCCTTTCACTTGTATTCGTGTTTACAGTGTTGCGGTACTGTCAAGCTTGAGCATCACACAAAGAGAGTAACTGCGTCGATGGTAAACGTGCATGCCAGTTCAAACGCGTGCCGCGTTTAGTGCCGTGTAAACGTTCCGTCTCTGGCTCGATTCATGCCGACCGCGGCGGCTGCATTTTCGATTGAGGCGGAAATGTTGGGGCCTGTGTACTTAGCATTATATGCACTTTATTGAATACCAGGTGGTCGAAATTTCCGTAGCCCTCCAAAAGAGCGTCCCTCATAATCAAATTGTGGTTTTGGAACGTTACACGCCAGATATCATTATTATTACTCGTTTGATCCAGAAATAATCGTCGACTATGTAACAAAGTAAATGTAATGGATACATTCAAGTGCTAAACTAAACTTTGTTTATTGGCCGACGTATAGTTAAATGACTCCCGCGTGTATGTGTGTAAGGACTTTATGTATAAAGGCGTGCGCAGCGACCTGAGTGTCGCATCATTTCGTTTAAGCATGTGCTCCAGCGCGCTCAGTATTCAGAAGCTTTGTGGTTGAAATGAGGACACGCAAAGCTAAATGGTGCGTATTTGTACATACTGTACGCACCGTGTGCTAGTCTGGTGGGAAGAAAATGTGGCAAACAGTGCGTAGTCGTGTATGTGTTGACACTAAAGGTTATTTTAGTTTCTTTTAGAGCGTGCTGTTTCATTGTGTAACAGTAGCCGCGAATATTTCCTTACCTAAGACCACTTCACTGCGGACCGATTCGAGCCGATACTGCTGCGCAAGTTTGGTACTAAAAAGTTGAAGAGAGACGCGGCGCCTACGATCTTCAGTCAAGAGCATTTGCAAACGTCAGGTAAGCCAATCGCGTTAGAAAACTGGAGAATGTTTAGTCCGTCTTCATTGTTTTCTGAATCACCCATAATTACTTCTCAGCCTTTCACTAACCTGAAACATGTCGTCTTGCATATAGGCGTTGTGCACTGTTTTTGTATAGCTACTGGCTTTTCTTTGGTATAATTAATGCATTTTTTTTCATTCTTCAGAATGCAATGATTCAGCCCGCTCATCTTGTGGCCTTAATCTACTACTAACAGCAGCTGCTCTTGTTGATGGTGAGTTGACGGTTAAACACATCTCACGCCTTTTCCCTCTTCGTTATGAATAATACATGTTTGGATTATGCACAAGCCAAAGAGACACACTGCCCATCAGCTACGAATGTGCTTCTGACACCAGCTGCTGTTAATGGTGAGTTCTTATTGCATTTATTACTTATCGTAATTACAAACGTGCTTTATGCCTTCATTGATGTTTTATAATTTGCAGGCTATGGAGCCAACAGTGTGATGCCACTCAAGCAGGGTTAGGTTATTCACAAGGTAACGTAGCTAACACACATGCTGCATGCAGTCGAAGCATTGTAACGGCTTGTAACTTGTATCCATTCGTTTATATATTTTACAATCATGTCTGTAGGGGTGTGCTGCAGATCCACAACAATTTGCTCCGCGGTATGGTGTTCAGCACATTGCAAGCATTGAAAGCATTGTCGCTTGGGTTTTGGCATGCATTCTCATTACTGAAAATTGTAAGGCACCTGTGCGTATTGTAAATGCTTCAAGTAGTGTTGATGCTTGTTTGCCAAAATGCGATGTAACAGAGCTGATGGTCTTCTTCAATTTGTCTTTATCTTTTTACGTCACACTGCCACTGATTCAGCACCATCGGATTTTTCAGAAGGTAATGACAGTGACATGTTGCTTTGAAATTTCACATAATTTATTGTTGATCTCATGTTGTAGATGCACCTTCAAGTTCCTAGAGTGACGCACTGCCAGCTTGTTCAGCAGGTGAGTGCTACTTTTCATGATTTGTATAGGCATGTGTCTGCCAGATGGTTTTGTTGGTTCCAACTATCATATGTGCGCAGGTGTGGAAACCACCCATGAATCGAGCTGCCAGCCATTTCAAGCTTTGACGATGCCTGTTGAGTGTGAGTGAAATTTCTATTCAATATCTTATACATTTTTTAATTTTAGTCACTGGCCATCCCTCATTGCCTGTGCTGCAACTGTGCTAATTTAGAGCTTTGGTGACTGTACTGGTCTTCAGTACTACTAATAAGATTATCCGTCATTTACAGCTCAGCAGAACTTTTTTGCTGCTTGTGGAGGATTTCTGTCTGCTGAGAGCATAGCTGATGTCACCGGTAAGTGTTCAGTGCTACTGTTCTCGCACACTATGCATTATACACTTGAGTTTGACACATCGCCGCCTACAGAAAATTACGTGCACGCTCATAACAAATTGATATATTGGTGCATTTAATAGTGCGGATGCGCTCCAAGTACTGGTGCCCTGTTTTGTTTCTTTTGCTCGTATGCTCATTCTTGTAAAGCGAGAGTAGTCGCACACAATGTAAGTTTATTGGAGGAACATGTAAGCTGTGTTTTGTGTACAGTAATGCATAGCACACTGCTGCACACTGCGCAAGATCATCACACTATCACTTGTGACACGCAATCAGCTGCCGTCTTGTAGCAACTCTGTCAAAAAAAGCTACAACAGTGGAACCATGGCACTCTCCCCACTTTGTTTGAAATAGCCACCGCCATTGATAACCCTACGTCATAACCGAGAGTACGTGCCATATATTCATGTCTTTACTCATTACTAACTATTGGCATAGCTAGGAGGTGGTACACCGGGCACTTGCGTCTCCCAAAATGTCTTTCTGCCTTCACACGCAAAGTACAAATTGAGACGTGACCACACTTGACTTTCCTGCCCCTATTTCGGATCAAGGACACGCCCCCACCAAAAAAATAGTTCAGCTGCATGCATTGCGGGTTTTGCGCAGCTCCATTTGTCCCTCTTCATTGAGCAACAGTGTCAGCTTATGCTGTTTGTTAAAACCACTGTTGTGTTCTCAAAAAGTTACGCTCACACTTTTCTGCTGAATAATATGAAGTGCCACTGATTTTTTTTGTTTCTTTAAATCCTTATGGTTCTCCCTCACATGCTAGTCTGGGTTAAATAGTGAAATTTTCAAACTCTTGTCACTTCCTGCTCAATCTGTGCTTTGCAGGCTCCAGTTTGAAGTAGTTGGGATGCTGATCAAGCAGTAGTAGCTGCCCTTCACAAAAGAAAATCTACATTGGAAGAGTGCTTGAACAACATGAAGCGGAAAGTTGCTACACTGCAACAACAGAAAAGCAGAGCAAACCGTAGAAACGAGACTTCTTTGCAGCAGCAGTTACGGCTCTACGTATCGGCATCTATTCTAAAGGTTTTTCAACGCTTCCGCAGGCTTTTGGACGATTCCGAAGAAATCAAGTGTGCTGTTGGACGACGGTTGCCACGGATTCGGTGGTCCTGTGCTACCAACCATTTCAGCTTTTCGACGCCTGCTTCACCACCTGACTGAGCCATCTGTGTTGGGGCATTCTACACGAATATCAGCGTCGGCTATCCTTGGTAGATAAGGAATCATCTGCGTGGATCTACTGCGCCGATCACCTGCTCGTGTTCCGGCATAAAGCGGAGGCCCGTCTCACCCAGCGTCACTTTGCAGCAGCAGTTACGGCTCTATGTATCGGCATCTATTCTAAAGGTTTTTCAACGCTTCCGCAGGCTTTTGGACGATTCCGAAGAAATCAAGTGTGCTGTTGGACGACGGTTGCCACGGATTCGGTGGTCCTGTGCTACCGACCATTTCAGCTTTTCGACGCCTGCTTCACCACCTGACTGAGCCATCTGTGTTCGTGCATTCTACACGAATATCAGCGTCGGCTATCCTTGGTGGATAAGGGATCATCTGCGTGGATCTACTGCGCTGATCACCTGCTCGTGTTCCGGCATAAAGCGGAGGCCCGTCTCACCCAGCGTCACTTTGCAGCAGCAGTTACGGCTCTACGTATCGGCATCTATTCTAAAAGTTTTTCAACGCTTCCGCAGGTCAGTGGCCTTCTTGTTGTTTTGGGCATCGTGCGTTGCCGTGACTGCTGCTGTGAGTGATTTAGTTCTGCAATTACTACCGCACTGTACAATCTTGCTCATTGTTTTGATTACCTACGAACATGCCCTCAAATGTCGAGTTGGCGAAGCGCATTGAACAGCTTGAGGCCTGGACTGAGAATAAACTGGAAGAAATAGCCTCTAAACTAATTGAAGAATGCAAACTTAAACTTCTGGCACTAATACCAGAGACGTCAAAGTTAAAGGCTGAAGTACAGAGCCTCGTGTCAGGCGTATGGTCTCGATGCGCTTGTTGAGGAGCTACGCTCCGAGAACGCCACGTTAGTTGCCTCTAATAAGTCTCTAAAGAAACCAAATGGAACTTTAACCAACCGTGTGTCAGAACTGGAACAATACTCAAGACTTAACAGCGTAGAACTAAAGGGAATTCCGTGCTCTCAAGGGGAAGATTGCACAGCCATAGTAAAAGCTGTGGCTACTAAAATCAACCTCACTATTCTTGATTCTGACATCGACGTCATTCATCACGTCCCCACTAAAAATGACTAAAAAAACATTATCGCGCGCTTCTGTTCTCCCGATAAGAAGCAAGAATTTTTAAGCAAGGCTCGCAAGGCCAAACTGCACACGAATGATCTCAGATTCCCAGGCCCTCATCATTATCCTCTGTATGTAAATGACCATCTCACCGTAGAAAACAAAAGGTTGTTCGCGGAAGCTCTTTCCCTCAAGAGAGAGAAGGGTTGGGCGTTTTTTTGGACGGATAATTGCCATATTAAGGCGAGGCAATCAAACGAAAGTAGGGTGTATCGGATTCGCACTGAAGCTGACCTTTCTATCTTTCGATAGATCTGGTCACTTATCTATCTAGGAAACACTGCGCGTCATCATGTCGTCTTATTTTAGTATCAATAACTTAGATTCCTTCTTGAATAACTCTGCCATATCAGGACTTCACACTAACGCGCGTAGTCTAAGAAAAAATCATGATGAAATAAACGCTCTTTTGTATTCTTTCAAAAGTTCCTTTTCCCTCGTCTGCATCTCGTAAATATGGCTTACACTAGAGGATCAAAACTTGTTTGGCTTACAAGGTTACTTGTCAGAATACTGCAATCGCACATCAAGTAGCCATGGTGGCGCAGCCATCTTTATTTCACCTACTTTGCCCTATAAACGCAGATCTGACCTTCATATTGTCGTCGATAGCTGCGAATTTGTTTGGATAGAACTAGACAAGCCTTCATCCACTGGTAAACTTATCATTGAAACTATCTATCGGTCGCCTTCATCGTCAATTTCTGAGTTCTTTTCAAGTCTCTATGCTGTCCTTGAAACATTATCATGTGAACGTAAAAATGTTGTTATTGGGGGTGACTTAAACATTGATTTACTTGAAGATACTTCCAATCGCATTGAATATGCAAATTGTTACCAAGGTTTTGGTTACGAGTCCTTAATCACACTTCCAACTAGATGCATTTCTGGCCGCAGTAGCACACTCATTGACCATGTTCTGTCTAACTTCCTTTCACCTTAACACAGGGGTGTTCTTAAAGTAAATATTACTGACCATTACCTTGTTTTCTTCTCATGTAAAAAATTCAAGCATAATCGCAATTTAAGGTTTTCTAAATCAATTCTAAACAAAGAAGAGTATGTGAACCGCGTAACAAATGTCGACTGGTCTTTCATTGAAACATACACTGATGCCAACTTAGCTTTTGATTTTCTTTCGTCTCGCATATGCAAATGCATTCACGGTAGCGTCACGGTAGTAAAATGTAAAAGTATATACTCAGCACCCCATTATCCCTGGACCTGGATAACGAACAGTCTATTGACATGCATGCGTAAAAACGAAAACCTCTACAACAAAGTGAAACGCCGTCCTTTCAATATGAATCTATAACATCGTTACACCCTCTATTTTAATACTCTCAATAGACTCTTAAAAGCAGCTAGAAAAAGTTATTACGAAGAAAAAATAGCGCGTGCTGGCAACAACTCTAAAAAACAATGGAAAATTATTAACTCCCTCCTAAACAAGAACACGTCCGAATTAACTATCACTGAGCTTCAAATTGCTGACCGTGTCTTAGATCAGCCAATTGACATTGCGAATGAATTCAACTCATTTTACTGTAAACAAGCTTTTAGTACACCCCCATCGTGCAATAAATCTCAGGTCCGCTCTTCACAATCTTTCTACCTCTTCCCAACTGACCCTAACAAAATTATGAGCATTATTCATAATCTTAAAGTAACCTCTCCTGGACTGGACGGAGTTCACTCGTCCTACATTAAGCTAATTGCAACCATATTGCCGTCCCTCTATCCCGCATTATCAATCTAAATTCAAGACAGGTACATTCCCATCACAAATAAAACAGGCCAAAATAATACCAGTGTTCAAATAAGGCGAGAGAACTTTCATATCTAATTATCGCCCCATAGCTATCTTATCATCTTTTAGTAAAATAATAGAAAAGTGTATTGAGAAACATATAACTAATTAATTGTCTAAGTTTTCCATTTTAGCTCCTAGTCAGTTTGGTTTTGGACCTGCTTTCTCGACTAATCTTGCATTGTTAACTTTCACTGATAAGATTAAAAAAGCTATTGATTCTGGTGAATTAGCTGGAGCATTGTTCATTGACCTAACCAAAGCTTTCGACTCACTTAATCACAGCATCCGGGCAACCAAACTCACGGCCATTGGTATTGTTGGACCTGCCCTTACACTCAATAAAAGTTACCTCTGTAATAGACAGCAGGCTGTTTATGTTCGCTCTACTTTATCAGATTTTCTTATTACTAATCAGGGTGTTCCTCGAGGGTCCCTTCTTGACCCGCTTTTATTTTTAATTTACATGAATGACCTTCCCCTTTCAGTTACTAACTCTCTGCCTTTTCTTTATGCCGATGACACTACAATACTAGCCACTGGTAAATCAATTGACCCTTTAACGCTAAAATTACAAAAAGATCTAAATAACATCTTAAGCTGGTGTCTCACGAATTCCCTCAGCATTAACCCTAAGAAAACTAAGTTCATGATATTCCCCTCAGCTAACAAAGTTCTTCCCTCCCAAATTTTTATTAAGCTAAATGGCTCACACATTAACGCTGACAATGAATGCTCTTTCTTAGGAATCGTTCACGACAGCAACCTAAAATACTGTAATCGTGTTATTCATTTGCGCAAAAAACTAGCATTTGGTGTCAGGATTCTAATCAGAGCACGTTACTACTTTAACATTTCAACTCTAATCAAGTTATATTATGCTTTTATTCACAGCCATATTAATTATTGCATCACCACTTGGGGAAATACATACCTCACCCACTTATCTCCCATTCAGCACATTCAAAACCAAGCCATCAGACTAATGACTTTCAGTTCATATCGTTCTAGTGCATCATAATTATAACTTTGAAATACTTTCTACTGTTAGTTTATTTAAATATCACCTCATTATCATGCTGTTCAAGTCATTGCACCATCTTGTCCCATCAAGCGTGTTTTATCCTAATGCTTTGTCTAACTTAAACCGTACTAGATTCGCTTCAAATGGAAATTTTCTACTACCTACTATCCGCACTAATTTTGGTCGCCACACTGCATATTTCTCAGCATTATTATTATGGAATTCATTGCCATCTCCCATCAAGCAATGCTCGACTATTGGCACATTTAAAAAACAATTGTATTCGTACTTGATAAACTACTAGAAGTTTTTATCTTGTTATATTGTTTATTCCACTCTTCTTTTTACTTGTTTCTGAGTTAGTGTTGGTTTTATCAATTCACTCAACTCTCTGTTTTCACTGTTACTGCTAATTGAGTAAATTTATATTCCCATTTTGAACAGGAGGTCCCCCTGCAACCTTGTGCTTTCGCAAATCCTCCTGTATATATACTTTGTATACTGTTCCTTTTCTGTACTAATAACTGAAATAAACTATGCCCTATGCCCTAACTATGCCCAGTATGTGAGGGAAGCAATGGTCTACAGAGACTACATAGACAGGCCTCAAGCTCCGTTTGGCATGTGGATCCAGAGGCTACAATGCGGTCAGAGAGCTCTCTGTACCCCTTCCGAGTGAAAGAACTTTACAACGTCGTGCTGAAAACTACAAGTTCTCACCAGGAATTCTACATGAGGTTCTGAAGTCCCTTGCTTTAAAGGTGAAAGGATGGTGTAGCTGAATATATTTTTTACATTTATTCTTGTGAGCATCTCTTTCAGCAGTACACCTTCAGCAAAAGGTGAAACCTTTTCCAGAGCCTCATTATAGCATGTCTCATGATCGTATCATGATTTTCGTACGTAAACTCTACTATTTATTAAGCTTTCATGTGTTGCTAGTGCCAGTGTTAGTGCCTGTCACTGCGCTCTTTGTTGTGCACGTTTTAGCGGCCATTCATAAAGTTTCCACAAGATATTCTCACCTTTCCTTCACTTAGGACTTCAGGTCCTCTAACTAGGCACGATTCCACATAAATTTCAATAGGTGATAATCTTCTTGCATGCAAACATCGAAATAGAGCTTGCACTGTGCACTGCCTGTTTATTCTTGAAAAGCCTTGTATTTTAAATGTCTTTATTAATGCCTTTGTTGCCTAATGCATGTTGCATATTTCAGATAACCACCGTGAAGGAGCATGAGAGGCATGCAGTTCTGATGCTCGATGAAATTCAGTTGAGCTCAGGGCTTGCGTTTAACCAAACGACTGGCACTGTTATTGGAAGGCCAACTTTACCTTTGGCCGACGGTTCTCTGTCACATGCTGCAGTGGCAACGCATGGACTTGTTTTCATGCTGGGTGGGGTTACACAAAGATGGAAGCAGACAGTTGCTTATCATCTTACTGGAAACTCGTTCAGCAGTGCTGCAGTTCAAGAACAGTTGATTGAAATTATTCAGGAATGTGAAACAATCGGGGTTCGTATAGATGCAGTCGTTAGCGACATGGGTGGTGGGAATATGGCGCTCCGGAGAGAATTTGGCATAGTTGTGGGAAAGCATCTGTGTCAAGAGTGTCTTGTCATCCTGTTGACCAAAATCGCAAGCTTTATTTTATGACAGACACCGCACATTTGCTAAAGAACTTGAGGAACCACCTCACACGTGGTCAATCGATTTTCCTTCCCAAAAATGTGGTCGAAAAGCACAAGCTGCCTTCGAATGAGGTTAACCTTGTGCCGATTCAGAAGCTGGTAGAAATAGACTCTGAACTGCAATTAAACATAGCACCGCACTTGAAACCATCCTTCTTGGACCCAGGACACTATGAGAAAATAAAAGTGGTGCCTGCATTTTCGTTGCTAAATCACGATACTGCAGCTGCACTACGTCTCCTGGTCCAAAGGGGAGGTTTGCCCTAAGAAGCGTTGACAACAGCATGGTTCATAGAAACCATTTATAGGTGGTTCAAAGTACTAACATCACGTACAACAAAGCTTGGCACCAGCAAGTTAAATTATCAGAAATATGAGGACTCACTGATTTTTTTCAAAGGATATGGTAACTCTTTTTACAGATCTGAAGATAGGCTCTCCAGAGAAACACGTGTGGAAGCCTGTGCAGACGGGCATAATTTTGGTGTGTAAAGTTGCATTGGAACTGCAGCTTTATTATCTTAATGAGAAGGGCTTCTTTTTCGTTTTGCTCAGCCGATTTGCCCAAGATTCTCTTGAGAATTTGTTCTCCTCTCTGAGGGCGAAGAATGCAGTACCAAAAGCTCTTCAATTTCGTAGTGCTATTCGAGCTGCTACTTTGGCACAGTTCTTTCGGCACAGTAGAAGTAGAAGCTATGCTATCGACGATGCTCCTTCTCTAGTTGGCATCCAAAATTGCCACGCAAGAGCACCTAACAGCAATGATACAGAAGCTGTTGAATATCCCAGTGATCTCGACATAAGCATGATGGAGCATGAGTCTCTTATTTACCTTGCTGGGTTTGTGGTAAAGAGTGTTGCAAAGCACACAGGGATTTGTGAGCAGTGCAAAACTGCCACAGTGTCGAACGTAGCTAGTGTGCTCACAAAGTTAAAATCCTTCACTGATGACAGCAAGCTCGTATCACCAGGGCCAGCAGTACTTCATTTGCTCGAAACAGCTGAGAATATGTTCAGAGTGAATAGCAACAAGCTTCTGTGCAATGAAGTTACGATTGGTCAACTTGTGGCCACCACTAATGACAGTGTGCAAGCTGTCAATTGTTTTCCACCTTGCCACAACATTCAGGAGAAGTTGCTGAGAGCAATTTTTGAAACCAGAATTAACATTCTTCTGCGGAAAGAGAATATGCGTTTGGCAGCTGATGAAGCTAAAGATGAAAAAACTGGTAGTCGTAGCATTGAAAAGCAGGCTGCTACAACCAATGTAAAATAGTGTGTATGCCTCATTTCTTTCGTGTTTTCCTTCCGTTTTCCTATGTTGCATATGTGGTATGGCCTCTTAACCTAGTCTGTAGGTACAGTACTCACGGATTGAAATGCAGGAATTATGGTCTCAATAACGCACATACTTTTGTTGACACTGCGTTAAGTTCGGGTCATATTGGCGTAATTTCGACTAGAACGTGTATATCAGAGCCAAAATTATTCTTAGAGACTATATTTATCACGACATGACGTGGTTATTTCGAGCAGGAGTGCATACCAGCTATGCCAAAAAAATTGATGTTGCGTTTGAATCCCCAAGTACCGTACATGAGGAACTGCAAGTGTTTTGTCCTATTGTGATTCCATTTCAACAGTAATTACTCATCTTTGATCCGTACGGTTCAGAGCAGATGTTTTCAGTTGCCATCATAATGTCATTGAAATTTCTAACACGTTTGCCCTGTTTGTTTCAGTGTGTACATTTTGGTCCTTTATAAGCAGTTCCCTTTAAGTAGCTTGGGTGGTGTCTCGATCTCAATTACGTTGTAATTCTGTGTGACTGCAGTTCTTGATGAGAAGCTTTGTTAACTTAGCTAAGCCTACTTTTAATATTCTGGGTCAAGTGTTCCTGTTCTTCATTATGTTTCTCGTCACTCGGGAAATTTCGCTTACTTTCTGCCTTGGTGGTTTACCGCCTTAAATTTCTGCTTCAGATGTCAGTGTAGTAATGGTTTTGTTCATTGCCTCTGTGTCTGTTTTCTCGTTTTTCCTCTCTTTGCTTTGCATTTCTTGCCAAACGCAATTCTAAGCGCGTGTATTTTTATTTTGACTTCTGCTAGGTTGGCCTGTGGCTGATTTTCCTCTTGTCTTGAGGCTGAAGCTATTGTTGCCCTATGATTTTACAGCTTTGCACTTGTTGTTGAGGGCAATTATAAGCTCGTGTGTTTTTAGTCCAACTACATCTCGGTTGTCTTCGATTTTAGTGCCTAATTTCGCTCTTCTTCTCTACAGATAGAGCTGTTGTTACCCTCACTAGTCTATGATTAGGTGCGTGGTTTTGCTGTGCCTATTACATCTGTTTTATTATGTCTTTTACGTGTATGTCCAGTTTCATGCCTACATATCTGCATAATATGTTTTGCATATCCCCAGTAGGGGCTTTCCATGTCTACTTCCTATTCCTGTGCTTTCAAAAGTTCAGTATGTGTACTTCATTTCATTCGCTAAATTCCACATGTGGAGTGTTAATCTTGATAAAGGTGTTTGGCACAAATTGCGTCTACTTGTCGCTAGTTGAGAGTGCACCACGAATGCCATCGCTTTTCTTTACTCTTGTCATTGTGATATGCACGTGTAGCAACAAGTCACCGTTAACACATATTTCATGTCATTTATTGTGTACACTGCATAATTATCATGTATGATTGAGGCAGTCCTGCATTTTCATGAAATGTTGAATAAATGTCATGTTTTGTACCCTTCATTCAGTTTTTGCATAGAATCAACTGTACTTGAACTTTGGTGTTCATCAATAAAGTGACATTATGGAATGGGGTTTTCTAATGAATACCAAGCCCTTTTGTTCGCTCGACATATTGCATGCTATTATGATGGCATACGCATAAACATATCATGCCATGAACATCTCAAGGATACGCGTGTACTCAATGCTGCCTTCCCAGACGCAGTCATTCTTATGTATTTATGCCAGGGAAGACCGAGGTGTGATGGATGTTGAGTGGCCTAGAGCCGGTATGTAAGTGTAAAACATTATTCTAAGAGAGATGTATTCTGCTTAAACAATGGGGACAATCATATGTGCAAAGAAGAAACTTCATGTAACACTGGACACAAACGGTATGGACTTCACCAGAACACAGAGGAGAAACATTATTGCACTACCCCAACCTCTGTCCTTGTGAAATGCGAGCTGTTCGTACCTTATAATAATAACCAAGTAGCTTGAGATGCGTTATTCTTTATGGAACAAACTATGCTTACTCATTTTTATTGATTGTATTTTAACACACCTATTAAAAGAATGAAGGCATGGACGAGAACATAGGTAGAAAATTTCATTGGACGCATGCTAGACTAACAACTGCAAGTCTCCAATTGGAATATGTTTTACAGCAATCGCAAATGTTAGTATGGTCGGGCTGCATGCACCCCTTGTATGCAGATTTTTAGGTCCTGTCGAGGAGGTTAAACTCTCAAACTTGTTGGCAGATAGAAGAGAAACGCAGGGAAAAAGGACAAAGTTCAGTCTTCATATATGTTTTATTTGTTGGGTTGCGCTTTCAGCTGCTAGAGAGAGATGCTAAAAAGCACTATGCATGCGCGAACGCTACCTTTTTTGTATTTTTCAGATAGTATTTCGTTTGTTTACCACCTGTCTTACGTGATACTTCTATGGGCTCTATTGCCTCCTCAGCTGCGCTTTCTCTTTTTTCCAATATCAGCGAACTCACGCAGTTTTACACTAGTATACATACCAATATAGCTTATATGCGGACTGTAACAAGCCACGTCTGTCTATATACGCGCACGATGTGCAGTAGTTGTTTAAATTACTGTACATCGAATAATGCGAGCAGCATTTAACCTCACAGACCGAAGAAAGAATCAGCATGGCCATGTGACCTGATTTTGTCAGCACTTGCCAGTAGTATCACATGGCCTAACTCGCCCACGCAGCCGCTTCATGCAATTGACGGTGAACTCGAACTGGTCGGCCCCGCGCCGACAACGTATATCTGAGTCTTTACTTCGGCTGCGCACGGCGCTGTATTAAATATTGCTGCGGTGACCTTTTCAAGCTTTCGGTACCGACGGTCCAAGAAGAGCGTGCCAAAGTCATAGTTGTTTTCGTAGATTTTTCTACAGTAGAAAGGTTGGCTTCTTCGCACGAAACGCTTGCTTTGAAACGTAGAACGATCCATTGCCTGTTTTGCGAAGGGTAGCTAGCTTTCTATTCCTTCGAATCGACCAACGAACGAGTAATCTCGCCACACTAACGATACAAAGAACTGTTCAGCGACGAATGAAATGCTAAGGAAGTGTACCGAATACGAAATACTGGCAACGCCGCACACACGCTGGGGCAGTGATGAAGAATCTCGGAACGATGGCCGCCGTAGACTTTGCTTCTGTGAAGTGAGCGTGCGCTCCCCGAACAGACGCGACCGGCGTACTTTTTCAGCATACCCGAGGCACGGGCCACTCGATGAAAAACGCACGGCGCAGCAGTGCCCGAGCTGCCCAAGCGTCTGGCACATCCAGTGCGCCCGCGTGCTTTCGCATTCGTAGTTTCCTGGTGGACTCTCTAGAGGCGCTGCTGTGGCTGCTGGGAGAGGAGGTAGAGCCGAAGGGGTGCGGTTGGCGCTACTTTAGTTTATTTTTCAGGGACTTTACGAGCGGCGGGAGGACGCACGGACGCGCGTTCATTTCACATGCGCCGCAGCTCTTGCGTGATGCCCGCCGCTCTAGCGGGCAGTGTTGTCTGCGGAAGGCGCCGGTTAACCGCTGTTTTCAGTGGTATCTGAAAGTCCTTCATTTGGCGCCCCGTGCTACGAGGTTCATCATCAATAGCCGCTCGACTTTTATGCGTCTGTACACTGAACTGGTTTTAACATGTATCTTACAACAAATAAGCAACGTTTGCAGTTGCTTTTTGCTTTGTCCTGGCTTTTTAACGTATGGTTCTTGTCACGCACTGATAGAACTGATCATGGAGAAGCAAAAACAAAGAGTTTGCTTGTATGGTTTCATTGTACAGCTGTTCCAGCTAGGTGAATGCTTAAGAAGTGCGAGCGTGTTTTGCGCAGCACTTTCCATGTTTCTCCGATTCATTGCTTTTGCTTTCAGTGATTTAACATTGGGACGCTAAACGTGGTTTCTGTCAGCCCAGTATACACAACTCGCAAAATTTATACCTAAATTTTTGTACCTGTTCGCTCGAGTCAAAATAAGAGTTTTTATAAAAGCTCTAAGTAGTAAGTTTCGGCAGTGTTTGTGGTCACCCTTTGGCTGATGCGAACACACCCTTCATTGGAGTTTGTTGAATGGTCTACATCTCATCTGGCGCTCGAATTGGTATGCTTGCACCCTAAACAGTAAGCCTCTTAGATTTTTCAATGATTCAGTAAAGCACTCCAGGAAGAGTTTCACCAACGGCAGGTAGCATAATATACATGGTACGCTCGTTGTCCCGGTTCTTTGGCTGCTGTATATACACATGTGCGGGGCACAGGTAAAGAACTACGCAGCAATTCTTGCTTTAGCTTGCATTTGCGTCCATAAATGTAGCGGTGGTGAGCAGGAAAGCCAAAGTATCACATCATTTGTGTTGCTGCCCTGGTGCCTGAAATCAACAGCTGTTCTTCACTATCTACGCAGTGTATGTTGTGCTCGTGACTGAACATCTATTTTCGCCTAGCCATCCGCCCATTCCTGCACTGAATGTCACGGAGAGCAGCTGGCCAGTGTGGCAGGACCTGTCGACAGCCTGCAAAGTTGAGCACTCTGCGGTGCAATTACTCACTGGCAGAAAAGTGTCGCAGAGGACGCGGACAAGTCAGCCAGGGTTTCAGTGAGAATTCAAGGTGTTGTTGAAGGGGAGAACAGAAATAAAGGCCTCTGATGAGTGCTTTATTTCCCCGAAGCGTGACAAAAAGCTTCGCACCCCTTCTTTGTGGAGTCAGATCACGAAATTCCTTTTCAGTGACCTGTGTGGAATGCTACTTCTCAAGTCCACTACCGTAGAAGCCGTCCTTGCTCTCTCGTTCGTGTGAAGCCTTTCATCTATGCACCGCGACACCAAATGTTATCATTTGTTAAACCAGCAACAATTGCTGCGACATAATATAGTTATTGAAATAAAATTAATGTTATATAAATGTTATTGAAATAAAAAAGGCACTGCACGCTATTCACACTACGGCGAAAGCATCGTCGAGAGCAACGAAAGGAAAACAGCTGCACTTCGACTTCACCAGTGAACATGGCCAGTTCAAGCCGCGACGTTTAATTTATGGATGTATGCAAGTTCGGCAATTTCTCCCTAAAGAATGCTCTTCTTATGGTTCTTGCGGAAATCCTTCATCTTGACGTCCCAAAGAAGAGATCGTTTCAACACTTCTATCAGCGACTTGTTGAAAGCAGTGCGAAACGTTTGTGAGCCGGGGAGAGGACGGATGTCGTCTACTACTAAGTCGGAGCGAGTTGTTCTGTGGAACCAGTTCCTCGCAGCGCGCGCGTCAACTTCTCGACTCCACCCCCGTCTCACGTGTCAAACGACGTCACTGGTCGCTCTGCCGCTTGTGACGCTAGCGAATTTTTCCAACTCGAGCGAATTTCACAAGGACGTCTAGTCGCCGCGGTACAAACCTGTTTTGGCCTGGCGCGGCGGCTGCCGCTCCGCCCTTGGAGCAAAATCGCTTGCATGTGAAACAAGCTTTAGCCTTGCGTGGCGGCTGCCGCTCCTGCTCTTCGAGCAAAATCCCTCGCATGTGAAACAGGCTTGAGTTTCGGCAAAGGCGCCATGTGTGCAGACTGTGAGGGGGCGACGGGGACGACGACGCCCAAGCAGGCATACAAAAGCTGCGCGCATTAGAGAAGCGCTTTTTCGAATATGTGTCCAAGTCGCCGATGGCGATAGAAGCTAATGAAAAGAAGTGAATACGGGGGGGGGGGGGGTGTACCGCCGAAGAGCAAAAAAAATTCCCAGGAGGTAATATGGGTATGCCGCTGTCGTTCCGCATGACGGATACTGAAGGCATAACGCCCCGGTTGTATGAAGAATAAGAGACCAATTTCGGGTCATCACAGTCTCTACAAGTACAGAGTGGACCTTTTCAGAAATAGAAGCGCCGCGCTTTCCCCTCCTGGAGCGGAGTGCCACGAGGACCGAGCTGACAACGCTATATTGCTTTTCCCTGCTTTCATCGCGTGCCGTGAGTGATTTTGGCTGACTTAAAGCCTGCTGTTGTGAAGAAACGGCTACTTCTGAGCGTTTCGACTTTCATGTTCATAAACTAGACCGTGTTGTTCGTCCCAAATAGCCAGACAGAATTATCACTGAACATGCCTAACAAAAAGGAAAGCGGTGGACGAACCTGTTCTGTTCTTGGCGGTGATTAGTTAAGACGCCAAAGACACCGAACGTTTCGTCTCGATGCTCAGTGCTACTTTAGGACTTGAATTTTTGTCATGCTGCATCTAATATTGGTGACCTTTGTTAGGATGCCTGTGTTCTCATTTGCTGTGGTTATGGGGCTTGCATTTTACACTTGAAGCGTACCGTGTAATCAGTGCGCAAATAATTAAGGTGGGAACCTAATGCATTTTATCCAGAACTCACAGGGTCACCTACCTTAGGCGACTCGAAGACGAAGGTCATCTTCTTCTCAGTCCATGGATGAACTGATTCTGCCCCGCCGGTCCATTAGTGTCAGCAGGATCTTGGCATGGCTGAAATGATGCACATCCGTCTTGTATCGCGGCTGAAGGAGGGAGAGAACACCCGTGTAGCTTGGTGCATGCCCTGGGCACGCCCTGGTGCGGATTGAGGGGGCTATAGTGCCCCTTTTGCGCCCCCCTGCCGACGCCCATACCAGCCACCATCCACACCACCCTTCGAAAGCTTGATACGCCGGATGAGGTAGGTTTGGCGCAGCCTCTAGGTTCGGTGGAAGAGGGAGCTTTATTTTGCATCGCCTCCGTGATCAGATCACCTTTGACCAAGCTAGGATGTGATGTGCAGACATGATCATCTAAAATAACATGACTTCTTAATGATCTGGCAATTGTTGGTGACGTTTGAGGTCATATATGACTTCGTCATCACGTGATGTATTTTCCAATCACTCGATGCCACCGACGCATAAACGGTCCAATTACACGTTTCAATTACACGACTGAAGCAAAAAAAAAAGAATGTGGATTTCACCTTCAAGTCGTCTTCGGCGAACTTGTAAATAGCTCGAAGAGTTCCTTTATTCCTCTCTTACATAGTGTTTACTTTGCTGTTGACGTGCCTGGATATGTTCTTTCGGTCCTAGTTGTTATTCACCACAAACCTAGAAACCTCCCCTATTTCAGTTCGCGCATCTCATTTTTTATTTCCCTGTGTCAACGCAATGACTTCTAGTAGTAGTTTTATTGTTATCGATCTGTTATCGATACAAAATCGACACTCACAGCCAACTTCTTTCACAATGCCAGCTGACGTAGGCGCTACTGCGGCCTTGTATACCTTTCCCGCACTGACTGAGGCTTCCACCAGTGTTTTCAAAGCCACAGTCTCACAATTATCATTTTTGCACAGCAGTAGTTATGAACTTTTTCTGACTTGAGCATTCCTTGACCAGGTACTGAGTGCTTATCAGCATCATGAAAATGCTCATGCTGCGGAATTTACCCTTCTGAATGCGCCTGTGGTGAGTGCTTCAGTTGTTTTGTTCAAGGCGCTTTCGGGAAAAGTGATAGGAACGGTTGTATGTTTCCGGCAGCTTTGAGAGGCATGTGCATCGAGACGACAAATTACTAAATCAGCATAATCATAAACTGTAATAAAGCACGAAAGCTCGGGAGCTCGAATGGTGACTATGCTGGCCGCGTTAGTTGCAGAATAAACTCGGCTGTTCACGCTGAGCGCGAAGTAGTATCAACACAATAATATAACCGGGAAATTTTGGGTCAACACACAAAATGCAGTGGCCACGCATATAGCGTTTGCTTAAAATTATCTATAGGGGACCCTGGCACTGCGATCGTTCAGCGACCATAACACCGATGGGCATGTACACGGATTTGCCTAGTCTTCGCAATTGCGGGTGGCGAATCGATCTTGTGACTTTGTTTATTGCTGTGTTCCGGTTTTGTTTCGAAAGAAAAAGCGGACGATTTTGAGCTTCGTTACCCGATTCCTATTGGTAAGCCTACAGGGTAAAGGTCGCGAAGCGCAACTGCTGAACATTTGCCGATTCGTGACAAAGCTGCTTCAAGACGCGCGAAGCCAAAAGGAACATAAATACGAAGGCTATAAGGGCAAACCCGTGTACCACCCATAATTCCCCTGATCGCTGAAGCCCCATGCATTGCAGCTCCCATAGACACTAGCGCCAGAGTTCCCTCTCGTGTATATATAAGAAACTATATGGTCACACATGTAACGAACGGTGTGACCGAGGAGGGGCCACAGGCTGTCACCCAAGTTCAGGAGAGGCAGAAACTCTTGAGAGGCTTCTTACTTTGAAGAACACGTTTTGTTTGCACATTTACAAGAGCATAGGCGTACACACGTGCCATTACTGAGACACAAGAGTGCCAGTGAAGGCCAGAAAGAGCTCTAAGCGCACACGCGACGCGCTTTTCATATTCTTATCTGCGTGTACGCGCTTCTCGTTTGGTACGGACGGGGTCGACGGCGATGCGCGTTCCCTGCACGTACAAACCTTGCGTTAATGCAGGACGCGGACCGCGTTTGGACGGCACGTCGACGACCGTTTCTTGCAGGCCGAATGCTTGCATTGGTAGTTATAGGGTAGGCAAACATATGAATATTTTTTGTGTCACTCCTTAGAATTAAACATCAACGCAAATCCTTTCCTTTGCGTACAAGGTATGTGCTATATAAATATTTCCATGTTGCCAGTGTTCGAAACATTTGAAAATATTTCAAAAATAAATAAAGAAGCCTCCAGATGTCTCATTTTGCCCAACCTGCGGGGCAAAAGGAGACGCTGAGTGGGACAAAATAAGACAGTGTTTAGAAAAAATGCCACCCGTATCTTTCCACGGGGGGCGGGGGGGGGGCACTCGAGTAAACGTGCCACAGAGTGGGGGGGGCGCCGCGTGAATTTCGACTAATTGGGTATGTTTGTGAGTGCGTAATTGTTATTTCACCATTCTTATTTTTGTTTAATGAAATAAGGAGAAGCGTTGCCTTCAACGTGAAGCTAAAGCCAAGTAAAGACGCCCTTGACTAAATTGTGCCACATATGCGGGGTGGCCAGTGAATGGTTGTGCACTGCGAGCAGACGTTTTTTCACTATCAAAAGCTACCTGCACCAGCCTTGCGAGGTGAGAAAAAAAAAGGGGGGGGGGGCGTATTGCGGGTGTCTTCCTGGGCATAGAGTTTCCTAAAATTAACTGGAGGGGACTCTATCACCGCGATCATTCAGCGACTATGGGAATGATGAGTAGTAAACGCATTTCCCTACACTCTTAGAAAAAAAGTGGTAGTACTTGCTAACTTTGGGGTAGTAATGGTTTGTCACATATGTTACAACCCTGACAGTAAGCGCAGTTAGTAACGGCGAGGAGGTAACGGTTACCACCTTTGCTGTTACTACCAGCATTTAGTAACTGTTGCTGCCCTAGCCGTTACCACCAATGGATAGTAACTTTTAAAGGTTTCAAGACAAAAAAAGTAGTAGGGATACTTGTTCATTCATTTTAACATTATTCCTTTACTAGTAATGTTGGTCAATCATTGTCTCATTACCAGACAGCTTCGCGTAAGGGAGAGTGGTGTGCCATGAATGTGAAGAAGGAATAGACCAAATAAGTTCACTACTTTTACGTATCCACGTAGTAAAAACTGAGCATGGGGTATATATAGCCTCTAATTTGCAGGGGCATGTTTGGCACAGGGGAGCACGTGTGTTTCAGGATTAATTATAACTAATTTAAACCTATAGCACTATAATATACTACATGGTTACTTGTGTTTGGTGACTTAGCACAATAATTTTAATCAACATTAGTTTGAAAAATTATATGCTATATTCATTTATTATAAAAGAGCCACAAAAAGGCATTATGTACAGTGGCTGGAACAAGGTACCGAATTCGATCTCGGTGGATTTGAATGCTTCACATGGCTAATATATCAGCGTTTAAAAGGTAATAATCGTTGTTGGGGTTTGACGCGCCAAACAATGATAATATTTGGAGACACGCTGCAGTTGAATAACTGTGACCGTCTGGTTATTTTGATCTGCCGGTCTTGTGCTGTAATTTACTAAGTTTGCTGTAATTGCCTATTACAACGTGTGTAGCACTTGCTTATGCTTCTTTAACTTGTACTTCTCCGTTTCGACAATATCAGAATGACGTTTACAAATCTCGGTTGAGTAATTTAAAACAAAAATTATTTTCTTGATCTATGGATACCCTCTGCGTCATTTTTCCATTTAATTATAATACGTCGAGACAATTCCTTGCATAAATTATCATAATCGCATTCACACACTATATTTTAATATATAGTCAAAAGCCGGGTAGCAAAGAGGTAGTAACGTGGCAAGAAAGGTAGTAATGACTGCAGTTACTACCGCTTTCATCCCAGTTACTAACTCTTTACTGAGGTAGGTAGTAAACAGGAAGCAAAGAGCTAGTAACGGTTGCAGGTAGTCACTGTTTACTAACGTAAGAAGTAAACAGGTAGCAAAAGGTTAGTAACGGCCGAAGAAAGGTAGTAAGCGCTGCTGTTACAACCTATTTGCTTGCAGTTGCTACCTTTTTACTAACTTTTCTTAAGAGTGTAGTCTTCGCACTTGCGGATGGTGAATCGTACTTGCGGCTTCGTTTATTGCTGTGTTTTGGGTTTGTTTTGAAAGAAAGATTCAACCCTTTTGAACTTCGTGACCCGATTTGGAAAGGTAAGTCTAAAAGAATAAGCTAATAAAGCGCAACCGCTGAACATTTTCAGATTTTTGTTTCGTGAGAAAACAGCTCCAAGCCACGCGAACACACACGGAGCCAGAAGCAGGCCAGAAGTACGAAGATTAGACAAATATGTGTACTACCCATCATTCCCATGCTCACTGAAGCGGCACGTCCCCAGGATTCCGGCTCACGAGCAGGAGGCGCGCTTTCCCGCACGGTGGCGCTGGGGCTCCGCGTCACTGTATGGGACCAGAGAAGAAAACGACAATAACTCCTCTCCCTTTCTGATTTCCTCATTGCTCTCACGTTTTCAAGTAGCTACTGTATGAAACTTTCTTTTGCCGGAGTTACAGTACCGTGGTTGCAATAGTGCGAGTTCTTTAGCTTATTAAATGATATTGCATAGCGCCTATGGGCGCTCTCAGAAATATCGGTTGTTTTACCACATTTGAATCGCTGCCCTGAAGACGTGCTTGAAGATATCAGATTGCTTTCTGGGATTTAGGTACTGACATATGTCTAGTTCATGATGGTGTATAGCGTGTTTGATTCGCGGGGTAAAAAAAAGTTCCCGGCCAGTTTTGTTCAGGGTGCGACAGCTACCCAGCCCTCGTAGCTCCATCTAGCGTTGAGATGGTTTACAAATGGTGCCACGTAAAAATTGAAATAGGGTGCGCGTGAAAAGAGAGGATTCCTGTGGAAGGTACTAATGACCCCGCGAAACGATAATTATGGTTCGTTGAGGTAAATATCTGTAGTATAGCACATCAATAGGATATTGTTAAAAAGGACGAAACGCGCGTTGCTGAACATCCAGTGTATGTACGACATAAACCCCTCAATTTACAGCACATTCTCGAGTTTTACAGGTTGCATAGTAGATTTAGCTATCTACTAATCAGTTAATTAGTGCTAATTAACGAATGCATCTTAGGTTTGGCTTTGAAAGCGCGAGTAATATTCACCGGGCGCGGTATTACGGATGGTATTATCAACTCGCCGTCTGCGCCGCTTAAATCCGGCAGGCGTTAGGGATCCGTCCTCGGGCCTCTTTTCGGTTTATATCAATAATGCCTCCCGTGATATTGCAGCAAATCTAAAGTTTTTTGCAAATGCCTGCGCGCTTTAAAGTGGTTAACGCATCCAGCGACCAGGTTCTTTTAAATACCACTTTTAGGATTCAAGATTGGTGCACAAAATGACAGATGATTTTTAACGCGAGAAAAACTCTGGCGATAATCATGACCTGCAAAAAAGATCCACTAAAATTCCAATACAACCTAGAATCAACTTTTGTCCTTTGTCTCACAGTATACCCACCTTGGTCTTGTTATCACATCTAAATTAAGATGAAACCAACATGTTTGTTATACTGAGAAAATGGCTTTGAATATACAAGGGTACCTAAGACGGGCACTCGCTATGGCATTCGGCAAACCGAAATGACTGCATGTGAAACGCACGTAATACCAATACTCGAATATTCATCGGCTGTCTGGTACCCGCACACGCAAGCTAACACAGATAAACTTGAATCAATACAGCGAAAAGCTGTAAAATTCATATTGAATAACTAAAAGTAACACATCTCCGTTAGTTCTTCTGGAAGGCGCTAAACTAGAAACCTTGGAATGGAGACGTTATCGCGAAATAACGAAGCTGTTCTATCGCATATATATTAATAAGCTGGCAATACAAAAAAAAAACAAATTATATCGAACCAGTTTTGCGCCACAAAACGCGTGCCTCCAATCTCGAAAGAGTGACTGAGCCCCTACATACGGGTACCTTTTTTTTTTCAACAAGCAGAGAGCGAAACAATACGCCACCAGAGATTTTTGAAATTGTCGATCTCAACTAGTTTCTTCGTGCGTTAGCTGTCTCACATGGCTCATAACTACACCTTTATATATTTACAGTGCGCTTCATTTTAATACCCATCTTGATCAGACTGATTGCTTGAGGTTCAATGCCTCGCTTCGGCACGATTCTTAAATGCTTCGATTCTGCAATGTCTCACTTCTTAATATTGCCGACATTATTTTTGCTACAGTTAATGAGTTCTTTTTTACTTTTTTACCCAAACAAAATAACCTAGTGGACACTGTATTTATATTTTTTTGTTTTATTTAGTGTCATATGGCCATTCTTGGGATTGTGGACCATGTTTCATGTCGCTTCCATTTTTTTGTTTCGCGGTTTGAATTATCGCGCTTTCGTTCAACACTATCTATACTGCTGTACCTCCTACACAATGTTGCGTTCACTGCTCCACACACCCTGCCCAATGTCCGGCGCTCGACCGGCACTTTTTCTCTAAAATAAATAACAAATCTTAAAATAATTAAATCCACTTCCTTTTTTTTCATTGCGCAACTCTCCAATTCAATGATAGAAATTAAAAATATTAAAAAAAGTAAGTTAAAAGAGAGATATATAATGCTGAAAGGCGGGGAGGTTCAATTTGTTGGGAACAAATAACCCTATTTGCATTGTGTTATGTCCATGGTAGCCATAATACCAAGCGTACGTAACAGGGAACTGAGTTTATTACTTTCAAGAAAGGCATTTGCACGCAGCACGGTCCAAGTGGTCCAAGAGCTGGCTTTCGAGTCCACTGTGGGCCATAAATGGGGCGAGGAGCACAAAGGACAGGCAACCAGTCCCGATAGTCCGTCATTGCCCCGATAGTCCGTCACTCCCCGGGCGCGCGAATTCCAGTATGGGGGGGGGGGGGGCGGTTAAGGTGGAGGGCAGGGTGCATCCCTACAACCCTGGAAGCGGCAATGCCCGGTCTAAAGCCTCTCTATGCGTTTTCTGGTAGAAGCCGCGATGGAGGGGCTTTAACTTCAACAAACCAAAACTCCGGCTGAAAAGTTTTTTTTTTTTTTTTTTATGGCGGCTGCCGTTCATTCGAAATTCTGTGAAACTGGCGGGCGACCCCTGGTTGTCCTTTGTGGAGCTACCGGCACCACGAGGCGTCTTCCTAATCTAATGTAACCTTTCAAGGCGGTTCTGGCAGAATGGCTGAGATATGTGTTCGCAGCTCGTAAGGAAACATGAGATTCGCCGATACCTGGCCCGTCTGGCCCATTGTGAGTTGCTTGACAAAAAAAAGTGCAATGCGCCGTTGTAATGACCCCGCAGAGTATCTTGCAAGAGCACGTTTTAGCTCTAGCACGTAGCGTTTGGCCTGTACGTTCGTGGCTGGGTGGTTCGGTGCAGATTTCACCACTGTGATGCAGTTGTCACTCGTAGCATTTCTGTATTTTGGCTGACAGGAACGCGATTCCGTTGTTTGAAACCATTTTGTGGGGTAATACAAAAGTTTCGAATAACAAGCGCAGGAAATCGATGGCAGCTGTCGATGTTGTTCTGTTCACATGGCGACTTTCAACCCATTTACTGTAGGCACAAGAATGGGACAGCAGCGCAAAACTTGCGAACGAACCAGTGACTAGGAATGCTGCTATCTCCCGGGATAATCACTTGACCAGTGACTACACGTGGGCGATGATAGCTGAGTGTCTTCTTTTGAAAAAAAATATTCCGGTTTCCTGACGAATGTACGGGGCATCCAATTGTTTTCTCAAGTTCTTGAAAGCTTTTATAATAAATTTCTGTAACATAGCCTAGGCTTCTGTAAACACAATGTTCATGAAGCTTTCATCATATTGTAGCTGCCTTAAGCATTTAGCTCAAAATGGTTCATTATTATTTATTGGTTTCTTTTTTATTTGTTCGCTGTGCCAGCAGTGTAGCCAGAAACTTCTTTCGAGTGGAGGCTTTGCCGTTCCTTATGCATGCTGGTGCATCTCATTGCATGTGTATGTGTACCCAAGCAACCCCCCCCCCACCCTCACCCCAGCACTGCCTACGCCAGGGTCTGTGCGATTTTTGCAGCTGAAGTGAGTTCTGACACCAATAGGACGCCCAAATTGAGCATTCTTATGGTTTTATGCTTGAAAGAACTGGAAGAAGTTACTGCAGTAGCAATGTTTGGTCGGTGATAGGCTCTATCTCATAAAGAGAAAATTGTTGCTGAGGCTCGATAAGGACAAGAAATGAAAGTACTTGTGAATTTTTTATTTTTTATACTTTGTTTGATTGTATACAAAGTGCATTTATTACTGATTACTGTGCTTGAGCATATGTTCCTTACTTCTGTTATGATCTTGGCATTTGCATCTGTTTATAGGTATAATTCGTAAATTTGTGCACGCCATATTTTTTTATGTTTGTATTTAGATATGTATATAGGTTGCGCACATTTTTTTGGCGACTTTTGTGTTTGATTTCTCGCACATTTATTTCAATTGTGTGCACAATGAATGTCTAACAATTTTTCTATTTGTTAGGCACATTGTGGAAATAGATCATAATAGAGTTTTACAAAATAATTTTTTTATAAAACGAGCTGCGTTGTATTTTGCATGTGCATTTCCGTATACCGAAGACAGCTAGCTCTATTGAGACTATCACTTCACACAGGCACTTTACCTTATCAGTGGAAGGTATAAGGGAGGCAGTTCCACTTCTCAAATCAGGTAAAAAAAGCTTAACGACCAAATATCGGCCCATTTCTTTTACCAGCACGTGCTTCTAACTATTGTATAATACTTCGTAATCAAAAGCACCCTCAATTTTTTTAATAACATCTTCTTTTTGCCTTCACAACATGGTTTTAGGAATTCATAATCATGTCAGACTCAACCTGTACCTTTCACTGATCTAATTCTTGATCGTTCATCATCCGCTGGCTGCATTTGTTTTAGATCTTGCAAAAGCATTTGATAAAGTGTGTCATAAACTTCTCACCCACAAGTTACTGAAATTAAATCTTGACATTAACCCATTAAAATATGTCGGATGCTGTCTTGCTAATCACTTACAGTACGTGGCTGCTTACGGCTACAGTTCATAAATGTTCCATGTTATCTCAGGAGTGCCCCAAAAGTTCGCAATTGGTCTTTTGTTGTTTCTATTATATATTATTGGCCTACCCTCTAAAGTAGCTTCTAATATCCACACTTTTGCTGATGAATGCGACACTTTTACAGCAGTTACTTCAAACGACTATTGTAATCGTCTACACTCCGGTTTAAATAAAATATCTAACTGGTGCAGCTTGTGGCTAATGGAACTAAATATCAACTTATGTACAGTTAAGCATATATTTAGGTCACCTAACTCTTCTCGGGTATACTACTTAACTAATTTCCCTTGAGATCAAGTAACCTCACACAATACTTAGGTATGGTATGCATATCACATCCACTCTTACTATACGCATGGGCTTGTAATAGTGCAATGGTATTCTCCTCCTACACCCGGTGCCCTACTCAAGCCAGGGTGTAGGAGGAGAATACCCATTTGACAGGCAGACGTTTTTTTGTTATCTCGTTGAACGCGGGCAAGGGTTCCTCTCAAGGTAGGCGGACTGCGGAGGCAGCATGGTCCTCTGGCGTCGTCATCCGCGCAATGAAGATTCGGCTAACGCCTTCCTCAAACCACATTCCCACAAATACAAACGACACGGGGGGGGGGGGAAGGGGGGTAGGATGGACGGCAACCATGGTCAGAGGTTCAGCCGAGCTCCCAACGAAAGAGAATGAACATTTTTCTGTTTGCAAAGTCTACCCCCCCCCCCCCCTTTTTTTTTCTCACAATAGTCGGCTTGACGGAGGGATAATCATTACCGCGGGAGCAGGTTTTTCTTGCCGAAGTGCCGGTGTGTGGACAAGTACGGAGGAGTCAAAAGCGTGTCCGAGTCGGATACGTGGCAGGATTCCGACACTGCTTTCGGCAGAGATAACCACAGCATGCAGCAGTGACCCAGTGCTTCCATTTCGGACTCGCTCACTACACATAAGGCTTTATGCTGGCTGCTCTTCATCTCATCATATTTTGGTTCTGGTTTTACTGCGCATTTGCTATTGAACATTCTTTTTTTTGTATTCCCTTTCTATGGTGTGCCTGGATGTTTATTCACTCGTGTTCTTACCAATAAAATGGGCACACGAGAGAGGTTTTGCTACATTATTAATTTCATTACAATAAAGATTGGCAGATCCCACGTACAGTGGGAATCGATGATATGCGAACCATGCACGAATGAGAAATGTTGATATGTCTCTTTGAAATCAGCACAACGTCACGAGGTGGAAGTAAATGATGCCGTACATGACTTCCGTGTCATGATTATCATGTTTGCATGTGTCGTTTACCTTCGTCATCTGTTGATGTCGCGTGATACCAAATTTAGTATATGTGGAGCTAGCAAACCGGCCGTGAGCACACTCTGAGCATGGTACGTTGACATGTTTCTACATGACACGCGTGTCAAAATTATCATGTTTCCACTAGTCATATACTTTCGTCATTCATTGACGTGACGTAACACAGAATTTGGAGTACGTGGAGCTAGCAAAACGGTGGCGAGCGCATCATGAAGGGCCCAATATACTCCCATGTAGCGTTGACGCTCGAGCACACTGGGCACAGCGACGCTACGTTAGCAAAACGCGAGCACTGTATAGTCTGACGCCAGGCGCGACCAGCGTGCGTCGGTGCCACCCGATGGCAACTGGCGTGAAATGCGACATATTGCATTTAGTGCCGATGCGTTACCAAGACAACACTGCGTATCCCTCTTTTCATTATGGAGGGACGCCGGACGCGCTGAAACGCGCATGCGTCAAAGCAACGCAGCGCGCCTGTCAGTAGGCGCCTGGCGTGGCAACGCCAGCGTGACGCGACAAAATGAACGCCGGCGAGCACGCGCACCGCGTCACGTCGAATTGTACTGCCGCCTTGACTTTGGCATGTAGTCATGTTATCACATGACACGCATGTCATGATTATCATGTTTGCACCAGTCACATACCTTCGTCATCCATTGGCTTCACGTAATACCAAACTTGGCATATGTGAAGCTAGCGAAACGGCCGCGAGCGCATCATCAGTGTGGCATGTATTCATGCTGTTACATGACACGCATGTCGTGATTATCATGTTTGGATGTGTTATTTACCTATGTTGTCCGTGTGCGTCGCGTAATACCGAGTTTGGTACATGTGAAGCTAGCGAAACGGCCGCGAGCGCATCATGAGCGTAGCATGTATTCATGTTGTTACATGACATGCATGTCATGTTTATCATTCTTGCACCAGTATCATACCTTCTTCATCTATTCACGTCTCGTAATACCAAATTTGGTATATTTGACGCTTCCGAAACGGCCGCGTGCACATGATGAGCGTGGCATGTAGTCATGTTGTTACATGACACGCGTGTCATGATTTTCATGTTAAGTGTGTCGATTGTGTTCGCCATGCAATCATACTATACGATACCAGTTTTGCAACATGTCATGTGAACGAAACCACCGCAAGAGCTACAAGACCATGAAATGTAAATCATGACATTCATGACATACATGTCACGATTTTCATGTTACTACCAGTCAAATATGTTCTTCATACAGTCTTGTTATGCCATGCAAATTTTGGTATTGATACCAATATCAAAACGGCCAGAAGAGCTAAAAGTAGTAGGCGGCTAGATAGATAGATACGCTTAAAGTCGCCGAAGTTCGCTAAGAAATGAAGAAAGGAAAATACGAAGAAAAGAATGACAGGGAGGTTAACCAGCCTATAGGCAGCTGGTTTGCTACCCTTCGCATGGGAGGGGGGTGGGGGAGATGAAATATAGAGAGCAGAGGGGGAAGAGAGATAAGCACATTACATTCGGCAGCACACGCACGCACACTCAGTCATAGTCCAGTCTTGTCTTTCGCGGTGTGTGACATTGCTGTTACAGCCGCTTGTTCAAGTCCGTGTCGCGTAGGAATTTCAACCGAGCTTTCGTCGCCTTCTGTTGCAATATCTTCTCTCGGGCACTTGACAGAATAGTGTCCACAGACATTTGGCTGTTGTCAATGTGCGCAAAAACGGACGCCAGTGACTGTCTCTGGAGGTCATACGACGGACAGTCGCACAGGATGTGGTGTAGCGTGTCTTGGCAACGACAGGCATCGCAGAGAGCTTTGTCGGCCATTCCTATGACAAAGGAATAAGATTTTGTAAATGCCACACCAGCCACAAGCGATGAAGAAGGGTGGCTTCTCTTCGGTCGAGCCCAGTGTGCATGCGGAGAGCCATCAAAGAGGACAGGTGTTGTTGACGATTCGTCTCGTTGCTTGGTGGGCACCATAGTGAAAACGTGATTTCACGCGCAAGTCGTCGAAGATTACTGGCAGCATTGGTCCGCGAAAGTGGTATGGCTTCTTCTCGTGTTCCTTCAAGAGCTGCCCGCGCGGCACTATCGGCATGTTCGTTCCCTATGGCGCCGCAGTGACTTGACAGCTACTGAAACGTAACATGATGCCCTTTCTCTTGTGAAGTGTGGAGGAGGCATCGAATTTTGAAAACAAGCTGTTTGTACGGAGCGCGACACAGTGCTGAGAGCACAGATTGTACGGCAGCCCTTGAGTCGCTGAAAATCGACCATTGTTGCGGTGGTTCCTGACTTACCACACAAAGTGCAGCACGCAAAGCAGCTTGTTCCGCTGCTGTAGATGCCGTGGAGTGGTCAGTCCTAAAGCTGATGGTAGCACATCTTGCTGGGACAACCACTGCAATGCTTCGCATTTATTATTGTGAGATGAACAATGCGTGCGTGTGGGCGTGTCCACCCTCTCTATATGTAAAGTTTATTAGATCTTGTAGTACCGCTCAAGCTTCGTGATGCTTTTCAGGCCACGTGCAGTAGTTTATTCGTGTTTTAGGCCCGTAATTTATTACTGAAATATTTTGAATTTCTGCTTGAAGCTTTTCGGCATTGTTATTGCCGTGCATGTGCTGCAAATGACCTACGGTAATTGCGAATCAACCTAACCTTATTTTTTGGTGAATTAGAGAAACATAGTGGGAGGGGTGGCTTTACTATTAGTCTCCTAATTCCGCGTTTTCGCCGGACCGCCTAACATTATTTTTGTTTTCTTCGGGACCCTCTTTAGTCAGACTTTAACGTGTATTTCTTCTACATCTCCAAATTATTTTTTTCGTGAAGCATCGCCGGCATTACTAAAAAGTGCGATATTGTACGGAGAACTGAAATAACAAAGATATTATACGTTAAGCCTTATTATTTTGTTTTTGTTCTACTTTTTAATATTAATAAAGTGCCGCGAATCCAATTCAAGAGCTTCTAACTCTTACTGAGCGCATTACCAATCATGATTTTCTTGCTTTTGTTGAGGTATACTGTGGTTATGAGGTCGTTTAAAGCATGTAATAAACTGTTAAGTAGCATAGGCTACTACGAATATGAGTATTGCTGATGACACTCTCTTTTATCATATTTGTACTTACGTCATTGCCGTAAGCGTCTGCTTATATGTAAATATTCGTGTTTGTTTATATGTTGATTTTTTCAATTTGTCTGGGGCAGCACAATGTACGGAACTTTTCTTCTAGAGGGGGAGGAGAAGCAGGTGTTTAACCATACTTCATTATGTCCATGCGTGTAGTTTGTATGTGTGCGAGGCACTGCGCCGTGCTCCCGACCGGGTTGCAGAAATTAGGTGCCTTTTCTCATCTTCTAACCACTACCACCACCACATAAACACATGCATCCACGCACTCCCGCCTTGGCCAGGCGCCCGTAGAATTTTCGCAGCTGTGGTTAGTTTTGATAGTAATGAGGTGTTCATAGCACTACCATGATTCTATGCTTGAGAGAACTGAAAGACGTAGCTTTATTAATTTATGGCCCCGAAACGGTGATAGGATCTTTTTCACACCAAGAAAAGTGTTGAGGCTTGATAAGGACAAAAAACAAAAGTACTTTCAATGTAATTATTTCATTTTTTCGTCCTTTGTTTTGAATATCTCCACAGTGAATATAACATTATATTGTGCATGCATATACGTGCCTTGTATTTTTATGATCTTGACATCCGCATTCGTTTGCAGGTAAAGTTCGCAGATTTGCACAGCATAATTTTGTACATTTTAATCGAGACATGCATATATGTTTCACACAATATATTGAGGTGCTTGTGTTATTCAAGAAAACTTATTTTTTATTGATTTATTAAGAACACACAATAAGTATCCAAAGATGTTTACATTTTTAGACACATTACAAAATATATTTGCAGCGCATGTTTGATTACAAATCAACTGCGTCGTATTTTGCAGGTATGTTTCTTGCTATAGGCCACCACTCTATCAATGACAGAAATATTTCACTTTTCTGGGATTATTTTACAGGCTCAATATTTTCGGAGTATTTTACATGACTCAATTCTACAAATTGACTACAAATTGAGTACCTATTGGATTACTACAAATTGACTACAAGTTTGGTTACTGTGATTCAGTTTGTGGTGGCATCTATAAAACTCCGACGACAGAAAGACTCATAAAACATATGAGTGACGACATCACTGCCGTCTATTCCTATATATGCTCGAGTACAAGTGTTTGCTCAGTATTATACACTGCACCATGATTCAGAAGCATAGCCTCAGAGGGACGGGACTTGGACAATGTCGGTAAAAGAAGGATACATAGTTCCCACGCTGAGTGATAACACCTTCACATTTAGGATATTTTGTGTGCGCCACGAGTTTTACTAAGCACACAGTGCTCTAGTAGATTCCTCAAGGCCTTCAACGTGCCCTTTGGTGACGTTCAGGATGGTAACTATATGTGGATGAGGGGGTTCTGACCACCACCAGATTTTTTGGTAATGCTTTAGCTTTTCGGGTGATACAAAAGTATCTCCACGCCTTCATATTGACCAACGTTGCCAAAGTTAGCCGATTTACAAAAACCCAGGCGGGTGTGCTTGAATTCCTTCAATTATTTCTTTGTAGTACCACCTTCCAAGACAAGCACGCTCCATGAATGACGATGGCACGAACGCAGACCAATTGATTACACAAAGTATATATCTGCTACTTCAGGTGCTTATTAGCAAAGCAAAACACACACACACACACACACACACACACACACACATATAAATAAATAAATATATATATATATATATATATATATATATTTATATATATATATATAATGAGATATAACAGACAGTAATGCCAAGGAATGTACAGGGGAAGTTATTAACATTAATGGAATGTAAATAAGAAGAAAGAAAAGTGGATGAAAAAATTACCAACTGTAAGCAGGAATCGAACCTACGACCTTCGAATTACGCGTTCGATGCTCTAACCACTGAGCTATTACAGCGGCACTCCCTCCATCCACTTTTTTGGGTTTATCTGTGAATTTGAAGTAGGAGCGACAGTCAGCGCCATCTATAAGCCAAACAACGAGTGTGAAAACACTCTTATGCGCATGTTTGGCGTCACGTAGCACGTGAACTTATTATGAGCGGGCAGCTGATTAATTGTCCCTCTTATACAACCTAAACACACCAAGTCTGCCAGTACGAGACCCTCGTTCAATGAAATAAGGGAAAGAAGTGTATACCTAAGGGCTCGTTTTTCCGTGTTTTTAACACAATAATAATGAGATATAACAGACAGTAATGCCAAGGAATGTACAGGGGAAGTTATTAACATTAATGGAATGTAAATAAGAAGAAAGAAAAGTGGATGAAAAAATTACCAACTGTAAGCAGGAATCGAACCTACGACCTTCGAATTACGCGTTCGATGCTCTAACCACTGAGCTATTACAGCGGCACTCCCTCCATCCACTTTTTTGGGTTTATCTGTGAATTTGAAGTAGGAGCGACAGTCAGCGCCATCTATAAGCCAAACAACGAGTGTGAAAACACTCTTATGCGCATGTTTGGCGTCACGTAGCACGTGAACTTATTATGAGCGGGCAGCTGATTAATTGTCCCTCTTATACAACCTAAACACACCAAGTCTGCCAGTACGAGACCCTCGTTCAATGAAATAAGGGAAAGAAGTGTATACCTAAGGGCTCGTTTTTCCGTGTTTTTAACACAATAATAATGAGATATAACAGACAGTAATGCCAAGGAATGTACAGGGGAAGTTATTAACATTAATGGAATGTAAATAAGAAGAAAGAAAAGTGGATGAAAAAATTACCAACTGTAAGCAGGAATCGAACCTACGACCTTCGAATTACGCGTTCGATGCTCTAACCACTGAGCTATTACAGCGGCACTCCCTCCATCCACTTTTTTGGGTTTATCTGTGAATTTGAAGTAGGAGCGACAGTCAGCGCCATCTATAAGCCAAACAACGAGTGTGAAAACACTCTTATGCGCATGTTTGGCGTCACGTAGCACGTGAACTTATTATGAGCGGGCAGCTGATTAATTGTCCCTCTTATACAACCTAAACACACCAAGTCTGCCAGTACGAGACCCTCGTTCAATGAAATAAGGGAAAGAAGTGTATACCTAAGGGCTCGTTTTTCCGTGTTTTTAACACAATAATAATGAGATATAACAGACAGTAATGCCAAGGAATGTACAGGGGAAGTTATTAACATTAATGGAATGTAAATAAGAAGAAAGAAAAGTGGATGAAAAAATTACCAACTGTAAGCAGGAATCGAACCTACGACCTTCGAATTACGCGTTCGATGCTCTAACCACTGAGCTATTACAGCGGCACTCCCTCCATCCACTTTTTTGGGTTTATCTGTGAATTTGAAGTAGGAGCGACAGTCAGCGCCATCTATAAGCCAAACAACGAGTGTGAAAACACTCTTATGCGCATGTTTGGCGTCACGTAGCACGTGAACTTATTATGAGCGGGCAGCTGATTAATTGTCCCTCTTATACAACCTAAACACACCAAGTCTGCCAGTACGAGACCCTCGTTCAATGAAATAAGGGAAAGAAGTGTATACCTAAGGGCTCGTTTTTCCGTGTTTTTAACACAATAATAATGAGATATAACAGACAGTAATGCCAAGGAATGTACAGGGGAAGTTATTAACATTAATGGAATGTAAATAAGAAGAAAGAAAAGTGGATGAAAAAATTACCAACTGTAAGCAGGAATCGAACCTACGACCTTCGAATTACGCGTTCGATGCTCTAACCACTGAGCTATTACAGCGGCACTCCCTCCATCCACTTTTTTGGGTTTATCTGTGAATTTGAAGTAGGAGCGACAGTCAGCGCCATCTATAAGCCAAACAACGAGTGTGAAAACACTCTTATGCGCATGTTTGGCGTCACGTAGCACGTGAACTTATTATGAGCGGGCAGCTGATTAATTGTCCCTCTTATACAACCTAAACACACCAAGTCTGCCAGTACGAGACCCTCGTTCAATGAAATAAGGGAAAGAAGTGTATACCTAAGGGCTCGTTTTTCCATGTTTTTAACACAATAATAATGAGATATAACAGACAGTAATGCCAAGGAATGTACAGGGGAAGTTATTAACATTAATGGAATGTAAATAAGAAGAAAGAAAAGTGGATGAAAAAATTACCAACTGTAAGCAGGAATCGAACCTACGACCTTCGAATTACGCGTTCGATGCTCTAACCACTGAGCTATTACAGCGGCACTCCCTCCATCCACTTTTTTGGGTTTATCTGTGAATTTGAAGTAGGAGCGACAGTCAGCGCCATCTATAAGCCAAACAACGAGTGTGAAAACACTCTTATGCGCATGTTTGGCGTCACGTAGCACGTGAACTTATTATGAGCGGGCAGCTGATTAATTGTCCCTCTTATACAACCTAAACACACCAAGTCTGCCAGTACGAGACCCTCGTTCAATGAAATAAGGGAAAGAAGTGTATACCTAAGGGCTCGTTTTTCCGTGTTTTTAACACAATAATAATGAGATATAACAGACAGTAATGCCAAGGAATGTACAGGGGAAGTTATTAACATTAATGGAATGTAAATAAGAAGAAAGAAAAGTGGATGAAAAAATTACCAACTGTAAGCAGGAATCGAACCTACGACCTTCGAATTACGCGTTCGATGCTCTAACCACTGAGCTATTACAGCGGCACTCCCTCCATCCACTTTTTTGGGTTTATCTGTGAATTTGAAGTAGGAGCGACAGTCAGCGCCATCTATAAGCCAAACAACGAGTGTGAAAACACTCTTATGCGCATGTTTGGCGTCACGTAGCACGTGAACTTCTTTCCCTTATTTCATTGAACGAGGGTCTCGTACTGGCAGACTTGGTGTGTTTAGGTTGTATAAGAGGGACAATTAATCAGCTGCCCGCTCATAATAAGTTCACGTGCTACGTGACGCCAAACATGCGCATAAGAGTGTTTTCACACTCGTTGTTTGGCTTATAGATGGCGCTGACTGTCGCTCCTACTTCAAATTCACAGATAAACCCAAAAAAGTGGATGGAGGGAGTGCCGCTGTAATAGCTCAGTGGTTAGAGCATCGAACGCGTAATTCGAAGGTCGTAGGTTCGATTCCTGCTTACAGTTGGTAATTTTTTCATCCACTTTTCTTTCTTCTTATTTACATTCCATTAATGTTAATAACTTCCCCTGTACATTCCTTGGCATTACTGTCTGTTATATCTCATTATTATTGTGTTAAAAACACGGAAAAACGAGCCCTTAGGTATACACTTCTTTCCCTTATTTCATTGAACGAGGGTCTCGTACTGGCAGACTTGGTGTGTTTAGGTTGTATAAGAGGGACAATTAATCAGCTGCCCGCTCATAATAAGTTCACGTGCTACGTGACGCCAAACATGCGCATAAGAGTGTTTTCACACTCGTTGTTTGGCTTATAGATGGCGCTGACTGTCGCTCCTACTTCAAATTCACAGATAAACCCAAAAAAGTGGATGGAGGGAGTGCCGCTGTAATAGCTCAGTGGTTAGAGCATCGAACGCGTAATTCGAAGGTCGTAGGTTCGATTCCTGCTTACAGTTGGTAATTTTTTCATCCACTTTTCTTTCTTCTTATTTACATTCCATTAATGTTAATAACTTCCCCTGTACATTCCTTGGCATTACTGTCTGTTATATCTCATTATTATTGTGTTAAAAACACGGAAAAACGAGCCCTTAGGTATACACTTCTTTCCCTTATTTCATTGAACGAGGGTCTCGTACTGGCAGACTTGGTGTGTTTAGGTTGTATAAGAGGGACAATTAATCAGCTGCCCGCTCATAATAAGTTCACGTGCTACGTGACGCCAAACATGCGCATAAGAGTGTTTTCACACTCGTTGTTTGGCTTATAGATGGCGCTGACTGTCGCTCCTACTTCAAATTCACAGATAAACCCAAAAAAGTGGATGGAGGGAGTGCCGCTGTAATAGCTCAGTGGTTAGAGCATCGAACGCGTAATTCGAAGGTCGTAGGTTCGATTCCTGCTTACAGTTGGTAATTTTTTCATCCACTTTTCTTTCTTCTTATTTACATTCCATTAATGTTAATAACTTCCCCTGTACATTCCTTGGCATTACTGTCTGTTATATCTCATTATTATTGTGTTAAAAACACGGAAAAACGAGCCCTTAGGTATACACTTCTTTCCCTTATATATATATATATATATATATATATATATATATATATATATATATATATATATATATATATATATATATATATATATAGTGGGAGTGATAATTCAATGGGCCAGTTAGTCTTCGTGTGAAGGTATGGGATATGGCACAACGGGAGCGTTGTCAACAAGGGAAATAAATATATTTATTCTTGTTGACAACGCTCCCATTGTGCCATATCATATATATATATGTGACGCTATGATGAATGGGCGACGTGGCCTGGCTCATACCCCATGTTTATTCTACTGTGACTTCTTCCTCCTCTACTTCTACCAACCAACACTTCATACGTCACACGATTCCCCCTCCCCCCGAAAGAAAGCGTGGATTACGAACAATAAAATGTAAACAAGGAGAGGTTAAAAAGTCACAAATGTCAAAGTTCACATTCGGTTATGTGCTCGAGGGAAGTTACGTAAACTTTCAGACTTCAGGGTAGAGTGCAGCAGTCCGGTTAATGCAGGAGTTCTGGTGGGCGAGGCTGGTGGTTGCGTCCTGGATAACACAAAAATGCTTTGGACGTGGAGATAGGGGTAATCACAGCTGATATTCTTGTGAAGAACGAATGAGGCTTGAAAATCTTGCAGAATCGACAGTTCCGATGTTGTAGGCATCGAATTCTTCGTCGTGGGTGATACACAGGCCATGCATGCAGTTTGCGTGCGCGTTGATCGAGGTTGATTGGGTGCTGCCTGTAGCATTTGAAGTTCGGATGTCATCGGGGTTGCATTTTTCGTCGTGAATGATGCCATCCCAGTGCTTCTTGCTTTCGTGCTTTTTGACAGACTGTGACGAAGTGCCTGAGTGCTTGCGGTGGGCAAGCAGTGCTTCCGCGTCTTTCTCGGCGTTTTCTGTGGTGGTGCAGTCGGTGTAATAGCTGAGGCAGGGAGTGTCTCTGGTGACTTTTCTTTGTTCGAAAGTGCCTGACGTCTTGAATTGGTCTTTGGTTTCGAGATCTTATTTTCCGATGTTCTTCAATGGGTAAGTGCACTTCCGTTGAATTTTGCGTTCTTAGATGCCCTCGATACAGTCTCTTTCGTTGTCTCCTGAGTTTGTGTACTTCGCTTTGCTTGCTTTGCTGGTGCTGCTCAGGAGATGGCTGTAGTGGCGCCCCTTCTGGAATTGGGTATTTATTTCCTTCGAGGTTTGACGCGTCCTGTAGACAGCTGATGCATGGTGAAATGGTGTCTTGCTTATCGGGCATAGTTGGTAATGTGCCATCATTGCTAGCATGCTCTTCAAAAGCTTCGGTAAAGTGGTCCAGTATGAGCGCCTCTGGCAGACAACTGCGTGTGAGGTTTGGTGTATGTATTACTTCTGCATTGTTTCGGTTCTTGGAGCTGTGAGCACTGGATGGAGATACCATAGGTAACGTGGCATTTTTAGGTTTGGACTGCACAGCTTGCTGAGCCATAGAAATAAAGTCTTGCGATGAAAAACACCTTTTCGAGTCGTCATGACGTGGTTGGGTATTTTCCCGATGCGTCGATGGTTCACCTATTGTGAACACGGTGTCCTTACAATGCAGACGGTTAGCGTTACGAGCACCCGAGGAGCCACGTGATGTAAAACCGGGTGGCGGGCCATGTATGCGAGACGAAGAATAGGGAGCATCAAGTGGTTGAGCAACGTCTCGTGTCATATGCTGAAGCGATGATTTTGGAAGTGCCGTCTTGCGTGTAAAACGGCAGCCCGCGCGATGGCTGTGGTTTTCCCGAAATACGCTTGGTCGCCTGTCAGTGTGCTCATGTTCCACTTTGTGTTGTGGCAGTGGTCGATTCATGCTGGGCGTTGGTAAGCTTGAAGACTGCTTGTGAAATTGACAACCGAGAGCGGTTGCCTGTGGATGGTTGGTTATAAGCGAGTACTCGTCATAGTCATAATTGTATTCTTGAAATCGGATGGTCATTTCTTCTTTAATCTTTTTCCATGATTGGTCATTTTGAAATATGTGAGTGAGGTAGAATTTGAAAGCCTCACCGGAGATGTAGTCGGTAAAGTTGATGATAATCTCCCGTTCCGACCACGATGCAGCGGTAGCGTGGAGCTCGAACAGGTCGAACCAGTCCTTTACGGGTCCATCGTCCGCTGCTCCGGTGTACTTGGGGATGGGAAGGTAAGTCGATGGTGCTGTCATGATGCTGGTCATGGTGTAGAGTTGGGATGCACTTGTGTGGTTCACATTCGGTCACTGCGTCTGGCTGAGGTGTTCGATGATGATGGCCGGTTGATGAAGTGGCCACCAGGTCTTCATCCTGTCGACTCGTGTGACGCTATGATGAATGGGCGACGTGGCCTGGCTCATACCCCATGTTTATTCTACTGTGACTTCTTCCTCATGTACTTCTCCTAACCAACCCTGCCTTCTTACGTCACAGGATTCCGCCTCCCCCAGAAAAATGGCGCCGGTTACAAACTACAACAAATTGAAGAAGAGAATAAACAAAACAATGGCCCAGTTCACAGTTTCACGTCCCGACGTAGTTTCACAATCTCACTGAGTCTTCAAGGCTGAGGGAGCAGTCCGGTGATTTATATGACGACTCTGGTGGACGAGCTTGACTGTTGCGTCCTGGATGCCATAACCACACCCTGGAAATTTGAACTGGTGATGACATCGGTTGAGTTTTTGTGAGGAACGGACAAGATATATATATATATATATATATATATATATATATATATATATATATATATATATATATATATATATATATATATATATATATATATATATATATATATATATATACCATCGGGCACGTGTACGATCTCTGCCAGGCCTTCCACTTTCAAAACACTGCACATTAAAAGACCACAGCTTTGATGACATCAGGGTTACACTACTAGAAAACAACTCGAACAATCAGAGAACAGGAACAACGGGAATCTTATTTTATCTACAAATTTAACACAATAAAATACGGAATAAATGAACACCCAGGCACTCTGTCAGCGTTACGACTGCTAAAAGACGCAAACGCTTCTCTCTAATCAGTCCGGTTTCATTCCGACAATAATATTGCTCGCTAACAAAGCTTTTAGCCTATGCATCTGACAACATAGAAATGATTTGCCTCACCAAGCACAGCCGGAACGCACAGATAAGTGGTGCCGTATGTCGTACGGTCCCCCCCCCCCCCTTTTCTTTTCTTTTTTTTTTCTTCTTTAAGTTTTAACGCACATTCTGTTCCTTCACTGACAAGGAGTTGACAGCTAGGTGGTTCCGTTGACTTTTTCATACATGCGCGCATGTCTTCCCTGTGAGCCGCAACTGTGCGGAGACTGTGCCGGATGTCGTACAGTCTCCCCCCCCCTTTCCCTGTTCTTTTTTTTCTTTAATTTTTTACGCACATTCTGTTCCTTCACTGACAAGGAGCCATTGCATATAATGAATATCGATGGCGGCGCCTCAATCACCGGCTTTTTCATTCTCCGGACGCCACCAGCACGCACTCGAAGCGCTCAAGCTGTCCCCATTAACTTGTATTAAACTTCAAAGAGGAACGAGCCGCCAGCGGACTACACAGAAAACACTGCCCACTTGGGGAAGAGTGGGTGCGGGGGAGGTATTGTTGACAATGATGACATTGCTCATCTACATCTGCCCTACTCTGTTGAGATGCTGCCCCTTTCTAATTACGCCGTGTCGGTCTTGCTTCTTCTCCTAGATTTTCTATACTTTATTTGATGTTTTCCTCCCGTTTCGCTGTTTCTTCTTTTTTTTTCTCTCTCGCTTTCATTTTTTTCTTTTACTTTTCTTTTAACCCCTTCTCTCCTGTCTCGACAGGCTATGAGACACGGAACATGTGTAAATATTATTATGCCTTGAAAAAGACAGGGTTCCCGTCGAAACGTCAGCACAATAAACAGTTGTTATGTGAAAGCGCATCTACTTTCATATATATACATATATATACGACGTTTAGGTAAATATTCGCAATTCAACATTTATAAAAATCGATTGTGAAAGTCGTGGACACCAAGCTTCATGACCTGCACAGTACAAGCAACATTTTAGCAGCCACATTTTTTGCGCAACATTTTTTGTTTATTTTTGCTTTTTTGGAGGTCGTTAATTTGTGGAATGTGAATCTTATAAGGTTAAATGTAAGCATTTTGACAGAAATCTGTTGGGCTCGGTAGAAGATTTAAGAAGTTGGGAAGTACGTAGAGGGCCTGGGGTGTGAGGAACGACTTGGTAAATTTCTCGGGATCTGTCTGTGTTTGTCATAAAAGGATATCCATGTCTTGTTTAGCCAAAGCGGCGGCTTCCCGTTTCCGACACGTTTCAAAAGCCGTGAACGTATACTGAGGAGATTGTTCCTAGAAAGCGGTTCAAGCTTGTTGGCATGTTGTAAATGTGGCAGGATTCGCGCGAGAACCTCCTTCCGAAATTCCCACCTGTTTCTAGAACAGAAAAGCTGTAGAAATCAATCATAATGTCGGGCTTCTCAAGGGCTCTGCAAAAGCGCCGCGTTGCACTTCTGCCTTCCTGGCGCCGTTCTTGAGTTGGCGTAATCTTAACGAGTGGGCGCGAAAGTTTATTGCTGCCCGGCAAGGTGCACGTTAGCGCTCAGCGGCTGACTCCCACGTCAGGAATGGCAGTCCAAGCCAGTCGGCCGCTCCACGGGCTTTCTGAACGGAAATATTCGCTTTTGTCCACGTAGCTGGCTGGACACTCTGAACACGGCAACTTGCAGACTACTCGCTGGTGTTGCTTCTTCCTTCGGCCATGGTAGCAAGCGGGTGAGCATCGAAGCAGGCTTGCGAACCACCTCGACCCCTGATTTTCCGAGAATCGCGGAGAGTTCTTCACTGGAGCACGGCACATATGGGATGACAATGCGCGCGGCTGGCTTCAACTATTTTTTGCCAGTGGGGTGACCAGCGAGGAAAGGTTGCGCGTAGTGTGTCTTTCACGGGTCCTTCTACACGGTACAGTGATCGTTTTATACACATGGTGACGCCTGTTTATAATAATAAAAACGCAGGCAAAAACAGAAAGAAAACAAAAGCCATCTAAATGCACAACGCTGGGTAATATTTTTGTCAGTTTGTACCTCTCAAGGGGGCTTCACAAAAGTGTAAAGAGTGAACGTTTTCATTGATAAATGTAAAACCAGGTTGCTGAGATGTATTGTATGTAGTGGATGTTTGTAGTGGCAAGCTAACTGAAAAAAAATGTTAGGAGTGATTTATGCTGTTGTACACCATAATTGAAAAAATGCCGTAGGTAACTATTGTGTTACTGTGTTGCTTTCCGGCACTAAAACTCAGCTGTTGCTTCAGTAGTTCGTCACGTACACCTCAGCACCAAGAGTGTAACCCTACCATCTGGGATCAATAATTTAATATGAGCATTTAGGGGGGCAAAAGCCGCTTAAAATTTCTATTTCTTTCCACAAAAGCTCTGTTACTTTGCAACTACACTAGTCTTATTATTAGAGTAGTCAAATTAGAGGGGGCTCTGGTGACTAAGGCTCAAAACGTGACAACGACCGATTTCATGAAACAGACCTACGTATACGGTGATCTACAGAATGCTATTCTAGTTCCATGATGCATTTTATTGTCACTTCCCTAAGTAACATTTACAAACTAGACCACTTCGCGCACTTTAGCACTGTGCGAAGAAATGCGAATTGTGTAGCTTTAATGTATAGACGAATGTTATTGCTTAGCTGAAGAAAAAAAAATGCAGATTTTACTGACGCACACGAGAAGACTCTGGAAGCAACGATGCTGGTGGCCTACCCCAACTCCTTTTATTTACTTTACCTCTTCCTCAGTTCTCTTGCTATATCAGTCTATCGGGTCGATATATATATATATATATATATATATATATATATATATATATATATATATATATATATATATATATATATATATATATATATATATATATATATATATATAATATATTAAATATATATATATATATATATATATATATATATATATATATATATATATATATATATATATATGTGGGAGTAATAATTCAATGGGCCAGTTAGTCTTCGTGAAGGTATGGGATATGGCACAACGGGAGTGTTGTCAAAGAGGATAAATATATTTATTTCCCAACAGTTTCGAGAGGGGTCCTCCCTTCATCAGGGGATGAGTATGAAGGGAGGACCCCTCTCGAAATTGAAACTGTTGGGAAATAAATGTATTTATCCTTGTTGACAACGCTCCCGTTGCGCCATATATATATATATATATATATATATATATATATATATATATATATATATATATATATATATATATATATATATATATATATATGGCAATGCTTTGTTTCCGCTGGGCTTGACATATGTGTTCCGAGTTCTGAGAGGCCGTCGGCCAGGCTGGAAATGAAGCTTAAACACTCTGCTGTTAAAAATAAAATGCTACATGTATCAAGCGTGTAATTCACCTAGATTTTCAACCTACGCTCTTGTCTGAACTGTGAGAGGGTTGAGGATGTAACACTGTATACGATGGCACCAAACGTGAACATCAGTTTTCTTTTTTCCCGGAAGGAAAAATAAAAAATAAAAGCATATTGCTGCCAGTAATGACCTCACGTTAGCAACTACTGGAATATTCTCAATAGATACCTGCTTTATACACTAATACAAAATATTCTGCATAACTTTTTTTCTTGGCTACAGCATGATTAGTGTTCCTGCCGTTGCCATGTTTACACATACATCAGAGAGACCATTGAGTAGAAAGGTGGATTATCATCAATATTTTTCAATTTAATATAGGCAATAATTATGGTGCATTCACTCTTCTTTCGCAAAATGAAGCTCTGAATTCTGACAACATCCGGGCTCTAGAGGAAGCACTAAGTACTTGAGATGTACACGTGAATAAACAGTGTGGGTTTAAAATTGGTTTGAAGATGACATGTTAGCCCTTACATCGTACGCCAAGGTCCCCATTCGATAGCTGCTTTATTGCTGCGCAGGCCTTCAACACATATATCAACAACGCGGAGACCGTTGCACATTTGACTATCTGTTGCATAAAGCATTTGTAATGCGCACAATAACACTATGAAATTTACTTTCACATGTCGCAATGAAATCTCGCTAGATGAATTGTTACATAAATAATTTATCTTTTACTATTTGTAATATATCAAGGCGATTGAAATGAGCCAAAAACATAAAGACACAATAGTTCTAGGTGTAGCAAATCTTTTGTTGAATACACGATGCTGCATAATCTGGAGTTGCGAAGCTCGTTAATAAATGTTGTCAAGTAGTAGTGCAAAAACAATTAGGGGCACGCTGTCCGTTGAAGCAGGCAATGTTTGAAGTACAGTTTACGGAACTATGCTGAGTACCATATAAAATAAGACACCTGCAATGAGATGCCAGGAAATTAGATGCTAACACAAAAAAGGTGTTCAAAAGCCGCTCCTCCAGCTTACACTGTAACTGTGCTGTCCGTCCCGAGCATCTGGTGCTCTTTTCTCTATGGAAGTATGCTTACCTCTTTATGCACATTGACGCAAAATATAAAAGAAAGCGAAAGAGCTTCCGCAAGGGATAACTGAACAGTACAATCTCGGAGTGTTTACTATGTAGTTAACAAGCACATTCCTTTCCTGCTCCATGACTAGTGTACTGAACACATTATTTATTATTACTATTTATTTACAGTTACTGCAATCACAATTTGGTGATTTCAGCAGGGTGGTACATATACTTAGTAGGCCGACAAAAACATGACGGTAAATTGATGCATAAAAGTAAGCAGAGCTACAGTCGGAACTGAAACCACTTTGGTAGCTTCTGTAAGAGTCGAGTAATATGTTTTTATGTGTAGTTCACCCTTCAGCTCCACCTATTTATCGGGCACCATAAGTAATTGCGTAATCAACGCGAAAATGCGTGCGCATGATGCGGTCAAGTACACAAAAGTATTTCAGGACATATCTTGGCACCATTGATATCATTTATATTGTACGAGCTCTGTCTTGTCTTTTCGGTACATTGTTGCAGAAAATGTAGTTTTTCTAATAAAAACTTTGCTGGCAATGCGAGAATTACCTTTTTTTTTTGAGAATTGCTGACGGTGGTTACGGAGGGCGTATGCTGATCTGATGGACACCGCTTTGATAGTGACCACGGCTCTACTGCATTTTGAAGTGGGCGAAAAATCTTAGAGTACTTATAGATATAGATGCGTATAATCAGGTAGAAATTCACGTGAAATAACTCCAGATGGTTGACATTTTCGGCATCCTCCTTTGCCATGACGGAGAATGAGAGACGCCCGCTACGCACTAAGCACATGCTGAATCACAGTTTCCCAGTTCAGTCTTCGTGTATATGGCACGCCTCATGAGCATGTCGCAGTTGTGGCACGTAAAGCTCCTGCAAATATTATTACTCCTGCGTGACTGCTGTAGATTCATTTGCTTGTATTTTCGTAAAGCGTTGCACCCAGAATATTTGCTTCAGTGCCAGTTTCATTTCTTGAAATGGAGCAAGTAAACTTCTCATGGGTGATTCCACGTAAGATCGAACAGAGCATATGGCCGGTCGACCTTTTAAACTTCATTCAAAATTTCATGTAATTTTGCTTATGAGTGGAAACAAGATATCCGCAATTGATTTTCATGGAAAGAAAATTTTCGAAGCACAGTAGATCAATAATAACGAAGAGGTGGAGGGGGATGCTTACCTGCTTTGCTGTTGTTTTTTTAAACTTTGCGACGACATTCACAAAATTTATAATAGCTACATACTTCAAATTTATTTAGCTCAATACTTGCGTATTTGTGCTTATTTTGGGGTATTTCGCGCTTCTTTGAGTAGTGCAGTTATTTTTATTGAAAATTCTCAAAATCAAACCAAAAAAACTTTTTTTTCCTATTCTGCAGGCCTCTATTTCAAAAAAAGGTTTACGACAGAGTGGTGAAAATTCAACACTACTTTCTCAGCATGCTTGTTTATAATACTGACAAATCTTATACTAATAACGCTATTGAATAAAAAGATACAATCATGCTAATTTCAGGAAAACAGCATTGAAGGGAAATTTCTGACGACGATGAAAAAAGAGCAAACATTTGTGATATTTTTTTAAACATTCCCCACGTATTCCTTAGCACGTCAGCTTTCACAACCAATAAAAACATACTGCATATTGTCACGCACTTTGGGTGAGGCCCCGTCAATCCAACATCGACGTGCGGCAGACTCGCATGCTTCCACTTTACGTGTAGCAGCTTGGGCTAGTTGGCATGGCATGACGATAGTTATAGCGCGAGAACAAAATGACGACACAGAGACCTTGTCTCTGTGTCCTTCTTGTCTCTGTGTCGTCGTTTTGTTCTCGCGCTATAACTATCGTCCACTTTACGCTTCGGCCTGCGACGCCTGAAAGGTTTCGAAGTGGCACATCTCAAATTTATTTGCAGGTCGGTCGACCCGTGCGGGGTTGCACGTGTGGTGATGTGTGGGCCTGACCAACGCACTCATAGAGCAGACACGGAGATTTGATTACACACAAACATTTAGTTGATTGATTGATTTGTGGGGTTTACCGTCCCAAAACCACCAAAACATTTAGTTAAAACAAGGGCAATAGGCGGGAGATTACATATATTAACAGCGAGGAATAACACTGATACCCGATGAAAAAGAACAACAAAGCAAAATATGCTCCAAAAGAACACTACGACAGGTACAAACAAGCACAAATATGCGGAACGTTATAAAATAACAACATGATGGAAAGAAAAGAGGGATACAAAGAAAAGAAAATAGAAAAGGATCAAGGTCGCACTTCGGAATTTCTAGCTGCGACACAGTGCACACAACTACAATTATTGAAAAGCTGGTTATAATAACAGAACAGTTAAAAAAATAACAATAAAAAGTTCCATACGGACCAGGCCAGCTCTTGGTGCACGTAGGGGAGTTGACGGGTGCCTCTGAAGATCTCGCTGGCTTAGTAGACGACGAGGTTGCCCGGAATTGCAGCCGTCTCGATACGTTGCGCGCGCGTCTCTCCATGCTCGCCGCCTACGCGAGACTCGCGATACCGACGACCACGCGTCTTGCTGGTTGCCCGTCAACTGCCGAATTCGAAGCAGTCGAAAAACTTTCGGGACGCCCCTTCCCCCCACAAGGTCACTTCTTTTTCCTCGAACACATGTTTCTCCTTTCGGTACAGGTGGAGGGAAGACGCGGTGGCCCCGCCGCTGTGTCGCCAGTCGCCGAATGTCATCTTCCAAACACAAAAGCGCCCTTCCTTGGACGACGGGGCGTGCGCATGAAACGAGGATTGCAGACGTTTGTGACACAGCCCCCACCTCAAGATTATTGCTGCGCAATATTCAAGGAAATCACAAACGCGCACTGTTCGAAAGTTTACGGTATTCCGATCGTCAACCAACGCATTTTCTTTTTTTGGCACCATTGTTTCACGCAGCATTGTCTCTGCGACGACATCGCAGAGAGCGCACACTACACTTCACAGTCACTATACTGTCGCGAGAGCAAGGTTTCGCGGAAAACCTTCTTCTTTTTTGGCTCACAAGCGCAGCAGTCAATGTCGCCCCCGTTCGGGATTAGAAGGAGAAAGCTTACTCGGAAAAGCGTCTAGCAAGAGGCAGGTCCGGCGCCACCGTCTAAGTTTAAGCCATTGTTAACAGGCACGCGTGTCATTGAGAATGACATGGGGATGCGACCATTTAGCCTGACCGAGACATAGTGGCGGCAGGTAAACGACCAAATTCTCCCGCGCTGTTGTTAGGATGTTGGGGCGCCTCGCTGTCGCATGTACACCTGGAAAGCGCACGGAGCCCAATGGTGTATCCATCGCTCTTAAGGACGCTTCTAGGAAGCAACAGTTAATGAAAGAACTGACGGGGCCCGAGCGTGGGAACGGCCGCCGACGGTAGTCGGCCGAAGGAGGCAGCACGAGTAATGTTGCACAGCACGGCCTGGCATGGGAGAGAGTGTCACGTGCGGAGGACCTATCGCTTTGCGTGTTTCATTTTGGGGACGAGGTTTTTACAAATGTAGTGCCTTTTATTTATTTTATTTATTCATAGTACCCCTAAAGGCCCTCGTGAGAGGGTATTACATAGGGGGGTTACATGAGCAAAATAAACAATAAATGTCAAAAACGAGAAAAAAGTAAAAAAAAATTCAAATTAAATACAGACTAAGGTTGAGATATATGTTATAACTAGTAATTGGTAAAGACAGCAAAAAAATAGAGAAAAGAATAGGCAACAAATCATTAGAATACAGATGAGTACCTAGTGAACAACCTATGAAAATGCAAGAAAAAATAATCAATACACTTGAAAAAAAAAAAACGTACACTCAAAAACGAATAAAAAATATACACTCACTCATCACACCTCAAATAAGCTGAAACAAGGTAAGAATACTATACGTGTGCTCTGCACGTTATAGAAAAGAGGGAAAAACAAGTAAAAAAGCAAAAGTTAGATGATATCAGTATTTTGAATTAGTTCTTGAAATTTAGTGGCGTTTTTTTCTAAGGAAATGTGTGATGGTAGTTTATTCCAATCGATTATGGTACGCGGAATGAATGACTTGGAAAAAGCAGATGACTTACAGTTTAAGCGTTTAACTTTGTAGGGGTGATCGCGGCGAGGAAAAATAACGGCAGGTGGCTCGAAGAAATCGCTGTGAAGTGACACGTGGTGATAAAGTTTATGGAAAAGTGATAGGCGTGCAAGTTTGCGACGACGGAATAGTTCGGGTAGCTCTGCTCGGCGTTTTAGTGCTGTGACGCTGGAATGACGTGAATAATCTGAAAATATGAAGCGAGCGGCACGATTTTGCAGTGATTCAATGTCGGTTATGATGTAAGCATGTTCGGGATCCCAAATGGCTGATGCATATTCTAATTTTGGACGTATTAGTGTAGTAAATGCAAGTTTGCGTATGTTAGGAGGAGCCTGTTTAAGGTTACGCTTGAGAAATCCGAAAGACCGGTTAGCAGCCGCCAGGGTGAGTTTTATATGGTAGTGCCATGTCAAATCAGGTTGCAAATGAATTCCAAGATATTTATAAGTGGAGACGAGGTCAACAGTAGTATTATTCAACATGTAGGAGGTAGGAATCCGGGTTACGTGTTTACTGAAAGACATAAACTTCGTTTTAGAGCAGTTTAGGGTCATTAGCCAAGATGAGCACCATGCATTAATAGCATTTAGATCAGTTTGCAAAGCCTTCCGGTCATTGTCAGAGGAAATTATTCGGTAAACCACACAGTCGTCAGCAAAAATTCTAATTCGGGATGAGACACAGGATGGCAAGTCATTAATGTAGATTAGAAACAGTAGTGGACCAAGTACGCTACCCTGTGGGACTCCAGAAGTTACTGGTCTGAAGGAAGAGTTACAATTGTTAGCGGACGTGAACTGTGTTCTAGAAGAAAGGAAATCTTTTACCCATGCCAAAATGTTAGGGTGAATGTTAAGCCTAGACAGTTTGGTTAGAAGCCGGTGATGAGGGACACGGTCAAAAGCTTTAGAAAAGTCGAGAAAAATAGCATCAACCTGGGATCCACCGTCGAGAGCTGAATGAATGTCATGAATGAAGCCGGCGAGCTGCGTGTCACATGAGTATCCTCGGCGAAAGCCATGCTGATATTTATGTATAATGTTATGATCTTCCAGGTAGTTAATCACTTGGGTGTGGATTATATGTTCAAGAATTTTACAAATGGTACTGGTTAATGAGATGGGACGATAGTTTAATGGCGATGAGCGTTCACCAGACGTGAAGATGGGAATTACTTTAGCGATTCGCCAGTCATGTGGGATGCAGCCTAATGATAACGATTGTGAAAAAAGGGCGGCCAGTATGGGACAAATGCTAGCTGATATATTCTTTAGTATCTTATTATTAAAGCCGACATGATCAGAAGCAGTAGAAATTTTGAGTTTATTTAGTAAGGAGAATATACTCGCTTCACTGACTATTATTTCTGGCATGCTGATATCAGGAATTAGGTTAACTTTCGGGCATGACGGGATGTCTTCACACGTGAATACCGAAATGAATGCGTCGTTTAAAACTTGTGCGCACTGAGACGTGGGAATGATGCTGTTATTACTGGTGGTAAGGACTATATCAGGATGATCAACAGGATTGATGACACGCCAAAATTTCCGAGGGTTATTTAATAGCATAGATGTTAAGTCATGTTTGAAGAAATGACGTCGAGTTGATGTGAGCAGTGACTGATATTCCTTATCACATGTTTTGTAGCGTAACCAGGAAACAGAAAGGGGGTCTATTTTATTGGCGTGGCGGTAAAGTCTTTTCTTTTTGTTATTGAGACGTCGAAGCTGTTGGTTATACCATGGTGCGGTGTTTACAGTTTTGATGGTGATAAGGGGAATGAACCCGCTGATTAAGTTGGTAAGTGCATTTTTAAACATGAGCCAATTATCTTCAACGGATCGGGATAAATACCCTCCTAAAAAGTTATTTGAGAAAGACAGGAGTTCATTATTAATGCTATCGTAATCAGCTCTATTATAGCACCTTATTTGCTTATTGGTAGTTATGCGCTTATTAGGGGAAATCCGGACGCTTCCAGTAAGGACGTCGTGATCAGAAAGCCCGTCAAGATGAGTAATTTCAGAAAAAATATCAGGGTTGTTGGTAAATACTAGGTCTAGAATATTAGCTGATGTGGCGGAACACCGCGTGGGATGAGTAATTAGCTGAGCCAGGGAAAAGTCGGGAGAAGACTGGACGAAATTATGAGCTTCACTTTGACCATCCCTAACGGATAGAGTTGACCAGCAAATGCTCGGAAAATTAAAATCGCCAAAAATTATTAAGAGAGAATTAGGAAAACGAGAACACAGTAGCGTAAAGACACGGGTAAATTCATTAGAAAAGTCAGTATTTGCATCTGGGGGGCGGTAAAAAACACCAATAAGTATGACGCGGCCGCCACACTTCAGGGATACCCATACACATTCCAAAAACGAGGTAACCGGAACAGGTACTGCAAGCACATCATTTTTTATCGCCAGAAGTACGCCACCTCCCCTTCCATGTTTCCTATCACAACGAAAAAATTTGTAATCTGCCCACGTGAGAAAAATACTGCTGTCAGGAATGTCATCGTTTAGCCACGTTTCAGTTAGTGCGACAATGGTTGGTGTGCAAGAATCAACGAGGGATGACAACGGAATGCTTTTGGACTGAACGCTTCTAATGTTCGTGTACAAAAAACGAACACCACCAGAACTTCTTTGGTGCGATGATAAGGAATGGTTAATTGTTGAACGGGGGGTAGGGTTGGGCTGCAGTCATACCGTAGCGGAAGAGGATTGAGATAGCGCAGCGTGATTAGTGATGGGTGCGGCTTGATTGGTATTGGGGTCCCATACATAAACGTCATTATTGATGTGAAGCCTGTCAAAAACGAGCCTCACACGGTCACTTTCCTTTTTTATTGTTTTCGAGAACTGCAGTAAGTTACGCCGCTTTTCCCGAACTGGTTTAGAAAAGTCACGTGACAGGCCGAACAATGTATTTTTCAGCTTACTGCCACGACTTATTATTGCCTCCACCTCTTTATCATTGAAGAACTTGGCAATGATAGGCCGAGTTTTATCGGGTAAGAAACGCCCCAAGCGATGTGCACGGGCGATAGAAGTGACAGTGAGCCCAAGCTGATTCTGACAAAAATCAGTCACGATTTTTTGAACGGCCTCCCACGATTCCGTTGGGCCACCGTCCGCTATCCCATAAAATAAAACATTTGACCTTCGCGACCGATTTTCAAGATCATCGATCTTGTCCCGGATAATTGAAATATTGACACGGCTAGTGGTGGCCTCCGAAGAACCACACGACTGAATTTTAGACTGCAGGGCGACAATCTGGTTTTGCATTTCAGACAGTTTCGCGTCATTCTTTGCGGGGATTTGTGCAGAGATAGAGGACTCTAATCTAGATTCAAGTTCAGTAACCCGTTTCGAAAGCGATTCGTAATCATTTTTCAAGGTAATATGAATGTGCAAAACTTTATTTACGGATTCAAGCAGAGAAATATTTGAGGCTTCCATCCGCTTAACTGCATCGAAGACAAAGTCAAGTTTCTCTTCCTGAGGCTTAGTCATAGGCCCTGGATTTGACTCAATATCACCATGAAGTAATAACAGGCGCCAGAGGTACATTGCAGCCGCGCGAACACGCTTCAAAAAACAACAAGGGGGCCACGACACCGCAATCACACAAACATCATTGGCACGGTAGCCATGCACGTCAAAATAACTGACCTGCAGAAGTGCGAACGGTGAGTGTCGCTGCGTCATCGCGGCGTCGAGGCCCGAAGTGGCGTCGAAATGCGCGCGCTTATGAGCACCCCACGAAGTGGGCGGGACAGCAGAAGCAGTCCCTTGTTGCCAGGCAGGAAACCGGATGGCGGCCGAAAGCGACGGTGCTGCCACAAAAACTGCAGAGAGGCCGTCGCCGAACGATGGCCCGTCGAAGACGGGACACACCCCGTCTTTTATGAAACCTTTTATGAAAGTGTTTCCGTGATTGGTTGTGATGCTGCGAGTCCCAACATGTGATTGGTTTTTGTGAAGGCTCTTTGTTCGACCAAGGGTTAAAAAGAGGATGTTTGATTCGAAAAGAAAGCGGAGTCAGGGGTAAACGGCGGATCTCACCACCGGAGACCAGGCCATGCCGGCCGAGGGGTATGCCACCATTTTCTATGTTTTGTCTTTGTGACCCAGTGCATTTTGTAAATTGAAGTTGTGTTAGCTAAATAAACCCCCAATGAGTTCCCCCCGAAATCATCGTGTTGACTTCTCATCGATTGCCTGCGCGGAGTTTCACCCACACTTATTCGTCTCCCTGGTCGTCCGATGCGCCTAACTTTGAACAACCCCGACGTTTCGCTACAAAGTGGTGGAGGTTGCTCGGTAACGATAGTCCCGCTCTGAAATTATGCCCCGAGTCAACAACAAATATCAGGAACCTACCTCTGATCGCTCTACTATGACGGAACCCCCTACCTTCTTCTTTGCTATGTCTACCCCCCAAGTTAAACAATTCGTGGGACCACCAGTCTTTAGAGGCGCGCAGGAGGAATCTATTTCCGAGTAGCTACTTTGCTACGAACATGTAGCGTCGCTTAATAATTGGAACCAAGCCACGAAGGTGAAATTTCTATATCTGGCTTTAGACGGAGATGCGAAAAAGTGGCACACCACTCAAATTCTAACCGGTGCCCCTAATAGATGGGAAGAATGGGCGACGCTATTAAAAACGTCCTTTACGAGTCGCCACTCAGTCGAGATCGCCTATTTGCGGCTACAAAACCGCACTCAATTGCCGTCCGAAACCCCCGAGCAGTACTACTATGACGTCGTACAGCTGTGTGCAAGAGTTAACCCGTCTATGACGGAAGATGATTGGTTGCGGCACCTTATACGCGGTTTACGTCCGGATGTTCTGGAGAAAATGATAATCGCAAACCCGGAGAGCTGCACTGCATTTCTCCAAATTTTGCAACGCATAAATCTGGCAGCTTTGATGAGCCGTGTGTCGGGGCTACAACCGATTGGCATCCAGTATTCCACCGGATCGCAGTCGTGGATGCAAAACATCGCGCATCTTGTAGGGTCGCACTCGCCGCGGCGACAGGGCACCCTCCTCCTACGTGTGTCGCCACTTGCGCCGCGGACGAATTGCGTTGCCCGCGGGAGGCTGCCGACTGCGAGAGAGACCTGGAAACGATTGCGGACTCGGTTTCCTTGCTGTCTGACCGGCTAAAAAGCATCGAAGACTAGGTGCGTCGCCTCCCAATTCCTTGGCCTCAGAGAACTTCCCGTGCCAATGACGGGCGTCCCCGATGCCAGATTTGCCGCCGCATAGGTCACATAGCACAACAGTGCTGGCAGCGGTTCCGAGATGACAGGAACGATGAGGCTGAGCTCCAAGGCAATCAGAATGTGCAGCCTAATCCTTCGGGAAACGAGAACGGCCGGGCCTAGGGGGTCAGCCCGGCCACCCCATCAGCACATTGTCGGAAAGTCAGCTTCTCACAGTCCCCACACAAGCCAACGGTACAAAAACAAAACTTGTAATTGACACCGGCTCGTCCGTAAATGTCATCTCAGAAGAATTAGCTAACAGAATATGTGCTTCATTCAAATCGAGAAAAGACATTCATCCGAGGAATTGGCGGAGACTTGCTCACCCCCAATGGTGAAGCTGAAATAAAACTTGAATTCGGCACCACCAAAGTTCACGAGACGTTTTTAGTGGTCAAGGATTGCCCGTACGAGCTACTCGGTGGTCTTCCTTTTTGTCGAGCAGCCCGGCTTCTCATTGATTTCTCCAAAAAAGAGCTGCAACTAAACGGTGAAATTTTCCGGCTACGTATAGACTCAAGTGCCCCCGAACATAATGATGTACTTACAGTGCGGTGCCACGAGCAAATTCGCATTGAACCTCGCACAGAAGTCGCTATTGAAGTAAAGGTCGCAAGGGACGGAATTCACCTCGTTGAACCGAACAGCACGCTTTGAAACGGACTTCAGGTTGCACGCACAATAACGAGGATCGTGCATGGGAGAGGCCTCATTCGCATAGCTAATCCTATCATGTCACCAGTAAACCTGCTCAGCGGAACAAAACTTGGATGGGCTTCATCTATTCATGACGTACAGCTGACAATCACGGCCCCCGAGAACGATCGAGTGCCTCAAGAGTTTGACATAGAGACTGGGGATCACCTACAGCCATCTGAACGGGATGAACTGCTGTCGCTCATTGAGAAGTACCGCCATCTATTTACGAGCAGTGACAACCCCATCCGGCCGACTCATGTCGCTGAACATGTGATCGACACAGGCGATTCTCGACCAATTCATCAGCACCCGTATCGTCATTCCCCTTTTGAAAGACAACAGATTGAGCAACAAGTAGAAGAAATGCTGCGCGATGGGATATTAAGAGAGTCTCACAGTACTTGGTCATCACCTGTCGTCCTCGTGAAGAAGCCAAATGGGACTTGGCGTTTTTGCGTTAATTTCCGCAGAGTATATGAGGTCACTAAAAAGATGTACACCCACTGCCACGAATGGATGACATTCTCGACGTGCTACAGGGGTCAAAATACTTCACCACACTTGATCTAACATCAGGCTACTGGCAAGTGGGCATCAAGGAGGAAGATAAGCAAAAGACCGCATTTGCCTGTGGACCCGGCCTGTACGAATTCAATGTTGTCCCTTTCGGCCTGTGCAACGCCCCTGCCACATTAAAGAGAATGATTAACAAAGTCCTCAGTGGTCTTCTCTGGAGAGTTTGTTTGGCCTACTTGGACGACATCGTTATTTTCTCGAAGACTATGGCAACTCATTTGCAAGATTTGGAAAGTGTGTTTTCGGCTTTGGACGCAGCAAACTTACGATTGAAGTCCGAGAAATGCAGCTTCGCCCGCCAGGAGATCAAATATCTTGGACACATTCTCACAGGTGAAAGCATCCGGCCGGACCCAGACAAAGTAGCATCAATCGAAAAATTCCCAAAGCCACGAAACAAGAAAGGTGTACAGAGCTTTCTCGGAATCTGTAACTACTATTGGCGATTCATCAAAGATTTCTCTCGCATTTCTCGACCTCTGACCAACTTAACCAAAAAGGATGTTCCTTTCGTCTGGGATGCGGCATGCGAAGTGGCCATGCAATCCCTCAAAGAGAAGCTGATCACAGCCCCAATTCTGCGTCAGTTTGAGCCGGGAAAGCCGATAGAGGTGCACACTGATGCCTGTGGTTACGGCATTGGCGCCGTGCTTGTACAGAAAATTGGAACTCAAGAGAGAGTCGTCGCCTATGCCAGCCGCCACCTTAACAAGGCTGAGATGAACTACAGTACAACTGAGAAAGAATGCCTCGCCGTTGTGTACGCCTGCGGACAGTTTCGGCCATACGTTTTTGGTTCTAAGTTCACGGTCGTGACTGACCAAGCCAGCTTGGCTTGGCTAATGAAAGTAAGGAATCCGAACGGTCGTCTTATGCGATGGTCTCTGTTGCTTCACGAATTCGACATAACGTTGCGACACCGCCCTGGCCTCAAGAATGGAAATCCCGACACGCTTTCCCGCCTTCCTCATGATCCCGCGCATGTAGGCGAAGAAAACCCCTTACCGTTGCTGGTTCTGGATCAGGTGGATGTTGGAAAAAAGCAGAGGGCAGACCCATGGATGAAAGAAATTATGCAGCACCTCGAGCACCCGGTTGCGCCCGTTGTCAGGAAAACTAAAAGAACGGCACGGAGCTTTCGGTTGATCGACGGTGTACTGTATCGAAGGGCGAAAGGGTTTCAGGAGGATCGTGCGGCGCTCGTTGTCCCCAAGTGCTTGAGATCTGAGATTTTAAGGTACTGCCATGACGCCACCACGGCAGGCCACTTAGGTGTCAAGCGCACATGGGAGAAAGTTCGTTGCCGATATTTCTGGCCGAAGATGTTCTCGTACGTAAGCAAGTACGTTTTCTCCTGCCCCGACTGCCAGGCACGAAAGCAACCACCGGGGAGGCCGGTCGGTCTCCTTCAACTGATCCCACCTGCAGGCCGACCTTTTCAGCAGGTGGGCATGGACTTCATTGGGCCTTTCACTAAATCCAAAGCAGCGAACCACTACATCGTCGTGATTACCGACTACCATACGAAATGGGTCGAGGCTGTCGCGTGTCCAGCGGCCACTGCCGCAGAAGCAGCAAGAGCTTTCGTCGAACAAATCGTCCTACGTCATGGTGCCCCGGAGAAAGTAATAAGTGATCGTGGGCAGCACTTTGTCGCCAACTTGACCGAAGAAATATTCCGGCTCGTGGGTAGCGAGCATGCCACCACAACAGCATACCACCCACAGGCCAACGGCTTGTGCGAGCGTTTTAACCGCACGTTGGCTGACATGCTCAGTATGTACGTTTCCTCACACCACCGCGACTGGGATGAATTCCTACCGTACGTTCTTTTTGCATAGAATTCTTCCACCCACGAGACGACTGGATTCACTCCCTTCTTTCTTCTTCACGGACATGAACGGACACTACTGGTGGATGTAGGGTCGGGCGCGCAACGCGGATTTGACTACACCCTGGATGCAATGAAAGTGTCCCGCAGGCTGCGGCAGGCTTGAAAAATAGTAAATGAACGGGAGAAGCATCAGCAGGAGAAGAACAAGCGCACCTATGATGCTAGGCGACGAAGTGTTGTTTATCATCAGGGCGACTTGGTGTACTTGTGGACTCCCTCCCGGGCGAAAGGGAAGACGACGAAGCTTCTTCACAACTATCACGGACCTTTCCGTCTTGTGCGCCGGGTAGCCGAGAACAACTGGGAGGTGGTAGACCAAACTGGGAAAAAAAGTGACGTTGTGAATGTGGCGCGTTTAAAGCCCTGCCACGTTCGATTGGGCTCTGATGCCGACGACGCGGACAATGAGTCTGATGATAATCATGAGGTGCGCGATCTCGGTGGTGATGTGCGCGAGGACAGAACCAGGAGAGATGACCACGGATTGCATCGAAGTGTTGTGCGCGAGTGCAGTGCAAGGAGAGATGACCACGGATTGCATCGAAGTGTTGTGCGCGAGTGCGGCTCCAATGGTGATGTGCGCGAGTGCGGTTCGCGAGTGGGTCAGGAACTCCGTTTGCAACATTTTGTGCGCGGGACACAGACCAGTGTTCCAGTACAGCAGTGCGAAAGCTACGACACGGACACTGAACTTTACTCGGACTGGAAGACATTTTCAAGTAATAACAACGCACAACCGAATGTCAGTGCTTACGAAACGGACACTGAGTTGTATTGCAGTACCGACGAGTAAACCTATATATTTCTTTGCCCAATGATTTTGTTTAGTTTTTTTCATCTGTTGTTTTTATGTAATTGTCGTTTTATGTACTTGTGGAAAGCAAAACTTTTTTGTATAATTAGTCTATTTATTGTCGTGTTTTGCAGATAAAACGAGTGGGGCACTCTTTTTCGTAAGAGGGAGGTGTCGTGAGAGCAAGGTTTTGCGGAAAACCTTGTTCTTTTTCGGCTCACAAGCGCAGCAGTCAATGACGCCCCCGTTCAGGATTAGAAGGAGAAAGCTCACTCGGAAAAGCGTCTAGCAAGAGGCAGGTCCGGCGCCACCGTCTGAGTTTAAGCCATTGTTAACAGGCACGCGTGTCATTGAGAATGACATGAGGACGCGACCACTTAGCCTGACCTAGACATAGTGGCGGCAGGTAAACGACCAAATTCTCCCGCGCTGTTGTTAGGATGTCGGGGTGCCTCGCTGTCGCATGTACACCTGGAAAGCCCACGGAGCCCAATGGTGTATCCATCGCTCTTAAGGACGCTTCTAGGAAGCAACAGTTAATGAAAGAACTGACGGGGCCCGAGCGTGGGAACGGCCGCCGACGGTAGTCGGCCGAAGGAGGCAGCACGAGTAATGTTGCACAGCACGGCCGGGCATGGGAGAGAGTGTCACGTGCGGAGGACCTATCGCTTTGCGTGTTTCATTGTGGGGACGAGGTTTTTACAAATGTAGTGCCTTTTATGAAAGTGTTTCTGTGATTGGTTGTGATGCTGCGAGTCCCAACATGTGATTGGTTTTTGTGAAGACTCTTTGTTCGACCAAGGGTTAAAAAGAGGATGTTTGATTCGAAAAGAGAGCGGAGTCGGGGGTAAACGGCGGAACTCACCACCGCAGACGAGGCCATGCCGGCCGAGGGGTATGCCACCATTTTCTATGTTTTGTCTTTGTGACCCAGTGCATTTTGTAAATTGAAGTTGTGTTAGCTAAATAAACCCCCAATGAGTTCTCCCCGAAATCATCGTGTTGACTTCTCATCGATTGCCTGCGCGGAGTTTCACCCACACTTATTCGTCTCCCTGGTCGTCCGATGCGCCTAACTTTGAACAACCCCGACGTTTCGCTACAATACAATGAAAGTCGTGACTTGCGCACTAGGCCATGGCCACACATATACGAAAAGAAAATGGCAAAAATAGTGCACAGTTCAAAGCTAAGCCACGTAAGCATCCTTTGATGCCACATATTCAAACATACACGCTGTAAACAGTATAGAAAAGTCACTTATTGGGGCGTTAGAAACCAAAGAAAGGAAAACGAAAAAAAAAAAATCTGCGTGCTCGTTCGAGCGCAGTTTCATTTTCAGCCCGTTCCGTGCTAATGCGCCCATTGGGAAACAAACGAAGTTTTCAAGATCACCCCGTCATATTTAGCACGTACGTGGGCCATGATAGCCCTCGAACAGAGGCAACTTGATAAAAGTCATCAAAGAAGCCTACCATAAATCGATTAATGTTTCTCAAACAAAGCTTCTTGAACTACAAGCGTGACAGTAAGTTAAAAAACAGTGGTTCATCTCACACAAAAACAAATGCAAACAAAACGCTCGAAAACGCTGTATGTAAGGTAGACCCCTAAACTTATGACCAACTTTAAAAAAGGCAAATCAATTTGACGCTGCTTCTCAAAAACTTTTCATTTGGTGGCGCTCACTTGACGAGCGTAACACCCAACTTTGATCCGCGCTCGAGGTGGCCTCCAGCAAACCAACGGAAACAAAACAGTGGACGGCCGCTACCCGGGCGCCTGCTTCCCGCTAGTTTGCCCCGTGGTAGCAAGCCATCGTTCTACGGAAACGGGTCTCGCGACCACGTCGCATCGTCCAGCCATAATGCGCTCCTTCCCCGTGCATTCCGCTCCTCGAACACGAGAATGGAGTCGGGGGGGTTGGCTCCTCCGAGCTGCAGGAACAATGGCCCCACTTCTCTACACTTCGGGTGGTTTGGAGCATGGGGATGCGCTCGCCCCGCGAATTACATGACACGCAAACGAAGTTTTCGTGGCGTTGTTGGACGTTTGGCGATACTTGTTTTTCTGCGTGGCTTTGCATCCTTCGTTTCCCTCCTGCCTTTGCGGCGTCTTTTTCTCTTTGGACGCTTTGTCTTGCCCCCTTTTGCAATATCTGCTAGCATCACTGTCTAAACAGAACTAGGATGAACTGGCTCACCGGCCGTATTGTCTGCACAGTCGCTATGAGTTGTGCTAAAATTACTGATACCTCGACGGGTGGACAGCTTCACCGACGGCTGAACAATGTAAGTGTCCGTGTCAGGGCAGCGCCGCTCATCCCCGAGAAAACTACTTGCAACTACATTGCCCAGCTCACACTAGCTCTCAGCACACGATTCTGCCCCCCCCCCCCCCTCGCTGTACAAGGGTTATCGTCTGCCGGGCCGGGCGTACTGCAAACTTCACAGTTAGCAGAACAAAGCGCTAGCACTATCGCAGTGTGGTGAACGCGCCGGCTAGCGCCTAACGCCTTGGGAGGAAACCGCCAGATGGCGCTGGCACACGTTTGCACAGCGTGGCACACGTTGCAAAACGTCAGGAAGCCTCTAGGGAACACAGACATGCTAAGCAGCGGGGTGAACCGACAGATGATGTTGAAAGAAAATGGGCAACCTTTCTAAGCTGTAGAAGGGATGCATCCCTTCTGATCAATGAAAAGATAAGAAGGAAGGGAGCTCAGAGGCTGGCAGAAGTACATAAAAAAGATAGAAAGGCAGTTGCGAAATTTTGGAACCATCTAAACTCCCTAAGAAATGAGATGAGCCTAGAGCAGAGTTTTATAACTACAGCCCAGGGTGCTAGGCTAGAAGGGGACGAAGCTCTTGAATATATAAGAACAAGGGTGACAGAAAAATTTCAACAAAGAAGTACTTTATGCACCACAATAGACAAGGACGAATCAAGTGGTGCAATGGCTCCATTTTCACAACAAGAGTGGGAAAGGGCTGAGAAAAGGGTTCCTAGTAGTACATCAACAGGCCCAGATGGCATTCTAATTAGGCTGATAAAGACATTAAGTCCGAAGTCTAAGCAGGCTTTGAGAGAGGCAGTGAGCACAATAATACTCGATGGTGAAGTTCTCGATGGATGGAAACTTAGCAGGATGAGCATGATCTATAAAAGAAAGGGGGACAACGCTGACATAAACAACTACCGCCCTATAACAGTGACATCAGTGGTCTACAGGCTGGCGATGCAGATTATAAAGGAAAGACTACAGGCGTGGATAGAGGATGAGGAGGTGCTGGGGGAACTGCAGAATGGGTTTCGGAAACACAGAGGGTTGGAAGACAATCTTTTCTCACTGACGCAATGCATCGAAATAGCAGAAAAGGAACACAGGCCCCTGTGGCTAGTATTTTTGGATATCAAGGGAGCGTACGATAGCGTGGTTCAAGAGGAATTGTGGGGAATACTGGACACACTAGGCGTGGAACATGTAGTCACTAATCATTTAAAGGGTATCTATAAAGGTAACAAGGTAGTTATAAAGTGGGAAAAACAGGTATCCAAGCCTACAGAGGTACAACGGGGGCTTAGGCAGGGGTGCCCCCTGTCACCCTTATCATTCATGATGTACCTACAAGGATTAGAGGCAAAATTAGAGGTAAGTGGACTGGGCTTCAACCTCTCTTTAGTCAAACAAGGAACACTTATTGATCAGGCACTACCAGCATTAATGTACGCAGATGATATAGTGCTAATGGCCAACTACAAGGAAGCTTTGCAGAGATTGATGGACATCTGCGGAAGAGAGGGAGATGGGTTAGATTTTAGGTTCAGTAAGGAAAAATCAGCAGTCATGATTTTCAATGACAACGAAGGTAGTGAGCTTAGAATACAGGAGGGCACGCTAGAGATAACAGATAAATGCAAATATTTGGGCGTATGGATAAGCGATAGGACCGAGTATCTGAGGGAAAACGGAATATACGTGACGACTAAAGGTAACAGGAATGCAGCAGTCATGAAAAGTAGGGCACTGTGGAATTATTATATGTATGATGTTGTGAGAGGAATATGAAAAGGGGTCATGGTTCCTGGGCTGACGTTCGGCAATGCGGTCTTGTGCATGAGATCAGAAGTTCAAGCAAGATTAGAAATTAAGCAACGTGGAATAGGTAGGCTTGCTTTAGGAGCGCACGGGAATACACCGAACCAGGGAGTACAAGGTGATATGGGATGGACATCATTTGATGGCAGGGAAGCTAGCAGCAAGATAAAATTTGAGAAGTGATTGAGAGAAATGGGGGAGGAGCGTTGGGCTATGAAGGTTTTTAGCTATTTGTACATGAAGAATGTCAATACAAAATGGAGGAAGCGAACCAGGAAGTTGACTGGTAAATGCTTAGAAAACTGAAGGTGGCCAAACCAAAAAAAAAAAAAACTATCGGTTAAGAAGAAAGTGAAGGAAACGGAGACTGACATGTGGAGAATGGGCATGATTAAGAAGCTCGCACTAGAAATCTATCGAACTTTTAAGCAGGAAATTGCCAAGGAAAGGATCTATGATAATACTCGGGGTAGTTCTCTACTGTTTGAGGCCAGGACGGGAGTACTGCGAACCAAGACATATCGGGCCAAATACGAAGGGGTAGACACAGTATGCAGTGCGTGTGGAGAGGAAGAAGAAACTGCCGAACACTTGATAATGTTCTGTAAAGGACTTCACCCTATAGTTCAGGATGATGGCGCAGAGTTTTTCAAAGCACTGGGGTTTAGGGACCAGGAGGGCAAAATAAACTTTAAGCGGGTAGACTTAACTAGAAGGAGGTTATCTGATTGGTGGCTAAAGTCAAGGCACAAGTGAAAATTAAACTCTTCACTGCAAAGTACGAATCCTCAAACTCACTTTTTACGGACAAAAAATAAATATAGTTTTTGGTTCATTAGGTATTACGGCTTGGTGGCGCTAGCCACCGCCCGATCTAAAGGGTACAGCCATATCCATCCATCCATCGATCCAACGTCACCCAAGCTGGCGATGCGCTGCGCATGTGTGAGACGGGAATCAACCACGCGCGCGGGCAACGCGAAACATATAAAACATATTTTGTTCCTCGTGCATGGTTTCAAATTGCGACCGAGAAAATATGCTACTAAGCTTCTGGAATTAATGGATGCCTGCGCGGGTGCGCGACTGAACTGAAATATCGACAGGGTGCCGAAAGTGAGCGCGTTACGGCACTGAAACATTTTATTGATGTGAAATGGTAGAAGAGTGGAACGATGGACTAGGTAGTGAGCCACTGTTTGCAACACCTTCTACGGCGAACCATCATTTCAGGGACGAGAATCCCGAGTGGTATCTTAATAAAAACCTTTTATTTTCTGCTCTCTGGTCATACAAGGCATTTCCGAGTAGTGACTCACTATCTGTTTACAACAATGCATACTTAATAATAGGTCGCGCGTCTTTTTTTATCCCCAAGAAAAAAATTTTATATTTCACAAGCACCCCACAGAACATGGTTTCCTTTGGACTGAGAGCAGATAACACGCCTGGGTTTCAGGTACTTCTTTTCACGAGAAGATGCTCGCTCCTTGTAGAGTGCCTTTGTGTAAAGACGCAAATGGGTGAGCAGAAAAAAACGTGTTTACTTGATTGGTGAGGCTCGAACCATGTTGTGTGCAGCCCAGTGTGACATCTTTGCTGTGTTTTTGTTTTTTAATCAGAAAAAAGGCTCTTTCAAGCTGTCACTGTGAAGCTCGTTGTAGCGAAACCCCTTTGAAAAAGGGATTTCAAGGGCGTCTACAAATACGAAGAGCTTCACCGAAAAGCCTACCAATAGGCGTCCGCACAAGGTGGGCAAAGGGGGTGAGCGCCCCCCCCTAGTCACCTGTGAGGGGGACGCTAAATCTGCTCTAAACAGTGACTAGGCAGCGGGGCACACTTTAAGTCATCAAAAGGGGGCGGGGCGCAAAAATCTGCCTCATACACTGAATTAATAGGGAGGGGGCGCACTGCAACGAACCTTCGCCCCCCCCCCCCCCCCCCTGAACGACAAGCACGCCTATGGGCCTACCCCTTTCTATGCGGACCATTTCACCCTACACAGTGAGCTCGAAGTGCCGGGAGATGTACATACCTCTCGTCGAAGTGCTGCTTGCACACAGCCAAGTTTTCTTGAAGCGGCTTGTCAGCGCGCGGGATCGCTCTCCGCCAATGCGCAGAGCTTTGTTCTTACTAACGCCGAACAACCTGATTTGTAGCCTGTAGTGCACCCCGGGACGAAGCAATGACTTTATTTTCGCGCCATGAGATTGCATACAGAAGCATTGGTGTGAGAGTGCCACGGAATAAAAAAAAAAACGAGGACGAACGCGCCCGACCAACCTGTCGGGAACGTGCAAACAACGTATAAACGACTGCGCGGCCCCACGCGGCTCCTCCTCAGAGGCTTCAGTGCGCTCCGTAGGCGCTGCTTGCCGCTCATAACACTTCCCTATTCTAGCCACTGTACCACTGTAGCCATAGAGCCGGTCGGTGCTTGCCTTCGATGCCACCATTTTGCAAAAAGAAGTCTCGCGCTGTCGCAAACTTGTTCGAGAGCGGCGCGATCACCTCATACGTACCCACGCACGCATCTCATGCGTGCGTACGTAGCGGCTGCGTACGCACGCATGAGATGCGTACGTAGCGGCTGCGTACGTAACGCGATACGTGCGCATTGCGGTCTGCGCATGCGCACTACGCAGAACGTGGCGTCCTTACGTACGCAATACTAAAACTCTCTAATATCATGCGGGGCGCTCTGAGCTTTCCTGTAATAATACACTTCTCTCTCTGTTAATCTCAGGCAGCAGATAAAAATTTTGCGAGATTGGAGGCGACGTAAGAGTGCAGTGGAGTTTGCGGGATGCACCGCCACCTTCGGTAACCGCGCTCAAATGTTGCGGCCGCTGCGGAGGTCAGTCAAAGGCGCTATGATTGTCGGGAAGTTGCGAATGAAACGTCTAAAATAGAATCAAAGGTACAGAACGCTGCGAACGCATTTCATTGTCAGTTTATGAAACACAGCATCAGTACAAAGCGTCGTGGGATCCGGAAGTATTCCAACTTATGAAGACAGGGCTGCCGCTTTCGAGTGCCAAAGCAACGCTGCATGCTTTCAATTTATTTGCATGCCATTGAAGCTGAGGCTTGTGACGACAGTTTATACCGTTTGTAAATAGGTTGCAAAGTCGTCTGGAAGGATCACAGTACCAGCCAGGAAACATAAATTTATCTGCCACTTGAAGCTGCGAAAATGATATCGATCATGCGTCCAAATTTTCCGAGCGCGTAGCATAGCCCAAATCACGTCACAATGAATTCCTACAAGTCATTGGGTTTAACGAAGGCTGTCGTGCAGTGGTCAAGTTCAGATCGGAGCTGCTTTAGTAGTCGGAGTGCAGGTCCAACGAATACAAAAAAAATGATCATGTCCGAACGTCGCGGCGTCGCCTATGCGAGGCTATAGATGTCTCTGCGCGTGATTATGTTCAGCAAGCCGTAGTCCACGCAAAACTAAATGTTTGAGCCGTTACTTTTCTTTTTAACAATTTCGACAGGTGAGGCTCATCGGCGGCTCGGGGTCTGTATGACGCCGTGTTGGACCATGCCGTCACTTCATTTTGACCTTCGATACACGAAACGACGTTTTGTGAAGAAAGAATTCGAATGACAATGCCTTTTCCTGTGATGTTCTAAACTTAATATCTGGAAACTGGTCATGGCATCATAGTAATTCGTTCCAAGTTGATACGTCTTGCGAAATCCTCGGCTATACTTTGCAAATTAAAATGCTTGTGGTAATTGAATTCGTTCGTAAGAAAATTATTTAACTTATGTTAGTTCACTATGACTTTCATTTTATTGTGTTACCAGAAATTTACACCTCTTCACGTACACCAGTTCACGAGCTAGAATTGTGCAATATACCACGGCCAGCCTTTAAATGTTACTGAAAGTGTTCGCTGAAACATTAGTATTCTTGTTATTGTGGCACAAATGTACCGGACTCCCCTCAAGAATGCCTAGGCGCTTGAATTTATGTGAGATCAATGAAAAAATTGGCTGTTCCCACATACATTGGGAATTATTTTATACTAAGCAAGAGGAAAGAAGGTGACTGTGTTGTAACCTTTTCATTGAACGAAACGTTACGAAGTGGCGCTGAAGATATTGTTACACGACATTGGCAACGATGTTGTGTAACAATATGTACAGATGTCCACACAGAGACACGTTTAACAGCCGCATATCTTTTTTGTATAACTGGTTGGTTACAGTTGCGCAACGATGCCAACATCAACATGCATATTAGCAACACCAGGAGCGGTAAGCATATATCAAGTGCTGGTGCTGGCGAGCATGCTAGGTATGGACTCTGCTCATAAATCAACTTGAGTGTTTATGGCAACTAACTAACAATTGAGGTTAACCTGACGTGACGATAGTATCAAATGAGTACCTATGTAATGTCCATAAAATTAGATAGCCAGCAGTGCAACCACACTCGACGTTTCAAGAGTTAACATTGTGGTCTATATTGCCGCAATCACTTGCCATCCTTATCGCTTTGCTTGTGACGCGCGTGGCTAGTGTGTATCTGCGCTTCATCATGAAGGCGTGATCCGTGAACTTATCTTCGTGCCGCGTTTTATCGGAAAACGCCCCTCGCCAATAAGCCGAGGGCAGCCGTGGGCACCGGTGTAGTAGTTCGCCATCTGTACGGCGGTTCACTTGTTTCTTTCGGGCGCAGGTCAGCCCAGTGAAATAAAAGTTTGTTGCGGCTTGCTCCTGATCCTGTCGTGCACGCTCCTTCATCGTCGCGGCTGCGTGACAACTGGTGGAGGTGCTGGGTCTCGAACCCGTTGCTTTTCTGGACAAGGACCACGCATATGCCCAAACTGAAATTCATACCGAAGCAAGCAGCGTTGGCATAGGCGCGGTCCTTAACCAGAAAAGCAACGGGTTTGAGAAAGTGATCGCATACGCTAGCCGTTCGCTGTCGAAGGCGGAGAGTAACTATTCAACTACTGAGAAGGAGTGTCTCGCAATCATTTGGGCGACATCAAAATTCCGTCCTTACATTTACGGACGACCATTCAAGGTTGTGAGTGACCATCACGCCCTCTGCTGGCTTGTAAATTTGAAAGATCTCTCCGGCCGCCTCGCTCGATGGATTTGATATGATTGATATGTGGGGTTTAACGTCCCAAAACCACCATATGATTATGAGAGACGCCATAGTGGAGGGCTCCGGAAATTTCGACCACCTGGGGTTCTTTAACGTGCACGAAATCTGAGTACATGGGCCTACAACATTTCTGCCTCCATCGAAAATGCAGCCGCCGCAGCCGGGATTTGAACCCGCGACCTGCGGGTAAGCAGCCGAGTACCTTATCACTAGACCACCGCGGCGGGGCCTCGCTCGATGGAGTCTTCGTCTCCAAGAATTTGATGTCACCGTAACATACAAGTCTGGGAGGAAGCATTCGGACGCAGACTGCTTGTCAAGGGCCCCTGTCGATGAAGCCCCAAAGAATGACGACGACGATGACAGCTTCCTTGGATCTATCAGTAGCAGCACTTCTGCGCAACAGCAACGCGCGGACCCTGACCTCAAGCGTCTCCATGAATACCTGAAAAGCAATCACCCCCTGCATCATTTAAGCGGGGACTCTCATCCTTCTGTTTTCAAAACGGCATCATCGTAAAGAAGAACTTTGCGCCCAATTAGACTACGTATCTTATTGTCGTTCCCAGCAATCTTCGAGAAGAAATTCTACAGGATTCCCACGACGAACCGACTGCTGGACACTTTGAATATGCGCGCACTCTTCGCCGAATCCAAGAGAAATTCTACTGGCCATGACTGCCCACCGACGTCACGCGGTACGTAAAGACTTGCCGTGAATGCGAACGAAGAAAGAGGCCACCGACCAGGCCAGCCGGGCTGCTGAACCCCATACCACCCCCAGCAAAGCCTTTCCAACAGATTGGAATGGACCTTCTCGGTCCCTTTCCGACATCAACTTCTGGCAATGGAATGATAATCGTAGCAACTGACTACCTCAGCCGTTATGCCCAAGCAAAAGCCTTGCCGAACGGAACAGCAGAGTAGGTCGCAAAGTTTTTTTTCTACTGCATCCTGTTGCGACTTGGTACCCCCGAGGTCCTCGTCACGGACAGGAGAACAGCGTTCACGGCAGAGCTAATGCAAGCTATCCTGCATCACAGTCAAACCAGTCACCGGAAGACTACTGTGTATCATCCGCAGACAAAGGGCCTCGTGGAACGGCTGAACAAAACTATCGCTGACATGCTTGCCATGTATGTCGATGCAGAACACAAAACCTGGGACAGCATCTTTCTATTCGTCGTATTTGCCTATAACACTGCAATACAAGAGACCACACGCATGACGCCTTTTAGCCTCGTCTACGGCAGAGAGGCAGCTACAACGTTGAACGCCATGCTCCCAGATGTCACAGAAGAGAACCACAACGTCGCCACCTACCTTCAACGCGCAGAACAAGCCCGACAACTTGCACGCCTGCGGATTAAGGAACAGCAGTCCATCGACGCTCGACGCTACAACTTACGCCACTGCCATACGGAATAAAACCCGGTGACCGTGTGTGGATTTGGACCCCCATTCGCCGCCGAGGACTCAGCGAAAAGTTGTTCCGTTATTTTGGACCTTACAAGGTCATACGTCGTGTTAGTGAACTGGACTATGAAGTTGTCCCCGATGGCGCGACGACACCGCAACGGCGCCACGCTAACCCAGAACTTGCGCATGTCGTGCGCCTTAAACCTCATTATACGCGGTAATAGACCTTACAGTTTGCAATGTCAACTGCGAATTTTGATCTTCCTTTTGTTCTCGTGTGTTGCCCCGCCGCGGTGGTCTAGTGGCTAAGGTACTCGGCTGCTGACCCGCAGGTTGCGGGATCAAATCCCGGCTGCGGTGGCTGCGTTTCCGATGGAGGCGGAAACGTTGTAGGCCCGTGTGCTCAGATTTGGGCGCACGTTAAAGAACCCCAGGTGGTCAAAATTTCCGGAGCCCTCCACTACGGCGTCTCTCATAATCATATGGTGGTTTTGGGACGTTAAACCCCACATATCAATCAATCAATCTCGTGTGTTCTTATGACACTGTTCTCGGTTTTCAATGTTTGCTTTTTTAGGCATCGGGCCGATGCTTATTTAAAAGGGGAGTAATAGCGCAATCACTTGCCATCCTTATCGCTTTGCTTGTGACGCACGTGGCTAGTGTGTATCTGCACTTCATCATGAAGGCGTAATTTGTGAACTTATCTTCGTGCCGCGTTTTATCGGAAAACGCCCCTCACCAATAAGCCGAGGGCAGCCGTGGTAGTAGTTCTGTTCTGTTCTGGGGTTTCAGTTTCGGATTGACATGTGAGGATGCCAGGGGGCACCGCTCTGGCATCTAGGATTTCAAGGCGACTGTAAAATAAAGGCAGTGTGTTTGGTAACCATGGAGTGTGGTTGTTGTGCTTTCTTTCGGCGCTTCGCGCCAACCCGCGTGTTCGGGCTGGTCGGTGTCCCCGCCGGCAACGTACGTCTCCGTCGGTCGTCTTCTTCTGCTTCGAGGGACCAGCCAGCCCCCGACACAGCAATGGCGACGAGGACCTGTAAGAACCCATTTCGTTTTCCGTGTTCGTCTGTTTCGTGCTTCTAATGGGCCTATCCCGATAACCCTAGACGCTCTTTGTTCCCAGCAAGGTGGCTGCTGCGTGCTGCGTCGCTTCATTCCTTCTTTATTCAGCTACGCCACCTCTGTCGTCTTCTTCAAACAGTGAACTGGCGTCATTTTCTTCTCGACTGCACCTCTCCATTCTTCTTACTTGAAATGGCGTCTCCTATTCCATGCCCCCTATTTCTTCATTCTCCCAGAGACCCGCAACTTCCGTGGGCGGACTGGAAATTGGTGTTTCAGGCCTACGCAGACGCGGTCGGGGAGGACGCCAGCAAGCCCGAGCGTCGCAAGGCCCTGCTGCTCAATGCGTTGGGCCCTGCCGGGTTAAAGCTCTTTTATACTTTGGAAGCCACCAACGCGTCGCCGACACCAGTGTCGGGCGATGCCTTCAAGAATGCTGTTGCTCTTTTTGATGAGCATTTTAAAGATGTTTCGTGCAATTATCTCGCACGCGTGAAATTCCAAGAAAGGCGACAATTGCCTGGTGAGCCAGTCGCCGAGTTCATTACTTCTCTTCGAACGCTCGCCGCGTCGTGCGGCTTCGGCGCGCTCGAGGACGTTATGATCCGCCATCAGCTTTTCACCGGGGTAACCTCGCAAAACGTCCGCTGCCACATGCTTCAAAAGGGCTCCTCGATTTCATTATCCAAAGCCCTCTAGATTGCGTGAGAGGACGAGCTTATTCGCTCCCAGTTTGAGCAATTCGCTCCACATTCAGTGCAGGAACTTTCTGCTGCGGGGGGCCAAGGCGGCGGCTCTTCGTTTCACGGGACACGTCAACATGGCGGCCTTCATCTTCGTCTCGGCGCAGTGGCCAACATGGCGGCCCCTCTGCGTCACGGGGGCGAAGAAGCCGACAATATGGCGACCCCATTCCGCCAAACTCTGGTTTTCAGGAACATCACCGAGCTCCTAATTCGCGTTGGCGAATTTCTTCTCCAAGCGCAACCGCACGTTGCTTTCGCTGCGGATCGGCTCGGCATTTAGCCAACTTTGCGCAGTGTCCCGCGAGAAACCGCACTTGTCTTGCGTACGGAAAAATCGGACATTTTCAGTCCGTATGCAATTCCCGTCCAGCAGATCTTCCGGAACCAGTTTCTTCATCCGCTCCTTCGAGCACTGCACAAAGCAATACGGTCACTGTTTTAAATGTGGATGGCCTCCACACTACGTCCGAGCCCAGCATCGTAGCTTCAGTGGGCCATGTGCCCTTGTCATTTCTCGTGAACACTGGTGCCTCAGTCTCTTTAATCAGTGCCGCTGACTTTCATAGTCATTTTTCCAACATTCGGCTTTTGCCTTCACACGTCGTTCTACAAACATATTCCAAGGAAACGATTGATAATTTAGGTCATTTTACAGCTCAGGTCTCCTATCGCAGTCGCACTGCTTCCATTGCTTTTTATGTAACTGCCAATGGCAGCTCGCTTTTGGGACTTGATGCCATCAAGGCTTTGTCCATCAACATCGATGGTGCGTCTATGACATGTGCTCAAGTCGACGTCCAAGATGATCTTCCGGCCAACGCGCCTTCTGAATTTCACCACCTGTTCACGCGTGAACTGGGTTGTGTGTGCGGTTTTGTTCATAAAGTGATGCGTCGACCAGGTGTGTGCCCTGTGCGTGCCAAGCTGCGCCGCATTCTCCTTCTTCTCTGTGAGCAAGTCCCTGCAGAACTGTCTCGCCTTAAAGCCAGCGTAATCATCGTGCCTGTCTCTGCTTCCGACTGGGTTTCTCCACTGGTCGTCGTCAAGCAAAAAGATGGATTCCTTCGACTGTGCGTCGACTTACGAGAACCGAACATGGCGATCGTCGTAGACGGGTTTCCACTTCCTCACATTGAAGAACTGCTTCATCAGCTCTCCGGAGCGGTATGTTTCTCCAAGCTGGACCTCGCGTCCGCTTATCACCAAGTGGAACTTTCTGAGTGCAGTAGAGACTTGACCACATTTGTATCGCACGAAGGCTTGTTTCGGTTTCACCGCTTGAGTTTCGGGCTTGCATCTGCCCCTGCAGTGCTTCAGAAAATGATGTCAATTATTCTTAAGGGTTGTAATGGTGCCCTTTGTTACTTGGATGATATTTTGGTGTGGGGACGTACTCGCGAAGAGCACGATGCTAACTTGCATACTATTCTCAACCGCATCAGTGAATGTGGTATGAAACTGAATAACAAGTACATTTTTTTCTGCGAATGAGTTACAATTTCTAGGACATAATGTCAGTTTCCGCGGCTTGACATCTGTTGAATCAAAAGTTCAGGCCATTGTTAATGCCCCACGGTCTACTGATGTTGAAACCTTTCAATCTTTTTTAGGTCTTGTTGGTTATTATGCCAAGTTTGTTCCTCACTATGCTGATGCTGTTGAACCACTGCGTACTCTACTTCGTCAAGCACAGCCTTTTAACTGGTCAGCAGAAGCTGAGCAGATCTTCATTCAAGTTAAGTCAATAGTGGCCTCAAAGCCAGCTGTTAGTATTTTCGATGAGAAGCTTCCCATCGTCATCACGACGGATGCGTCCGATGTTGGATTGGGAGCAGTGTTTCAACAACTCAGAGATGATCAGCTGATCACTATTGCTTTTGCATCTCGTACATTGACCACTGCTGAACGCAGATATTCAGTAGGAGAACGTGAAGCTCTCGCTTGTCTTTTTGCCTGTGAGAAATGGCATGTTTACTTGTGGGGCCGGCGCTTCACATTACGTACATATCACCAAGCACTAGTTGCTCTTCTTTCTGCAGGATCCGAAGGCCGCCACCCCATTCGCATTTCCCGTTGGTGTGCCAAACTCATGTATTATACTTTCAGCGTTCAATATTGTAAGGGTTCTAATAACGTGGTTGCTGATGCACTGTCGCGCCTTCCTCTTCAGATACCGGTTACTGAAGAGCGGGATGAGGAAGTTGTTTCATTAGTTACTTCCTGCCTTACTAAAGCTGAGCTTCAGGCAGCTACAGCTGCAGATTCCACTTTGTCTCAAGTTCTCAAATATTTACGTGAAGGATGGCCTTCCAAAGGTGCTCTTGCTTCTGAATTCTTGCCTTACTTCGCAGTCCGACAGGAACTGTCTTGTGTCGAGGACTTGCTTTTCCGTGATGAACGCGTGATTCCCCCTGCTTCTTTCCGTAACAAGCTGATACAGCTTGCCCATGAGACCCATCCAGACATTGTCCGCACCTAACAGAATCTCCGAGACAGGTACTGGTGGCCAGCCTTAGACAAGCAGGTCAAGCATGCCGTTTACAACTGCCATGTATGTCAGGCAGCTGACAAGTCTGCCAAACCTGCATTTTCTCCGTTGCAGCCAGTCCAGTGGCCTGATCGGCCTTGGCAGAAACTCGGCATGGACATCATCGGTCCTATGCATAATGTTACGCAAAAAGCCCGGTTCCTTGTTTCTCTCATTGACTATCATTCCAAATGGCCAGAGCTTTGTTTCACACATACGGTTACTTCTGAGGTCATCATTGAGTTTCTGTCTTCAATCTTCAGCCGGGAAGGTTTTCCTGATGCCATAGTTACCGACAATGGTTCACAGTTTCAGTCCCAAAATTTCGAAGCTTTTCTTTTACAACGAGGAATTCAGCACTTGAGGTCATCAGTTTTCTATCCCCAATCAAATGGGCAAATTGAGCGCTTTAATCGCGTTCTGAAGGAACATATCCAGATCGCCCAATTAGAGCACCGTCCCCTCAAGCAAGTCTTAACTGAATGTTTAGCTTCGTACAGGTTCACACCACAAGGCACCACTGGAGTGTCTCCTGCTCAACTTCTCCACGGTAGGCAACCGCGAGTTGCTCTCGACATAGTCTCTTTGCCTCGTAACATATCAGTGTCTTCTCCTGATCAAATCCGCACCAGGATTTTTTCTCATCAAGCAATGAAAAGGTATGTCGACACCGGTCGAAGTGCAAAGCAGTCTAAAGTTCGAACTGGCGATCTAGTCAAGGTTCGTGTGCCAGGCAAGCGCCCCAAGTATCGGGGTTCTTACAAAGTCTTGGGCCAGGTTAGCCCCACTTCGTTTCGCTTAAGTGATGGTAACATCTGGAATACTTTGCGCCTTGTTATTTTCCATACGGATTCGCCTTCAACACCTAAAAGTCTTCTTCATCACGTTCCGTCCACGCCTTTCAACTACGCATCAGACTGGTACATGTGGCCTCCATGTACAGGCATTTCTTCTTCAAAGAGGGAGGAGTTACCAGGCGGTGTCGCTGGTTCAAGTTCACCAAGTCATACGGTTCACTTCGAACCTTCAAATACGGCTGAGACCGTTGAACCGGACTTCGGTCCACAAAATTCTTCCGAAGCTTATGCTGCGGAAGATGCTCTGACGACACCGCAAGTTTTAACGCTCGTTCAGAGCCTTCACAATCTTCCACTGATCTTGATGTGTCACATCAGAGCAGAAGTGACCAAGGTGTCGAGACACCTGATTCTACACCCAAAAGGGCCCGCCCTAAGCGGAAGCGGCAGAAGCCGCGTCGGTTCGAAGACTACGTGATGTAGAACTCTTGTTCCGCACAGTTGTGTACATTTTTCTTGTTGTCAGTGCATTTTCAGGACTTGTAGTGTGTGAATTCGGTGTTTCGTGCTCTGAATTGTCATGTGTTCTAATGTACATAACCTTGTAAAATATGTTGGTATTGAGCATGTATAAATATAAACAGTGTATAGGTGTGCTTTTTTCGAGGAGGGGATGGTTGTTGTGTTCTGGGGTTTAAGTTTCGGATTGCCATGTGAGGATGCCAGGGGGCGCCACTCTGTCATCAACGATTTCGAGGCGACTGTAAAATAAAGGCGGTGTGTGTTGGGTAACCGTGGAGTGCGGTTGTTGTGCTTTCTTTCGGCGCTTCGCGCCAACCCGCGTGTTCGGGCTGGTCGGTGTCCCCGCCGGCCGCGTACGTCTCCGTCGGCCGTCTTCTTCTGCTTCGTCGGGACCAGCCAGCCCCCAACACAGCAAGTTCGCCATCTGTACGGTGGTTCACTTGTTTCTTTCGGGCGCAGGTCAAGCCAGTGAAATAAACGTTTGTTGCGGCTTGCTCCTGATCCTGTCGTGCACGTTCTTTCATCGTCGCGGCTGCGTGACAATATGGTGGAAAAAGCAGTTCTGTGACACACATCGGGTGAAGCCCCGCTGATATAACATCGGCGTGCAGCAAACTCGCAGCCTTCCACTTACGCTTCGGCCTGCGACGCCCGAAAAGCCTTCAAGTGATACGTTTCAAAATTATTTCCTGGCCGGTCGACCCGTGCGGGCTCGCACGTGTAGCGATGTTGCGGTATGACTGACGGACTCATACAGCAGACACAGACATTTGATTAAACACCAACAAACATTTAATTAAATCAAGGGCAAGGCAAGAGATTACAAAAGCTATCTAAGACGAAAAACAAAGATGCGTGCGAAGAAAAAGAACGACTACAAAACACACTATGCCCTAAAAGATCACTACAAGTACAAATGTACACAATCTGGTATGTCAACAAAATAACTGGATAGGATGGAAACGAAGAGAGATACAAAAAAGAATTTCAGAAAGATTGCGCTCGCGCTGTTTAGTTTCGACGTGCGACGCAGCTCACACTGCTAGAGTTATTTAAAACTGGCTATAAAATAAAATAACTGTTGAAAGAAATCCCAATAAAAAGTTCCATATACTGACCAGGCTAGCTCGTGGTACGGGGAGTTCATGGGGTGCCGCTGAAGGAATCACCAGCCTAGTAGATGACGAGGGTGCCCAGGGTTGCAGCCGTCTCAATGCGTTGCGTGGGACACTTCATGCTCGCCTCCTACGCGAGACTCGCGACATCACCGACCACCTACCTTACTGGTTTGAACGTCAACTGCCGAAGCAGTAAAAATCTCTTCGGGGCGGCGTGCGCACCCCTTCGAGGTCATTCTCCCTGAACAACTCTGTGTCCCCCCCCTTCGGTACAGATGCAGGAAAGACACGCCGGCGCCGTTGAGGACTAGTTCGTGGCCGGAAGTCTTTTTCCCGATGCAAAGAAGCTCTCCTTTCAACGACGGGGCGCGCTGGTGAGAATTACAGACGTTCGTGACAAGTTCCAAGAAGTGGCGTGGCTCTGAGGTAGAAAACGCGATTTCCACATGGAATACTGGGTTTCAATTCCTGCAGGAACGCTGACAATTATTATTAGCATTCGTCGGGCCAACGCTGTCGATGTCAGCTTTTTCTTAGCGCTCACGCGTTAAAATTACCGTTGTCTGTTCTCAGCGTTCTCGCAGCTATACAAAGTGTAAATCACCTGTGGCACGTATACCCGCCCGCGGGTATGTGCAACGCGTCAGGCGGAAAGGGTTTGGCGACATGTGCAATGAGATTGTGACATTATTCATATCATAAACAGCTACTCATATTTGTCAGAACATCTTACCCTTCCATGCTTATTTTAGTTACCACCAAGTTTAGGCGGTGATCACAGGACATGTAGACGTATCGGCTAGAAGATAGATAGATAGATAGATAGATAGATAGATAGATAGATCGCCAAAAGAAATGCTTCGCAATTATTGAATAAATAAACCAATGAAACAAATCTACACACATGATACATTCACCAAAAACGCTAAGACTAAAACCTGATTGGGCATTTCACACACGTTTTGTCGCAGTAACAATACGTTTGCCCCGCCGCGTTGGTTTAGTGGCTAAGGTACTCTGCTGCTGACTCGCAGGTCGCGGCATCGAAACCCGGCTGCGGCGGTTACATTTTAGATGAAGGCAAAAATGCTGTAGGCCCGTGTGCTCAGATTTGGGTGCGTAGAAAAGAACCCAAGGTGGTCGAAATTTCCGGAGCCCTCCTCTACGGCGCCTCTCATAATCATATGGGAGTTTCGGGACGTTAAATCCCACATATTAGGGAGTTTTAGTTTGTACGTATACTTCTTTACGTTACCGTGTTACCGGATACCGAATATAATCTGCGCATGCGCGAGCCTTTACGGAACGTGAACCTTTACGTAACGTAAACTACTCGCTGGATAGGCTTTACGTTCACGGCCCGGAGCAAGCCACCGAGTCAAGACAAGCCGAAGCAGAAGCGCCAACGGCGAACACGTTGTCTTGTAGCTCTGTCATCAGCGGAATTGATGTCTGGGCGCAAGCGATTCACTCTCAGCGATGACATCGCTCTGGTAAAGGAGGTATTACATGTAAATCCTTTCCTTGACCCTGCGAGGTGGCTGAAGATAGCCGATCGGCTCTCCGAGGTGCTCGGCAGGTGCTTCAGCATTCGCAGTGTCAAGGAAAGGCTTAACTTAAACCTCCTGCGTTTTTTGCGAGACCAGAAGAAGAAAATTAAGAGGTAAGTGGGTCTCGTATTGAACTTTGTTATGTACTGTTCTTTCCCATTGACAAAAATTGTGATTACTGGCTCCGCAATAGCTCCGGTACAGAAGAGGAGCAGTCCGAGCTGGAGGACCTCCTGCAGCAAGCGGCTGACATGGCGCGCGAGTGCGGCTACACGCCACCGCCGTCAACCGCACGACAGCTCGCTGAACGCGACGGCATTAAAAAAAGAGCCTCAGGAAACTCGGTCGCCCGCCCGCCAGCGAAACGTCGCGTCGACAACAGGGAAGAAGATGCCCTGGCGGCCTACGCGGAGTTAACAGCGGGGGACGGTGTTGAGCCTGGTAAGAAATGTGCTGATTTCGCAATTCTTACTCATACTTAACTGATAGTGAGCCGTACACTTGGCCTACGTTGAATTTACAAGTGGTGCCGTTTGATCAATTGCACAATACTACAGTGCTTCACCGGTTGAGTAATTTAGGAAGAGAGTATAACAAACTGGACAAATATTTGTAAACGTTTGCTTTCTGCACGATCATAGCAGGCACAACCTCTGGAAGTTTTCTGTCTGAAATCTGAAGGCAGCAGCCATGCTTGCAGCACACTTTGCGGCCTGTTGTATGACTTAGTTAGGTGCTACCTTTGTGGCACTGTGGTATATTTTACCAGATAGGTGGAGACAGAGATATAGCAATGTTTAATAAGATTCCCGGAAAAAGTTTGCTTGGTTGCCTAGCTTGCTACTTCTGGTGTCAGGTGATTACCGTGATGTAAAAAAGGATCACATGTGCAAAAAGATATGTCTACTCACAAACACAGACATGCTCAGAAAAGAGTCGCGCAGAGAACCTTGAACTTGAGTTATATCAAGTGGCAAAATTGACAATGCTATAGACATGACATGCAGTCTGCTTGCACAACATGGGAAAATTGGAATATCTTCATGCAAGCCTTCATCCTGCAGTAGACATGAAATTCGTATGAATATGCAATTGTTTTCTATGTTACATAATCATTTCACCAGTTACATAACATTTTACTACGTCAGAGCTTGAACTATTCTGCCAAAGGTTGAGGAATAGCTGTCTCACCAAAGAAGGCTGTGATATGCCATTTAGTGTCTAGCAAAGTTTAGACCAACTTCACTCTTCTGAACCAAACAGTGGGATTCAATGTCAGACAGATTGTTGGGCTGAGGTACTGGCTAGATTTAAGGATCGAGGAACATGTGAATGTGACAAATTTTTTTTTCAAGAAATTAGGTGACACTTTTGCCTTCAACAGCTTTGCACAAGGCCTAAATAGACTATTTATAAGTGTACCTAAAGTAATTGTCTAGCTGGAGTTTGTAGATGTTTTTTAGCATGGTTCTCCATTTTTGTATAATTATTCCTATTCATGTGTAACCTACTCATTATCTATAAGTACTTGTATTCCCTCTCTTTTGTTTCTTGTTCCTCGGTTTAGAGCCCTTATGTTATAACAAATCAAATTTCTGCTGGCTATATTAAGTAGAGCTCAATAAAAATTTATGTTTTCTTCCTGACCAGCAGATGGTGCAAGCACGTCACAGGCTCAGACACTTCTTAATTCAATCTATGAGCCGGAGAACATAAAGATTCACATGGATCTGCCTGACTGTGGTGAGTTAAAATACAGTGAGAAACACTAAAAGTTTTTCATTACACACGTGCTGAATACACTGTTGCATAAACTAGTGGATGCTGTAGCACGCATAATTGGGATAGTTGGTGTTAATTCATTTTAAGACTTGAAAATGCACGTACACGAACACACGTAAGAAATGGCAACACCATGGACCCCTTAAAATAGTCCTAAACAGTCAATGCCAGTCAGGTGAGCCTCTCAACATGGCCCGAAACTACTTTCCATTATTTTTCTCTTGTCTCCTACCTGTCATTTTTAGCCTTGCAGATGGTTTTTGAAGCTACTAAGGCGGCAATAGGGGCTGGTTGATAGCTTGTGCATCACCCTCTGTTGTTTGTATTTTTTTGGTCCATGTTATACCTGGGAGATCATAGAAAATAAGTTTTTTCAAGTAATTGCACTGGCACTATTGAGCCCTAGCCTCTAGCATGTAAATAAGGCACTAGGAAGAGCCTGTATTTCTCATCAAAAGAGCTGCTGCATGAGAGGAGTTATTGCCGATGTGTATTGGAAAGGAAAGCTGGGTTCAAGCTCAAAGCACACAGCACAGCTCTTATGTTGGTTCACTTGTGATGTAGAGAACTCGAAGACAACCCGACGGCCTCATGCTCAGCACCTGACCGCATCGCAACTGCTGCACCTAGTCGGGCTCAAACCCCAACATCTAGTCCTTCATATGTTGCTGCTGCAGGTTTGTAATCCCTAGTTTTGTTGGTGCATGCCTACAGATTCAAATGATTTTCGTCATTAGTGCTTTCAACATCAACAAAAGCGACTTTAGGTGCAGCTATAGAGTCTAGAAAATCATTCAAGATGGCCTGAAAAGTTATATTTTGTGCTATGAAAGAAATACAGGGTCAGATTTTAGCTGTTTCGAACATTTGCACGAAGTCCTTAATTAAATAATATGAGCTCAGCGAAGGACATTGTTTTGTTTTTCAATACAATATTTTTGTCCTATGCAATAATAAATTAATAAGAGAATAAGTACCTAATAAGTGTAAGTAGTTTCAGTATGTTCAAAAACTAGTTGCATAGTTTCATCATGGATCCACTTCTTTTAGTTGCCCTTGCTGCTTTTCTATCTTTTCTTTGTCTCCCTGAGAATAAGTCTGCTTTATGTGCATTAGACTCAAGTAGTAGCCTCCTTCTAAACTTGTTTACTTGTGATCTCTTGGACTACCAGGCAATGCAACTGTACATGGGAGCCCCCCTGATTCCCACACTGGTGAAACCAGATGGGTGGCCAACACTCGTGTGCCTCTGCAAGGTGTGTAACAAAAAAAAGAAAGCTTGGTCATATCAGTGTATCTTGTATTTTGCCTAGTAGAAAACAAGAGTATCATTCAAAATGCAGGTACACAATTGTAAATGAAGATGCTTGCTATTGAAGGCAAGAGTAAAAAAAACACTTTATTTGTGTAGTAAATCTTTCTTTGAGAAAGCTTATTTCTCTGTCCCCTAAAATCTCCGAGTATATGGCTGTATCGCATCATAGTCTTGGCCAGGAAAGTAGACATGGGCAAACTGGTGCCTCATGTGTCCTTTTATGTTAGGCAAATTTGTGACGTGGCATGTGTTTAGGTGTACCATTGTCTGGGTGCTGTTGTAGCCTTCAATAGATCCACACTCTCAGGGACATGTGGCCACTCTCACTGTGAGAAATGTTTGAGCACACGTAATCATCTTCCAGTCGGTCGCAATGATGTGAACTTGCAGTGAAGTCAAGGTGGCAATAAAAGGTGCTACTTTTTAGTGCAGTGAAGTGTTGCATATTACGATTGATATGAAGCATTTGCTGCACTAGGAGACTATGGAACTATTCTATTAAATATTCCAGAACTAAATTGTTAATAAAAATGCCATCACCTTTGCTCCGCTGCCAGAAAATATATATAGTGTGTAGCCAGAGAGTGCTTTGGCCAGTGCTTTGGCTATTTCTTTTAAGGTGTTGTGCATACCCAGCTTGGTCAAAAGCTAGATGAAATTTTTTGGCTGTGCAGAAAGTGTCTTCATTGCAGGGGCTATCATGATATATTATTGTGATACTAGATGTACCTGAAGTTTGTTACATGTACTTAAGTTCTTGAATGTCCCCGAGCTACTTCTCAATAAATCTAGTCGGTTAATTATGTGATAGACAATCAACTCAAGTATATTTACAATCCTTAGCCGGCTCTTGTTCAGATGTTGCCTCTTGCTTTCACTTTGTAGATCAAAGTTTCTGGCTGGGCTAAAATAGTTTTCATTTTGTGGTCTCATGTGATACATTCTGTGATGCTTGTTGTACCTGAAATTTTACAAAGATGCTTTGGAAACCTTGAGTGCCCCAGCGGAGTAGTGACTTTAGTAATGAAATATGTGAAAGAAAATAAAACCAAATGTTTTTTTCACCAGGTTTATGTCACAATTTCATGCACACTTTGCGACTTTGAGTGAGCAATGAGTCTCTACCCTAGGCCATGATTTTTCTACTCCAGACTACTGTATGCTATTTCAAAACATCGACACTGGGTGAGATACTGAACAATCCTTCATTTTCACACAGCTGCAAAACCTGCATAAAGTATACACATCTTTCAGCACCAAACAGATATACATCTATGCAACTGCAAACATCCCATCAAATTATACATCAATGTAACCACAAATCCTAAATATGCATAACCTAAAAGGCACAAAGTATTTTAAGGGCCTTTTTATGTGTGTTGAGTATGCGTGAACAAGAAAGATATGCTGAAACAGACACAACAGAAGTTTTCAAAGTCGTGTACGAAGTTCCATCAGAAGCACTCAACAAGCATAGTTAAGCGTGCCATCGGTGTGAAACTCTGCGTGGTGCGTAATTTTGATTGGGTGTCTCATTTTTAGCACTCCCTACTTCGCAGACTTAGCACAAGCAATCTTTGCAAAATATTTGACCATTATTGCCCAGCTGTGTGCATCGAAATGGATATATATATCTGCATATTTTGCAAAATGGGCATAAAAGTTTGCTCTAAATACATTTAAGGTTTGTAGCAAATAAATAAAAATGGGTTTAGAGCACGAGAATCGGCAAAGGGTGCTGCTACAGGTAGTTGCTTTAACTCCTTCCACATAGCAAGGTGTCTGGCTCTCATCCCCGTATTTTCATTACATCGTGGTTCATAAAAAAAGTTGGAGATTTTTAGGTGTGGAGCGACCCGATAACACCACCTTGATTACCTTGTCATGTGCACACACACACACACACACACACACACACACACACACACACACACACACACACACACACACACACACACACACACACACACACACACACACACACACACACACACACACACACACACACACACACACACACACACACACACACACACACACACACACACACACACACACACACACACACACACACACACACACACACACACACACACACACACACACACACACACATGTAGTTCACCAAACTTAATCGCGGCATTCAACAGACCATCTTACAATAGACTAATGGGAAAATGCAGACATGAGTAGCTGTAAGGTTCTGTTGGCACAACGAGCAAGTTTTGTTATTTTTGGAATGTCAGAGGCGTCTTCTAAACACTCCTTGAAGAACTGACACCACTAGAGAACAACTGCACCTAAACCAGAACACATAACACCTAAAAAGGCAGAAGATAACAGTGTAAAAATAATCACCCTTCATCTGAAGATAAGTCATGAAGAAAGGCATAAGCTACATGCCTAGTGTCAGACAGTTGTTCACTACTTTGTTTTTAACATACTGTTATGTGCAGAGAGAAGGGACGACACAGTAGCTGATCTCATCAAGGTAAATTATGAAGAAGATGCCTAAAGCGAAGCACAGCAGCCAATAAAGGGTACCTTAGCTATTGGTGTCTAGCGGCTCAAGGATTTGTCATATCGGGCAACCTCCCAAAGATCGGGCTATAGGTGCCAGCACCGCACCCGCGCAAGTGTGGATAGGTGGTCGACGGCGCATATACAAATACTCGCAGCCGCACTTCGTTCAGTGGCTCAGGGGCTGACACTATACTGCATTTACCACATGTACGCACATGTTCTCGCACCAGTAATAACATAAAAATCTTATATAAGAATTCAGCAGAAAGCTTTCATCGACTGATTACGTGCATGACAGTGCTACAACAAAAGCCTGATTAATGAGACAAGCATGTTTTTTTAACAAAAATTATTACTGCCTTCAGTCAGTCACTAACAATGACACATAAACGCTGAAGACAATGTTAGAAAGATGAAATTTTCAGTTAAGTCACACGACATTACATATAAGGCATGCCGTCTGAATTATTTCCAATGCCTGGCTTTTTTAAAGCATTCTTAAATCTAAGCACACGGTTGCACGCGGTAACTCTGTTTTCAGTACAGTTTAAGTACCGATGTGTCACTGTTTATGTGGTAGTAATATTCCTATGTAGCGATACCACGGCCAAATAAACACCACTAAGGCTCCTAGTATGATCAATAAGCTACAGTGCTGTAATTGTACACCTACAACAGCACCCAAATGTATGGCCTAGAGCCTGTTTTTTTTTTGCTACCGAGTCTCTATAGTAACACGCTGCATTTATACACTATTTAATAGTCCTCATGTTTGGGAGGATGCCCAGAGCATTTTGTGATATGCTTGAAACAGAAAGCGGCACCCACTCTGAAATTATTCTGGGGAAATGGAGGGTACAACGACCATAAACGGCACTTTGGAAAGTTGCACTCGCTGATCTTATTACAACGCATAAGCATCCGAAAGATAAAATGCTCTCCGTCGTTATAGGCATAGGAAAAACAGTTACACTTTAAGCCAAAAGGGAGCAACAGGGGTATAGGGGTTGCTCCTTTCAGGGAGCAATTGCATTGTCACTCCCATTACTCCCATAAAAGGAGTAACTGCTGGGGGACGAACCGGTGCTCTCCTTTCAGTTCTTCCTTCGGGAGATGAACAGTTACTCCCTCCAGTTTCTCCCTGCGGACCAGCAGTTACTCCCACCAGTTGCTCCCTGCGGACCAAACATTACTCCCACCCGTTGCTCTTCTAAGAGCAACCGTTACTCTTTACCGTTGCTCTCACGTGTTCGCAGTTACTCTCTGAAAACCAACTGCACATGCTTCCAGTTACTCCTTGGGGAAATTACTATCTCGAGTATGCTTGTCACACGCTTAACACATGGCAAGAGCTCCTTGGAAGAGTTCTGCTTAGGTGCTTCTAACACAAAAAGTGGACAATATTGAAAAGAAAATAAATGCTTTATTGTTCTTTTTATGAGGCGACGTGTGAGCACACGTAAAAGTAGACTTCGCCACTCCACAGCCAGCACTAAACAAGCACCATAATACATCAAACGTTTTCCGCGTCATCTGTGGAAAAACAATCTTGAATTTCTAGCATAGGGCAGTCTGTGTCATCATTGGTGAGAGAAGGGCAACTTCTCCAATTCTGAAGAACTCAAGTTTTGCAGCTGGTGTTTCCATCAGGCTAGCAACGCGGAATGTCACCGCAGGCATATGTAAAGCATCTCATTGCTGCAAGAAAAAAAATAGAAGTGTGAGGTTAAACATGCCCGAATCAATACATAACAATGAGTCACACACACTGCAGCAGCGCTTACATTCTAGGATGTCTACTGCAAAACTAAATGTGAAAAAAAAGGAACGTTCGGCCAAACGTTACTTGGCAAGCCTTATAAATTCTGATGTGGTAGACGCTCTTCACATGATGTCTCAGACAGCAATATTCTGGAAGAAAATGTGCAGCACCTCAACAAGGCATATTTTAGCAGTTAAGGATACCCTTAGGTTCAGTTACCTTGTTTCCTATGCACAGCTGAGTGATATTTCTATGAGCCCACTCACCAATGGTCATTCTAAGTGAGATCATGTGTGTGGCAAATAACACGTACCGTCCGCTCATGTTAAAATACTTATTTAACTAGTGCACATAGTTGCTCTCGATTCTACTGTTCTATCATATGCTGCTGCGTCTTGAATTGTGCAATACCTGTAGGCACAAGCCAAGCATGCAAAGACTGCTTGAAAGCAACCATCTACATGAGGCTACATGATAATCTTCAGTATATTTTTTTGTACCTGATGCAAACAGCTGGACAAAACTATAGAGAAATAAATGTAGACCGTGCTACCTTCAAAAAATGCTTTAAATTTAGTAAACTAGGGTGCATTTGTTCACTCGGTTGACGAATCACAGCCACGAGATATGTGAACGAAGCAATATATGTTAAGGCATGCACAGATATTCTGATTCTTTGTTTGACAGTGTCACAGATAGCTTGTCAATACATATATATCTGAGAGCAACAAGATGGGAAGCTTTTATTAGTTCAACGTCTTGTTGGTTCACAGCCAAACAGGTTACTGCTTTGTTGGACAAATTGAAATAAGCGCACCGTGGTGTCCGAAAAAAAAGCATTATTAGAAGTTAGCTCCTGATGTGAATGTCTGCCTATTTATTTTGTACTGCCTTCTACATGTGCAAGAAATACATTTGTTGAGGATGTGCTACCAGTCAAGCCAAGATCGCATACGTGGTCAATGTGATGGAAATACGAACATTAGAAACACTGCCACCTCTAGTAAGAGCATAACACTTCCGGATCTTGGAACAGCACGAAGGTGCACAAGAAAGTTAAGCCCACTCTTGCAGAACTTTGAACGCGAAGTTTTCAGAGTGGGGGAGGTCAACATGCTGTGGCACTTTTAAACCCACGAAACATCTGCAAAAACAGGGTAAAGGCAAGTCAACAAACGCAGTTATGAAGGCCTGCGCATGGACAGCTTTGTGAATCTAGGCCAAAGTGTTATGCTTTGTGCAAGCCAAAATCCATGTAAATAGGGAAAGCGTACTTTTAGGAGCACCAGCGTAAACAAAACTTGGCAGTTGGCTTTCTAGTGCAAACAGCAATCCCTGCAATGAAAACATAAACATTTTATCTTAACGGTAACAGTGTGAGCACACACACGGGTCAGCAGAGCCATGTCAAATTGTCATTGCCAGTGTAACCATGTGGCATGATGAACTATTTTCTGGCCAACACATGCACAGTTGGCCCTTAAAAAGCGATGCTTTCATATACGTAGTACATAAAGTCTGCACTTACCAAACTTCACTTGGTTTCTGTACTTTAGCATCGTTGGGAGCACCTTTATCTGCAGTATATCTAAATTTGTGTCATATCCCTGAAAAAAAGTAGTAAAAGACATGCATCAAATATTGTTTCATTTGGTAGCAGTGAAGTCAGGTTAAGAACAGCCAAGTGGGAATCAGCCTAATTATGTGCATGCGGCAAATCCCAAACGGCGTTATTGAGGTTTTCGAAATTTTCGTCGATTGGTATTAACGTCGATATGTGACTGTAACGGCATGCCAAGTTTTCACAGCGCATAAAGATTTCATGATGCAGAATAATGACAACGCTAACGAGAACATACAGCATTTATGATTGTCTTTTACAATAATCAGTTTTGCGAAGGTTTTGCATCACTAAAGAAATCTGAAAGATTTGGGTCATTCCTCCTCCAATTGTTCTGTCCATATGTAAACTGCTCGCTTGATGGTGCGCTTATAAAATAGTTTCTTCAGCGCGGAGGTGAAGCAAGTGACGCAGTGATGTGGGCAGATTTTTTTTTTTTTTTGAGGCGTGCGAGGGGGGTCCGCTTATCTGAATTGGAGGCCGGGCAAGCGAATATGGTCGTCATTATGGGCTCCCTACGCCCGGCCTAAAAAAATTTTGTGCCTAACCGCCTGGCTATGCCAGTGAAGTGATGCGACAATGATTTGTTCACTTACTGATTTACATACACTTTACAGCTCTAAAAACTTCGGCCCAAGGCCCCAATCAGCCGTTAACGTTACATAAAGCCAATGGTAGAAAAGTGCCAGTATGAAGGCAGCTACAACCCCGCCCCAAAGTTTTTTCAAGCGAGGTAATGTTGCGGTAATGAACTTTTAACTGCAAAAGTACACTGGCACTGCAGTGGTGACAGGGGAAGCAAGAGAGTATGCAGGCGGTAAAAATAGAGGTAATTTAGTCCGATACGGCTAGCAATGGATACGGTAAATAAGAAAGAGCAAATCATTTCTCTTTTAATAGCGCAACCACTCAACAATGTATTGTAAGAGCATGAAATGTTGCTGGAAATGCCACTCACCTTCACGCTGATGCATGCACAGTCCTTTGTCCGACGAGCGAACAGGCTTGCAGATAGCTGAAGACGTGTTTACCATGTGTTTGTTCCACCCAGCAGCAAAATCCACAACTACTTCACGCTCCATATAGATAAATATACACTAACCTTCATCACGAATAATTGGAAACGCAAATCTGTGACACACACACACGATCAAAACATAGCTCACAAGCTCGCATGTCCATGTGCTCGCCAACCACAGACCATATGAATATGAGTAGTGCGAAAGCGAACCTTGTCTTGTCTTGTCTCCTAGGAGATCTTGGCTCATACCCACATGGGGGATTGGCCACACTGTACCTCATAATAAATCATTTTTTACAACGCTTACTAAAACTGATAAAGAGAAATTAGATAGGAACAATAATAATGTTCCTTTGAAAAAACGTGAAAAAATTGCAGAAGAATGCAATAAACCAGAATATATAAAACAAATTAACAAGAATGAGGAAGAAGGAGAAAGAATTGGATATATCTGGCAGTACCACTAGCAGCATATCCTTCCAAATTAATTTCACAGTCAAAACACAGTATTCATATTCCCCTAATCTAGAAAATCTATAGGTATTTACTTGCATTAACCACCGGCTTCTTGGCCAATCCCCCTTAGAGGGTGAGAGCCACAAAATAAAGGAACAAGCAAGCAAGCAAGCGTATCCTTCCGGTTGGCTGAATGAATTTACGTAGCGCTGACAGAATAGCACTGTGGCCCACACCCAACTGACTGGCTTCAAACGATAATACGGTGGATGTATTGACTGGCAATCTGAGCATACCAATCGGTCTTTCAAGAATTATTCGGTGCAGTGAGGCCAAGCGGCGGCATGTGAGAAGAAAGTTATCTATTGTTTTCGGTTCATTGCAAACTACACATAGGTTAGTTAATGAAAATCCTGATTTGTTGAGATGAAAATTTAACAGAGGAACTCTACAGCGAGGGCTTGTGAGGGTCACCTCACATTGACGGGAAAGGCATTTTGCGGTGTTCCTTGTGAATTGCAAATGCCGAAATTCTTCTGATTGTAGAAGCGACGTTTCGTTCATTTTCAAGATTAACAGGCGTTTGAATCGTTCGGCAGTAATAAAAGGAAACTGTGGAGCTACTAGCACCACCGGGAAATTTAAAGATGCCGAAGCGAGCGAATCAGCAATTTCATTTAGTTCAATTCCAGCATGCCCGGGAACCCAAATAAACCGAACTTCTGATAGGCTATGCGGTACGAGAGACCAAAATATCCTGAGAAGAGGAGACTTCTTTGCGGTCGTTAGATGTGTACATACAGACAAAGCATCCGAAATAATAATAGCTTTTGATTGCTCATAATTCAGTATTAGAAGAGCCAATGTAATAGCCAGGAATTCTGCGAGATAAATTGGTGTGAAGTCAGGTAATCGGAGCGCAAAAGACCAATAAAGCTGATGAGAAAAAATACCTACTCCAGCCTTTTGAAGATTTTGCGTAGCGTCCGTCGAAATTACTACGTATTTAGGAAAATGACTGAGATGATCTTGAAGGAGGCCTTGCAGAACATGCTTTGGAAGTAACTTGGCATTTTTCGGAAAAATATCATCGAAAATTAAGTCAACTGGCACCGAGCATTGGGTTTGGGGAGTTTAATGCCAGAGGGAAACGCGAAGATTTGATAACAGAGACTCGACGAAAATGACTTGGGGTCTTTGATAACGAAACCACAGGCGCTGAAAGAAAGAAACTGGATGTTTGATGAAAACTGTCTGTGAACAGAAGAGGGGCGCATCGTAAAGCTTTAAATATGTTTGCACAGTAAGCTGTCGAAATCTAGCATCAAGTGGATTGATTCTAGCTTCCAAATGAAGCACGCTATTCGCGACACACCTAGGTAGCCCGAGACACAGCCGCAGAGCTTGCCTTTCTAGCAATATAAGAGGTCCCAATTTGTACTCAGCACTTCCACAAAACAGAACGTAGCCGAAATCCAGATTTCGGCGTACTTAAAGTTTGTATATCATAAGTAACGTTTACCTGCGCATTCCTGAATTCTTATTGCAAAACCGGCGGAGCAATCCTACGGCGCTTTCTGCTTTACGGGTGTTTGATTCTATTTGTTGCTGCCAATTTAAATTGTCCCCGTAAACAATACCAAGATATTTTAGCGCTGTTACTTGTGGAATCGGATCATTTCGATAATGCAGCGAAAGAAATACAGGAACGGATAGAGGGAATACAAGCAGAGCACATTTGCTAACATTAAGTGAAAAAGACAGCCCGCCAAGCCATACCTCAAGCTCACTCAAATATGACTGTAAGATTTCATACAAACCATTGATATCTCGGGATGACGAGGAAAAAGCAATATCATCAGCGTAGACGTAAAGAGGAACATTTTTATGAACGGGAATAGATGATAATATTATATTAAATAAAAGAGGTGACAGGACTGATCCTTGCGGAACACCTCTTGTTTGCTTATATCAGGCAGAAGTAATTCCCTCGTGGCAACAAAAGAATTGTCTCTCAAAGAGAAACTCCTTAACCCAAGATATAATGTACTTGGGAACCTCAAAGTCCACTAATCTTGAAATTAATGTACTGTATTCCACACTATTGTAGGCTTTTGCGATATCTAACGTGACTAATGTAGAAAGCTCACCAGATACTTTTGCAAGGCGAATTCGGCTTTCCAAATCAACATGAGCCGACCATATAGAGCACCCCTGTATAAATCCTACTTGCCTTGGTGAAAAAATGTCCTGACGAGCGATGAATTCACCGAGCCTTCTATGAAGAATCCTTTCAATTATTTTAACTAGGTTTGATGTAAGCGAAATTGGCCGAATGTTATCCAGGACATATCTGAGGCTTGGATTTTTTCGCAGCAAAACTTTAGCAATTTTCCATGCGCTTGGAATCCATGTGTGCTGTAAGGAGCAGTTAACAATATTCAAAAGCTCCTCGGGATGGGAATTAAATATCAATTTAATCATAGAGTTTGTAATCTGATCTGGACCGGGAGCTGCTTGCTTTACAGTTAGTATGACATCTGCCAGTTCAGCCATAGTGACTTCCCGAAAGTCCGAGGTTGCGCTTTTGAATGTCACAGGTCTCAAGCATGACAAAGCGAAACGCGCTTCAAGTCCTTTCGCGATGCCCTCTACCAAATCTGTTATCTCTTTAGGAGACAGCACTACTGAATGCGAATATGCTGGTACCTTCGTCGATTTTTGTTTCGTAGAAACCTGTACAGGGCAGATCTTTTATCATGTTTCGATAAACGCGAATGTAAGTCAGAATTGTGTTTCTCTTTAGCTATTGCAACTGTACGTTTAAACAGCGCTGCGTGGAATTTATAGTCAACCGAATTTTTCGGAGTATGGTTGTGGCGTAAACGTTTCCAAGCAGCCTTACGTCGCCTATACGCAAGCATACAATCTTCATTCCACCAAGCTGTATTTGACGGTGTGCTGCCGTACTTAACAGAAAACTCTGCCGGCTGGACAGAGTCACTTAGACACGCTACGACTGAAGCAGCTCGTTGCTGTCCGACGCGTCCTCTCAATGACGAGAGCGCAGAGTTTAAAACAGTTTTATAAATTTTATAGTTGGTGAACCGTTGTTGCCGGATAGCAGAGGTAAGTTGTGGTTGCATTATTTCATAGGTAATTGGTACATGATCACTACTCGTCCCATTATCAAACGTTTCCCACGATGAAATTATAAACTGGCCACACGAAAATGTTAGGTCTAATATTGATGAGCTTATCCCGCGTAGAAAGGTAACTTGTCCAGAGTTATGACAGCTAAATTTATCATCCTGCAACCAATTCCACAATTTTTTTCCACAGCCATCTGTTTTAAGCCCCCAAGAAGTGTGATGCGAGTTAAAATCCCCAGCCAATAAAATTGAATTTGACGAAGAATTCTTGATAACACAATTTAGGTGATCTGTGCGTCTTACTTCACTTGGAAAGTACGCATTATTCACTGTAATCCTGTTAGAGTCAGGTAACAAACAATCTATTCCTAACAATTCACAATCCGGACAAATATGTTCAAAAGTTACAGTAACATGATGACACATTTTTGAAGATATTAGAACCAATAATCCACCTCCTCTACCTGGCCGATCCAGTTTAAAAGTTCGAAAATATTTCAGAGTAAATGCTTTGTTTACTGAAAGCCAAGACTCTTGAAATAAAATTATATTAGGATTTGTTTGCTGTATGAGATAAATAAGATCTATGTAAGCGGAAGATACGGAGCGACAATACCACTGAGGAACTTTTACAGGCGCTATGAAGGACTTAATATAGTTGACTCTACTGCAGAACGCAAAACGTCCTGCTCATTGTTGGTATCAGTAATAACTTTTTTTGGTTTTGACATTGGCAAACTATTTGAAAACAATGGAGCATTGCGTCGTTTATGAATGATATTACCAAGCCTCATCTCACCAAACGACCCACTGGGCCCTACACGGGTCGGCGACTGAGTGCTGACGAGCGTTTCAGGGGTAACATCTCACAGGGGTAAGAGTGAACCTAGTTGCGCCGAAAAAGAAAAAAAACGTCGAGCAGTGGCAGCACAGGCGTCAGCGCCATGCTTTCAGTGTGTTCTCCTAATAAAATTATAAAAAAAACTGTGGTACACTAAAACTCATATTTAAATATAAAAAATTGAGTGTAATTTTTATTTAGTGCTAGTAAACATAAACACTGAATAAAAATTGCTTTGCAAATTACATCGCTTGCTACACTAGCGCCACTCTTGTCGTGCGGGCGCAGATGGAGCCGATTTGTCATTCTGCCCTAAAACTACACGGTGAAGTGTGCTACTAAGGGTACGGCTGATGAAAAGCGCATTTGGGTCCGCTTTTTTTTTCTTCTCCGATATATCTTGGGGGGGGGGGGGAGCTCCTTATGCACGTGTTTCGGTGCTTGATCGACTTTGACGCCCTTCCTTCGCGAACAAACGGCTTGTCTAGGCTTTTTTTATCGTTGTTTTGCACGTGTTTCCGCGTTCGGGCCGCTTTGACGTGCCAACTCTCCATTCTGCTGCTGCGTGTGTTAGGTACTTGCCGTAGCTGTATTCTCAGGACTTCTGTGTTTAGCCAGCGCTGCTATCTTATTATCTGCGGATGCTAAAATAAATCACTGTTTTGGTTTGTTGAAGTTTCGCACACAGAACAAACAATAATCTGGCCCATGAATATCAATGTGGGCGGCATGCATATTTGTGTGCAGTGTCCTGCCGGGGAGGAACAGTTGCGTGACGAGAGCATTTACAGCGGTTCCTCTTTCCGTTGCTTCCTTACAAACTTAAGATGAATACATTTGCTCTCCCATTCTCGAACAAGTCGGCCATCTTGTTCCGCTTGGTCTTTTCGGAGAGTAACAGTCGGTCTGAAGGAGTAAAAACAGCCGTTGCTCCCATTTCGGCCGTTTTTGGCTTAGAGTGTACACTCGCACTGACATGACTGGACAAACCACACTTTGAAAATTTCCAAGACGTACGCGCACATAGAAGCGTGACGTGGCTAGCAGACGACGCACGGAGCAATTCACAAGGCGACGACTTTGCTCGATCTCGCGGCCAATAGATTTCTGTTGGACTCCAGCAGAATCTGAGCTCTGGCGCAGAGCCCGACTGCTTACACTAGTTCAAGGGCACATGAACGTTTTCTCAGCAGCAGCAGCACACCAGCAACCCACAGCCAAGAACAACAGGTGCTCAGGTCTCTGGTAGACTAAAATAGATGCCTTGGCTTATATCAGAAAACCCAACGACTGAGATGCATGGCCTGTCATCTTGCTGCTTTCCTACCTCAAGTTCTGCTTTCTTCAGTTTAATTTGCTTCCCTCTCTTCTCATGCTTCAGAACTATTGCCGTGGTTTTCTCCAAGTGCGATTTCATTTATTAATTCTTTTTGCTTCTACACGTCATTGCCAGTTTTTTCTTCACTGTCCTTCACTGTCATATCACGCCCCAAAGTGGTGGTCTAAAGGGTAAGGTACACGGCTGCTGAGCCGCAAATCGTGGATCGAAACCCAGCTACGGCGGCTGCATTTCCGATAAAGGCGGAAATGTTTTAGGCCTATGTGCTCAGATTTGGTTGCACGTTAAAGAACCCCAGGTGGTCGACATTTCTGGAGCCCTCCACTACGGCGTCTCTCATAACCATATAGTGGTTTTGGGACGTGAAACCCCACATATCAATATATCAGGGTCATATCACGGCACACACTTGAATACAATACCATAACATCATTCGACACTATGCTTTCTGCACAAATCAAATGTTCTTGTGTATAAAGAAAAAATATTATTACAGTAAATTGAAAAGAAATAAAATGAAAGCATAAGATTGCATCAGTTAAATGGAAATAAATAGTCACTGAGTGAGGGTTGCTCAAGGCCGAAGTACATAGACACCTGGCTGTCGTACAGGCAGGTGCGGCAGTTGGTGAGAAGTGTTGCGACCTTATACATCCTTCCCACACTCGGACACGTCACTTTCAAGTTCTTGTGAAAGTCCACAAATGCGAAGTCTGCAGCCACATTACCAAAGCCCCACTCAACAGCCTGCCGTACAGTGCTCATGCACTTGTTGAAGTGCGCCTGGTAGGGCTGCAAGCGGACGCCTCCATAAGGCTTCAGGAGCAGAGGCTTTAATGGGTAGGCCGGGTCTCAATAAATCACATATTTGTTACCCCTGGCTACCTTGACAATATTTTCGTAGAGCCTGGTGTCTTTCAGGATTCCTGCAACAAAACAAAAGGTGTCACAAGTTTTCTTATGCCAGAACTTGGCTGATGCATGAGTGTCAGTGCACAGCATTAACACAAGGTTCAATGTCGACAGTATTTTTTGTGCCCATTTGTTGCAACATGGTTGTAAAGAATGGCAGAGAATGCCATGCTGGCTCTACACCGTGTCTTCTCCCCAGACATACTGCATACCTGCATTTGACACGATTTGCCATTTAAGCTAATCTAACAACTTTCTAGCAAAATAACTAATATTTCAGCTAAAACGTGAAAAGTTGGGAAGTTCATTACACATGGCTGCAAGTGACAAAGTTTCCTTGAAGCCAGCTTCAAGAAAGGAGGTAATTTTTCACATTGTAGGATGTTGAAGCAATTTGAGCAAGTTAAATTTACCAGATCATTTAAGGAACAGTATACAGTGCAATCGATTAGATTATTGTGTGAAAGATGTGAAAGTACTACGTGTGACTTTTTTGCATGGCATGTAACAAAGAAATGTTTAGCTTGCACTGTAATCATCAGAATATTTAACTGCACTACCATAAACCGCATAGGAAAATAATAATAAAGAACTTTTTGAATGACAAACAATGGTTTTCCAGTAATGAGCGCAAGTGGAGTAAAGAATGCTGATGCAAACATAGTACCTGTATGTGGCCTGTAATGTTGAGTTAATGTTCAAATCAGAACATTCACCTCCCGACTGTATTCCACAGTGGAGAAGTCTGGTTTCACGCTATTGCAAAATTTGTTGTACTGTGAAACAAAAACTTTGGTAGCTGGAAAGGCATCTTGGCTTACATTGTTGGTAGTCACTATATTTACAGATGAATTGGCTGAAAAAGATCTTGGTAGTCACGATATATACATATGAATTGGTTGAAAAAGATTATGCAAGATCAAGTAGCTTTCTTTCTCAGCAATCTGTACTTAATGCAACTGTGTGCATGAACACCCTTTGAAATGTCACTGACCAGGTGGCATCACATTTAATTGCATGAATGCAATTATTTTAAGCTGACTGTGAAGCAGTGGTCACACACACAAAAAAATCCAAGAGTTGTACTCAGCCACATGGTCAAACATTGAGATGGCTTTTAGATGAGGAGACTTATTCATCGATATTGTTGAAAAAGATTTCTCAGAACTAACTCAAGTGAGTGGTATACTATTAGTAATTTATTCTCAATGCATGGGGAGTGGTGGAAATCGCAGTTACCCACCTACTGCGGTTGCTTCCTTCAGCGACTGTCCTAAAACTGAAACAGTGTTCTATGTGCTTGTGCCACAGTGGCTTCCTCCTGCACTAACAGTGATCTTAGCCATATCTATTCACAGGATAGCTGCCTGCCGTTTGCAAGTCAAAAATATGATCTCAGTATGCTGACATTGTACTGCCCTAGAAAAATAACAATAACACTACACCAAAAGCTCACTGTTCAGCTAGGTTCTTAGCACATGAGTTATGACCTAGGTATGTTTGTGATGTGACAATTTGCCATTTGACAGATACAAGCAGAGTTTCTGCAAAGGCAAAACCTTACTCTCAACACCTACCAGCATCATGACGCCGTCCCCTGAATGGGCTATCTAGCTGGCAAATAATTCTATTGGCGCACATAACAGCCTGATATTTCTGGCAATGGAAGCGCTTGTGCCCAGAGTAGTGCTCCTGCTGGAGCTTAGACGGCCGATAAATTCGTCGTGCCGTGCCATCTATGAAGCCCGAAGTGGAGCACCTTTCTGGTGCACGGCCTAAAAAGAATAACAAAAGAACAAATGAAGCAGCTGCCAATAGCATTTATGCACAAGTACAATTTTCAGATATAATCTTAGTAAAAAACATTGTCCTTGCTCTTTTATTTGACATGGACAGCCGAGACACACGAACAAACAACAAGCGTGACCAAACTAAATATTCTCACTTGCCTTATAGCTGTTCTTGTACTAGTTTAACGCTACTGTCTCCACCACCCGCAGTGGAGGGCACTTTGCTTTTTACTCGTACCATAACAGAAAGCAGAGTTTCACTCTGTCTTTCAAAACTCTAAGGGGCATCAAAAGTTGAATCATTTCATGCCAGGCAGTGAATAAGCTAATTCAAAATAACAAACGACGTCCTTAGCAGTCGAGGAGTGCACGTCACAGTGGCAGTTACAGTAACGGGGGATTGATACATAAACATGGACATTTCCCTGTTTGGACCAGGCTATATTCCAAAAAAGTAAACAGTGCCAAAAATAATAATGATGTCTTTTTATTTTAGCAGTAATCATATGCGAGAAAGCAGTAGCAATTATTGTTTATGATGCTTGCTGCTTTTGTGAAGCACACTTATGAGTTTACTAGAAGCATTTATATTCATAGCTTACTTAATGATAAAAGCAGACACAGCATGAGATTGGTGCTCAAGAACAAGCTGTGCCCAGTGCGTCAGTCTTGAATCCATTACTGACAAATATGTTCACTTAACATTTCACAAAGACGCACTGCAATATGCAATATAATTGAAGGGTGAATTATGCGTGCCTCTTCTAACTTACAGTTAGACTTGTGCTCCTTGAAATAAAAGGACACTAAATGCAAATGATGTTTCATGTCACATTAGAAGGCCAACGATTAGGAGTACCTAAAGCATAAACATTATGCACAGCAGCAATTTAGTAACAAATATAAAGGTAAACGTAGAATGAGAAGCCAGCCAGAGTATTGGAGCTCGCTTAGACTCACTCGAAAGATATATTTTGCTCTGGGCACTTGCTCCGATTCAGACTCGCCAAAAATTTCCCCCTCAGACTCAAAATAAGTAAGTTTTTTCTCCACTGCATTCACTTGAAATCAAACTCGCCAACTTATTGCTGAGACCAACCAACACAGATTCACATCTTGACCAGAGTCTCAATAAGCCTCAGTGTGTTGCCACATGAGTCTGCTAGCATAATATTTCCTTTCTCAGTGTCACAGCTGTTTGATGCCAATATCTCACATAATGGGTGCTCTACTTCCAATCTTGTTCTTGAAACACGTGCTACCGGTCCGGTAATATTTGTATTACATACATGGCTCACACGGAATACCGTTTTGGATGGATCCGAACAACTTTATCAAGGATTTCCGGTGAAAGAATTTGCACAAGAGGTCATTGCACCGCATTCTTGTGGTCTCATTGACCTGTTGTTTGTTGTTTTTTTGTGTGTAATTGTCTTCTTGCACAGTAGAAACAGGGTTGCAAAGGAATAAACAGGCTGCAAAAACAACACAAGCTGCCACATTTACATGTAAGTGATCGCTAGAATGTGCCCATGTTTGTCTGAGCTCAAAATTGTAGTACAGATGTATTCTATCAGCGTGTGCGAATATGTCTTTAAACTCGCTGCGACGCGAACTGAAAATTTTAAACTTCGAGGAACGAACAGACGCATTGTAATGCATTTAACCAGCCTGAACCAAGGGTTTTACTGCAGCGTCCTGCTGCTATGCCGTAAACTTGCCAATTTAGTACACTCGCAATCCCACGAAATCGAAATCAGTAATTGAAATAAACGTGGCATATTTTGTCGTTTCAACTTTCACGCCAGCTATTATGGATATTCTGCCAGTTTTTGGACATGTTACGACTTTGCTTCGTACAAAAAAAAAAGTGATATTCGCACAACATCGATCGACTTTCATGCTTACCTGTGAAAACAGTTGCAGGTTCTGGAGGTTCATCCAGCCATAAACCGTGAGATCTGCAAGCAGGTGTCCAAAGTAATGTTCGAAGTGAGACATTTCTTTGGACACCACACTTGAGATCACGGAGCTGTGGCGGTTGAATATCGTCTCCAGGTCACAAAGTCGATTTGGATAAGCGAGGCGCCGCAGTGTCATACACAAAGCCTCGCGATCTGACACTCGGACGCGCTGCGCACTCATCACTTCGCCGGGAATGAGCAGGCCAACGATCAGGTCGTCCAAATCGCCTTTTTGGAACCTGAAGTTACGATAAAAGGTGGTTCCATCGATGGCGTCGATATCCAACACGCCGTTCTCGTGAAGGTTCCTCCGCGGCTGCGGCTGTAGCAGATCCATAATCAGTAGATCGTCGATGTACTTTCACGGTAGATTTTGAGCCAGGAATGGATGTTGGAGCACACTCTTTGCCATATCGACGACCACTTCTTTGCGAATGCGGCTAGCCGCTGACCGTTCAACCAGAGAGGCTTAGCCCGAGAGGCTTAAAGAATTATGCGGTGGCTCCTTATTGCCTTCTGCACGCAGCCAACTTTAATGGGTTAGGTGATTATATAGCACCAAAACACTTGATAACTTTACATGTTAAAAGTTATTATATTTGCGCCGCAGTGCTGGTTAAGTTTTATTTAAAAGAAAACGAATATGTGTGCATCCATGATCATCATCATCAGCGAACGTAAACTTTTACGTACGAACGTAAAGGTTTCCGTATGTGTAGCAAAACGCTGCTAAAACTCGGGCGCCGGTAACACGGTAAACGTAAACCGGTAACACGGTAACGTAAAGAAGTATACGTACAAGCTAAAACTCCCTATTATACGATAAGTAACGATACGTTTACATAAAATATATTTGCAACTGTGCACCAATCATGCAATCGAACTTTCGCATTCTAGTTTCGCAAGTTGGGGTCGTCATCATCACTATGCAAACTTTAGGGTACAAGCCACTCCCATCTTTCTCCAATCAACCAGGAGCTGTACATGCTACGCTGACGTGAACCCCAAAAACTTATGAATCTCGTCGGCCAATTTAACTTTCTGCCTACCATTTGCGCGCTTGGGTTTTGTTAAAATCTATGCTGTTCCTTTTAATGACTACCAGTTATCTCGCCTTGCCGGTGCGTTCTCAAATTTGAATAAGACGTTTTTAACACTCATCTGTTCTCTCGCCGACTCTGCTCTCTTCTTGTGCAGTTTAAAGTTACACCTACGCGTATTATAATATTTCCATAGCTCCCTGTGTCGTCCTCAGTTTAAGTTAAACGCTCTTCACCTTTTGCTAAACTAGTATTTTTTTACCTGTATAAGTAAGAACCGGTAAAATACAGCTGCTAGAAATTTTTCTCTTCAAGGATAGTAGTAAATACCTTTCATTATCTCAGATTACTCTGCAAAGTTTGAACCACAACATTCTTATTCCTCTAGTTTCTTCATTCTCCTGGTTTGTACCTGCGATCATTACTTTTCTTCCGAGACTGCCCAACATTATTGTAATTTTCTGCATAATAAGTTCGGACCCAAAGTCCTGCTTTCGTCATCTAATTCAATAAATATGATTTCCAATAGTTTCCCCGAGTTACTCAACATGGCAATGCCATCCAGCAAATCAGAAGTCGCTTAACTGCTCTCCATTTACTGATATCAACAACCGTTTCAACAACCAGCTTATGCGGCAACGCATTTGCTGCAAAATGATGCAACATCAAGCAACATCACCCTTCGTCTTTCCTCAGCTATCACTGTCCAAACCGTGACGTCAGCAGATACAACGCTTATATATGAACCCCTCCTGATCTTCAACTTCATTGGGCACGGCGGGCATGGCAGCGGCATGTCGCTAACCAGGCCGTTCTTCTGCCTTGGGCAGGGGCTCTTCTGCGCAGGATTGTCTATGCAGTGCTGCTACTTTCCAAACTCGACCTCGCCGACGTTTCAACAACCAGCTTATGCGGCAACGCATTTGCTGCAAAATGATGCAACATCAAGCGACATCACCCTTCGTCCTTCCTCAGCTATCACTGTCCAAACCGTGACGTCAGCAGATACAACGCCTATATATAAACAACTCCTGAACTTCAACTTCATTGGGCACGGCGGGCATGGCAGCGGCATGTCGCTAACCAAGCCGTTCTTCTGCCTTGTGCAGATTGGTCCTTGTTTTGGTTTCTTTAAGAACGATTCGCGCTTTCTTATAGTCCTGCCGTGCCCCAACCAGTGCTCTGTGATTGCTTGCGAATGCTTTTGTGCCATGCGGTTGTTATTGTGTGGTGACATTGAAGCTAATCCCGGACCTACTGTCGAAGAATTACTTCTTAAGGTTTTAGAAGGTCAAAACGAATTGCGCAATGCAATCTGTGGCCTTAAGGTCATGTTTGTGGATATCAAGCAGCGGTTCGATGGTATTGAAAAACATATCACTGAACTTAAGACCAAATCATCCAAACTAGACGTTCTTGACAATCTTGTTTCACCATACCAAAAATCAGTTAGCTTTCAGACGCATAAACTTACGGACCTTGAGGATAGAAGTAGGCGCTCGAATTTAGTGGTTTTTGGTATCTCTGAAAGCCCCAAAGAGACTGAAGCGGAATTAAAGCAGAAAGTACTTGACGCGACGTTTAAAGATAAGCTTGGTGTCACGTGCAAATTGGTAGGGCGTATTCATAGAATTGGAAAACCCGGTACGAAAAGACCCGTCATCTTGTTCTTCAAAGATTTCAACGAAAAATCTGATTTACTAAAGAATGCAAAAAAACTCAAGGGATCTAAAATATTCGTTCAAAACGACTATTCCCAGCAAACCTTAAAAAAAAGAAAACTGCTTTTGGACAGTGCAAAACATGAAAAATCCCAAGGGAAAAACGTTTATCTAGTTCACGATAAACTACATGTTGACAAAGAAGTTTTTGTTTAGAACGAAACGGCGAAGGAACGTAGAAAAATCACTCAAAAGAAACGGCATACGCATGCAGTGAACGCAGAAGGTGCTCTGAGCAATGCTCATGAAGGTAGTGATAATGGAAGCGCATGACACACGAACAACCAACGTGTAGGACTACTAAATATAAACGCTCGTAGTATTACAAACAAAACTGAGCATCTCGAAGCTATACTTCTGGCACATGATCCTCACCTAGTTGTCCTTACCGAGACGTGGCTTCATACTTTCGTCAGTGATGATGATGTGGTGCCGCCGAGTTTCAAAATTTTCCGGAAGGACAGGGCAACTAGAGGGGGTGGTGTGGCAGTTATTCTGAAAGACTGAATAAAAGCTACGTTGCTGTCTGATGGGCCCGATCTCGAGTGCTTGTGTTTAAATGTGACACTTGGCTGCCAGAATTTCGTGTTGTACGCAGCCTACCGGGCTCCTGATGCAACAAGCGATTATCTGACAAAGCTGCATGCGCACATGCTACAATTCATCGAGAGAAAAGTAATATTGGCAGGAGACTTCAATCTTCCAGATATTGACTGGGAAAGATTAGAAGCAGGCTCTGACTCTGTCAATATTTCTTGTATGTTTGATATTATGATTGACCACAATCTTGTGCAAGTTGTGGTTGAACCCACGCGTGTTACAGAGTCTACATCTTCATTGCTTGATTTGGTATTTTTACACCGATCAATTGCTCAGTGCGACGTGTCCCTATTCCCTGGCATATCGGACCACAGTTTGATTAGTGTTTCGTTCCCCTTGAATATAAACCGTTCTGGGGATGTGAATACCACAAAAGCTGCTAAAAACTTTGCGCACGCTCAAGATTCGCGTATTTTTGAGTTTTTGGATGATCACGTGGCTGAGTTTTGTGGTGACAATATGGAACACCTTTGGGAGGAATTCAAGAACATATGTACTATTTGTTTAGATAAATTCATTCCCAATAAGCTAAAAAAACGCACTAAGTTCACTCCATGGGTCACGAGACCTATACTGCATCTAAAACGAAAGGCTTAACGTCTCAGGAAAAAGAGGGCAGCTTCCCAGCGCCTAGGTGAAGTTCGGTCTGCGTTACACGAAGCGACTCAACGCGAGAAAAGCTTTTATTTCAATACCACACTGGCTAATTTTATTAAAGATGACCCGCAGAAGTTTTGGGCCTACATTAGCGATCGCAAAAAGAACGTAGAACAAATTTCTGTGAACGGTTCTCTGGTATCGGATGCGAAAGCAATTGCTGATCATTTTAACTGTTTTTTTCATAGTGTTTTTTGTCAGTCTTCTCAGCCTGTGGCTTTCGTGCATGATTCCGCAGATACTCCACCAGGAAATTTAATTTCATATGAAGGAGTTTTAAACATGGTTCTTCGAATAAAAGTAAAATCCTCCGTTGGGCCAGAAGGAATACTGAACGAATTTTTTCGACGGTATGCCAAGCCCTTGTCCAAATACCTTGTTACAACTTTTGAAGCTTCAATCCGTACTGCAACGTTACCTAAAGAATTGAAAATGGCTCGTGTCAAGCCAATTCCCAAAAAGGGAGACCCTCTTCTTGTCTTCAATTATCGGCCAAATTCGATTATATCGTCTTGTAGCAAAATGTTAGAACACATTGTCACAACCGGCTGCTGACCCGCAGGGCGCGGGTTCGTATCCCGGCTGCGGCGGCTGCATTTCCGATGGAGGCGGAAATGTTGTAGGCCCGTGTGCTCAGATTTGGGTGCACGTTAAAGAACCCCAGGTGGTGTAAATTTCCGGAGCCCTCCACTACGGCGTCTCTTATAATCATATAGTGGTTTTGGGACGTTAAACCCCACATATCAATCAATCAATCACATTGTCACAACATTCATATCAAAACACCTAGATGAGCAAAACTTTTTATCTCCGTATCAGCATGGTTTTCGAAAGGGCTTGTCGACAACAACTCAGTTATGTACAGTCATTCATTCTCTTGCATCTGTGATTGATAAGGGCGGCCAAGTAGACGTCATATTCCTAGATTTCTGCAAAGCTTTCGACTGTATCCCCCATGATAAACCTATGGTTAAATTACAGCTTATTGGACTTCCAAATTTTCTATTAGCCTGGATTTGTAACTACCTGTCTGATCGCTCCCAGTTTGTGTGCACTAATAATCAGAACTCAATTCTGCCGGTTACTTCAGGTGTCCCACAGGGCAGTGTACTCGGTCCCCTACTATTTTTGATATACTGTAACGATGTAGTAAATTGTGTAAACCCACCTGTTAACGTTCGACTTTTTGCAGATGATTGTATTCTGTTTAACTCGATAACTAGTTCTAATGACCAAGCAGCTCTCCAGTCCACTCTAAACAATATATGTCTATGGTGCAATCAATGGGGGATGAAACTAAACTTGGATAAATTAGTTCTGCTCTGTGTCACTAACAAGAAAAAGCCAATACTAACTGACTACACGCTCTCTAACCAACGTCTTAAAGAAGTTAAGGAATACAAGTATCTTGGTGTCACTCTAACGAATAATTTAGGTTGGAATTCCCACATTAAACAAGTTTCTTCCGCAGCTTTCCACAAATTATGCATGCTAAGGCACAAACTTAAGGATGCTCCTACGAAAGTGCAATTTTTAGCTTACCAATCCTTGATTCTCCCTAAATTAGAATATGCATGCGTTGCCTGGGATCCTTATACTAAAACTAACATTGATGCATTAGAAAAAATTCAGCGGAGGGCAGTTCGTTTCATTTATTCTCTTTACAAGCCTGGTAGTTCTGTAACTAGTGTTACAGAACTACCAGGCTTGTGAGTGGGCAAGCGGGCAGCGCCGACACCATGTCTCACGCATCCCGCTTCTGCATTTCGCAGGCTTTGGTTACGCTGCTACTGCTGCCGTTTTCACCGACGATACTCACTGCAACGGACAATCCAGTCCCGCTGCCACCGCTGAGTCAACCTTCGGACGACCGCAATCAAGAACATGGCTTTTTCTTCGCTTGGCCTGACATGGTGCGCCGGGATTCCTGCGCAGCACCATCCTCGGTGACGTCGCCAGTTCCAGCGGCCTACTTAAACAGCTGCTGGCAAGACTACCGCTTCAGTGGGCAAGCGGGCAGCGCCGACACGATGTCTCACGCATCTCGCTTCTGCATTTCGGAGGCTTTGGTTACGCTGCTACTGCTGCCGTTTTCTCCGACGATACTCACTGCAACGGACAATCCAGGCCCGCTGCCACCGCTGAGCCAACCTTCGGACGATCGCAATCAAGAACATGGATTTTTCTTCGCTTGGCCTGGCATGGTGCGCCGGGATTGCTGCGCAGCACCATCCTCGGCGACGTCGCCAGTTCCAGCGGCCTACTTAAACAGCTGCTGGCACGACTACCGCTTCAGTGGGCAAGCGGGCAGCGCCGACACGATGTCTTACGCATCTCGCTTCTGCATTTCGGAGGCTTTGGTTACGCTGCTACTGCTGCCGTTTTCTCCGACGATACTCACTGCAACGGATAATCCAGGCCCGCTGCCACCGCTGAGTCAACCTTCGGACGACCGCAATCAAGAACATGGCTTTTTCTTCGCTTGGCCTGACATGGTGCGCCGGGATTCCTGCGCAGCACCATCCTCGGTGACGTCGCCAGTTCCAGCGGCCTACTTAAACAGCTGCTGGCAAGATTACCGCTTCAGTGGGCAAGCGGGCAGCGCCGACACGATGTCTCGCGCATCTCGCTTCTGCATTTCGGAGGCTTTGGTTACGCTGCTACTGCTGCCGTTTTCTCCGACGATACTCACTGCAACGGACAATCCAGGCCCGCTGCCACCGCTGAGCCAACCTTCGGACGATCGCAATCAAGAACATGGCTTTTTCTTCGCTTGGCCTGGCATGGTGCGCCGGGATTGCTGCGCGGCACCATCCTCGGCGACGTCGCCAGTTCCAGCGGCCTACTTAAACAGCTGCTGGCACGACTACCGCTTCAGTGGGCAAGCGGGCAGCACCGACACCATGTCTCACGCATCCCGCTTCTGCATTTCGCAGGTGTGTAAACGGTTTTCGCTACATGCTAAGCGAAGTGATAACCGCTATTTACTGCTGCTTCCTTGCCCACACGTATTATGTGAAATGTTTTCTGAGTGCTTTTTTATGATCCTTATTTTGCTGTGTTCTGGTGACGTCGAGACAAATCCCGGGCCGCGTAATACCCGTTCCCAGGCCCTTATTGACCTAGAGGACTTACCCGATGATTCTACACAGCATACAGATATTCTTTTCCGCCTTCTCAAGGAGGTTCATGCCCAGCAGATGGAATCGGCAAAGAACCCCGCGGAGCTAATAGCCGACATAAAAGCCATAAAAACTGGGCAGAAAAGCATTGAAACAAAAGTTGGTGCTATTCAGAATAGGTTAGACGCCGTAGAAGAAAAAATGAAAACATTTGATCGCATGGATGAAAATATCGTGCACCTTCAGAGTTGTGTCGAAACATTAACATCTCAACGAACTACCCTGCAATCACGTGTTGATGTTCTGGAGGACAGGTCGCGACGCAATAACATCATTCTACGAGGTATACCGGACGACCGCGAAACGTGGGAGGAAACCGAGGTGCACGTAAGGGAAGTCTTGCGTGACGTTTTAGACCCGTTACCCGAGACTGCAATTGAGCGTGCGCATCGCTTGGGGCAATATCATCCAGGTAACCGTCGCCCAATTATTGTGCGATTCTCGAACTTTAAGACTAAAAATAAACTACTCTCCGTGCGCAAAAAAACTGATGGGGAAAAAGACGTCTCAGTAAGCGAGGACTTTCCGCCTACCACGCGTCACGCAAGAAAGAAATTGTACGAATTTGCCAAGACTCACACAGACGATTTCCAGATTCGGTACAACAAGCTCGTAATGAACAAAAAACACTATATCTACAATTCTGTAACTAATACCGTGAGTGCAACCGCTGCCCCTGTAGCGCCGGTAAAACACCAAGGGAGTGCTGCGCATTCGTCTAGCGCATAGGGGGGGGGGGGCGTGAGGGGCGGTGGTCGCCACATTCCTTGCGTATCAGTTCTCTTCACCAACATTCGCAGTGTGATTAACAAACGCGATTCCTTAGCTTCTGCCATAGATACGACTTGCGCTGATGTGGTCGTATTAACGGAAACTTGGCTACACTCGCAGGTACAAAACAACGAAATTTTTCAAACCACTCGTAACTGCACAATTTATCGCTGCGACAGAAATAACCATCAAGGGGGCGGTGTCCTTCTGGCAATTTCGGAAGACCTCAAATCCCACTGTATTCATATCCCAAGCAACTTAGAAATCTTATGGGCCATCATTGAACTTGGTTATCAGAAAATAATTGTGGGCGTTTGCTATCGTCCCCCCCGATCACACTTCCGACTTCATAAATGACCTTCATGACATAACACATACAGTTTCTTCTCGTTATCCTAGCCTGCCTTTATTTTTATTGGGTGATTTCAACATTCCTAATAATAATTGGGCTACTGAGCCACCTACCGTACTTCCACTATCAACATTAGCCAAAGAATTTGTCGACCTGTGCTCTGTATTTTCTTTCTCTCAAGTAGTTCATGAACCGACAAGAACAACATTTTCAACCGCCAATACCCTTGACCTCGTACTAAAAACCAGTCCTGACGTTGTTTCGAACATTACCTACCCACTGGGCCTACGTGATCATTCTTTATTGTCGTTCAACATTAAGCTCCCGCGTCCGAAGCCGCTTAAGAGCACCAAAATAATTCGCGATAATAATAAAGCAAATTTTGAAGGCATTAACAATGACCTGTGCAATTTTCTTGACACTTTTCTGGAGGGTTTCGATGAACGCACTGTCCAAACTAATTGGAATCTGTTTATACGTAAGGTAGATGAACTGACCAACAAATACATCCCCGTCCGCACTATCACTACAAACTTACATGCCCCCTGGTTCAATAACCACATTAAACGGCTATCCAACAAAAAGAAGCGTCTATACAGATTAGCAAAGCGTTCCAACAACGCTGCCCGATGGAATGCCTACAAATTAGCGTCTGCTGAGTACATCAGAGTCATCCAATCTGCTAAAGACACATTTATCAATACCACTCTTCCATCCATGCTATCCAACAATCCTAAAAAGTTTTGGCGCGTCATAAACCCAAGTAGTGAACAAACGATAACCCTTATCCATAGCTCTGGAGACGCTGTAGCCCCTGAGCAGTGCGCTTCATCTCTCAACATCCCTTTCACTGGCAATTTTTGTCGCACTATTAATGTTCCTCTGCCACCTATGACATACTATAACTACCCAATCGTGTTCCCAATTATGATAGATTCTGTTGGTGTAGAAAACATAATTAAGTCCCTCAAACTTTCATCCACCCCGGGCTGCAACCTGATTACCACCAAGTTCCTTAAAGGTACCTGTGCCTACTCATCCATTATTTTCACTAAAATTTTTCAAGTCTCTTCACGAAGGCGTCTTACCAATCGAATGGAAGATTGGCAAAATTGAGCCATTTCACAAGTCCGGTGACAAGCATTCTCCATTAAACTATAGACCCATCTCACTTACTAGCATTCCATGCAAAATACTGGAGCACATTTCGTACTCTAACCTCGCAACCTTCCTTGAGTCTAACTCGTTTTTTACGCGTCACCAACATGGCTTTAGGAAAACATTCTCGTGCGAAACCCAGCTTGTAGCCATTACACACAAATTAAACGTTATTCTTGACCAAAGTAGCTCTGCCGACTGCATATTCATAGATTTCTCCAAAGCTTTTGATAAAGTCTGTCACAACTTGCTGTTGCACAAATTAAATGAACTTAATATAGATCCCAGGCTTCTAACATGGCTCGAATGTTTTCTAAAAAATCGTTCTCAATTTATTTCAGTTAATAGTGTAAGCTCTGAACCAAGTGCCGTTCATTCCGGCGTACCGCAAGGCCCCGTACTAGGCCCACTGCTCTTCCTTGTATAAATTAATGATTTACCGTCCTGTATTACCTCCAATATTCATTTATTTGCGGATGACTGCGTAATCTTCCGAGAGATAACTCATAATGGCGATATTACCTCTCTTCAACATGATCTTAACTCTATTTCTCATTGGTGTAAAACATGGCTCATAGAATTAAACAATAAGAAATGCAAATTTTTACGTGTTCCGAGAGCGAACCATCAACTTCCAAACTATTATCTTGATAACACCCCTCTTCAATCCGTGACAAACTATAAATACCTTGGGGTGCATATAACAACTGATCTGACCTGGACTGTTCACTGTAATTACGTCATTAAAAATGCTATCCGAATGTTAGGTTACCTCCGCCGCAACTTTTCAACGGCCGCTTCTTTCTTGAAACTTCTTCTTTACACTACAACAATACGACCTAAACTCGAATATTCCGCTGCAGTATGAGACCCTAGTCATGCCAACCTAATACACTCTCTTGAAATGGTACAGAATAACTCAATTCGTTTTATACTTTCTAATTAAAACAGGACAGCTAGCATAATAGCCATGAAATCTAGCCTCAACTTACCTTCACTTTCATCCCGTCGTAAAATGTTTCGTCTCCACTTGTTTCACAAGCTGTTTCATCACACATCGCTGCGGGACGGTCTTATCTTGCCTCCTAGTTATATCTCATCCCGGCTGGATCATTCCCATAAGGTCGGGTTGCCTTCTTGCAGGACTCGCGCCTTTTCTCAGTCATTCATACCTCGCACCTCTGAGGACTGGAACCGGCTTCCCGCATCAGCGGCAACCATTGTAAATCACCTTCATTTCAAAAGTGTCTTAGCTAGTTATGTGTAATTACAGCCAACAAAGTATTGTATTACCCGATGCTGTGTTGTTCCTGTACAGTATTTATTTTCTTGTCGTTTTTCCTGTCTTGATGTAATTCTCATCATTTCCGCGTTTTTGTTTGCCATGAAGCCTGTTAGCTAACCTGTATAATTAAGATCTTCTGCTCGATGTAAGATTCGCCGCTGCATTTTGTAAAATTTTTTCTTTTCTTTCTCAACCACTCCCCTCTGTAATGCCGTTTGGCCCTGAGGGTATTGCAAATAAATAAATAAATAAATGCTTTCAAATGGTATCACGTCTTTGCAGTCGAGACGCAGATTATTACGTCTCAAATTTTTGTACCAACATTCTAACCGCAAATTTGCTCTGAACCATGACCCCTACCTCACACCACTAAGAACACGCCAGACTCGGCATTCACACGCACTTTCTTTACCACCATATTTTGCTCGCACCTACTTGTTCAAAGTTTCCTTCTTTCCTCGTACCATTGAAGAGTGGAACGATTTGCCTGCAAGCAGTTTACACTCTCCCGATGTTATTTACGCTGAATTTTGAAGTTGTTTTTCTAACTATTTCAACTATTTTCTCTTTTCCCTCCCCACTCTTTTCTTTTGTTGCTTTTGTATAAATATGTCACGCTTTACACTTTTTGCTCTCTTTATTGTTGATGTTGTTTTGAAATGAGTATGACAACTGTATTATCTTGCCCTTCCTGCTTTGGCCTCTGGCCAGCAGTATTTGTATATAAAATAAATAAAAAAAAATATCGCAGGCTGTTCTCAATCAAACGCTTTTAAAACCTCCGGTAACTTAGACGCGGTGAATAACATTGAAGAGATCGTATATATACAGCTCCTTCCTCAGAATTTTTATATTAAAATTTTATTCCATTGTTTATTTTTTCATGGAGCGCTATGGTGACTGTGGAGACACTTTGCGTATACCGCTGCTATGGTACAGCGGCTGTGGAGATCGGCGGCTGCTGCCTTCAAAGGTGCATATTTGATACCAGCCGCAGCGGTCTCATTTTGGTGGAAGCGAAACGCCAGAGGACCATCCAGTATACGATGTCAGTTGCCTTTAAAGAATACCAGATGGTAGAAGTTTTCAATGTTCTCTACCGTGGGCTCATATTAACATCAGGGTCTTGGCATGTAAAACCCCAGATATCATGAATAATATTTATAGTTTACAAAAAAAAATTGTGTACCATCGAGCGTCAAAATGACGTTATTTTAGCAGTGTTTCTTCTTTCCTTGAGTTGATTTGATGTTCGAAGCCCAGTGACCGGCAGATCTGTAGTGGTAGAGCACGTACTCGATCATATGCGCTATGCACAGATTTGTGTGTCCTGCCAGCCAACACCATCTAGAACAATGACCTTGTACTTCAATGCACATAGTACTTGTTGGGGTTTAACTTCCGAAAACAACCATATGATTACGAGAGATGCTGTAGTGGAGGTCTCTGCAAATTTCAACCAACTGAGGTTCTTCAACGAGCACCTTATTAAAGCACGTGGGTTTCAAGCATTTGCACCTTCATAAAAAATATTCTACTCTCAGCTCTATGTTAGATGACACCGTGTTAGTTCGCGGGACCGACTCTCGGCCGGACGCGGCAGCCACATTTCGATGGGCGCTATCTGCTAAAGGCCATGTGCTCAGGTTTAGAAGCACATTAAATCCCACATTTTGCAACTATCGGGCCCTCCAGTGCGGCATTTCTCGCATTAATATTGCGTTTTTGGGCGCAAAACCACCAACAAATGGAAAAAAGTATAACCGCTTTCTGTGCAGCCTGAGAAGGCTAAGTAGTAGAGAAAAACAACAAGAAAACTCGGAACACTCAGGGATGACAGCTTAACCTACGCTACAAGCTAACTTAAAACCTAACATAGCGACATGCTACCATTCCAATATTCAGACATTAAATGTAAGTCAACCTCTTCATGGTCTGCCATCAGCGGAGCCTTTCTACGCGTTAAAAATTCTGCCCAGCTTTCGCCGAGTCGTTAAAGGGTGACGCAGAAACGAAATATATATTGGCTGGTCCAGGCGTGGCTAGGCTACACATTCCATTAAACGCCCATGCACAAAATGTTCACACGATCACGTTGTGATTCACGAGTATTGGCTAGGTAATGATCGGGTTCCATTGAGAATCTCTTCGCAATCACAGCACCAAGTGCCTTACTTCTCCAAATAATCTATTGGCATAATTTGCATATTTGAGGCTTGGTCTCAAGTAGGTTGCATTTTATGTTAACCTAATCTTAATAAACTTACCTTGCTCGGCGTTACAATACGTGTACAAAAATGTCAGCTTGGCTTAATAAGGGCCTATTACGGTGTGATATCAAGAGCTCAGTTATACGTTGCTGATTAGGTTTTACAATGCTGAACATGGCCTCTTAAGGCTTGCTTATGGTTACATTGGTTTAGCTAGGCACAGCTGTTCTTAATTTCGTTTCACGCCACCACCGCTCCAACATAATCATGGTTTATTCTGTACGCCGCAAACTGGACCAACTGAGAGCATACATCCCCCATGCTTTTAAAAAGAAGAAAAAAATACGTTTGGATCCCTTTCCAAATTTTCCGTGGAGTCGGCAGCATTTTTTTTAATTCCCTGAACGATTCCTTGCCGTAGATTTGGGGAACGCCTAGCCTGTTTAACATTAGAACTCGTCTGTCTTATATCTGTTGCCGTTGGCGATAAACAGTGGCAAACAAAGCCAAGCCTTGAACATCCTAAATGCGAAGGCATTTCTTAGTCGGGCTATGTAAGGCGCCGGCGGGGTCCGAGCGCCGGCAGGTGTTATCTCTTTGCTCTCACTCCCTCTCCAATAGCAACAGCTGCGGGCGCGCGCGCTTATCTTCGCCCCTAGCAATACTTGATGCTGGTGCGGGTGGAATAGCAGAGAGTGAGTTGAGAGGAGGAGCGCGCTCTGGCGTGTGTCGAGGCAGAGAGAGTAGGTACAGTGCTGCGTCGCTACTTCTCTCGTAATTCGCTCTCTCTCTTCTCTGTGCCGCACACTCCCGTCCGCTCGCTCGTAGAATGGAGTGAAGCGCTCGCCTCACTCTCCACCATGTTCTCAACCATTCGCTGGCTGGTCAAAGTGTAAATTAATGGTTTCGGTACAAAGCCTCGTCAGGCCTCGGAAAGTCTCAAGTTCTACACACTGCCGATGGGGGGTGAAAAAATCGACAGCTAAAGAAGTACCATATTGGCTCCGTTCAAATCTGCCCTCAAGGATGCCAAAAAATCTGCTAGGAGCACCATAGTGAGCTCCAAATTTGAAGGGAAAAAAGTCATCATTTTTGCAAAAAAGTGCTCTTTTCTATATAATTGAAGGGTAACATTTGAATTCCGCGTTGTGCGTAGTACTTCTCAGCACTAAATTTGTTTAGCGATCGTGGTGCCAGACGAGTTCTACTATAGATTCTCTTTTCTGTGACGGTGACGAAGTGGAAAACATGCGCTGCGGGGTTCCGTTTTTTTAGCACATTTTTATTCGCTTCGGTAAGTCACTGCAGTTTCTGTGTAGGTATAGTCTGTGTACTGTTGTATGGTTTGACTGTCATACCGGCGAAGGCATCCATTTCTGCAAGTTCCACGGCGATGACAAGTAAATAATTTTGGCCAACGCGCGCATATTTTTTATTTTCTCTCGGTGATCTCACTCTCAGACCACGTTGATTTGCTTTAATCCTGCACGTGTTCAAATGCTTACGCTTATCTCTACTTTCGCTCCACCGTGATTTGCTTGCGAAAAACCCAACCTCCTTGAATTTTCAGCTTGACCGCACAATGTCGTGGGGGGGGGGGTAAACAACAAGAATAAAGGCAGGGAATTTATCCAGACACATGCCCGGTTTGCTACCCTACGCTGGGGGAATCGGAAGGGGGCAAAAAGATGAGAGAGGAAGGAAAAAGAAGAGAAAGAGAGAGAGAAAAAAAGGAGGATTGTCAGTCAATCGGCTGGCGCGTATGCAGCGGTGGCACTACACAAAATTTAAAGGTGGTCACATAGGCCTGTTGTCCCCAAAAAGCACAAGACAGCTTTGACTGCCTTTTGAGCCGACGAAAGGCGATGACGGTGTTCCAGTAGCATCTGCACAGAAAGTGGCCGATCGTCCGATTGTCGCAATGCGTCCGAAAGCTTCTGTCTTTCAGAGGCAAATCGAGGGCAATGGCATATCAGATGGTCGATGTCTCCTTTGGTGCAGCAGACGTCACTATGTCGTAATGCAATGGAAAGTGTGGGTGTTGAAGACGTGCTCGGCGAAAGCAGGAGCTGTAATTCGAAGCTGTTACTGAAGCACCTCGTGCTGATATATGTGACCGTTATGTAACAATAGTTCCTACCAACGAGACACGCTTTTTTGTTCGTTTTGTCACTGATAACGAAGGCGTGCTGTTTGCGAACTTGCGATAATGTTTCTAACATGATATATATATATATATATATATATATATATATATATATATATATATATATATATATATATATATATATATATATATATAAATAAACTTTGAGAGTAGTGCAATATAGGAAACAAAACAGTAAAATATTCATTTAAACCTAACAGTTTCGGCTGGTGGAGCAGCCTTCTTCGGAGGATCTAAGCGAAATGATACAAGTTCCCGTAGCAGAGGTACGCACTGGTACTGTGTTCCGAAGGACGCTTTGGAGTGCTGCTGGACATATCGATGCCCTTAACACAATTGGGCAGAAGATAACGAAACACCCATAGCCCTGCACAAGTTCCGGTGTCTTTCGCCCACTTGTGTTTAAAAAAGCGGTAGCCATAAAATAAGCCGAGGCAACTGCATAGGTGAATACGTACCGGGTACAAAATAAAAAAATGCGGCCACTTTTTTTTTGCTACCTAGGAAATGAAAAGATGTTTTCCGCTTCCTGTTTACTTACCGCCATCCCTTCGTTGCCCTCGGCAGTTCTATGTGCCACCGCTGCTTATCTTGTGTTCTGTGGTCAAGGCTACAGTTTTCCTTCGCTAAATTAGTTCTTTAGTCTATTGCCTCATCTCTTCATTACCTTCCGGCATTAAAATTACTACGCCATGTACTCTCGGAGAAATAAATGCGTTCACATCTCCTCACGATTCCCTTCAAAGAGGTGGTGGCAATTACTTTTTCATTTGTTTCCTTTCTTTCTTGCCACAACGCATTTATTGACTGCGTGCGAGATTCATTAAGATAAAAGCGATTAGGGACATGGTGGAAGACAGGCGAACTAAACGCCGATGTACGTGAAAGCTGGATCTGCAAATCTTGTCGCTTTTCACTGCCGCTTATCGCTATGAAATCGCGTACATGCGGTTGGGCTCACAGACGCGTTTGATAATAAAAACGCGGTGATCCTTGCTTTCTTTGCTACCCTTCGCTGTTATCTTCCCTCAACACAGCTTTGGCCTCCCACCGAGCGCCGCTCCGGGTGTTTGTCCACACATCAAGCGAGTTTATTTTTTGTCTCCTTGACTTGTTCTCTCCCCCCACTTCCCACGCACACACTTTCACACTTTGTCTTTTTTTCACTCCTCTCGAAATCTCGTCTTTTCCCTTACTTTCTTTTTTTTTCACTCTCACTGTTCCTTCACTCCCAGAACCCCCCAAATGTATATAGGCTGAGGTGTCCTCACAGACTCGCTCGCTGGATTTTGTGCCGACCGGTTGTACCCTCGCGATCTCCGACGTCAGCGTAGCTCTGGCCGACTGGGCTCGTCCTACGTCATCTCCTGACGCCGACCTCCAATGACAGTATAGCTTTGACCGACTACGCCATCTCCTGACGCCGACAAGAGCTCTCGCAAGTGGTGCCCAGTCCTCGTACCCCTGTGACCGTGTTTCCATCTTTAACATCTCTCCTATCCCTTCGATATGTCGTCGCTCCCTGGCATACTTGTTCTCTCTCTCTACACCTTTATTCCTATTCTTTTAATCTCCCCTCACCCCCATCCCTTGTGAGCTACTGATCACGTGTCGCTCGCTGAAGCAGACAGTTATGGGGCTCACTTTTCTCTTCCTTAAAGCCTGTTTCACATGAGAGCGATTTTGCTCCAAGAGCAGCGGCAGCCGCCACGCCAGGCCAAAACAAGTTTTTACCACGTGTGAGTGATTCTTAAGAGAGAGAAAGGAAGAGAAAAATGAGCCCAGTTATTGTCTGCTTCAGTGAGCGACACCGCTACAGTAGTTCACAAGGTATGGGGGTGAGAAGGAATAAAAAGGGTAGGAGTAAAGGTGTAGAAAAGAGGAAGAAGAAGCAACAACAAACTGAGGGGATAGGAGAGACAGGAAAGATGGAAGCACGGTCACTGGAGTCCGAAGACGGGGCACACTTGCGAGAGCTCTTGTCGGCGTCAGTAGATGGAAGTCAGAGCTACACTGTCGTCGAAGGTCGTCGGCGGCAGGAGGTGACGTAGGGCGAGCCCAGACGGCCAGAGATACGCTGACGCCGAAGATCGCAAGCGCGCGGGCGCACAACCTGTCGGCACGGAATCCAGCAAGCGACTCAACCTTTTACCGCGCTGACTAGACGCCCTTGTGAAATTCGCCAGAGTTGGAAAAATTCGCTAGCGGCGCAAGCGGCAGAGCGACCAGTGACGTCGTTTGACACGTGACGACGGGGGTGGAGTCGAGAAGTTGACGAGCGTGCGGTGAGGGACTAGTTCCACAGAAAAACTCGCTCCGACTAAGTAGCAGACGACATCCGTCCTCTCGCCGGCTCACAACTGTTTCGCACTGCTTTAACAAGTCGCTGAAAGAAGTGTTGAAACAGTCTCTTTTTTGGGACGTCAAGATGGAGGATTTCCCCGAGAACCATAAGAAGAGCATTCTTTAGGGAGAAATTGCCGAACTTGCATACATCCATAAAGTAAACGTTGCGGCTTGAACTGGCAATCTTCACTGGTGAAGTCGAAGTGCAGCTGTTTTCCTTTCGTTGCTCTCGACGATGCTTTCGCCGTAGTGACAATCGCGTGCGGTGCCTTTTTTTATTTCAATAGCGTGATTACTACTTTCTTTTTTCTGTTTTTTCGTTTTCACCAAAAGTTATTCCCACGTAGAGGAGCCGCATGGCACGCCGTACTTGTATGTCGCAGCAATTGTTGCTGATTTAACAAATGATGACATTTGTTGTCGCGGTGCAAAGATGAAAGGCTTCACACGAACGAGAGAGCAAGGACGGCTTCTACGGTAGTGGACTTGAGAAGTAGCATACCACACAGGTCACTGAAAAGGAATTTCGTGATGTGACTCAACAAAAAAGGGGCGCGAAGCTTCCTGTCATGGTTCGGGGAAATAAGGCACTCATCAGGAGCCTTTATTTTTTTCTCGTCTTCAACAACACCACGATTTCTCACTAATGCACTGGCTGACTTGTCCGCGTCCTCTGCGACACTTTTCTCGCAATGAGCAATTGCACCGCAGAGCGCGCAAGTTTGCAGGCTGTCGACAGGTCCTGCCACACTGGCCAGCTGCTCTCCGTGACATTCAGTGCAGAAATGGGTGGCTGGCTAGGCGAAAATAGATGTTCGGTCGCGAGCACAACTTACACTGCGTAGATAACGAAGAACAGCTGTTGATTTCAGGCACCAGGGCAGCAACACATGCCTAGAAACATGCATCTAAGTTACATGGTCGAATGCTACCAACTGAATGTCACTATGTCCCGACGGCAAAGGTGTGTTGTGATACTTCGGTTTTGCTGCTCACCACCGCAGCATCTATGGACGCAAATGCAAACTAAAGCAAGAATTGCTGCGTAGTCCCTTACCTGCGCCGTGCAAAAGTGTATATACAGCAGTCAAAGAACCGGGACAACGAGCGTGTCACGTATATTATGCTACCTGACGTTGATTAAACTCTTCATCTTGGAGTGCTTTACTGAATTATTGAAAAATCTAATTGGCTTACTCTTTAGGGTGGAAGCATACGAATTCTAGCGCCAGAAGAGATGTAGACCATTAAGAAAACCCCGAAGAAGGATGTGTTCGCATGAGCCAAATGGTGACCACAAACACTGCCGAAGCTTACTACTTAGAGTTTTTATAAAAACTATTATTTTCACTCGAGCAAACAGCCACAAAAATTTAGGTATAAATTTTGCGAGTTGTGTATACTGGGCTGACAGAAACATCGTACAGTGCCCCAATGGTAAATCGCTGAAAGCAAAAGCAATGAATCGGGGAAACATGGGAAAGGCTGCGCAAAATGCGCTCGCAGTTCTTAAGCATTCACTTAGCTGGAACAGCTGTATAATAAAACCATACAAGCAAACTCTTTTTTTTTTTGCTTCTCCATGGTCAGTTATATCAGTTATATGAGCGCGCAACAAGAATCATACGTGAAAATGCCAGGACAAAACAAAAAGCAACTGCAAACGTTGCTGATTTGTTGTAAGATACATGTTAAAACTAGTTCAATCAGTGTACAGACACGTAAAAGTCGAGCGGCTATTGATGATGAACCTCGTAGCACAGGGGCGCCAAACGAATCACACTTGGAGGAGAGCACGGCTTTCAGATACTACTGAAAACAGCGGTTGACCGGCGCCTTCCGCGGACAACACTGCCCGCTAGAGCGGCCGGCGTCGCGCAACAGCAGCGGTAGCGGCGGCGCATGTGAAACGAACGCGCGTCCTCCCGCCGCTCATCGCTGCGACCACGGCCGCTCGTTTGCTCGCATGTGAAACAGGCTTATTAGAACCACTTTAGGCGTCCTCAGAAGACAGACAGTAACCATGCACTCCACACACCATTTTCTTAGCTTTCTGTCTTTTCCTGAAGAATCGCACATCGCTTCCACCTTCGTGTAGCAAATGTGGGTCCACGTGCGGTCTGAACGTGCTGTGAAAGACATTAGATAACATTGAAGCCATTAGATATACAACACACGTGCTGTAGTCAGGCTGCAGACAGCAGCTATTAGCCCTGAAAACACACCAAATGTATTTGGAAAAATAAAGAAAACTATCAAATTGCTACAAAAGGGAAGGCGGGCTCGTGAGCGACCTCTCTTAATTGCGACGTCGTTGTCCGGTGAGACCAAGGGCCAAAGGTGTTTAGTACTCTCTGATTGAAGAACAGGTGCAGCATTGTTCTATCTCTCAGATTGTTGCCAGTGTTTTATGCCTTCTGTATTATGCCTCTCATTAGCCGATTCTTCCGCCTTTTCACTGAGTTTCAGCTTGTATTATCTACGAGCACATACATACCTACATTAACCAACAAGCCGTCTGATAAATTAATTTTCTTTTAGTAGACTATCCTCCTTCTATCCTCGATTTTTTAAATAATCCCCTCCCCCTCATCGTTGAGAACCCTTATTCAACGGTTTCACATCGACAAACTCTCTTGTGCCTTGTGCTCGGCGCAGAAGATGCAATGTCAGGGTCGCTGCACCGCTACCGCCAACGGGTGGCGAAACAAACTCAGAAACTCTCCCATTGTATTCGCGACGGGCGAGAAGGCCGTAAGAAAAGAAGCGCGCGCAAGTGCAGTCTAGCCCGGCCGTGACTCCAAGTATACCACGGAGGAAGAAAAGGTGCGTTTCGGCGCGTTTCGTAGCAGAAGCAGAACTTCAAAAGCCGTCATGTCCGCCTGAGAACCCGGATTTACTGGATTACCAGCAGCGACTGTTGGTGAGACTGGCACCCCCTCTCCTACCTCTTTTGCTTGGTCCCCTGGGTTGTTAGGCTAGCGCAGAGCTGGTAGCGTAGCCTAGTCTTAGTAGGGCTGCCACGTGGAAGGCCACGATGGTAGCCCACTTGCGGTTTCGCTTGATGACGGTTGCCGGTCGTGTACCGAAAGGTACGACAAACCTGGAGCTCGCTAAGGCGTTCCTCGAACGCTTTAAGGAGAATGATTTGAAATCTGTACAGGATTTCGGAGGTAGTAACTTTGAAGTTACATTCAGGAATAAGGTCGCGGTCGATCGCTTCTCAGCTGATTCCGCGACCATTATGGTCAAAGGAACCGATATTCGCTTTGAACATCAAGGGCTGCGGACAGTTTCTGTCCGCGTATACGAGTATTCTGCCGACGCCTGCGACAAAGTGCTCAGCCGAGCACTTAAGGTCTACGGCAAGGTGCAGAATATCTCGAACGATAACCTGACCGGTCTCCGGATTACGACCGGAAACCGACGGGCTCGCATGGAGCTTCGTTCTCCCGTGCACATCAGTGATGTGGACGGGCACGTCGTTCGGTGTGAGTACGACGGCGCCGATCTGCACTTGTGTCGCAAGTGTAGGCTACCGGGTCATGAAAGGTAGCCGTGCGCCAGGCCGTGGTGCGCACGGAGCCAGAACTGGGGGCATCTCACCTGCGACGCGCCTTGCAAGCACTGCGGCGGGGATCACCTTCCACATCTCTGAAAGCAGAGGCTGTACTCCGAGGCAGCCACGTGGCCCAGTGCGCCGTAGGTCGAGCCTCCAACCGTGGCCAGTACAGAGGTTCAGGGCGCGCCAGCGCCTACGATCTCTGACAAAGGGGAGCAGGGCAAAGCCATTGAGGCGGCACCAGGAGAAGCCGATGAGCAAAAAAAGCGGAGAGAAGGAAACAGGACCCGTCGAGGCCCCTCTCACCGCTTCGAAAAAGCTGGCGCCACGCGCCGACACACCCGTGCAAGCACCAAAACGTGTCCAGGTGCAAATAAAGAAGGAAGAGGCTCGCCCCTCAACTTCAAACCAGGGAACGCAACCCGCTGCCCCCTCTCCCCACGGTGGCGAGAAGGCGCCTCCCACACCAGTTGTCAAGGGTCGAGGGAGGTCCCCTCGTCGTCGCAAGCGCGGTGGCAGCCGAGCACGGGCAGCGGTGGCCGCGAGGGAAAGGTCAACGTCCGCGTCCGATTCTAGCCGTTTGGAGAACGCCTCGCCCTAGCGCCACGCAGCAACCGCAGTGGTGGACGACGATTCGTCGTCATCTACCACTGTGGAGGGCTCGGAGATGGACGCAGGAAGCCTGGCTCCGTGCGACCTCTGCAAGTCGGTCGCGTGCGACTGTTCCGAACTTTCGGATACGTCGTACCCGTCCACACTGGTCTCTCCCGTCGCAGGAGAGCCCGTAGCTTAGTTCGTGATCGGCATATAGCCGTTCCCTTCGCCCTTCTGTTCGCCTCTTTCGCGCAACTTGCGCAATTTTTCTAATCTCTAACTATGGCTTTTCTTTCTCTTACTATCGCTTCTTTCAACTGTCGCGGCCTCTCGCGCGCCGCGAAACAAAACGCAGTCATCGAGCAAGCTCGTGCTAGAAAAGTAGATATCCTCGTACTACAGGAAACTTGCGTCCATCGACTCAGTCAGATCAGGTTCTTCGACGCGACGTTTTGCACCAGGTCCTACTGGGGTTTTGGCGCGAGCGGTGCGTGGGGCGTGGCTATCATTTTGATGCCGCGCTTCACGGGTTCCGTGCTGCGCTACTTCAGGGACACTGATGGCCATATAATGTGGATGGATCTCGATTCTGGCATTCGCATCGTAAACGTGTACGCTCCAAACGACTTCTGCCCGCAGAAAGGTTTCGTTGCCGCATTGGATAACCACCTAGTCGGCCCCTCTCGAGTAGTACTGGTGGGGGATTTCAATTGCGTGCTAGATCGTTATGACCGCCAAGCGTTCAGAGGCACCCCTCCGAAACGGACAGATAGGCGTGGCGAAGACGTACTGCGCGAGCTGGTCGACGAGCTGGGGCTGATCGATGCTTGGCGTGCTCTTCGGCCGGCCCAGTCAGGAATGACTACTGGTAGGAGCGCGCGAAGCAGGATCGTCCGCTTTTACGTCTCGCCGTCACTGGCTCCCAGTTTGCATTCCTCGTGGTTAGTCTCCTCGGCTTTAAGCGACCATTGCCTTCTTATTTTAAGGCTCGCCGGCACAGACATCGCAGCTCAGGGTAAGCGGCTGTGACGCCTCAACGCCCGGCTTCTAAAAGACAGAGAATTACTCGTCGACGTGGCGCGTTTAATACAGTGCAAAGTACACGAAGAGAGAGCTAGACGGCGACAAGTGGGATGAAGTGAAGGCCGACGCCGCGGAATGCTTTCGGTCGTGGGGCAATCGCCGAGCGCGGGAGGAATGCGCGGAGATCAGAATGATCTCCGGAGTGATCCTCCTGCTGTCTCGGCCAGAGTCAACCAGCCCTGGCATTGCGTCCGCGCTGGCTACGCTTCATAAAGAGCTAAGAGTAGCGCTCCAGCGACGCTGGGATGGCCTCAAGGCCGTCACTCGTGCTGAGAGACGCGAAATGGAGGTATGGTGTAGTCGAACCATTTTGCGACAACACCTAGCTTGGACACACACGCCTCTGACGTCCCTCATCGATTCAGAGACAGGTAGCCTAGTGGAAACGTCGGACGGGGTACTTGAGGTAGCAAAGCGGTTCTACGAGAACCTTTACGCTGAGCCAACTCCGCCCTCGGCCGACATTCCGTTTGTTAAAAACAATCAGGTATTCGAGCTCTGCGACTCCCCCATCGTGGAGGAGGAGCTCCCCACGGCCTTAGTGACTATGAAGCGTAGTCGTAGCCCGGGCACCGACGGTTTGACGGTGGAACTTTACGTCAAACTGCACGACGTGTTCGGAAAGCCTTTCACCGCTCTGGTGAATAGACTGCTGCGTGAGGGGATGCTGTCAACGACTCAGAGGAAGGGGCTGATCACTCTCCTTTGTAAGGACTAGTCGAGACGCACTGACCATCAGGCGTGGCGCCCCATCACACTACTCAACTGCGACTACAAGTTCGTAGCCAAATGCCTGTCTGTTAGGCTCACTCCAGTACTCAGTACTGTTTTGGGACCATACCAGGCATGCTGCGTTAAAGGACGATCCTGCCAATTACACGGCTTCGCGATTAGAGACTTGATTGAATGGGCGAATGCACGGGACTCCCCGGGTATTCCATTTTCATTCGATCAGGAAAAGGCGTTCGACAGAATAAGCCATCAATTCATCTTCCAAGTTTAAACGAGGCCGGATTTAGTGAGGGGTTCGTTAGCATAATTAGAGCTCTGTATTCTCGGCCGACGTCTGCTGTCATCACAGGATCGCGTCTCGGAGTCGTTCGACGTGTGCAGGGGGTCAGGCAGGGCGACCCGCTCTCGCCTGCACTGTGCGTGCTCGCGTTGGAACCGCTTCTGAAACGACTGTCTGGCGACAGCCGACTTTGTCAGTTCCCTCTTCCACCGGGAACCCCTCCCGTCGCGCTGTTTGCCTACGCGGACGACTTGTCTATCGTAGTCCAAAACGAGGCAACCGTTTGCACTGTCTTGGAAGTTTTAGATGAGTACTGAGGCGAGCAGCGCATGCGTTAATCGGTCGAAAAGCGCAGTAATGTACTTAAACTCAGCTTCAAGTAGCGCGCAGCCCGTACATGGCTTACCCATGAAGGCGAGGCTGCGCATCCTAGGTTTCCATTTCGAACCGGGAGGCCTGACTCCTGAAAACTGGCGGATAGCGGAAGACAAGCTTGAAGCCAGAATCAAGGAGTTCGGCAAACTCTCTTGTCCGCTGACTGCAAGGGTAACGATCGCAAGATCGTTGCTCTTCTCGATTTTAACTTATGTGGCTAGTGTTATGCCGGTCGCGAGTCGAACCAAGAAGCGCTTGGAAAAGACTCTCTTCGATTTTCTATGGAGTGGTTCATGTGTTTATGTGGGGCGCCCGGTCCTGAAGCTGCCCAGAAATTGGGGAAGACTCGGAGTCCCCGACCTGAGGCTCATGGCCAGAGCGCTTCTCGTTAGATGGAACCGTGCGGCGTTAGACTCAGACATGACACTCACTCGAAGCTTCGCGTCGTTCTTCCTTAGCACGCGCTTCTCTCACTGCGCCCTCTCTCACTGCGTGCCCCGTGCGGAAACCCCGTCAGCTTTTTACGCCAGCGCGGCTAGGACACTCGCGGAGATTCAGCACGTCGATCCAGAGTGTGACGTAGTTGAGGTGCAACTCCAAGATTTAGTCGGCCTCATAACCCCGCCTCTACCGGGGCGCTACAAGGTGTTTGACCTGTCCCGGCACAAGCTGAACTGGCATCTCATCACTGCCAGGTTTCTCGACGCCAGCGTGCTTCGTTTATGTACCGCCTGGCAAGGGGGTGTCTGCCAAGAATGTACAGACCCTACACACCAAACATCCAGCGAGGTGTTTGTCCAGTCTGTCATACCCGTCCATTCTGTCATGCCCATTCTGTCATACCCTTAAAGTATGCTTGATGCGATCCACCTAAACCATGTTCGCATCGACGCGTTTGCACAAGTCAATGACGTCCTCTATGTAACTGGTGAAATTTTCACCAGATAGTTGTGATCTCGACTGAAGGCGTTGCTCCGCACAAAGTTTGCGGACAGCAGGATGACCGAAGACTTCGCTGAACTTTGTCTTGAACGCTGTCCAGGTTGCAACATCGGTTTTATGGTTCCGAAACCACAAGTGGGCACTGCCACTGAGGTAAATGCCGACGGTGCCCAGTCTCGTGGCTTCGTCCCATTTGTTCAAGACACTTACGAGTTCGTAGGTAGCCAGCCAGTCGTCGACGTTGTGATCGTCAGTGCCACTAATTTTTCATTACAGTAGCTACATAATTTTCCGAAAGGACCGTGATAATGCAATGGCATCATATGGCGGTGTACCTATTATAGTTAATCAAGGGATTGCATGCACGCACTTACCGCTTCGGTCGTCCCTTGAAGCAGTGGCTGTTCGAGCGGTACTCTTTAGTAAAATCGTCTCCATTTGCTGTATACATATATACCTCCACATTTTCAACTGCAGAAACATGAATTACAGTCCTTAATAAATGAACTTCCCGAATTATATCTTGTCCTGGGGGATTTTAATGTACATAGTAGTCTGTGGGGTGACTCTCGTCGTGAGGCGTGAAGTCACCTAATTGAACAGTTCCTTTTATCTTCCGGAGCCTGTCTCCTAAATTGGAAAGAGCCTACATATTACAGCCTTACTAACAATACCTACTCCTCCATGGACCTAAGCATTGCGTCTCCATCGCTTTTACCCCAACTGCAATGAAAAACCATAAATAATTCTTACGGAAGTGACCATTTCACGGTAGCTCTGAATATACCCACATCATATGAATGTCCTTCACATGTATCCAAGTGGCTCACTGAAAAAGCCTATTGGGAAAAGCTTCAAAAAGATACTCTCCTAACCTGGAATGACTTGCGTGCGTTAGGCATAGAGGCTGTTGTGGACTACTTCATGACCTTTTTAATTGATGCTGCCACCAAATGTATTCCACAAACAAATATCTGGCAAACGACGTGTCCCTTGGTGGAACAACGAGTGTTGAAAAGCACGTAAAAAACAAAACAAAGCGTGGAGATTGCTTCGAGAGTCACCAACGGCTGAAAATCTCACAAGTTTCAAGAACATAAAATCTCAGGACAGGAGGACGCGTAGACAGGCAACAAGAGAAAGTTGGCAAAAGTTTTTATCTGGCATCACTTCGCGCACACATGAGGGTAAGGTCTGGAACAGGGTGAGAAGGGTGGAAGGACAACAAGCACATGCGCTCCCTCTGGTGGACAAACAAGGCGACAGCTTGGAAGACCAGGCAAACCACCTAGGAGCACACTTCAAGCAAGTTTTCAGGTCGCCACACTACTCTCAAGAGTTTCAACGCTACAAGGCAATGGTGGAGAACAGGAAACTAGATACCAAATGTGCAAAATTCGAGGCATACAACCAAACTTTCTCCCTAGCTGAACAACAGGGATCTCTATCCTGCTGCAGCACTTCTGCTCCAGGATCTGATTGTGTGGTCTATGAAATGTTGAAGAACTTACCCCTCGAAACGTAAAACGAAAAACCGTACTCTGCCTTTACAATGCCATCTGATTTTCCGGTGACATCCCTTCCAGCTGAAAAGATGCCATTGTCATTCCCATTTTGAAAGAAGACAAGTATCCATCTTCCGTTACGAGTTACAGGCCCAGGTAAAGTGTGCTGAAGGAAATTAAATTTAGTGCTTTTTAGTGCGCTTACGTAACGGGAGTTAGCATCTTTGTATGAAGTAATATGATTTTTGGAGGGAAACCGCTTCATTGCCCTGTAGAGCCGTTTTTTGCGATTGGACAGTCTTTTAACGTTAATGTTAAACCATGGCGCGTTAAGGTTTGAAGACAGCTTGCGTGAAGGGATGTATTTGTTTATAAGTTCATGAATTTTTGATTTGAACAAATTCCGATTTGCATTGACCGTGCCATTATCGAATTTGTTCAAGAAAAGGCTAAGAAATCTGGACAGTTCGTTGTGAATGGCGTCGAAGTTAGCTTTACTGTAATCTCGAATCAGCTTAGTGGTATTAGCAGATTTTGGTACTGTGATGTTTATAGCGAACGAAAGTAGCAAATGTTAACTTATGCCGGGTAGGTAAGAAACGTTTCACACAAGCTCCGGATGAGCAGTTACAAAAAGATCAAGAGTATTAGCACTATCATTAGTCATTCTTGTTGGTTGAGTTATAATCTGCGACAAGGAAAAAAATTGAACAAAGGTCAAGAAGTTCTTTGCCCTTGAAAGTTCTTTGCCCTTGAAAGAATAAGTGAGAGATAAAGGAGGGTCATGAGACCAGCATATACTGGAGAAATTGAAATAGACATGGTGAAGTGCATCATATAGCTCGGGTACAAAGCTAGACGGATAGGAGGGCGGGCGGTAACACACACCAAATACAAATTTGCGGTGGCCAATCTCTAAGCATGGCCACACGGCTTCTAGTTCACTTTGAAGATCAATAGAAGTCGATGGTATAGACTTCTTAATTGCCAGCAAGACACCACCCCATCCACGTCGGGTACGATCACACCAGTAAATTTTGATGCAAGAAAAGTTATCGAATATTTCGCTGTTATGAAAGTTAAAATGTAACCAGGTTTCGGTGAGGGCAACTATATATATGTATACATCAGCACAACAGGCGTCGATAGAAGAAATGTTAAGCTCGGCTGCCGCTTCTATAGCATGGAGTACAATAAGCCATATCAACGCAGTGACAGGATTTCCTACAGACTACCAAGCATTCAATCACCAGACATTGTCCTGCCAGCATATTTTGATTAAAAGAAGCGACATATTTTTGCTGAAAACTCGGTTTATGCACTGGGGTCTGGTGCACAGATGTTGCATATTACGACTCTTGACCATCGCGAGCGCGAAGACGGCATGTAAAATCGTTTATGCTATTGTCTGTACGGCCGGTGTAACGAAACCCTCTTGTCTTGAGGGTGATGGGTTAAACAGCGCACTTTGCCCATTGCTATTTTTCATCATGGCATTTGTCTATTCACTGAGTGGTGCTATGTGGAGCACGCGGCAGTAGTGCCGATAGGCTTTTTGGTGCTGGTACAAAAAGAAAACTAGCTTGGTCTCTTGTAGTCCTTGAATTAAACATATTCTAGGGGTCTACATAGAAGACTATACGTCTGACACAGTTGGAAAAGTAATGCATATTGTAAGAGACCACTTATGCTAATTAAAGGACTTGTAGACCATCACCATGTAGACTGTGGTGTTCTGCAGAAAGATGTTCAGCGAATGACGCGCCGCATTAGGTTCTAAATTTATCATTTATGTGTCCAGACAGAAATATACTAACATCGCAATCGCTGGCAGCCTTCCGTATTTACTGACTGTAAGCTTTTTTAAAAAAAAGCCTTTTTTGTTTTTAGTGAGATAAATAATTTTGAATTGGCGTTCTACTAATCTCAGTCCTCGCATGTGTTTGTATGAAAGTGGTTGGTTTATACATTAAGCAATGCATCCTAGCATTAGGTGCAAGCTGAGTGAATGCGAGGAAACATATAGACAGCATATCCAGCTCTCGAAGTACTTATTCAAATTATTTCCGCGCAAGTATTAGCTTTAGTCAACGAGGAATTCGAAAACTTAGAGTGCACCACGTGGATATCTTTTGACACTGTGAAAGGATACCGACGTGTCAAGCACCTCGTTATTTACGCCCGAAGATTTATACTTTGATAGAGCATAATGATCGCCCCGCCGCGGTGGTCTAGTGGCTAAGGTACTCGGCTGCTGACCCGCAGGTCGCGGGCTCGAGTCCCGGCTGCAGCAGCTGCATTTCCGGTGGAGGCGGAAATGGTGTAGGCCCGTGTGCCCAGATTTGGGTGCACGTTAAAGAACCCCAGGTGGTCGAAATTTCCGGAGCCCTTCACTACGGCGTCTTTCATAATCATATGGTGGTTTTAGGACGTTGAACCCCACATATCAATCAATCAAGAGCACAACGATCACGCAAAGAAAACGCGAAAATAAAAAAGGTATGCTTCGCGGCGGATAAGTTGCAATTGTAAACCAACACATGATTACTGGTTAATCAAACATTGTCCCTCAAATACTATTCAGTTAGTTCATAACTGTGACTTCTCTGCCATGCAACATTTTTTTATTTTCGTGGGTTCTTTGCTTTTGTCGCGCAGGTTGCTATCACTTCCCGGTAAGCGGAGAGTTGCACGCGTTTCAAATGCACCTGGGTAGGGTTCGCATTTTTTGTTGACTAAAGCTATAACAATGAGGCACACGAAACACCGAAAATCGAAATGAAGAACTACTGGAATGCCGAAATTTAGAACATTGAAAAATCCCAAAGCCGTATATACAAGATACCAAAAGTGTGAAATGCCGAAAAATTCATACACCTACCTATCCAAACGCCGAAATATTAAAATGTCTGCGTCACCTAGCTATACTGGAAGATGAAGTACCTAGCTAAATTAGAGGTTACGCCAGCACACTTTTGTACCCTCATTTCCAGCTGTCCCTTTACATTTATTTGAAGCCTTAATACAAATAGCAAACTATATACTTTTGCACCTCCAATCGCACATCAGAGTGACTTCTTGCTTATCGCAAACAGCTTGTGTGCAATTCGTTGTCCAAAACTTGAAACTTCGTCATTGTCCGGGTTGGTCAGAGCAGCATCAAGCGATTTTTCGTAATCCTTGTTTCTTGCTCAGTAAGCGGATGGTTTGTCGCTTCCTTGACAATGTCTTCGAGTCTGGCTTGCTTCCTTTTCATGGTAGCAGTAAGCCGAAAGTGCATGGCTGTCGTAGATCACTTTCTTCGAGATTGCCATGCGAGAACTTTCTACAGGAAGGTCAGATGTCACTCTGGCGTTGCAGTCTCCTCAATTCTCGCACCTCCAATAGTGCCTAGAATACACCTTCTTGTCAAACACATAAACATAACCACAACTACAACAAAGTATTGGTTTTTATTTTTGGGAACAATGCCCACCACATCCTCGTCCATTTCCCTCCGAATCGGGGGTATTTGCGTGCATTGTTCAAGAAATTTTCGGCAATACGTCTTTTCAGCATTTTGATTTTCCAGCATTCTTTGTTTCACGTGTTTACAATTTATGGCATTTAAAATTTTCATCTTTCTGACATTCGACCTTTTAATAAATCGTCGTCTTGATTTTTGGCATTTTGATAGGAACCCAAGCTAATACTTCCTAATAAATCACTTTAATTAGCCTGAACAAAGCTGAATATGTTCTCTGAATACCCCCCGCTTCCACGCAGCTTGTACTTCATGCTAGGATCCATTATTACAAGGTGAGGCAAACGAGGTGAGGTACAAGGTGAGGTTAACACGTGCAAGCATACAGATAACTTAGATAAGCCGAAGATAACGAGTGAATAATTTTCTCACCTTAAACAAAAAGTAAACAAAAACTTTCAGTCAGTACGCAATGCAATGAACTGTTCAGTATATTTTTACCTGGACCACGTCAATGTTAAACTTACGACTTTTTATGAGAAAAAAAAGCTTATTTAGCAAATTTTGTCACCAGTTGTCCACACTATTTTGCATTACGTACGTTTAAAATTATTTTTCGCCTACAGGAAAACTACTTGACAAATTGTTAATACAATATATTTCATTTCACTATTATCTGTCTATGGAAAAAGTATTCAATATGGGCCGTATTTCTCTTCCTTAAGGCAGCAATAAACACTCATGAAAGGGTTCGTAAAAATTATTTCAATTTGAAAGAACACCCCTGTTCATTTGGACAAACTTTTGTCAATTTTACTATAGGAGAGAGTTAGTAAAAGTTTTACTGAGAATGTAAAACGAATTTTTTGGCAATACGTTTTACGAGTCAAGCTTTCCGAAAACAATTCGCATGCGTCTTACGGTACTGAAAAAAAATATATGTCAAGAAACGTTTCAGGGGAAAACCCCTTGCTCTATAAATAGATGATCCCCAATTTTTTAAAGCTAATCTCTAATGGTCAAGCGCCAAGGTTTGGAGAGATGGCAAGGAAGAGCCCAGTGATAACACTTGCCACATAAAGCTGTTGGTTTGCTCTAGATTGAGGTATACAGGTAATTTTCACTCGGAGCCCCGTGTGGTGTAAATCGCGTCTTAATGTGGACCCAAGTTACGATTTTCTTAAGCCCCTGTTTTTTCTCACGAAATTAAAAAAAAACTTTACTCCTCTAAAAATATAGGCATAATATACCCACCTCAGAGTAAGCATTTTCTTACTGAAGTATTTATGCAAAGCGCAACAACTCAAAGAAATAAATCAGGAGCGGCGTCAGGAATATTTTACTGGTGGAGCACCCATGATAAGTGAGTTCCTTAATGATGGGCACGGAGGCAGGGAACTTAGCCACTTTGCTGTGAATATGTTCCCTCTTGGGGGGGGGCAATGGGGGGCGAGTGAAAATTTAGGGGGGTGGTGCTCCAGCTCCTCCGTGCTCACCCCTTGCGCCACTACCTGGAAGAAATGCAAACCGAACGTTTCGGCAAGATTTATGGATGCTTGTATGACAGCAAAATGGCAGCAATATTGTCCAGCTTTTAACACCTGGCACAGACGATTTTGCTTTACATGAAAATCAAATGGGCCATTCAAACGAGCAAGGTTAGAGTAAATTTTGCAAACAACACTCAGACTACACTCTTCAGAATACGGAAATATCCCACGTACGGCATAGGTTGGAAAATAAATGGAACTTACTGATACTAACTCAATAACCATATATAAAAATATTTTGCTTTGGACTCATTCGGACTGAGAGTAACGAAATTTTTCTCTAATTAAACTCATTGAGACTAAGACTCGCCGATGTTTTCGTCAGCCGGATCCACTAATACTTTCCTCAAATATACCCACGCATACTCAGACTCATCGATACGTTCATCCAGTGGACTTAAACTCACCAAAATAAAACTAAAATATTACTTTGGCAGACTCAGAGTCATCAAAATTTCCCTGAAAAGGACTTGCTCGAACTCATAGACTCGCCAAATGTTTCTAAAACAGACGCACTCGGACTAAAAATGAGCGATATTCGGCTTGGTCTGGCTCATACAATAAATGTCGAAAGAGCACCTTAAAAAAAACACATGTGAAAGAATTGCAATTGCCAAGCAACCTTGAAAAAAAAATATTTATATAATAGCTTTCAACATACAAAAACAAGCTATTTCTCATGCCTCTAAATATTATTACTAAAGAGAAACTTGACATTAGATGTAATTTCCGCGAGAGGCACATGCGCACTGATAGCACTAAATACATTGAGTACCGCATGAATTGGCTGCTGTAAATACCTGTGCTATTTTGCAATTCGGTGATACTATATGCTGGTCAATACATTCGCCCACGCTTCTAATTTGGTCATTGTGCGGAATGCTGTAATATAAAATTTTTGTCAATGCTGTAATATAAAATTTTTGTTAGCAGAAAATCTGAGAACCATGACTTGACAGGGTCGTGTTCTTTAAAAAGTCTGTTACCTGTCCCGAGTTTCTAATCAAGTAAGGTGCATTCATGGTTCATCATTCATCAAGTCTTCCTGCACAACAATGCAAGAAAAACTTGTCTTCATTGTATGCACTGGTGTTAGTGCACATGTACGTGTTATCCTACAAAAGCTTAGTCTTTCGACGATAACTCATCAGTCGCAATACAGCGCCTGTGTTTGCGTCTTTTTAGGTGGACATGATTGTGTTGTACTGTATGCTGCTTCCTCAAAAAGAAAATAATGACTAGTTCCTTAGCTACCTGCTGCAACAACAACAACAAAAAAAACAAGGTGAACATTTTTTCCGTCAGTACTCCTCTCTCTACCCCCCCCCCCCCCGCACACCACGAACACCAGAGCTATAAGCGTCCAAGAAGGAAGAGGGGCTGTTTACGGTTGTGCACCTGTCATTCCTTCTATCAATGTTTCAGTGTGAGGGGGTTTGTCGGAGCAGCGAGGATATAATGTACGACTGGAATCAAAGGTGATCACTCGACATAAGTCTGCCTGTTTTGGATAGAAATTGAAGGAATGAGAACTCAAACCAAAATATATCTAAGGAAAAAATTAACGATGTTTCGAAGCTGGTCCGGCTTCATCGTCAGGGGTGAGAGATCGGCTCCGAAACGTCGTTTTTTTTTTCAAAATATAATTTGGTTGGAGTTTTCTCATTACTTTAATGTACGACTAGAAGTGGGGATGGTTAGAAAGGAAAGTGTTGCCCCAGTGGCTTTCGCAATACTCCATTAGGCAAAAGATCTTGTGTTTTAATCTTGCTGTGTAATCTCATTGCCTTCTCATGACTCTCGGCTAAGCTTTGCTTAGTGATCGGCAGCTCAGGGTGAGGTGAGTTTCCGCGAACCTTACCTGTCTTCCAACCCGGTTACTGCATGCAAGTTTCCTCTGAATGTGTGACTCTGTGGTTGAAGAAAAGGAAAAAGACACAATTTTTCCTTGCGAGACCACGGCTCAGGGGCTTGAAGGGAGGGGGGAGAGAGCGGAGAAAAGAGTTTAGAAGTAGGCAGGAAAAAGAGGTTTGGAAAAACGTGACGGCCGTGGCTGCTAGAGCAGAAAAAGAATAGCGGCCGTTGGCAGGGCAGTCCTAGTCGTACGACTTAGAAATGTGGAGCTGCAACCTCATACGCACATACCTATGGTCATTCCCACGAGAAAAAATTGTTCTAGATCACCTTTCTTGGGCAAGAGAACAGAAAACCAACTATACGAGAAAACTAAAATAAATAAAGAAATAACCGATAATCCAACCACCAATTCTCACCACAGCTGCGAAAGGAAGCAAAAACGCAATCTGTGACCTCGGCACCAGTGGCTACACAGGCATTTATTCGCAGAACACTGTGTATGGGCGAATGGGCTTGGCAACACCACAGCTATCGCCACGGCCTCTTACCTGCAACACCTTTTTGTCCTGCAGGCTTTCGTGTCGGTCTGCGGCCCGCGGTCCGACGGTGCGCGCTTCGGTGCCTTTGGTGACTTCCCGGAGGCGTCATGGTCCCCGGCATGGCTGAACGTTGACCGCTACCCGGACCCACCCCTTCGGCCTGTGCAACTACGACTGCCACAATCGCCTTCTGTGCTCCCGCGCGGAAAGTGCGTACCAATGCATCGACCACCGCTACCGGACCAAGTGATTACAGGGATTGCTAATCTTCGGATAACATCCTCCTTGCCCCCGGACTACATAAGCTCGAACTCGCCCAACGCAGCCTTCAATGGGCTTGGCAACACCACAGCTATGGCCACGGCCTCTTACCTGCAACGCCTTTTGGTCCTGCAGGCTTTCGTGTCGCTCTGTGGCCCGTGGTCCGACGGCGCGCGCTTCGGTGCCTTTGGGGACTTCCCGGAGGCGTCATGGTCCCCGGCATGGCTGAACGTTGACCGCTACCCGGACCCACCCCTTCGGCCTGTGCAACTACGACTGCCACAATCGCCTTCTGCGCCCCCGCGCGGAAAGTGCGTACCAATGCATCGACCACCGCTACCGGACCAAGTGATTACAGGGATTGCTAATCTTCGGATAACATCCTCCTTGCTCCTGGACTACATAAGCTCGAACTCGCCCAACGCAGCCTTCAATGGGCTTGGCAACACCACAGCTATGGCCACGGCCTCTTACCTGCAACGCCTTTTTGTCCTGCAGGTAAATAATCGATACTCTCTGTATGCACGTCGTACTCGTTACGCGACCCTCCTGGTGTTGCCAAGCCCACAGTGTTGTTTCAATGTCGTGCTTGATTGCGCGCATGTCATTAAGCAATTGCTGGCTTTGTCAGGCGACATTTAATTAAACCCTGGTCCTGCCACTCGCTCTAACGTACTCGACTCTAGCGAATCGCTACAGTCGAGTGACGTAATGACAGCACTTAAAAACATCCAATACGGTCAAGCTTCCATGCTACAAGAAGTTAAGGCAATCCAGCAGAAACTGTCTCAAAACGATGATTCGATCAGGGAGATGAACAATGAACTAACGAAAATAGAAAAAGACTGTGAATCAGTATTGGGCATAAAAACGCAATTGGACAATATCAGCAAGCTTTCAGACCAAAATGCACAAGATGTCACTGCAATTATGACCAAATTTAATGACTTTGAAGACCGAGCACGTCGATCGAACCTTGTTCTTTTTAGTTTAAAAGATGGCGAGCGTGAAACTTGGGCCGAATCGGAAGCCTCTGTGCTCCAATTTTGTAGCAAAGAATTAGAAATCAGTCTTGACGCAATGGATATAGAAAGGGCTCATCGTTTAGGTAAATATAATGCTAACAAAAACCGACCAGTCATCATTAAATTTGCACACTTTAAGGTTAGGGAGAACGTACTGTCGAGTGGGCGCAAGCTAAAAGGTTCGAACTATCGCATATCGGAGGACTATTCACCTAACACACTTAAAGCCGGAAAACTTCTCGGTGAGTTTGGAAGGGCACAGCAGCAACCTTACAAACTCCGTCATGATAAGCTTATCATTGGCAACAAAACTTTCATTTACGATCATAAGACTAACAAAGTCGTTCTGCGCCCGTCAAACACATAGGCCCCAGCCGTACTATTCCAACCAAGAAATCATTCTCCTTTCTTTATACTAACATTAGAAGCATTATTCCGAAAGTTGATGGTTTACAAAATCTAATTAGCTCTTCAGAGTCAGATTTGTTCGTAATAACCGAAACTTTGCTTAACCCTTCAATAGCAGACTCAGAGCTGCTACAATTTTTCCCGGACTTCAACATTTTTCGACATGACCGCACTAACAAACGTGGAGGTGGAGTGCCGATAGGCAGCCATAAAAGCCTTCAATGTACAGAAATTCGTGTGTCCTCATGCTTAAAAATCACGTTCATTCTCTGCAATGCTTCTTATCCCCCCACGATAATTGGAGTTTGTTACCGCCCTCCCGGTCTTGACCCCCTTTTTGTACCGAATTTCCACGTGGCTATTCACTCTGTAACTAAAACTTTCAATCATTATCCGATACTTCTCTTCGGTGATTTTAATTTTCCAGCAATTTCGTGGAATAAGCTGGCAAGCACAGCCGCCAAACACGGTCCTGAAAGCGATTTCGTCAACTCATGCCTAACATTTGGACTAACGCAACTCGTCACTGAACCTACACGTCAACATTCTACCTCCTCCAACACTCTAGATCTCATCCTCACTTCCGAGCCTGAGAAGGTTTCCAAGATGACGTTCTTGCCTTGGCTTAAGTGACCATTCAGTGATTCATGGTACCTACCTCTGCCAACTGACACGCTCGTCTAAAATAACAAAAACGATAACATTGTATAACAAAGGAAACTATTCCGCCCTAAACAATAAATTTGCAGAATTCGCTACTTGCCTGCTAGCCGATTTTTCGCAGAGTACTGTCGAGACTAATTGGTTGCTCTTCAAAAGTAAAATAAATGACCTGTTCCTAAAATACGTGCCCACCTTTACCGTCACCGAAAAAAAGACGTCCTCATGGTTCACAGCTACACTAAAACGACTCAATAATAAAAATAAAAGACTTTTTAGATCAGCAAAACGGTCTAATAATATTTCTGCATGGAACAACTACTACGCTGCGGAAAAAGCATTCAGCACGCATGCTATCAAAAAAAAAAACGTTCTTTTTACTCGCAGACATTGCCGGCCATGCTGACCAATAACCCGAAGAAATTTTGAAGCTTTATCAACCCTCAAAATTCCCAACCACTGGCACTGTTTGATAATCATAACCTTCCGATCCCCGACGATGCCGAACAACTTAATCATTTTTTCTCTTCCATGTTCACTATCGAACCTAACGGCAACTTACCTTCATTCCATCCTCGTGATTACGACATGATGCCGCACATCACGTTTTCTCGACAGGGCATTGCTAAATTAATCGACTCATTAAAGCTTACGTCTTCTTGTGGCACCGATGGCATCAACGCTAAAATGTTAGAAAACACACAACCCATTGTCAGTGTGATATTATGCCATATTTTTCAGCAACACTTTCTTTAGGAGTGGTGCCGGAAGACTGGAAAGTGGGTAAGATTGTACCAGTCTCTAAAAAGGGCCCTCCATCCCAGCCTAGCAGCTATCGTCCCATCTCGCTCACTAGCATTTGCTCTAAACTAATGGAACATGTGATCTACTCTAACACCGTCAAGTTCTTAAACCGCCACAACTTCTTTCATCATAGTCAACATGGGTTTCGCTCAGGATTATCCTGCGACACACAACTTGCTTCATTCTACAATGACATCAGTTCTAGCGTTGACCTAAATATGCCCACCGATGCCCTCTTTTTAGACGTTGAAAAAGCCTTTGACAAAGTTTCGCATCAACGGCTACTCCTCAAGCTTTCTTGCTTAAACACTAATACATCGACGTTCAACTGGATTCGTAGTTTTCTGACTAATCGGCAACAATTTGTGTACGCTGACAACCATTTTTCTAACCATCTTCCCGTAATTTCTGGCGTCCCACAGGGCACAGTACTCGGACCCCTACTTTTCTTAATTTATATAAATGACCTCCCAGCTAACATTTCATCAAATATTCGCCTGTTTACAGATGATTGCGTCGTGTACCGTCCAATAAAAACCCTACCGATATTGCTATACTTCAAAACGACCTTAACCTTATTGAATCCTGGTGTAACGCCTGGCTAATGCCTTTAAACGTAAATAAGACATCGCTAATATCATTTCACCGTAAGCAACATCATCAGCAAGTAACTTACACCATTTCGCGGTCTACAATCTTAACAGCAGAATCCTATAAATACCTCGGCGTAACATTCTCAAGCTACCTCACCTGGTCCACTCACGTTAACAATGTAGCATCCTCCGCTAATCGTGCGCTGGGTTTTCTTCGTAGGAATTTAAAACTTGCTCCCTCATCAGTGAAGTTGTTAGCTTACACCACATTTGTTCGCCCTAAATTGGAGTACGCATGCTCGGTTTGGGACCCTCATCAATCTAATTTATCTAACCTTCTCGAATCTGTACAAAATCGCGAAGCCCGGTTCATATACTCCGTGTACTCTTATCATTCGAGCGTTTCCGAACTTAAAACTCGTGGCCACTTCAACAACCTAGAATCACGTCGTCATATACTCGGCTCTGTCTTTTTCACAAATTTTATCACGCTCCTTTTAACGTTCCAGCCATCTTGCCTGCTCATCGATTATCCAGCCGTAGAAACCATCCCCGAGCCGCTTATCCACCGCCAGCACAAACTACTCCCCAACTTCGCTCCTTTTTTGTTGCAACCGCCCGGGACTGGAACAACTTGCCAGCCTTCGCCATGCACCACTCCGACCCACATGTATTCAAGGCAGTGATTGAATCGTTAATATGTTGCTAATTATGCCCATCCCTCATGTAATACCCCGACTGGGGCCTTTGAGGTATAATAAATAAATAAATAAATAAATAAATAAATAAATAAAAGTATGAGAAAAGACACGGAAACACGACACCTTTATCTGCATTTTCTAGCGTGACCTCGTGTATCACTACCTTCATTATCACTACCTCATTACCTTCACTACCTTTATTATCAATACCTTCATTATCACTCACTACCTTCATTATCATTAAAAAATTTTGACTGCTGATTTTTCCTTACTGAATCTTAAACCTAACCTGCCTCCCTCATTACCGCAGATGTCCATCAATCTCTGCAAATTTTCCTTGTTGTCAGCCATTAGCACTATATCATCTGCGTACATCAATGCTGGTAGTGCCTGTTCAATGAGTTTTCCTTATTTGACAATAAGAGGTTGAAGACAAGTCCACTTTCCTCTAATTTGGCCTCTAATCTTTGTAGGTACATCATGAATAACAAGGGAGACAGAGGACACCCCTGCCTAAGCCTCTGTTTTACCTCTGTGGGCTTGGCTACCTGTTTTACCCACTTTATAACTACCTTGTTACTTTTATAGATATTCTTTCAAAGATTAGTGACTCCATCTTCCTCACAAAGAGCGTGCCCTGTATTTCCCACAAGTCCTCTTGAACCACGCTATCGTACGCTCTCTTGATATCCAAAAATGGTAGCCACAGGGACCTGTGTTCCTTTCCTGCTATTTCAATGCACTGTGTCAGTGAGAACAGATTGTCTTTCAACATCCTGTCTGTCCGAAACCCATTCTGCAGTTCCCCCAGCACCCCCTCACATCCATCCATACCTGCAGTCTTTCCTTTATAATCTGCATCGCCAGCCTGTAGACCACTGATGCCCCTTTTATAGGACGGTAGTTGTTTATGTCAACTTTGTCCCCCTTTCCTTTATAGATCATGCTCATTCTCCTAAGTTTCCATCCAACGGGGAATTCACCATCGATTATTATTTTGCTCACTCTCTCAAAGTCTGCTTAGACTTGGGACCCAATGTCTTTATCAGCCTAATTGAAATGCCATCTGGGCCTGTTGATGTACTACTAGGAACCTTCTTCTCAGCCCTTTCCCACTCTCGTTGTGAAAATGGAGCCATTGCGCTACTTGATCTATCCTTGTCTATTGTGGTGCATAAGCGACTTCGTTGAAGTTTTTCTGTCACCATTGTTCTTATATATTCATTAGCTTCGTCCCCTTCTAGCGTAGCACCTTCAGCTGTAGTTATAAACTTCTACTCTAGGCTTGTTTCATTTCCTAGGCAGTTTAGATGGTTCCGAAATTTCGCAGCTGCCTTTCTATCCTTTTTATGTACTTCAGCCAGCCACTGAGCCCCCCCCCCCTCTAATCTTTTCATCGATCAGAAGGGATGCTTTCCCTTTACAGCTTAGAAAGATGTCCCATTTTCTTTCAACACCATCTGTCGGTTCACCCCACCGCTTAGCATGTCTGTGTTCCCTAGAGGCTTCCTGACGTTTCGCTATGGCTCTCTTAACTTCTTCGTCCCACCAACTCTTGGGTCTTGTTTTCAGGGTAACTTGTCACGTGCCTTAGCAAGCTCTAGCTTAAACAGTCTAATTTGATTCGTGTATGTCCACACTGTTTTATTATCCTCAGTGATTACTTTCTAAATTTGTTTAGTACCTATTTCTATTTGCCTTTCTGAATAAAAACTTCCCCGTAGTTGCTCATTTTGTCTTCTTCACACCTTCACTGCTCTTCCAAAACTTAGCCTGATACGTTGGTGATCACTACCCAGACTTCTGGAGCCACATTCATCTATGTGCATTCCCCTAAGCTTATTATGCCTTTCACCCATAAACATGATAATTTTGCCTGTTGGGTCGGTATACCCATCTACATCTTCTACGTGCGCATTGATATCTCCTATTATAATTATCTCGCACTCTCCTCCTAATTCCTCAATGCCCTTGGATATACATTTCACCATTGCCTGGTTTTACTCTCTGGCCTTTTCTCCAGTGCACAAGTGCACAAAACCAAGGAGTGTCATCTGCCCAGCTACTTTCCCTCTTAACCATATATGTTCCATGCGTCCCTGCTTGACTCTTTGCCAACCCACACTTTTATGTTTAAATTCACCAATTCAACCCCCCCTTTTGCTGCCTTCTGTTCTATTGAAATATTCCCATACGTAGTTCGGATTGTAAGGTGGTTGCTCCCTGTCCTGAAGATGTGTCTCCACAACCCCATATATCATCAGCTCCTCCTGCCTTAACTGCTCTTCTATCTCTTCCCACTTTAATCTTTTCCTGCCACCCTGCATGTTATATAGCTTATGTCTCACTTAGCTGGGCCCTTGTGCTTACGTTGATTTCTTCTCCCACGGACCCCATGTGGCTTGAATATTTGTGCCCCTTTGGAACCGCCTTTGTCTACACCATTGGCCTCAGGGCTCTGGGCCCCCCTAGAAAACGCTGTGGCTACACGACCCATCCTATCACCGACCCTCCTGCCAGTCGCGCCACTGTAATGAATGCCATCCTGTGCGAAGGAGCGAGCGCCTGGCTCATACACGTCTTGGTTCACCTCCATTACGCTGAATCCAAGCTGCCGGCTCATACTCTCGATCACACAGTTGGCCTCCACTACCCTCCTTTCAATCTCACGAGACTGCCCCCAGACCTCTGGGACTGTGCATATGGTCACATGCACACTTCCAGAGGCATCTCGTAGCTTACGCATCCAATCCTCTGTCTCTGAAGGCTCTGATCCTTGCCTTTCAACACATCATTGACACCAGCATGAATAATGACGAGATTTCCCCCCTCCATGCTGTCTTCTACAACCTACTGAGCTTCGGTCAGTGCAATATCCACCATGTTCTCCCCTGACTGGTCATTCATCCTCACTCCCCCACCTTCCTTCACTGTCGTGAAGGCGTCATCCCTAACCCTGGCCACGTTAGAGTCGCCCGCCACTTAGACCCTTCCACGCTCTAATCGCTGGCTTCCTGTTTGTGATGGAGCCCCTGTTTGCCTCACCCGTTTCGCTCTCTGCCGTCTGTCCTGTGTTCCTGCCCTGCTAGAAGACTGCCGCGCCACCAAGCTGTATGTTCTCGGAGCCTCCGTGCTGTGGCCAGACACTGCGGCTCCCTGACCTACCTTCTCGCCTGCTCCTTCCCACCTGTCGCCTTCTCCGCTACCCGCGCCTTCTGTCTCACACCGCTCGGGGCTGGGGCAAAGTGCCATTCGCTCTTTTACCCTCTGCTCGAGCTCGATCCGCCATTCCCGTTCTTTTCGAAGGTCGCCCTTCATTTGCTCTAATAGGCAGCGGTAGCCTCCTCCCGCTAACGCGACGCTCCAAGCTGTTTTTGGAGATCTATCCTTTGCTCCCGTTCCGCCCTGAGCTCCCGCTGAAGCGCCTCGATGCTAGCCTGCATGCGCTGCACGGCCACCTTCAGTGCCTTGCACAGCCTGCACACGAAGCTCGCCTTCTGCACGTCCGCCAAACACGTGAATGCTGTCTCGTCCAAGTAGCACCAGCGTTTGCATTCTTCGCAGTGCACCAGCTTAATCTCGCCCGTGGTTATCCTGGCTTGCTTAGCCATCCCCCACCCGACCATCGAAACAAGCGCCCGATATCTTTGATTTCAACCCTAATTCCGCTATCCAGTGGCCTCCGCTAACTCCCCTACCTCAACAACTGTTTGAAGGTGCCGTCTAAGCCGTACATACACACGACTAGTAGCCTCTCACTAGGTTCACTTTGTGTTCGGTTCTAGCTGTTTAACAACCACGCCTACCGAACTTCTTCAAAACAGCCGCCTACCCCGTTCACGTAGTCAACGTCACTGGAACGTTGCCCGTGTCCCACACCCACAGTACTCGCAACGCAAGTTATTGATTAGGAGAAAAAAAGTAATGGTGTTCAGAAACACAAACAAGTAAAGAAAAACTTATCTCTCGTTGCACGCTGCACCTGCACCAACCAACCTGCTCGACCTCCACGATCTGAAGCACCGTGCCTTACGGAGTGCCCTCGCTGCATTAACCTCAGCGAGCCGCGCTGTCCTTCCAGGCAGATTCAGCGCAAGGCCGCCGTCATTATCGCCTCCTGGTATGGCCCCGTGACGCGCCGCCAAAGCGCTGGAGAAGGCAAGGACTGCTGTCAACAACATCGACAGGTGAGGCACCGCAGCACTCGTCCAGGGCCGCTCCTTTCGGGACGATGTCGCCTCTGGTGAACGAACGGCGTTGGCATCTCCTCCTCGCCCTCCTACCAGTGCGCCTCCTACTTCTACAAGCATAAATGCCACATCGCCCCCACCTCTGGATAACCCCACCCGCGAGGTTGACCCGAAAGACGCAGTGATTACTGCACTTGTTGCTGCTATCCGCGCTGTGATTGTGTTGCTGTGGCCTGATTCTCCGGTTCTCCGGTGGTCTGTGTGCTGTGGCTCTCGCTGCGCACGAAGCGATCGTCCCGGCGAATGAAACAACTGGATAACGACATCGAGTTTATCGGAACTCTCGTCTGTGTGTTCAGCTAAACTTTCTTTCTATTTTTTTCTCCTTGTTTTTCTTTCGGCTGAATTGAACCATTTTTTTATTCTTTCTTATCTTCCCGCGTGCTTGGGCTACGTGCACTGGTCGGTGTTCTGTGCACCCGCTGCATTACTTAATCGAGGCCAACAGGACACTAATCTGTGAGTTCAACGGAACCTTTTTTTTCAATTTTTCATGGAACTGAAATGTTTCTGTTTGTTCTTGTGCTTGTGATACGTGTTCATCCGAGTGTTTCGCGCGCTCCCGTCATTTTATGCACCTAGTTGGCTCATCTTCTTCTTCGGTAGATTTCTTCCCTGGCCTTCCAGGCGGCTTTCCTGAATGGTTGCGGATCCTCGCGGCGGTTCGGGCACGCGCTATGTGAGGCGAAGCGAATGCCATTTCTGCCCTTCTCTTGCCTCTTTTCCTCTGTCTCTTTAATTGCCACTCTCCTATTCTCTGCGCAGAACTGTAGAGGTGCCCTCCATTGAGAGAGGCAGTGACGGAACTGCGCCTATTTCTTCCTTTTCCCACTTTTCAAAGTCACTTCGTTGAAGGCCGCCTCTCAGAAACCTTAAGCTCATCGCCTGAGTCCAGTTAGCCGTGGGAGTATAGCTGTCTTCATGATGGTGTAACCTTTGGAGGTACTTTTTGATTACATTCTGCCGGTCAGAAGGCTCAGGGCATTGTCGTATTCCGCCCCTCTGGCCTCAAGAGAGAGATACAAACAACATTTATTTACACATCCGGCGTGCGGGAAGTCACCGGCCACGCTGGGCGTGGGTATTCCATATTTGAAGGCTATGGCTAATAGTCCTATAGTCCCAGGGCCTAGATATTGAGGACATTGTGCTCCGGCTAGGCGTTGGATACTTGGACTCCTCCGCTCCCGTTTTCCGGGGCGTCGGCTCCCTTTCTCCTCTGCTTTGCCAGGGCCTCCTCAAGCCGCTGGATGGCCCTTCGTTGCGTGGTTGAGTCTCCGGAGCGTATCCAGGCTCCCACCTTTTCGGGATACGTGGCGTCCAGGCACTGCCCATTCCCATTGTCAAGAGAAAAAGAACACACGCTGCACGCTCGCCGCGAACTGAGCGAGAAGACCCCAGCGCACGCCGCCAACGAACCAAACCAACTGCGCTAGAAAGCGAGAGAGAAGGAGAAAAAAAGAATAAAAATAGTGAACACCACGCCGCCAGCACGCTAGCCGCGAACCTGACGGCCTACGTCATCGAGGCGAGGCCCAGCCGTGCACAGAATTGTTGTGAAAACAGTCTCAACCTGGCCAACGCCTCCTAAAAAATTATGCCTGAAACGTTAGCCGCGACCGCGCTGCCCTACCCTCTGATTTTACCCTCCGCCTTCGGTACGAAGGCGAGCGTCTCCGAAGGCCGCCTCCTGCGAACACAGCAATGCTCTCACAGTTGCCTCTGAGCAGCTGTAATGTCACGTGTCAGAGCGGCACGGAGGTGAGCGGTCTGACACGGCGGCCGGTCGCATATGAGGCAGGAGGCATGGCCTCCGAAATTGCGTGGTGGCAGGAGGCTCCCAATTGAAAGGAGAGCGACGTTCCAGGAAGAGTTTTTCTAGGAGGCGTTGACCTGGCGCTCAGAGCCACGGAACCATGGCTACAAGGAGATTTGCCACGTGACCAACAATGGGGCGCACTTTTGGATACAACGTTAAAAGTGACGTAACTAATAAAATAGCCAATAGAGACCGCTAATGACATTGATTCCAAATGTTTCTTTGTGTTTTTCATTGAAGGGGCACTGAGATTTTTCGCCTGCACTTGAAGAAAGCAGTCGTCAGCACAGTCTGGACCGGGGTAGTTGCGCGCGTGGCCGGAGTGTAGTTGAGCCCCTGTGTGCAGCTGTCGCAAACTCCGTCATTGCTTGCCGTTTGCTTTAGGTACGCTGGAGCTCAACTTCGAATCGGTCGCGCGTCCTTGGTTTGAAGCTGTGTTGTCAACGCTCGATGTGAGAAGCGTGTGGCACAGGCCGTGCTACGGCGCACCCTGCAAGTGCCACGATTTCACCTCTGCGCAACGTTTCAAGTGAACGTGTCCCGAAGTGTGTGCTCTGCGCATATCCCAGCAATAAAAAAATTGTGAGTGACACTTCTTTTTTTCACTCTTCGCGGGACCTTACCGACGACTGTGCGGCTGCAGGTTTCGTTTCTACTCAGTGTGCAAACCAAAGTGAACGAAAAAAGATAGGAAGTGCTCGCAGAAAGGAAGTGTAACGTTCGTTGCGACGCCGATATGAAGGCAGTAGACGCATCACGCGGTCAATGCGGCGCGTATTAGTCGCTGTTTTGTTGATTGCGCTCAAGCGCAAATCCGGCAGTATGCTTTTAAGGAAAGGTCATGATGAGGAAGTTTAAGAACGGAAAGCTGGTGGGCGTTGCGTTTGCGCTCGACAGGATCCCGCGAAAGGTAAGCCTACGACGCACGCGGAACACAAACGTTTTGTCTTGTGCTGCTGTAAACTTTATTCACGTTATGAGGCGATTTGCCCATATATATACTCTCACTAAAATTTTGTGCCCGCACAATTTTTTCACCCGCTGTCATAGTGTTGACCTGCGCATGTAAATAATTGTCACCGTGCGCCCTCGTTTTGCAGCAAGGTTCTGTTTGGCGTTGAATGAGTTGTTGCCAGACTTGGAGGGTCAGTGTTGCCAGACTTCCGCCAGATTTGTCAAAGAAGTTTGCCCGTGTAGTTGTGTCTTCTACGAGATGATTTGGTGTCGTCCGCGGTGCATTGCACGAGTGTATGAGTGACGCTGGCCGTTTTAATTAACGGAACGAACCGCGTCTTGCAGATGTTAGGACGCGTTCTCTTGCTGTGTGCTGCTGTGCAAATCAGAGGCCGTTTTAATTACCGGAATGAACCGTGCCTTGCAAACGTTGGGGCACGTTCTCTTGCTGTGTGCGTTGCTGGGCAATTAAGAGATCGTGTCTTAGAGTTAGGAAATCAACGACACGTCGTCCACCATGCATTTCGCGAGTGCGATGAACTTGTTCGCGAGTGTGTGTGAACCGCGTGTTGCAAATGTCGCGGCGCGTTCTCGTGGTGTGTGAGCCGCTGTGCAATTAAGAGATCGCGTCTCAGCATTAGGGACGACGGGGAAAACTGAATAGAGTCGCAGCAGGCGAAGGGGAAGTTATTAGAACCAATGTAAAGTAAATAAGAGGAACGAAAAGTGAGTGAACAAATAACTTAACGGGAGAAGGTATCGAACCTACGACCTCCGAACGCGTTATCAGCGGTCGTAGGTTCCATTCCTACTCACGGCAAGTCATTTTTCACCCACTTTTCTTTTTGCTTATTTACTTTACATTGGTTCTAATAGCTTCCCTTATACATTCCTTGGCAATATTTTCTATTAGATCTCTTATATATATATATATATATATATATATATATATATATATATATATATATATATATATATATATATATATATATATATATTTATATATATATATTTATATAATCAAGAATGCTTCGCGGGTAATATGAACTTCCTAGACAGCAAAAGTGGCTATGGCATCCTACCAACTACAGCTGGGGCGCACACCGCGTTTTCCGCGCGCACGTCGACGTGCTGCGAACGCCGGTGATAGCAACGGCACATAAAACACTTTTCTGTCTTGCAGTTGCGTTAATTGCCTCGTCCCGGCGATAGATATCTGGTGCTGTCGGCGGACCAACGGGTGTGCGCCGCTTCTACTTTGTCTGGTAGAACGCGCCTTGCATGAAAGCCGAGTTGTACCTCGGTCGTAGCCCCTATAGTATAAACAGTAAGTGGGACGTAGCGGTATTCGAAAATTTCTTGGTCTTGTTCTAAACCGCGCTGAACGCTGCTAAAATTGTCTTTGCCGCAATACAGTGGTGCCCTGCGAAAAAGCGTACTGTGATTTCAATGGGGCTGTTAGCACTACTCGCGGGACAGCAAATATCGTTCAATTACTCATGCTTGTATACTACCGCATGATTATGGGCACTATTATGATCGCGGAAGTCTAAAAGAGTTACTAGCAATCATTTGGAGCAGTGTATGACACTTCTGCCAAGCGAAAAAAAAAACTGCGCAAGTTTTTTTTTTTCCTCGCCTACTCTTCACTTCCACGAATCTCTTGAATTTCAGGGTCACCAGATTGGGAGACTTACATTTTAAATCACTGATTCTGTCAAAGGATTTCACAGACGCGGCAAGTGCTAATGTGCAATTTATCATTGTTCGTTCAGTGGGGTAGATCGAAATACTAGTTTTTATGTAAGCAGCAGTGTTCATGTTTACTCTGCATGATTTAGGTGATGTTGAATGGCTCGCACATACTTTGTTTTTCTAAATGTAAGCCTTCTTTGCTCCAAATTTGATCTTTCGTGAAAAAAATAGATGTTTTATTTCCCATAACCTGCTGCAAATTTTCATTTTAGTTTTCCAATGTATGATTCTGCTGCTCCAAATTCTATTTTGGCTTCTGCACCCCTGACAGGGGCACCACAGCTGCGCTAATTGCGCCAATTTGATACAATTTCCCATTTTTGCACCGAGCTGCAAGAAAACCTTGAAGTTTGCATAAATTGCACCACACACTGCCCCAAAATATATGCACCCTCAAAGTTGGCTCAGTTGCGCTGATTTCAGCGAGAAATGGAGGCCACGATGCCTACCTGCAATTTGAGCCATCAATCAATCGAAGTGCACAGACTCCTACCTTTGAGACGTCCCCCGCTACGCCACCGATTACCAAAGAGAGGGAAGACCACTCAACACCTTGTCTATCGGTTCCTTCTTGGCTATCTGCCTCAATCACTTCTCACATACAGGGATTCGTGCTGGGGCCGGGAAGTAAGAGACGCTACAACCTGTTTCTGTTTACTGATTCATTTAATTTATTACTAACTGCAAACATCGTATACCCGCGTACGTCAACCACTACAAAAAATTATAACACATCAATTAGACACTCGCGACGTTCGACACAGTGCAGGCACATAAAGAAAGTAACTGCAACAATACAAGGGTATGCATATATAAAGAAAACACACGACGACACAAATGATGAAATTATCAATGAATGAAACCACGCAATGTCTCAACACGCCACCTCTCTTCCCGCAAAGCTAATCTAAATAAGGTGCATAAAGTCCGTCTCACGAAAGGTCCATGTTGACGGGGGCCTCGGAGCTGGCTGTTCGAGTCGGTGCTCAGGGCTTCTTCCTGGGGTCATTGTCCAATTCGTCAGCGTCTTCATCGTCTTCGTCATCGTCGCCTTCGTCGTGCCTCTCAGTGATTTCCATCTTAGTCCTCTTTCGTAACACTCCATTCACTCGCCTCATATCCCTAACTTTCATTCCTCATCGTACCGTCCTTGCCCCAGTCACCATCTCATCGCCTCTCATTGCTATCTCTTCGCACCGTTATCTTCCTTTTCCATTCCGTCTCTCTCCCATCTCGAGCTCAACGCTCCGTCTCTTCGACTTTCCTCGCTTCTTCTCGTAGTCCCTTTTCGTAGGACCCGACTCCACCCTACCGGGGCACCTAACCAATCGCTACTATCGACGCGGCATATTTTCTTGTCAGTCGGAGTGTATCATCTTCGACGGCCGCCCCTGCGGCCCACACGAGTAGAAAACCCTCTCCCAAACAAAGCCGAACAAGTAACAATGTACAAACTCAAGGCTCAGGGAGAGAGATGGGTGAGCTGTCCCAAGACACTTTAATTACGGGTGAATAATGGTCCCGATGCTTCCGACAAAGTGCGTCGTGGCAATGGCCAATGTCCGGAGTTTGCAGTGTTGTGCCGAAAAGTGTTCGGCTGAACCAATTGCCCCGGTTTCTTGTACTTGATGAGCCGATGTCCAGAACAAATCTCGACGTCTCCATGCAGCTCGGTGTCTCCCGCAAAATTCTTTGTAGTCACCGCTTCTTCGTCAATCAACGCCGCGGGTGGCCATCCACGCAGAACGCAGTAATAAGCCCTGGAGGCATGGAGGCTGACGGAAAGTCAGACCCGACCCGGCACAGGCGCTGCGGCAGGGTCGCAATCCCCGAACCAACAAAAGGTGCTCTGCTGCTCCCCCATGCCACAAATCTGAAGGGTGCGCGTGGATTATTGCCAATGTACACTCTCATATGTCTGTAGACAACAAGGCGCCACCCGGTCCTCGTGTTTGCGCGGGGGGGCCCGCGAGAACAGTAGAAATAATCCTTCCAGGTACTCCACTACGGTATGCTCATTCGTTACACCGAAGGTTTTCTTTTCCTTTTTTTTAATGCGTGGGTTTAAGAAAAAAGCGTAAGCATTTTGAAAGGACCGGGGTTCAGTCCGTGTTTGCGGGGACGTCACAATCCCTTCATCTTGCAGAAGAATTTCCCCAGCGGGGAAATTCAAACAGGAGAAACGCGGGCGCATAGCGCCTTCGGGCACGCAGCGAAATTGAGACATTGTGGCAGTTCTAGGAATACGGTAAGTGAACACAGCACACTTGTGATTCAGCCCTGGCGGCAGCGCGTCGCTGAGAGGAACCAATCTGTGATTGTCGCTGAATCATTACCCACCATGAAGCAGTTTGATTCCGTGTTTCTATCACGCACAACACACTTGAAACCTTCAGAATCACCGCAGAAGCTCGTAGATGACGCGTGGACAAAACGCACACTGGTCACAGCTGCTCGTCGGATGGTTTGGCACGCAGCGTTCAGTCATGTGTGCGGAAGGCTCACTACCATGCGAGCACATCACACAGTTCGCCTGCACTGTCCACTCTCGGCACAACCGAACGGAGGATACACACATTTCAATACACTACCATGCGAGCACATCACACACTTTGCCTGCACTGTCCACTCTCGGCACAACCGAACGGAGGATACACACATTTCAATACGATTTCATTCCACACATGCACAAAATTTTAAGATCTTATCGAACATCTCAAACCAAACGAAAAGTGGGATGGCGGGAGAACATAGGTCATACAGGCAGCAACACTGAATTACCCTCGCGTACCATCTCCTGCCCGGCCTCTGCTGCACCTGTCGGTGAGGGAAAGGGACCTTCCACGCGAATTGTGTGTTCGGATTGGTTGAGGAAGTAGCGTATATGCTACTGTGACATTGGGCGTTGTACATCAAAACCGATCACGACGCCCCCTGCCTCCTAACGAGGCGCGACACTTCCGTGCGGGGAGACGCCGTGAAACCATTTCTATTTCAACTTTCACCTCGCCTCGTCGATACCGGGCCGCTTCATCTCTTCCCACAAGCCAGCCCTCTCCGCCTCCTATCGAGGCACAACACTATTGTGTAGGGAAAACGCCGTAGCTTGTCTGTTATCTTTACTTGTCTCATCTCATCACCTGTTGTGCAGCGTCTATTTAGGTATCTCGTCCAACCACCTCGCAAATCTGCCTAGCCTGGGCCACTGATGCCAGTCACATATCCTGTCTTGCTAAACCTTCTCGTTTCTTAAAACAGTTCCTTTTGCACCTTTCTTTCCGACAAGTGGCGAGATCTCGGTAACCTCACATTCACTGACTATATGTTCTTCCCCCATCATTAGGTTTTAATCGATCCCAGGTGGTACCACTCACTCAGTGATCAACATCAGATGCCGCAAACAACACAAAACCACAATAACGAGCGAACTACCTGCCTCTTTTCAAAACACAATCAACAAAATAAAACAAGTGTACAAGCCAAAGCTAAACAAAATAAAAAACCTTTAATTTTGATACAAGGTCTCCACTAAAGTAACAAGCACAATGACCAAGCAGAAATCATAGAACGTAAAATGGCATACAACACTTTGGACTTTTATGACCATAGCCAATCCCCGAGCGCCCAGCGTCTACCCGTATGCAGACCTCTTTTCCGACTCTGAGTTCCGGACCCTCGTTGGATGGTCCGAACTTCCACCTACTCAACTCAGTCGCGGCGTGAGGCATGTGCGAAGTTACCTGACAAGACCACCGGTGCGCATGCGCGGGTTTGGTGCGGTGTACATCGAGTGTGCTGCAGTTCCCCTTTGGCCCCACAAAAACTGACCCGTTGCGATCTAGGCATTCCTCAATCTCATCTATTCTCTCTAACGTTCGGTCTATCACCGTGTCGACCAAGACTCTGACAACTGCATCCTCAGAAAACCCATTCTCATCCAACTCCATATCTGCAACTCCTACCGGTAATGCCCCATGGTCTCGTGGGACCTTCGAGATAAAAACCGCAGCTAAACCGTCTGTATCCGCTCTAGCAACCTCGATAACTTTTGTTTCACCCAGTGGCACCGTCATGCGAGCGTTCCCCCCAAACACACACTCGCTCAGTGGCGGAACATCCTCCTCGATCGCGGAAATTACATTAACCACATCCGCACACGGTGAACCGCGACTCGTTCTTACGGAGATTGTTTCCTTGCGAATATTTACAATCGCGATTGACCTCTGCGCGTCAACGTCATGAGGAGGAGTTGCGTCTAGGTTTCCAGATTCCAATTTTCCCACCCATCTCATTGCCTTTGTGAATCCGGCTGCCATCCGTCGAATTTCACTTTCGTCGTCGGTACTGGTGGCATTCTCGCCGAATGTGACCAAACCTGCCACAGTTATAGCACCCGCCGGGATAAGGAAGTTGCTTCGGGAATTCTTCCCAATTCTGTTTCACCTTATTGCGTACTGCCAAGCTCTCTACAAGTGTTTCGAGGCGGTCAAGGCGGCTATGCATCTCATGAACATCCGTGTTCTCTTCTACGTATCGAACGGGTAACTAATGGCTCCTCGACACATTCTCATTCTGTTCCTCCTTGACCGCTATGGCAATGGCCTCGTCAAACGTTTTCAGGTCTCGAGAGAGAACAAATCTGCGGACCGGATCCCTCAGGCCTAATAAAAATTGCGAGAGCAATTGTTCGGCTAGAATTTCGCGGCGCAGTGAAGCTTACACCGGATCCTGACTATCGGAGCTCGCCAGGGTGGTGGTCCCGAGCATGCGCAAGCGACTCGCAAATAACCTCTCCTCCTCATCTGCCTTCTGCCTCACGTTTAAAAACTTTTCCATTTTGAAGATAAGTGGCTCCGTATCGAACCTCTTGAGGGCCAAATATTTGAACTCAGAAAAAGTTGCGGCCGCAGTGATGCCACCATCCCACCACGCAAAATCGTGCGCCACGTCTACCATTCTGCATTGTGCTATGCAGACCAGCTCATTATCCCGCCATCCACCCAAGCAACGAACCTGCTCCAAAATTTTCAAGAAAACCCCAATATCCGGACCCGTATCACCTCCCGTAAACGATGGAATCATGCTCGCTAACATTAACGCGCTCATATCTAGTGGGTCGTCTCTGCCAGTCATCTTGGTAGTTTGCTCGTTCATTTTGCCACCTCTCCTTCCCTAGTACGAGGGTGAAATCTCGCACCATTGCCCCAGCAGTAATCCCACCGCTGCCACCACTTGAGACGTCTCCCGCTACGCCACCGATTACCAAAGAGAGGGAAGACCACTAAACCCCTTGTCTATCCGGTTCCCCCTTGGCTGTATGGCTCAATCACATCTCACATACAGGGATTCGTGCTGGGGCCGGGAAGTAAGAGACGCTACAACCTGTTTCTGTTTACTGATTCATTTAATTTATTACTAACTGCAAAAATCGTATACCCGCGTTCGTCGACCACTACAAAAATTATAACACATGATTTAGACACTCGCGAAGTTCGACACAGGGCAGGCACATAAAGAAAGTAACTGCAACAATACAAGGGTATGCATATATAAAGAAAACACACGACGACACAAATGATGAAATTATCAATGAATAAAACCACGCAATGTCTCAACACGCCACCTCCCTTCCCGCAAAGCTAATCTAAATAAGCTGCATAAAGTCCGTCTCATGAAAGGTTCATGTTGACGGGGGCCTTGGAGCTGGCTGTTCGAGTCGGGGCTCAGGGCTTCTTCCCGGGGTCATTGTTCAATTCGTCAGCGTCTTCATCGTCTTCGTCATCGTCGCCTTCGTCGTGCCTCTCAGTGATTTCCATCTTAGTCCTCTATCGTAACGCTCCATTCACTCGCCTCATATCCCTAACTTTCATTCCTCATCGTACCGTCTTTGCCCCAGTTATCATCTCATCGACTCTAGTCGCTATCTCTTCGCATCGTTATCTTTCATTCCCATTCCGTCTCTCTCCCATCTCGAGCTCAACGCTCCGTCTCTCCCACTCTCTTCACTTCTTCTCGTAGTCCCTTTTCGTAGGACCCAAGTCCGCCCTACCGGGGCACCAAACCTATCGCCACTATCGACGCAGCATATTTTCTCTTCAGTCGGAGTGTATCATCTTTGTCGGCTGCCCCCGCGGCCCACTTCAGTAGAAAACCCTCTCCCAAACAAAGCCGAGCAAGTAGCAATGTACAAACTCAAGCCTCAGAGAGAGAAATGGGCGAGCTGTCCCAAGACACTAATTACCGGTGAACAATGTCCCGATGCTTCAGACAACGTGCGTCGTCTCTAATGGCCAACGTCCGGAGCTTGCAGTGTTGTACCAAAAAGTTTTCGGCCGAACCAATTGCCCCGGTTTCTGGTACTTGATGAGCCGATGTCCAGAACGAGTCTCGACGTCTCCATGCAGCTCGGTGTCTCCCGCGAAATTCTCCATAGTCACCGCTTCTTTGTCATTCAACGGAGCGGGTGGCCATCCGCGCAGAACGCAGTAATGAGCCCTGGAGCCATGGAGGCTGAAGGAAAATCAAACCCGACCTGGCACAGGCGCTGCGGCTGGGTCGCAATCCCCGAACCAACAAAAGGTGCTCTGCTGCTTCCCCATGCCACAAATCTGAAGGGTGCGCGCGGATTATTGCCACCGTACACTGTCACACTGTCTGTAGACAACAAGGCGCCGCCCCATCTTCGTGTTTGCGCGGAGGGGGGGGGGGTTCGCGAGAACAGTAGAAATAATCCTTCCAGGTACTCCACTCCGGAATGCTCATTCGTTACACCGAAGGTTTTCTTTTCCTTTTTTATGCGCGGGTTTAAGAAACGAGCGTAAACATTTTGAAACTACAGGGGTTCTATCCGTGTTTGCGGGGTCGTCACACCTTAATTCACGGTACCTAATCTTGCTAACCTTAATCTTATTAGTTCAGGGCACTCCGAGATGCGATCGACCAGATTAACAAACCTGTGTGGCCATCGGTCCGCTGACCCCAACAGATACCTATAGGCAGGACGACGCAACTTCAAGACGAAAATGCGTTGCCGTAGCCACGAACGCCTTGCGGGAAAGACGAGCTTCCTTTAGTCAGCAAAAGCGGCTATGGAATGTTAGCAACTAGAGCTGGGAGTGCGAACCGCGTTTTTCGCGCATGAACAAAGTCGACTTATTGCGGACGCCGGCGGTGTCGGTGACCACGTTGGTCGTCATATCAACGGCACATAAAACATTTTTCCCTTAGGAGTTGCGTTATATATAGTTACATCACCCCAGTGATAGATATCCGGTGCTGTCGCCGGACTAACGGGTGTGCGCTGAATGCGCCTTGCAAGCGAGCCGAGATGTTGTGCCCTAAACCTAACCCTCATCGTAAAAACAAATGCCCCCACCTCCCTGAAGGAAATCGTCGTGGTGATGGTGGTAGTGGTTAGAATAGTAAGAAGGCACCTAATTTCTGCAGCCCTGTAGGGAGCTCGGCGCAGTGCCTGAATCCTGATGCACGGCCGGGCTTGACAGCACCTGTGCGCGCTTGTTTTTTTACGGCCATCTCACCCGTCGTGGAAGTAAAGGCAGAGTTTTTGAGTTCGTTTCGCTACCCATCGGTGGTAACGGTGCTGCGACCCTGATCTTACATCCCTTGCGCCGCACACACAGCATGACAATGTTGCTCGACGTCAAACCTCGAAATGGGGATTCTTGATGGAGAGCGAGATTGATCATGAAATCGGGTATAGAGGTAAGATCTTCTCCTTAAAAAATAATGTTATCAAATGGCTCACCGCAGAATGTAGGTATGCATGTGTTCGAATACATTGCAAGCTGGAACTCTGTGAAAAGGCGAAAGAATCAGCTAACTAGGCATAAAGCAGGAGACATAAAGTGCTGGCAATCATCATAGAGAGAGAGAGAGAAAAAGAGAGAGATAAACAATGCTGTAGCTGTTATGCAAGCAGGGAGCACCAAGTACCTTAGGCTTTTAGTCTTGTTGGGCAACGAGGCTGCAAATGAGAAAAATCGCTGACACAAAAGATGAGCACGCCTTCCCTTCGCGAGCTATTTTCTATTTCTTTACATTTTCGAAGTACATTTGGAGTGGTTTTCAGGGCTAAAAGGGGCAGGCTACAGCTTGACAGCTCCGTGAAACATGTACATTCATTGTATTTTTAATGGTTAAAAAACTGCGCGTAGGGAGAAAAAAAGTAAAAAAAATGGAGTACTCTTACTGCTGAATAACCCATTTGTACAGTATGTCCTGAGAGTGGTGATGTGCACTGTCAAGTTGTTAACACCATAGTTTAAAGGGCCACTCACCAGGATTGATCATTTTGAGCCGACAAGCGCAATGCGTAGACGAGGCCTTCATGATCCCGTCTGCCAAACTTTGCAACGCTACGCGCTGCGGAAATGGGTCAAATTTCAAGATGAAAGCTGCTCCCCTTCACTCTGCCGGCGCACGCGTAGATAATGAGGGCATCACGTAGGCGTAGGAATGGCCCTACGTACACGGCAATGCAGTGACGTTGGTCCTCTAGTAGACGAGTCTGCTCTGACGTTGTCAACAGTATACCGCGTGACAAGGCAAAAATCATTTAACCCAACATGCGTAGTTTATGTATTTGTTGCTTTAAGAGATTAATAAAACAAGAAATAAATAAAGAAACGCAATAAAAAATTGTCCGCGCTTTTCTTTTATATTTTTTCTCGTGAAATGCTACGAGATGCGAGGCTAATGTGCCAGCGTTTCGCAAGCGTTCCTGTCTCGCGTTCAGCGCATTTAGCAGACGGCCGCTGTGGAACGCTGCTGCGCGTTCGCGCACTCATTGTGCTCATCCTCTCTACCGCGTCTAAGCTAGCGTTTCCAAACCATCCCACAGAAACAGGCAGAAGACCACAAAATAACGCTGGTCAACAAAGCAACGCTGCTCGCGTTCTCGAGGGTTGGGCTTGTTTGGGCACGTCATGCACACGTCATCTGATGGTCGGGTGCTGGAGAGGGTGGGGAAGAGATTTGGTTTGCGAAGGCTACGCGGAGGAGCGGCAAGGGTTCGTCCCCAGGATTCCGGCCCACGAGCAGGAGGCGTGCTTTCCCGCACGGTGGGGGCGGGGCTCGCGTCACTCCATGGGACCGGAGAGCAAGACGATGATAACTCCTCTCCCTTTCCAGTTTTCTCATTGCTTTCGCGGTTTCAAGTAGCAACTCTATGAACCTTTCTTCGGCTGGAGTTACAGTATCGTAGTTGCAATACTGCGAGTTCCCTAGCTTATTAAAAGATAATGCACAGCGCCTATGGGCGCTCTCGGAAATATCGGCTGTTTTACCGCGTTTGAATCGCTGCCCCGGAGACGGGCTTGAAGATATCCAATTGCTTTCTGGGATTTTGGTACTGGCATATGTCTAGTGTATGATGGTATAGAGCGTATTTGAATCACGTGGTAAAAAAAAGTTCTCTGGCCAGTTTTGTTCAGGGTGCGACAGCCGTCAAGCCCTCGTAGCTCCATCTAGCGTTGAGATGGTGTACTCTACAGTGCCACGTAACAATAAAATAGGGTGCGCGTAAAAACAGATCATTCTTATGGAAGGCATATTCATGACCCCGTGAAACTATATTTAGGGTTCATTGAGGTAAAGATCGATAGTGTAGCTCATCAATGGGATATTTAAAAAAAAAAAAGACGAAGTGCGTGTTTCTGTGTATGTACCACATAGTGTATGTACACTTAACCAGTGTATGTACCAGTGTATGTACCACATAGATTCAGTGTATGTACCACATAGACCCCTGAATTAACAGCACATTCTCGAGTTTTACAGCTTACATGATAATTACAGTTATTTACTGATTGGTTAATTAGTGCTAATTGGCTAACGCATCCCTGGTCAGGCATTGAAATTGCGAGTAATATTCACTGGGCGGGATATTATGGACGGTGGTATGAACTCGCCATCCACGCCGCTTAAATCCGGCATATCTCAGGGATCCGTCCTCGGGTCTCTTTTCTTTCTGGTTTATATCAATAATTCCACCCGTGATACCCAGCAAATCTAAAGCTTTTTGCAGACGCCTGCGCGCTTTAAAGTAGTGAACGCTTCCAGCGACCAGGTTCTTTTAAATAACTCTTCATCTAAGATTTCACATTGGTGCAAAAAATGACAGATGACCTTTAACGCGAGAAAAACTTTGGCGATATCCATAACCCACAAAAAAGGTCCATTAAAATTTCAATACAACCTCAGCAATCAATTCTTGTCCTTTGTCTCACAGTATACGCACTTTGGTCTTGTCATCACATCTGATTTAAGACGGAACGAACGTGTGTCTTATCCTGAGAAAAAGGCTTTGAAAATACTAGGCTACCTAAGATGAGCACTTGCTAAGGCAAGCAGTGAAGCTAAAGGACCTCATGTGAAACATACGTAATGCCAATACTGGAATATTCATTGGCTGTCTGGGACGCGCACACGCAAGCTAACACAGATAAAATTGAATTAATACAGCGAAAAGCTGTGAAATTCATTTTCAATGCCCAAAAGTAAGACATATCCGTCAGTTCTTCTGGAAAGCGCTAAACTGGAGACCCTGGAATGGAGACGTTATCATGAAATAAGGAAGCTGTTCTATCTCACATATATTAATAAGCTGGCAATACGAAAAAACTAACTATATCGAACCAATCTTGGGCCACGAAACGCGTGCCTCAAATCTTGAAAGAGTGACTGAGCCCCTATATACAGGTACGATTTTTTTCCCGCACAAGCGGAGAGTGGAACATTTTGCCACCAGAGGTTCTTGAAACTGTCGATCTCAACTAGTTTCTTCGTGCGTTAGCTCTTTCACATGGCTCATAACTAGACCTTCATATATATCACAGTGCTCTTCATTTTAATACTTGTCTTGATCAGACTGATTGCTTGAGGTTCAAAGCCTCGCTTCTGCACGATTCTTCAATGCTTCGATTCTGCAAAGTCTCACTTTTTAACATTGTTGGCTTTATTTTTGCTGCAGTTGGTATTTGAGTTCTTTTTACTTTTTACCCAAGCAAAATAACCTAGTGGGCACTGTTTTTATAGTTTTTGTTTTGCGCTTGGGACTGTGGACCGTATTTCATGTCATTTCTTTTTTTTTAATCATCGCGCTTTTGTTCAAAACTATATCTACTGCTGTACCTCCTACACATTGTTGCGTCCACTGCGCCATACACCCCTGCCCAAAGGCCGGCACTTGACTGGCAGTTTTTCTCTAAAATATATAATAAATCTATGAAAAAATAAATCCACTTCCTTTTTTTTATTACGCGACTCTCCAACTTTAACGATATAACTTTTAAAAATGTTCATGGAAGTGAGTTAAAGAAACAGATATAATGCTGAAAGGCAGGGAGGTTAAATTTTTTAGGAACAAATAACCCTATTTGCACTGTGTATTGTCCACTGTATCCGGAGTAACAAGCTTCCGTAACAGGCAACTGAGTTTATTACTTTCAAGAAAGGCATTTGTGCGCAGCATAGTCCAAATGGTCCAAGCGCTGGCTTTAGAGTCCGCTGTGGGCCATAAAAGGGATGAGGAGTACAAAGGAGAGGCGGCCAGTGCGCGGGCCCACTGATTGCCCCTACAGTCAGTCAGCCCCCGGCGCGCGGCGTCAAGTATCATAGGGGGGACGTCAGGTGGAGGGCAGGGCGATATCCCTGCAGCTGGCTGGAAGCGGGAATGCACGGTCTAAAGACCCTCCATGCGTTTTTTGGTAGAAGACGCGATGGACAGGCTTTAGCTTCAAGAAGCCAAAATCTCCTGCCATTTTTCTTTTTTTTTACGATGGGCGCCGTTCATTCGGGCATTCAATGAAACTGGCGGGCGACCACTGGTGGTCCTTTGTGAAGTTGCCGGCCACGCGAGGCGTCTTCCTTATGTGGTGTGACCTTTCAAGGCGGTTCTGGCAGAATGGCTGAAATGTGCGTTCGCAGCTCGCATGAAAACCTGATATACTCCGGTACCTGGTCCGTCTGGCTCGTTGCAAGTTGCTTAAATAAGCGTGCAATGCACCGCTGTAATGACCCTGTACTTGCAAGAGCACGTTTTAGCTCTACCACGTAGCATTTGGCCTGTCCGTTTGTGGCTGGGTGGTTCGGACCAGATTTCACCACTGTGATGCAGGTGTCACTCGCAGGGTTTCTGTATTTTGGCTGACACGAAAGCGATTCCGTTGTTTGAAACAACCTTGCAGGGTAATTCGAAAGTTTCAAACAACAGGCGCAGGAAATCGATCGCATCTGTCGATGTTTCTCTGTTCACATGGCGACTTTCAACCCATTTACTGTAGGCATCCGGAATTACCAAGAATGTGTGCCAAGGTGTGCTCGGTTCTCCCCAGTCCAGTGCTGGGGCTCGCGTCGGAGTGCGTTCATTTAAGTGGCGGGCTGTGCACTCTGCAGCTATTTTGGTGCCCTTGCCGATTTCCGGCCACCACATGTAGCTGCAGGCGCACTTCATTGTGATCACGCCTCGGTGTCCGGCATGAATGAGAGCCATTGCTCGTTGTCGAAGTGGCCCATGAATGACAACTCGTGATCCCAATTTAATACAACCACGATGACAGTGGAACTCCATTTCTTTTTTGTTAAAAACGTTGTTCTCATTCTTGAAGTTTTGAACTCTGCCCTCCATCAGGGCGTTGTACAGCTTGAACAATGTTGGGTCATCTTGCGTGGCCATTGTGACTTGGTCGACCGTTAGTGGGTAAGGGGGGGGGGGGGGCATTTAGCGCTTCGAACATTAGCACGCAGCCAACTTGAGGTGTATCTTCAATGGTTTCGCTGATGGGTAAGCGGCTCAGTGCGTCGGTGTTAGACAGTACACCCCGTCGTAGTCTTATGCTGACATCGTAATGCACCATCGGATCATACGAGGCTAAAATGGCCCTGGAATCTGCTTCTGAGGCTCTAGGAGACTCAGGAGTGGCCTGTAATCAGTCAGAACAGTCACACGCCTGCCCGCAATGTACTGATGAAAATGCGTGGCTCTATGGACAATGGCCAGTCCTTCGTGATACACCTGAGAATAATTTAGTTCCACAGGCGCTAACGTGCGGGAAGCGAATGCTATCGCAGGGTTTTCCAGTTTGTTGTTAGTTTTGCTCCGCCGCAAAAAAGTCCATTCCGTTTCCGTTCCATAGCGAAAAAAAAGTTCTCTAAGTGTTCGTAGTGGTTTTTATTTTTCTGTAAAAAATTAAAGGTAAATTAACTATAAAAACATGAAGTTTTTACTTTAAGAACCCGGGACCGCACTAAAATAAATTACAACGTTCCTAAGGGAAGCGCAAGTAGCTTTACCGTGGGTTCGTAACCAAATAACGCAAACCAGTGCTTTTCGAAGTTATCGTATTTGATTCTCTGAAGAGTAAATTAGAAATATTCTGAATAGGCTCAATGTGTGTGTTTGTGGTGTGTGTGTGTGTGTGGTGTGTGTGTGTGTGTGTGTGTGTGTGCGTGTGCGCGTTCGTGCATGCGTGCGTGCGTGCGTGCGTGCGTGTGTGTGTGTGTGTGTGTGTGTGTGCGTGTGATTAGTGCAAGCGTGATCTCAGAAGCAGCCCTTCATTCGGGGGAATTCTCTTATGTGCGCGACCACTGTTCTGATCAAGCAAACTTCTGGGCGGCCTGTGTGAAAGGCATACGAAAGCCCGCTTGAATAAATGCAAACATTCATGGTTGACACTTTTTTCGTTTTCCACAATATTTGGACACACTTTTACTTACGGATGCCTGCCCTACAGATACGCAACGATTCTGTGCCCTTAGTTATGCAGGATGTTGCTCACGTTGCATGACCTCAGTTGTTCCGGATCGCCAAGTTTTCCCGTGAAACAAAACCCCCCTCCCCCCCCTTTTTGTTTTCGCTCAGTAGTCGGCTTGACGGAAGAATAATCATTATTGCAGGAGCATGTTTTTCTTGCTGGAGTGCCGGTGTGTTGACAAGCGTGGAGGAGTCAAAATCGTGCTCCAGTTGGATACGCGGCAGGGTTCCGGCACTGCGTTCGGCAGAGATAACCACAGCGTGCATCCAGTGACCCAGTGCTTCCATTTTGGACTCGCTCGCTTCATATAAGGCCTTATGTTGGCTGCTCTACGTCTCATCGTATTTCGGTTCTGGTTTTACTGCACATTTGCTATTGAACATTTTTTTGTGTGTATTCTCTACTATGGTGTGCCTGGGTGTTCGATTCACTCGTGTTGTTACCGATGAAACAGGCTCACGGAAGAGGTTTTCTACATGATTTATTTCATTACAATAATATAGTGAGATGAGCAATGCGTGCGTGTGGATGTGTTTATCCTCTCTATATGTAAAGTTTATTGGATCTTGTGGTACCACTCAAGCCTCGTGATGTTTTTCAGGCAACGTGCAGTAGTTTATTTCTGTTTTAGGCCCGTAAGTTATTACTGAAATATTTTGAATTTCTACTTGAAGCTTATCGGCAATGTGATTGCCGGGCATGTGTTCGATATGACTAACGTTTTATTTCGAATCAACTTGACCTTATTATTTTTTTTTTGAATGCGAGAAACATAGGGGGAGGAGTGGCTTTACTGTTAGTTCACTTAATTCCACGTTTTCGCCGGGCCGTCTAACATGATATTTGTTTTCGTCGGGCCTCTGTTTATCTATACTTTGACGTGTCTTTCTTTTACATCTCCAGATTTTCTTTCGTGAATCATCGCCGGCATCACTAAAAAGCGCGACATTGTCCGCAAACCTGAAGTAACGAAAATGTTAAACGTTAGGCCTTACTATTTTGTTTTCGTTCTAGTTCTGTATCATTATGAAAGTGCCGCGAATCCAATTCAAGAGATTCTAACTATTTCTGGGCGCATTACCGATCATGACTTTCTTGCTTTTCTTGAGGCATGCGGTGATTGTGGGATCGTTTAGAAGCATGTAATAAACTGTTACGTAGCCTAGGCTACTACGAATATAAGTATTGCTGTTGGCACTTTCTTTTGTTATATTGGTACTTATGTCGTTGCCGTAAGCGTCTGCTTATATGCAATTGTCCGTGTTTCCTTATTGTTCATATATATATATATATATATATATATATATATATATATATATATATATATATATATATATATATATATATATATATATATATATATATATATATATATATATATATATATATATATATATATATATATATACATATATATATATATATGTATATAAGCAAGTAATCGTAATTGAACATTTATAGAAATCGATTGTGAGAATAACGGTCAACTTCATTGCACAGAACACTTTTTTTATTTATTCTCGCTTTTCTTTTGGAGGTCGTTAATTTGGGAAGTGTAAATTCTATTAGCTTAAATGTAAGCATTTTGACTGAAATCTTTTGGGCTCGGTAGGAGATTGAGGAATTTGGGAAGTTCATAGAGGGCCTGAGGTGTCAGGAACGATTTCGTAACTTCCTCAGCATCTGTCTGTGTTTGTCACAAAACAGAACTGTGTCTTGTTTTGCCAAAGCTGCGGCTTTCCGTTTCCAACACGTTTCCAAAGACGTGAACCTATACTGAGGAGATTGTTCCTAGAGAGCGGTTCAAGTTTGTTGGTGTGTTGTAAATGTGCCAGGATTCACGCAAGGGCCTCATTCTGAAATTCCTCTCTGTTTCTAGAACAGAAAAGCTGTAGAAATCGATCATATGTCCGGGCTGCTCAAGGGCTCTGCAAAAGTGCCGCTTTGCACTTCTGCCTTCCTGACGTCGTTCTTAAGTTGGCGTAATCTTAACGAGTGGGCGCGAAAGTTTGTTGCTGCCCGGTGTCACAAAATGAGCGCTCAAAAAAGGGCGTGCCGCCAAATTCTCGCGACGAAACGCCGGAGTGACGCCGCGAGGTCAACGATAAAAAAAAGAAAACAAGCATCCAAAGACTCCCCGGACAGCGAGTTTACAAAGGCGAGCGCATAAAGCCCCCCACAATGCACCGCGGCTCAGCGCTCTTGGAGGCTATGCATTTCCGCCGGCCTAACTGTGTCATCGCGCTGTCGCTCTCCACACTTTCGCATGGTGTTGCCGGAGGCTGCTGCTGCAGCTAGCGTGGGGTCGCGCTCGCGGGAAGGAAGCCCTGCCAAGGCATATGGCCCTGCAATCGGAAAACTCGCGAAGTAATCGTGTGCGGCTCGTCTGACCGAACGCGCTGCGCTAAGTTAGATACTCGTGAATAAAGCGTGTGCCCCACCTCTCACTGCCGAAAAGCCGCGCCATTCAGGACGCAAATAGAAGCCGAGTCGCCACTACGCCTGTTGCCAAGTGCTGGGAAGGAAGCCCTGCGCCGAGTAGGATACTCGCGAAAGAAGCGTGTGCGCCCACCTCCCCCTGAACGAACGCCCTACGCCGAGTTGGATACTCATGAAGAAAGCGTGTGCCCCAGCTTTCACTGCCGAGTCGCAAAGCCACGCCGATGCATTGAAGCCGAGTCGACTGACTACGCCTGATACACCTAGGCCTGCTGCGAAAAACGCCACACCGGAGATTACTGCACTCCACTTGGTGAGTTTTTGTTGATTTTCAGCATGCGGTTATTGAAAGCGCGTTTCTGATACTGTCGTTTTAAATCAGGCTACGAACTGTGCTCGGGCAACCAGGACAGAAATGTAGTGGTGATACATGCGTGCGATCGTAAAATCCTTGAAAGCCTGCACGCAAATTTTGTCGTGCGTCACTACCATACTGTCGAAGCTGAAAGGAATGCATGCAGCCTCAAGACATTGTCTTTAGTCGAACTAATTTAAGACAAGAGAATTAAACTTATTAAAGAACTCTTTGCGGATGTTTTTTTATGGCTTCACTGCAATACGGCCCCGTGTTCAGGTGAAGGCAAGTTAGACTCGCAGTTATCCTCGCCCGTTTGTGGTTTCGCTTTTTTTTTTCGCCCCCTGTGTATTCTGCGATCTGAAAATAATCTGCCACCCTTCTCTATGTAACTGTCGAGTGCACTCCATGCGGCTCTACTCTGCATGATTTCTTCTTTGAGAGGCTTCTTCGATAAAAGAATGTATTAGGGCGAAGCCTACTAAAATCACAGCTGCCAACAGTTGTAACCACTATACCCATGCACAAATAAATATGCAATACATGAAATAACAATTCATTACCATGAAAACTGTCTCATGAGAGAACACTGAAGGTATTTACAGGAGAATGGCACAACAAAAATAACACTTTATGCGTCAAGCATAGACGTACCTGAATGTATACACAGGTGAGTTCATGTATGAACAGACATGGTAATAACTTTGAAAAGCAAAATGAACTCTGTTTGCAGTGCAAGCTGAAGGAAAAATGAGAAGGGAGACAGGAAAGAGCATACTCTTTCCTGTCCCCCTTCTCGTTTTTCCTTCAGCTTGCACTGCAAGCAGAGTTTTAAAGTATTAAACCAACTAGTCTGCAAAGAAGTATTGATTCAAAAAGCACAAAGTCTTTGTTAGAATTTTAGTGGAAGCGGCATGGCAGGCACGTATATTAAATGGACACTGTCGACACGATGCTGTCATGTCAATATGTGTAAAGTACACAGATGCAGCATGGTGCATACACAGGCAAAATCAGTTTGACTTTCTGTTGACCAGAAAGCACTGTACTGCACTTAGGCTCAGCCATCTTGATACTAGAGTAGGGCGCTGTTGTTTTGAGCTAAAATTGAAAATGCAAATGGCACATCGGTACTAAAAATGTGGGCTCGGTAGTTGGCCATCGTATAATGGTGCACTGGATATTGTGCTGTTCACAGAAGGGCATACTATTGCTGACAGCACATGTAGTTTGCCGGGTTAACGCATAAGTGTGCATTGCAGAGAACTTGGTGGTGACAAGTGGTGTTCTGGTACCGTTTTATACATTGAGTGATGTGGGCCGACAGCACTGAGGACCAACCCACCACATCTAGTGGCGACCTTCAGGTTGCGTCATTGAAATCCCGGTTGCGGTGGCAGTCTCGATGCAGCACATTGGAATGAAAGAAAAAGGATGAGTGCACTATACAATGGGACGGAGTGTCATAACACAAAACAGCTCAGTCGGCCGCTATCAAGCAAGGTATCAAATAAGAATGAACAGCAAACAACAAAATGGAGAGGGTGGAATAAAAAACCATGCTAAGTTGTCAATACACTGTAATGTTGCTAATTAGATGAGTCGGAACAAGAAAAGTACGGTTCAAGTCTAGAAACGCGCGCGACTACACTTTCTGGAAGCTGACAGTAGTTTCTTGAGGTGCCTTCTCGGAGAACTTCATAGGGTACTTCAGTGATTCGCTGTAAAACCTTGTAAGGCCCGAAATAGAATCATAGCCCAAAAACCTTCTCCAAAATATGTATGTGCCCCAACGGGTCTTCATAAATGATAGTGTTACTGGTAGATGACAGAAAACAGGTATATTTACAATTTTACAGTCACAGTGATGCGGGTAAAAACAACTAGATAGCGAGAGCAGGCACCACCTAGTCCTTCACTTTTTCGTCCTCTCTATGTGAGCGGCACATAACGTTACGCTCCGGCGGTGAAGGCACTGACTCGGTGCAGTCAGAGAAAGACTGTATAGTGGTGGTTATTATACATGTGCGTTGCGGCAGCCCAGTGTATGACATGGCTTCAGACATACAACGTAAACGATGTTGGTACGGGGTTGAGTCGAGGAAGACAAAGACAATTCAATTTCTTATCTCACGTCGGTCACTTGGCGGTGCACAGGGTACAGTTCGGAGGGCGGGAACAGTAGCTTTGTAAAAAGCCCAATACAGCGTGCTGGAGACCACACCACAGGAATCCTGGAGAAAAGTGGGTGCTTGTATGACTGCTCTCGTAACGAAATTGCTGGCCCGTTTGCGAGTCAGTTAGCCGAACGCACACGAGTTGACATGTATGGTCGGCATGGGCTTTAGCTTATTGAGCATATTCAGTGGGTGGGCATGTTGAAGGAGGCATCATTGGTGTCCATAGGCAACATTGGATTTCCGCCAAATAAAATAAAGGCGAACAGTCTGCTGCCTCGTGTTACGACGTATATGTTGCACAAGACTAGGACATCTTGTGTGTAAACCATGTACGGCTCCGTTGAGGTTCGGGCACGACACGAGAGTTCTTTATGTTGGCGTGCAACAGGCTTTCCGAAAAGGTGTTTCATTTTTTGTTTACATACGTCTTTTTTTGTTACGTACGTTTATATTCTCCTCGTATGTGTCGAACCACACACTGGCCCTACCCCTGACGTTTGCAAGTATCAAAGTCGAATCCCAGCGATTGGTCTTGCTGCTGCTTTCTTAGTTGGCCAGCCACTTCTCCACGTGACCGTTATCAGTCCCGCAGAAGGTCTCGGAGGTGGGTCACGACGTGACTTGGTGCATTCGGCATAGCGAGCGCTGGATCAGCAGAATTGTCTGCCGGCATGATGGACTGTCCAAGAATACGCCCGCTGCGAAGTTCCGTTGTGTGCTCCTGATGTGCCCAGCACCTCCACCAAAGATGTTACGGAGAGATGACAGAAAACGAGTGTATTTACAATATTCACAGTAACAGTACTGCGGGTAAAAACAACCACGATGGCTAGGACAGGCACCACCTAGTCTTCTCACTTCTTCGTTTTCTATGTAAGCGGTACATAACAATACTGTCAGTGTCATGGTTTTAGGACATTAACCCCCCCCCCGCCCCTCAAAAAAACACAATTGAAGACCTCATAACTCCTGACGGTAAGGCGAAACAAAAGTCACTCATGGTGGAATAGCACAATGTTACTGCACAACATTCATGAGTATCTGATTATGACTTGTAAGGGCCACACCTGGTGGATACAAGGGACTAGTGGGATTAGTGGGCACCATTCTTTAACATCAGCTTTGACAAGGCTGTATGCATGCTACTGAGGTAGTAGTGCAGAGCCAAATGCATATACCTGTGGCTAAGGTGACCAATTGTAAGGTTGTTGTGATATTACAGCTAATGCGAGGAGTTGTTCTCGCTTTGGTTCAATGAAAGATGAAGCATCAAGTGCAGCGGTGGCGGTGAGCTGCTCCTTTGCTTAGATTTAGGTGCACTTTAAAGAATCCCACATGGCCTAATTTGACCCGAAGTCACCCACTGTGGGCCCCGTCGCGGTGGTCTGGTGGCTAAAATACTTGGCTGCTGACCCGCAGGCCGTGGGATTGAATCCCGGCTGCGCTGAATACATTTTCGATGGAGGCGGAAATTGTGTAGGCCCTTGTGCCCAAATTTGGGAGCCCATTAAAGAACCCCAGGTGGTCGAAATTTCCGGAGCCCTCCACTACGGCGTCCCTCATATTGATATGGTGGTTTTGGGACGTTAAACCCCACATATCATCAGTCGCCCACTGTGGTGTGCTTCACAATCATATCATAGTTTCGCCCCATAAAACGCTAGAAATTATGTTTGAAACTAAGTTGGCTCTGTGCCTAGAACTGTCGTGTGCCCAGTTGGTGGGAGGCAGCTGCCATTCAGTGCAGCCTTGCACCAGGCACATTTTTCTCTATGTTGTGGCTCAAAGAATGGGGCCTCTTCTTTGCTTTCTTGGCAGCTGGTTCAACTGCTGGGCGCCCTGTAGGGACCCTCTTGGACCCCCTTGTAAGCCCTGGCCTATGCCTAGCAGTGCTCGTTGGTTGCACCCTTATCTGACGGGCCCGGCGACGTCTTGCTGCAGCGGTAGCCTAGAGTGCCAGCATCAGTCCTGTCCCATTGCTGCTGTTCTGAACACGAGCAAGCTCCTCTCCAAGGCCCTTCACGATATCAAGGTAAGCTGGATAGTGCGCATTCGTAGAGTGCACACGCCGCAATTGGACCTCCAGGAACTCATATGCTTGTTCTTGGGTCTGCACCAAAAGTGGTGAAAGAAATATACTTCACGTGTACAGCACACCAACAAGAACTGCACAATTATTTTACTCCTCTCTAACTGCAGACAACTGCTCGGGAATAAGTTCAAGCTGAGGAGTCAGTTTAAGTTTTTTCTGTCACCTGTTTTGACTATTCTGCTAGTGGAAGTGCTGCTAATACCAACAATTGGTGACCTGTAGTTCCAAACATGAAACAATACGACACCGGTAGTGTTGAAATCTTGAAATCGCCCGCAGAATGATGACATCCACCAATATGAAATTGTAAATTCGTTAGTGCGGTGTAGCACAATAATAAGCTTACAGGAACAAAAGAAGCCTTGATTACTGTTCAGTAGCATTCCCTATGTTTAATTGAAAAGTATTTCAGGGCCCTTTCAAAGGGCTTGTCCTACCTGGGCAAGTTGGGCCGCATCAGGCACCAACGGTACAGGTGCGACGTGTGTGGCCTCTTGCGTGCTGGTGCCTTGCATTGGTTCGAGTTCGTCTGGCTCCTCCTGCTGGGAACTGGTACCTTCCGTGGTTCTGGCACTACTGCTGGGCTCCTCCTCTGGGAAGGATTCGAAGAATATCCTGGGGGACACTTTTCGCCCAGGGCCAGCTGTCCCAGCTGGTAGCGGTCGTCAGTACTCAGTGCCGGAGCATTTGGAAACAGTCCTCCGTACTTTTGCTGCACCAAAGCCTGTTGCTTACAAAATGCACCTTGCTTATCAAAAAGACACGTGCATAATCCTATGTCGGCATAGACTTCATAACTAGAGCTGGGGTGGGTGGTACTAGGTACAATGCACTTTCCCTGGCCTACCACTTGGAGGGCCTCGGCTGCGTCTTTTGGCACTCTCGACAGCAGCCGCTTGTACAGCAGTTGATGGGCTGGAACATGGCTGTAGGCGTGGCGGAGGATATGGCTTTCAAAGTATTTCTCCCACACCAGAGCCACCAAGTCTACGAGTGCGACTGCGTTAAATGCTTCGACTCTGTTCAGTATAATGTCTTTGAGCACGCGTATGGTTGCCTCCGCAAAATTGGTGTTGTGGCCCCTTGTCAACACGTCCAAACGGTAGAGCTGCACCCACTCTTCTCGGCGCAAGAATGTCAGAACTCTAGACACGAAGGCCTCGTGTTGTAGGGCCTTCATTCCGGCAGTGGCAGCTTCAAGTTTTTCTGCTGTGTTTGCATACATGACTTGTAGATAGCAGGAAATTTTTCAATGAGGCGCTTGTATTTGCATATTTTCACTTTTTTTTAAAACTGCACCATACTGCAGATTCATTAGCCTGCTTCACTGTCTGCATTGAAGTCACTTTGTGATCTGCACATGCTTGCCCCAGTTCAAAGGGCCAGTAAACAACCCCCAAGGACCAAAAATCAAAAATATGTGACCTTTGCTCCGTAAACATGCTGCCTCAAGTATTTCGCGAATGCTTTATTAAGGAATTCACAAGGGTTAGAGCATTGGTTTCAGCTAGTTTCAAATTTTCGCGCGGTCTCGCCACCCTTCTCTTTCAAAAGGAGGAAAAAGCTTAGCCTGCCGTCGTGACTGGTTTAAACCAATCGATGAGGCACGTGCTTCATCAAGTCGCCGATGGGCGAATTTGTGTCACTGCGCATGAAAGGAGGATTGGTCAGGTGTAGGAAAGGAGCACGGGAATTGTTTTTCGAAATGGAGGCTGTGCATGGTGCGCAGCACTGTAATCTGGAAATGGATTGCCGCGGTATGCCATGTGGTGGTGCATAAAAGTTGATGCTGCTGACATTTTCTGTACGCTTGTGCGAATAGGGAATTTTAGGTTCGAAGGAATTCGAAGCGAATAGTGATTTTGGTCGAATAATTTCTAATTGAATTGAAATAGTATATATATTGCATAATATAAACAAAAAGGGGCATATTCGTCATGGCCAAACAAACCTGCAGGTATTTAAAAATTGAAACAGGGCCTATGCAAAGGCCATTTTTTTTCATCAAAGAAAGTGGCAACAACTTTGAAATGTAGCAGCATTCGACTTTTGGTACAGTCCAAGTAATAGCCAGTAAAATATGCTGCATTTAAATTTTTTTTAATTAGAGCATATAAATTCTTGTAGCGAGCTTTCAAACTGAAAACAAAAAAAGCAGAATCGATGTCAGTGTAATTCTTTATTAAAACCTTGAATGAGGCTTTGCTGCTGTGCGAATTTTTTTTGACTACGTGTTTTGACGGCTTAGCATCAGTTCACTGCAGTGAAACCACTTTTACAAGTGGTCTAATATGCTTGGGTAAATGCTTTCATGGTTTAGCATTCCTCCACTGCCGTGAAACCACCTTTACAAAGCGTCACATGTGGACTAATATACACCTATTTTGTTCGTTTTGAATAATTCAAAATTTTCAACAATTTAACTTAGATTCAAAGCAAATTTCATTACTACATTATTCGGTTGAATATTCAAAGCATTTGAATATTTGTACAAGCCTAATTTTATGGCATTTGAAATCATTTGAACCCAGCAGACGTTTACTGGTGTACTTTTTAAATGGGATTAAAATGGACACAAATGCTGTCAGCCTTGTCACCTGCAGATTAGGGCATCTTGTGCGGCATACACTCCAAATTATATCACGAGGAAGTGAAGGTAATTCATGAACTAGCCTTGCATGAGAGCTGTGCTTTTTATACACCTATGCTGCAATACCAGCGCCATCATCTAGGAAACACGAAACGAATGCTAAAATAGCAGACCATTGTGAATTTGTTCACTAAGAGCAGATGCAACAAATGCACCTCGTATCATAGAGCTAGAGTTACAACTAGATTGCGAAAAAAAAACTTGCCAGTTGGAAGGCAGACATGAATTGTCTCCTCTGGTCTTTGTCGACAGAGTTGTGAGATGTCGTCAGCCAGCGCCACTCCGCTTGTGCCACATGAAAATGGCACAAGAGCTGCCTTGCTGACGGCCATGCCTGCTGCAGGGCGGCCTTCTCAGCACTCGAATTGTCACTCATGAGTACTTGTGGGGCGTGGCAGACATTGCAATAAAGTTGAAAGCGGTCAATAGTTATAAAGGCATAGAAAAGTCGTGGATGTTGTGAGAACATTTTCAGTGGGTGAATCTAAAAATATAATAGCCTTGGCTAATAATTTTCTATTGAATTTAAGTTCGCTATTTGCTTTTTAATAAACTATAGAGAGCAGTAACATTTATGGTAAGTTTTAAGGTTAAAGACAAGTGTAAGTTTGCATCTGTTACCAGTATTTTAAAAAGAGGAGAGAGTGCGGGCAATAGGTCCACGAACTCACTCATTGGCCAACTCACACGGACTCACTCAGACTCACATTATGAGTCTGAGTCTGGATAAGCAATATTTTTGTGAGTCGAAGTCCGAGAGAGTTTGTTTAAAGAAAATTTTAGTGAGTGTGAGTCCAAGCGGGTTCGGCTAAGCAAAATTTTGCAGAGTCTTAGTCCGAGTGAGTCTAAAGTGCAAAATATATTTCTTGAGTGAGTTCCACTTTCTTTTGCCGAGTTGAGGTTCCACCTAGACATTTTCAGCATTACTCAGCCTTACCTAGATTCACATTTACACTCACATCTATTCATAGGTATTCCAATGCTGTGTTTTTCATACACTGTTTCAATATTTAATATTTAGATGTTTGAATTATACAAGGGGGCGCCTTGGCAGTCCCAAACTAAGTCTCTGAGGGAATTTCTTGGCTATTATATTTTATAATCTCCTCCAAGAAAAATGACTTTACTGGTTTGGAAGCACTTGGAACTCGTTTACGAAGATGCTATGTGAAGTGGCACCAAGAAGAGCACCGATTACGTCAGATATTGGTGTTAAAGAGCATTAACACCACAATGAAAGAAGCTAATTCCAGGCTGATGAACTCATGAGTTGACTCAGTAGTACTCACTCACACTCAGGTCCAGCCGTGAGGTTGAGGCTGAGTGTGTGCGGTTGAGTAATGTTCTGGTGAGTTTGAGTCTGAGTGAGTCCGGCTTAAGAACCTCTATTGGCCTGTACAAAGGCTTACAGTATTGTTAAATAAATAAATATGCGTGAACGAGAGTTTGAGTGAGTTCAGCTCAGAAAAAATTTTGTGAGTGAGTACAGTGAGTCGAAAGTTCAATATACAAGGTGCATTTGATTTACCTGCACCAATCGAAACCGGTTCATGGCTATGCATGCAAAGTTCAGAAATTGTGAAGCGCAAGTTCAGTGGTGCAGGCACAGTGCAACACCCAAAACGAATGACGATGTGCTGATGCAGGCCTTATTTCTGTTCACTCAGTTAACACCGTTAAGCTAACACTGACCGATGGCGAAATGATTATGCATACAGTTTATGAGGCACAAACTTCTTAGCAAAAAACACATCGTGTTAGTGGAGGCAGGTACGGTGCCTACACCAAAGTATGGCGTCGTCTGGTCAGCTGCACGCGCGGCTGCACCAAGCCGGCACTGTCAGTGTGGGAGGGGCAAGAAAATCGTGAACTAGTGCTGTACCTCTTCTGCACCTTTAGAAATGAATGGCAGGGTTCAGAGGTTGTCAATGCTGCACCGCTGAAACGAATGGCAAGGCGCAGAACATCGTGAACTGGTTCACGTGGTGCAGGCAAATTAAACAGACTGATATATTTCATGAATGAGCCTGAGAGAGTTCCACAAGCTATGCCGACCTATGGTGTGGGCACATGTTTTAGCTAGAGAAATGCTTATCTAGCCTGAGTGAAATGCACAGAACAGGCACACTTCACCCACAATGATGGTGTTACATAGTAAATATTTGAATTCATAGCCAAATGTATGATGATGATGATGAGAGCATGTAGGTGATTTCTATAAATGCCTACAAGAAACACAAAGGCCCACTCCTGTGGCTTAGTCTGTGAAGTATTATTTACTCTTGTTTTTGTCACAAATAATTTCAGTCCTGGTACAACTTTTTTTGGTCCAGCTTAATGGAGCTATTTGCTATTGTGTCATTACTTACACTATGCGAATTCAGACATGTCTTCAAAAGTAGTTACAGAAGTTCCATAGGAAACTACAGGTTTTCCCGCTCACTTTGATCCAAGTGGCAGCTTAGATAATTTGCACGCCATTGAAATAATCTGAGCGCCAACCTCTTTAATCCATGTGGCAAACATTTAATCCAAGCCCCAACATATTTAGTCCAAGCGCCAACTCAATCAGGCCGCGTGCCAGTGATTTTAATTCAAGTGCGACCGTGTTTAATCCAATCGCCAATGGCTTGAATTCAGGTGCCAGTCAGTTGAATTCATGCATAAAAAGCACAATACGCCGCGTAAAAATGGCAGTGCATTTTAAATGCAGTTTCTACAATATAATATACTATAGTCGGACAGTAGAATGAATAATTATTATTAGTATTCGCCGCTAGTATTCAAGGAAACAAAAATTCCGCGGTTCACTTGAGCCATGTTTGGAGTGCTTATACTGTGCTATGTACAAGTTTGTAGATGAGAGCTTGGCCCGGGTGGAGTCATTTTAATAGCAATGAAAGAAAAAAGCAAGGGTATTTTGTGTTTGTCAACAAAGCTCATAATTGGATTTGTATAGCATTACACGTCTGAGCCAGGTCATGTAATGCGGCCGACATAATATTGTTATTGGAGTGCCGGGATGCATAACAAGATATGAAGAACTTGACTGTGGGCAGTGATGAGTCAGAAACAGGTACATGCTCAAGAAATTAGGGGGCCATCACAGGGTAGAGCAAATTAGAAATCATTTAAGAGGCTTTCGTCCTGCAGGGCACATAAGACGCAAAGTCGTGACCCTGATGTGGAAAACAGAAGTCATATTTTATATTCATATTAGTTATCTTTTATTCAAACAAAATTATGTGTATTCGATGAACGCGTGTTTCAAGCAAACACGCTTCAGGAATACTTGCGTTGTCTTTTACATGAAAACATAAGTTTCTCTTTTGATGCTTTTATAAAAAAACTTAATTCCAAATGAACCGAAAGAAATGCAACTTGAGTTTTAAATGGTTGTTTCTGATTTCAAGAACGAATGAATATCAAATGAAATCAAACTTTATTTGTTTACCAGACAAAAACTGGAGGGTCGCCAAGGCTAAAAGCCGCGAGAAGGGCTTGACAAAGGCCCTGGTGACCATCTGTCTATCACCGTTATCACCGGGCTGAGCAGACGACTGCGAATGCGTCAGCGAATAAGTAGCCGAAAGCTGTCTGCTTAGCAGACGACACGAATCTATGCACATGCGATGGTGTACATGGTTAGCCGGAATAATGCAGTAGCGACGAACCATACTGTGACTCTATGAGCAAATACTTTTAGTACCCATAAATGTAAATACCACGCACTGTTCTTTTTTCATTTTGAAGCTATGACACCAAAATATTAGGAGGAAATAGCAATGCGCACTTCATTTCATAAGCGCAAGCATGTATAGGTGAAGGAAAAGTTCTTCCTGTGACTTCATGTTTACGCTATTCTCACATTTACACTGTATAAAGCGGCAAACTTGTGTTTCTAGTGCTTGGATTAAAATGACTGGCACTTTAATTAGTCATTGGAAATTGGATTAAACTCACTGACATGCAGCTTCATTGAGTTGGCACTTGGATTAAATGTTTGGCACATGGATTAAATAGCTCGGCGCTCAGAATATTTCAATGGCGTGCAGATGATTTAAGCTGGCACTTGGATTAAAGTGGGCGGGAAAACCTGTATTTCGGATACTGAATTATATTCAAGCCACGCATTGAGCACTGGCTTCTATATTTTCTTCACTAGTTGCTCTTGTAAGTTTGTGTTAACAATGCTATTGTAGAGAATTGGGATGGCATTAATACATAGCAATTCACTGTGCACAAAATATACAACTTTGTGCCTACTTCCTTACTTACTGGTTGGCCTCCAAAGCAGAGAGGATGGGCTTCCTTGAGGAGCTTGAAAGCAGCCAGGTTGCCATCGGTGCTCTGCTCCTTGTGAATTAGTACTGCGAGTGGGACAGCACCAGCCTTGGTCGCAGTCAGTACCACTGTTACTGTGCATTTGGTGGTGTCGCATGAGGCATACGAATCGACAAAGACGATCGCCCTTGTCAGCTCGAGGTTATGAGCTCGTCGCATGATGGGGGTAACCACGACCACTGCCCAGCAGGCACTGCTGCCACCACGAGTCACACTAATGTGAGTGCCCGGAAAGTTATGTGCAATGGCAGGTGGTCTTTTAAGAACAATCTTCAGGCGCATGACTTTTACTGGCCATTTCGCTCTCTGTACAGTGCAAAGTGTTCCTGCAAAATAAGTTTTAGTTCTAGCTTCACCTTGCCTTTTAAAAACGCCCTGCAGGCTTTTTTCAAGCAATCATAACATTGCCTCATTGTCGGAGTTTGTTGCCTCACAAATCAATTGCAGCAAAAATATTTGGACTCCTTGAAGTACGAGTGGAGTTCAGGTTTACTGCAAGCTTTTTGTACTTCAATTATTGATTTTTTACGAGCACACTGTCAGCTACACAGCAACTAATGACAAAGGGGAAGAAACTACATCAGCGAGCATTGTTACTTATTAGTATCAGATAGAGCAGGGAAGATGAGCAAAATCAAGAGAGCATGGACCCGTGCAGGCGCCCGCATTCCCTTACGAATGCGGAGCATTTCTTTGCGTACTGCATGCACTTTCGGTATCTATCTATCTATCTATCTATCTATCTATCTATCTATCTATCTATCTATCTATCTATCTATCTATCTATCTATCTATCTATCTATCTATCTATCTATCTATCTATCTATCTATCTATCTATCTATCTATCTATCTATCTATCTATCTATCTATCTATCTATCTATCTATCTATCTATCTATCTATCTATCTATCTATCTATCTATCTATCTATCTATCTATCTATCTATCTATCTATCTATCTATCTATCTATCTATCTATCTATCTATCTATCTATCTATCTATCTATCTATCTATCTATCTATCTATCTATCTATCTATCTATCTATCTATCTATCTATCTGTCTGTCTGTCTATCTATCTATCTATCTATCTATCTATCTATCTATCTATCTATCTATCTATCTATCTATCTATCTATCTATCTATCTATCTATCTATCTATCTATCTATCTATCTATCTATCTATCTATCTATCCGCTTACGTCTGGGTGCTCTCGTGATAATCTCCTTAACTTGGTGGGAACCTAAATTAATATGAGAGGGTTTGATGATTATGACACGCTGGTCAAAACACAAATAACATTATATGCATTGTTAAACATTTCTCGTTAAACAGTTGAACAGTGGCACATACCTGCGGGTGGGTATGTGCCACAGCTGTTTGACACTTGGTATCTACCCAAAAACGACGAGAACACACATGGGCCATTCTAACGCGTGAACGTTAAAGGGATCCTGAAACACCTTTTTAAGTAACCATGGAATAGATTCACTAAAAGAGCTTAGTGCCTCACGATTTCAACGCTGCAAAAGTTTTAAGAATACGTCCAGTATGAGTGGTCTCGCAAAGATTTGTCATGCTGCAATCGCATTCGCTCTGCTCTCATTCCGGCGAAAGCTCTGGGAGCTAAGCCGGGGGGGGGGGGGGTATGGCATGGGCAAAAAAAAAAAAACAAAATATGTCACACGTGCCGTTTGTCATTGAAAACTTTTCTTTGTTTTTTTTTTCGCTTTGAATACCTGGCCTTTTCTGTGCGATCGCGCGCGCGAGCGGGGACAAGTTGCAGCCTCTTGCGGCGATCCCTGTAAGGACCGAGCGCGCCACGTTACAATCAGCGAATGGCTCATAGATGGCCTTTGAATGATTTTTCAGCTTCCTCCGTCATTTGTTGAAACGACAGAAAGCAATTTTTAGCTGACTTTAATAATTTATTTATTGCAAATGCCAAGCCGCGTGCTGCACTATAATATTTGGCCCGTGTGTTCTCGGGAGCCTCTTCTACCGATTGGCAACATTTTCTGGCCATGCTCAAAAAGTGTTGCAGGGCCTCTTTAAGACAAAAATGACAGCGGCAGCGTTGACTCGACAAACGCAAAGAAAAGTGTCAGGGTACGAGCAGGGCCCCGCCGCGGTGGTTTAGTGGCTAAGGTACTCGGCTGCTGACTTGCACGTCGCGGAATCGAGTTCTGGCTGCGGCGGCTGCATTTTCGATGCAGGCAAAAATGTTGTAGGCTAGTGTGCTCAGATTAGGGTGCACGTTAAAGAACCCCAGGTGGTTGGAATGTGCGGAGCCCTCCACTACAGCATCTCTCATAATCATATGGTGGTTTTGGGATGTTAAACTCCACACATTAATCTATCAGGGTGCCAGCAGGAGTCGAACCCAAGCATAATGCGAGGCAATCAAGAATTCTACCACAGAGCCATGCTAGACCTCGGAACTATTTTTCAAATGGACCGTAATGTTCGTAAAACATCGATTGTGGTTGCACTGCTGGCCATGCGATCTCATAAAGATTACACATATACTCTTATGCTACTATCTTTATGTTGTGTAAACGTCCATTGTAGTTAGGTGCCACGCGCAGAAGTGGATTTATGTACCAGTGTCCAGGGCTACCATCCTTGCAAGCACAAACTCTTGATATTAGCTTATCACTTTTGGTGTTGCTAATACTCATGTTACCGATGGCACCATTGTGCAAGTGCAAACAACTGGTTATAGAAACATCTGCAACTGTTCAATATGCATCTGTTCCTGCAACATTTGTACATATATTTAGCATCAATTCATAACATGTCACTGAATAAAAAAAATTACAACGCGGCCACCCTCCCTCCGCATGCTTCACATAATGTTAATTCCCAAAGTATATTGGATCTGCTGAATTTTTTTTTGTTAGTTTCGCATCTGTCAAATAAGATGTTCTCTGTTTCAGCTCTACTTCTCAGTCTTCAATGGTATGACGCCAGGACCAGGATAATATAGGTTTAAGATACCTGACCATCTTCATGAACACTAAGAGCAATCGGTGCCTCCAAGCTAGGCGGAATGTGCCGCCATGCGAACGAACAGGAAGGAAGCGGAGCAAGCTGTTCAAAGAAACATATTGTCACGGGGTCGTGACGTGGCCGAAGACAGGAGACTTCGTGTTAGGATTCAACTGTTTATTTGGGCGAACCTGTGCCCGGTAAACTAAAAGTCCAATTACAGCAGCAGTCTCGCACAGATAGCAGTCTCGGACTGATAGCGGCGAACGGAGCGTCGGCCTTCGATCAACAACTGACAAGCGGCGAAGCGCGTCGGCATTTATACTCTTGCCGTCGAATGTTCTAGCGTTATCGCTAGCGGTGGCATAGCTTCCAGAACAATCTGTATCGTTCGCACAGTGGGCGTGATGTTATCGAAATGATCTACTACAGTCCGGAACCTTCTAGAAAACTGCAGGCGCGGTTTGCGCTGAGAATCGTGCGGTGTTTTTCGGACGATAACAAAAACTTGGGAAATGGAACGTGGCATTGCCCCCCTCTGAAAAAAGGCATCGTCCCGATGCTTTAACTAAAGATGAAAGTACAATAATAATGCAAGAAAGTACAATGAATAAATTACGATACAACAATAATACAAAAAAAAACACTAGTTCAGTTTGTTAACGCGCATGAAACGGCTTGAGGCGCGCGACATGGACGACTTCAGGTCGCGATCGGCGTCGTTGAGAGTTCGTGATGCCGTCGGGGACAACCTCGTAATCAAGTGGGCCGAGCCGTCGAACCACCCTGTACGGTCCGAAGTACCGTCGCAGAAGCTTTTCACTTAGTCCACGTCGGCGTATCGGCGTCCACACCCAAACACGTTCACCGGGCTGGTATTCCACGAAGCGTCGTCGAAGGTTGTAACGGTGGCTGTCGGTCGTCTGTTGATTCTTGATACGGAGACGCGCAAGTTGTCGGGCTTCTTCGGCGCGTTGAAGGTACTCGCTCACATCGAGGTTTTCTTCGTCGGTGACGTTGGGTAACATGGCATCGAGCGTCGTTGCCGGGCTCCTTCCGTAGACCAATTTGTATGGCGATATCTGCGTCGTCTCCTGCACCGCCGTGTTGTATGCGAAGGTCACATACGGAAGAATGGCGTCCCACGTTTTGTGTTCGACATCGACGTACATTGACAGCATGTCGGCGATCGTCTTGTTAAGCCGCTCGGTGAGGCCGTTGGTCTGTGGGTGATACGCTGTCGTCCGGCGGTGGTTTGTTTGGCTGTATGCCAAGATTGCTTGAGTTAAGTCGGCAGTGAATGCCGTTCCTCTGTCGGTGATAAGGACCTCTGGGGCGCCATGACGTAGGACGATATTTTCGACGAAGAATTTAGCTACTTCGGATGCACTGCCTTTTGGCAGGGCTTTTGTCTCGGCGTAGCGGGTGAGGTAGTCGGTAGCTACCACGATCCACTTGTTTCCGAAAGCCGACGTCGGGAACGGTCCCAGTAGGTCCATACCAATCTGCTGGAAAGGTCGGCAAGGTGGATCAATTGGCTGCAGAAGTCCCGCTGGCCTTGTCGGCAGTGTCTTGCGTCGCTGACAGTCCCGGCATGTTCTCACATAACGAGTGACGTCGGTGGTAAGACGTGGCCAGTAGTACCTTTCTTGTATCCTCGCGAGCGTGCGGGAAACACCGAGGTGCCCTGCCGTCGGATCGTCGTGAAGGGCCTGCAGGAGTTCTGGTCGCAGAGCTGAAGGCACCACAAGAAGGTACTTAGCTCGAAGCGGTGAAAAGTTTTTCTTTTGTAGAAGACCGTTTCGTAGAAAGAACGACGCAAGTGCGCGCTTGAATATCTTCGGGACTTCGGCGGTCCTGCCTTCGAAGTATTCTATTAGGGCCTTAAGTTCCGGGTCGGCCCTCTGTCGTTCAGCGAAGTCGTCGGTAGTTATCGTTCCTAAGAAGTAGTCGTCATCCGGGTCGTCGGGTAGCGGTTGGTCGACAGGCGCACGAGAGAGACAGTCGGCGTCGGAGTGTTTTTTGCCGGACTTGTAAATGACAGTAATGTCATATTCTTGAAGTCTCAGGCTCCATCGTGCGAGGCGACCTGAGGGGTCCTTAGAGGTGGCTAGCCAACACAATGCGTGGTGGTCGCTCACAACTTTGAAGGGCCTGCCGTAGAGGTAGAGGCGAAATTTCGACGTAGCCCAGATGATGGCGAGGCACTCCTTTTCTGTTGTGGAATAATTTGCTTCTGCTTTGGATAGCGATCGGCTGGCGTAACTAATAACCCTTTCAAGTCCGTCAGCCCTCTGCACAAGAACGGCGCCAAGACCTACGCTGCTTGCGTCAGTATGTATTTCTGTCTCGGCGAATTCGTCGAAATGGGCAAGTAACGGAGGCGTCTGGAGGCGATGTTTAAGCTCCTGGAAAGCGTGTTCCTGCGGCGTTTCCCACTTAAACTCCACGTCGGCCTTGGTAAGGTTAGTGAGAGGATCGGCGATGCGGGCGAAGTTTTTCACGAACCGCCTATAATAGGCACACAGGCCCAGAAATCGGCGCACGGCTTTCTTGTCAGTGGGCGGCGGGAAGTCGGCGATGGCGGCTGTTTTCCGTGGATCGGGACGAACTCCAGACTTGCTGATAACGTGCCCCAGAAACAAGAGCTCCTCATACGCAAATCTGCCCTTTTCTGGCTTCGGTGTGAGTCCGGAAGTCTTGATGGCTTGAAGTACAGCTTCAAGGCGCCGAAGATGCTCGTCGAAACTCGAGGAAAACACGACGACGTCGTCCAAGTACACAAGGCAAGTCTGCCACTTCAATCCTGCCAGTACTGTATCCATAACGCGTTGAAACGTTGCAGGCGCTGAGCAAAGGCCGAAGGGCATCACCTTAAACTCGAAGAGGCCGTCCGGTGTTATGAACGCCGTCTTCTCTCGGTCTCTTTCGTCGACTTCGATTTGTCAATAGCCAGTCTTAAGGTCCATTGACGAAAAGTACTTGGCGTTATGGAGCCGATCAAGTGCGTCGTCTATTCGTGGGAGGGGATACACGTCCTTTGTTGTGATTTTGTTCAGGCGGCGATAATCGACGCAGAAACGTAGGGTCCCATCCTTTTTCTTCACTAACACCACGGGGGATGCCCATGGACTCTTGGACGGCTGGATAATGTCATCCCGCAGCATTTCATCAACTTGTCTCTTCATGGCCTCACGTTCTCGCGTCGAAACCCTGTACGGACTCTGACGGAGTGGTCTGGCATTTTCTTCGGTTATGATGCGATGTTTCGTGATTGGGGTCTGCCGAATTTTCGATGACGACGAAAAGCAATCTTCCTATTGCAGGAGCAGGGCCTTGAGCTGTTCTTGCTTATCGTTCGGAAGTCTGGGATTGACGTCGAAAGCTATGGGAGGGGCTTGGTTCCTCTGAGCAGGTTCCGCAGAATCGGCGAGGGCGAAAGCACTGGTGGCTTCGACAATTTCTTCGATGTATGCGACCGTTGTTCCTTTGTTCACATGTTTGTACTCATTGCTGAAATTCGTGAGCAAAACCGTTGCTTTGCCTCCCCGCAGCTCTGCAATTCCTCTTGCGACGCAAATATTTCGGGTGACCAACAGATGCTGACTGCCTTCAACGACGCCTTCCAAGTCAGGTGATTTAGGAGCGCCGACTGAAATAATGACGCTTGAGCGAGGCGGAATGGTGACTTGTTCTTCCAGCACATTCAAGGCATGGTGTCCTGACGGCGTGCGCGGCGGTAGTGCTTCTTCTGTGGATAACGTTATCGACTTTGTTTTTAGGTTGATGACAGCACCATGGAGGCATAAGAAGTCCATGCCAAGGATGACATCTCTCGAGCAACGCTGTAGGACTACGAAGTCTGTAGGATAAATACGGCCGTTAATGGTGACTCTCGCTGTGCAGATTCCTGCAGGCGTTACGAGATGACCTCCGGCTGTGCGGATTTCAGGGCCTTTCCAAGCTGTCCTAACTTTCTTTAACTTCGCGGCGAACGACCCACTGATGACAGAATAGTCGGCTCCAGTATCGACGAGAGCAGTCACACTGTGGCCGTCGATAAGAACGTCGAGGTCGCTAGTTCGCCGTCTCGCATTACAGTTAGGGCGTGGCGTCGGGTCACGGCTGCGTCGGCTTGTTCCGCTGCTTCCATGCTGCGTCGTCAGGCCACCTTCGGTAAATGAGCTTTCGCCGTCAGGGCTTTGCCTGGCTGGCGTTGTGTTCGGAAAGCTCCGTCGCGGCGTCGTCGTCGTCGGAGGATCTTCGGTAGTTCGTCGCACAGCAACCGCACCTCCACCGGTTGCTGCCCTTAGTTTCCCGGATACGGGCTAGGAGACCGGCCCCGCGTTGGGCCAGAGTACTGCCGGTGGTGCGGTGACGTGCGGCGGCTGGGCGACGGCGAACGCGAAAGGCTTCGTGGTGTCCACCGAGTTCCTGTCAGGTAGTCGGCGATGTCACGTGGTCGTTCTCCTGGCTGTGGACGCGGTGCATTGACGGCGAAGCCACGTAGTCCCATCTGTCGGTACTGGCAACGGCGGTATGTGTGTCCAGCCTCGCCTCAGCGGTAGCAGAGCGGGCGATGGTCAGGGGTGCGCCAGACGTCAGTCTTCCTCGGTGCACTGCGCTGGGCCGCTGGCGAACGGTATGACGTCGGTGGGGGTGGTGGCGGCGGTGGCGTCTGTCGACGGAAGTGCGATGGGGCGGCGTTTTGGCGTGGACGGGGAGGAGCGTTGTGGCGCAGTGCAGCGGCGTAGCTCATAGCCTCCGGCTCGGGCAGCGGTGCGTGGGGAATTTGAAGCGATTGCCGAACTTCTTCTCGCACAATGTCAGCAATTGAATCCACTTGAGGCTGGGCCGAAGGCAACAGCTTGCGCAGTTCTTCCCGCATGATCGCTCGGATCGTTTCACGCAGGTCTCCGGAGTTACTGGCTTGAGCAGCAGCGCAGTCTGCAGTCAGGCGACGATTATACTGTCTGGTGCGCATGTCCAGGGTCTTTTCGATAGTGGTCGCTTCTGCTACAAATTCTTGGACGGTTATCGGTGGGTTTCTCATCAGTCCCGCGAAGAGCTCCTGTTTGACCCCTCGCATGAGGAAACGAACTTTTTTCTCCTCAGGCATGTCTGGATCAGCGTGACGGAATAGTCGGGTCATTTCTTCTGTGAAAATTGCGACATTTTCATTTGGTAGCTGAATCCGAGTCTCTAATAAAGCAGCGGCCCTCTCTTTGCGAGCGACGCTCGCGAACGTTTGAAGGAATGCGCCGCAGAAAACATCCCACGTTCGGAGCGTGGACTCCCGATTTTCAAGCCAAGTCCTTGCGGTGTCTTCCAAATAGAAGAACACACGACGCAGCTTTTCGTCATGGTCCCAGTGGTTGAGGGCGGCCACACGGTCGTATGTCTCCAGCCAGGACTCCGGGTCTTCGAACGATGACCCATGGAAAATTGGTGGTTCCCTGGGTTGATGCATGACCATCGTGGGCTGGGACGCTGCGGTTGTCATTGTCGCTGCAGTCGCGGTCATGGCCTTCGTCTTCCGCGCCTTGTCTGGTAGAAGCCCGTACTCCGGTGGTAGCCCTTGCTGTCGGCGGCTTGTTCGCTGCTCCTGGTTGGTGTCGGTGTCTTCTCCGCGACGTGGGCTGGGTTCACGGCTTGACGGGGGCGTCCGGTACATGAACGAAGCAGCACCTCCACCAGATGTCACGGGGTCGTGACGTGGCCGAAGACAGGAGACTTCGTGTTAGGATTTAACTGTTTATTTGGGCGAACCTGTGCCCGGTAAACTAAAAGTCCAATTACAGCAGCAGTCTCGCACAGATAGCAGTCTCGGACTGATAGCGGCGAACGGAGCGTCGGCCTTCGATCAACAACTGACAAGTGGCGAAGCGCGTCGGCATTTATACTCTTGCCGTCGAATGTTCTAGCGTTATCACTGGCGGTGGCGTAGCTTCCAGAACAATCTGTATTGTTCGCACAGTGGGCGTGATGTTATCGAAATGATCTACTACAGTCCGGAACCTTCTAGAAAACTGCAGGCGCGGTTTGCGCTGAGAATCGTGCGGTGTTTTTCGGACGATAACAAAAACTTGGGAAATGGAACGTGGCAATATCAAGCCGTTCATCCAGTGATCAATATATGTCATAATTCAGTGTTCGTGTGGCTGTGTGTCAGTGGCACAGACTGGGCGGCGCATCTGTTATAGGCCTCGCAAACATGTCAATTTATGTAAAGATTGGTGTTTGTAGTAATTTAGCCACACATTGTGCTAGGCATGGCTGCAGCATGCCTTCGTCTGTCGGATGTTTCAGTCCTAAAATGCTGTTGTCAAAGGCTCACACGGGAGATATTTGAGGCCTTTGCCATCCACTAAAGGGGCCATAGATGTGTGAGCACTCCGCTACTTAATCTGTTTGAAAAAAAATCAATTTGATGTGACGCACATGACTGAAGATTTGTAATCTAACCATTTTTTTGTATCCGCGTATTCTTGATTTTGTCGATTAAAATTTCAGTTGGCAGTCAGCGCCCAATTTTGTATCGCCTTCCTTTGTCTTGTTCTTGCGCTTTACGCTTCCTTCCTTTTTTGTTTTCTCCCAAGTTTAAATGGCCTCTCTAGATTGACCTGTGTGGCTGACACACTGTACAGACCTGGTTGCTGCTGCTTTCATGCTTTCCGAAATTTCAACACTTCCTTTAATGACATTTACAACCAATCCTTTCAACTAACAGCCAAGAAGGACAAAATGCCTTTGACAAAGATAAATACTTACATTGAAATATAGGCCGGCCAGTATGAGGCATCTCATTTCTTTTTTTCATGTTTTATATTTCACAATTTGTTTCCACGGGCTGACTCGCGAGCTTCATTAATGCTGGTTCCCTGTGCATTGATGCTCATGCAACGTGTCAGTTGTTCTAGATTGCCAACTTAAGCCTTGAACCAAAAACCTTTTAAAAATGGGTCAGTGTCACTTTCAAATAAAATAAATAACGTTTTCGTTATTTCTTTGATGTGGTCATGTATATGTTCTTCTTCCCTCCTTTCTTTTTCATCATTTTGGTTTTCCTATCAATCTGATCTGGTTTTCTGGTTTTGCCACTTGAAACTCCGACCACCTGTGCACCTCTTGGGCTTTACGTTTGCCATACTCAAGGTTACTCCAAGTATTTGATGTTTCTGATTTCTCAGGAACATAAATTCATCATAAAGTTGTAGGTTTCAAAGTCACAAATACATAATTTCTTACTTCCCAAGCAAATATTGGTAAATGTATGCTCTGACTGGCAGGTGCAACGTACAACCAAGCCACTGGCATGAATCACAAGTACATGAGGCTTTGTGCTGAATGTGTCTGTAATTTGTCATAGCTACAACTTCACCATTCACACTTTGAAAATGAGTGCTTATGAATACTGTTTTACGTAGAGGACAGATTCTCCACAAGTGTAGACATACCTTGAGCTGCATACAAAGAAGCCTTTTCTTCCAGTTTCAGCACAGGGTCGATGTGAGTACCACCAATACCGGCCTCCCTCCAAACGCTGTGCCAGTGGTAAACCGTTCTTTGAGGCGGATTGAAAACCGCATTGGCCAGCTTTGCAGGGCCATCATCTTCCATAGAGAGCTTGCTCTCATGCAGTCTCCTTGCTTCACTAGGGGTCATGCCTTCGCTGAAGTAACGGAGGAATGTTTGCCTTGTTGACCTGGTGCCCCAAAGTAGCCGCAGAGTATCCGCTGAGTCGGTGCTGTGGCTGTGCCTGTCGTCGATTCGTATCACTGCAGAAAGAGGCACCTCTCTCTGCAGATTCTTGTCCCTGCGTTTGGTGTCAAACATGACCAGCTTTATTTTTACGTCAAATTTGGCCATGCTCTTGGCATTGCGTGGGCCACTCTTCTTGTTCTTGGTGTGATGATGGCAGCGCCAAATTTTGTGAAAAGCCATCCTGCATGACACACATGGGTGCAAATGGGGATAAGCTCTTTCATAATGCACTGCTTTGTAAAATATAATTATCTAGGTAAGAATAACTAGAAGTACAAAACTTTTTCACAATTGCACTGCTGTAATAGCTATCCTTTTATCACATTTGCAGCTGGCTGCTCGTATGTTGTATTCTGTGCAATGGCATGGCACCGTACGATTGTATGAGCACCATATGAGTGGTTGTCGCACATCTGACTGGGGCACCCCAGAGGTGCTTCAGCCGCCATGCCATCATGAAGATGATGATAGTGTTGAACAATCGTTTGGCTCGGTGCACGCGAGGAAACGACACTGTTAGTAGCCCCATCAGTGCAGGCGTAATTGGCAACTGAGGTGGCCTTAAAACATGTCCAGACTAGAGGGACTATGTGCACAAGCTTACTATAGCTGTGCACCCACAAGGCTACATTTACAGCAGTGGTCCCACCAGACATTAGAGAGACGTTAAGGGTAAATGTCAAGTTGGCATACATTGCTGAAGTAGCGGTCCACAAATGTTGTAGTGCTACTTGGGTGCCATGGAAATACTGACTTTGAAATAAGATCATGTTTGAGTGATCCACACGGTGTTATTGCGCTTCAAATTGCCCTCTTAAAAAAATGGGGCTCCTATTATAGTTGCCTTGCCCAACATTGCCTGACTTTACTGCACGGCCGCCGATGCTAGTACCAGCAAAGCAAGAGTAGCTGGAGCCACAGAAGCAGCAATGGCCATTGAAGCTTACCGCGATAAGTGCTGTTTGTGAACCTTGCAATAAGACATTGGCTTGCAACACTGGTGCAGAGGCATGCCACTCAGCCACTTCAAGTATAGGGTTTGTTTTGCAGCACTGAGTGGAGAGTCGCATTAGTTACTTTGCTGCACATTAAGTGGCATACACTGTTCGGGCATCAGGTCACCGGCATACGCATTTATTTCTTTTGTTGAACTTTCCGTCACAGCAACTTTTTTGATTTGATCTGCAGTGACGGTCGGGCTTGGAAAAAATGGTCATTTCATGCTTTCTCGTGCAAACACACATACACAGCCAGAGAAAAAACCTGATTGCAGCATCACAGCTGTTCAAGTCTCTCATAGACCGCCTCGCTTGCCTCCGTGCACCGCCTTGGCAGCGCGCTCCTGCAAGTGGCCGGCGCTATGAGGGTGGGGCATTCATAAACAAAAAGAAGCATACTGTGCAGTTACACGAGGCATTCTGTCCACAACTTGCATGGGCATGCGTTCCGGCATTTATTTTATTGGTTTAAGGAGCACGCAGCTATATTTTCTTGCCAATAAACCAGCAATGAGCTAGGAAAAGTTCATAGCCTTAGTCTTTAGCTCATTCTTTAATATGATGAGGTGAACTTATGCAAGGCTGCCTTTAAACCTAATGAGGCGAGTTTATGAAACATACCCTTGCCTTTTTCATACTGAAACTTTTTTTCCTAATCAAAGAGGGCCTTGTAGTGTTACGAAAGGTTTGTGAGTACGGGTCTAGTCTGGCAAGAGGCTACCAGTATTTTCAGAGGGGCATGCATGAGTACATGTGCTGTAAAATTACGAGTACCTCTGTAATTGCTTATGTCTTAGAAAAAAATTTTAGGGGCAATTATCTAGCATCCTTCAGAACTCCAGCGGTTACCTGGAATACTTTCAATAAGAAGACCTTGCTGCCCATGAAAAAATAAATATTTATGGTGGCTTTACAGTAGCGTTGCGTAGTCTGAATGAGGAGCAGAACTGAGTGGTCTGTTTTGTTTTTAATTATTTCTACCTTTTTTTCTTTCTATTATTTCTTTTCCCTTTCTCTGTGCTTGTTTCTCTTTGTTTCTATTTATTTCTCTCTTTCTCCTGTCTTGCTGTCAGTTCTTCCTGTCTCTTTTGGTCTGTTGCTCTCTTTCTATCTTTTTACGTCTTTATTTCCTTTAGTTCTTTCATTTTCCTGTTTTATTTCATAGCTGGCTGCCTTTCTCTTTCCCTGTCTCGTGTTTCACAAGCTCCACTTCACCAAGCAGAGTTTTCATTTTAATGCTCACACCTGCTGTATTTGGTAGTGGTGCTTGCCCGAATCCTGTAGCGCATACCCACCTGCGGTTTTGTGCAAGCACAAAGATTTTACAGCTGGCTTAAAAGCCAACTCTAGAGATTTTTCAACCATATCAAGGTAATGGTGTCTGTACGTTTCTGAGACAATAGCTGAAATTCTCAGAAAACTGGAAAAAAGCTTTTAATAAGCAAAAAGGCGCAATACTGGAACCCAACCAAGCGCACTGTCTACGCGTGACACACTATTTGGTAAGAACCGCAAGTCGCATATTGATCCCGCTGGCGCAGAGCATGAAAACTGTGAAAGCCAGGCAAGCAAAGTGCCGGCCTAACACCACAGAGGAAGGAAGGAAGCTTTTTCGTACCAAACACTGCCGCTGGATTTGCCCAGCCGTCATACTTCACGTTCGTTCTGACTTTGGGTGGCTTGAAGCTGCTTTGTCATGAAACAACAATCGGCAAATGTTTGGCAGTTACGCTTCACCACCTTGATCTTTTAGGCTTACCATTTCACATCGGGTCACGAAATGAAAAAAGTGATTGTTTTTTCCTTCGAAACAATACTGTAACACAGGAATAAACAAAGAAACAAGTTTGTCCGCCACCTGCAAGCAAATACGTGTTCTGCAAGCAGGAAGAGTAGGCAAATAAGTGTTCTACTCATGATTCTCATGGTCACCGAACGATCGTACTGCTAGAGTCTCCTCTAGTTCATTTTAGGACACTCTGACTTCAGTCGACATGCCAAACGTGATGTTACATGGACAGTGTTGCCAATAATGATGGCAAGTCAGTTGATCATTTCGAGGCAAGCCTAAAAATTTATTTGCAAACAATCAGTGCATCTCCCAATCCTGTAATTTGGCATAAATGACAAAAATCTGCGAAGGAACGTACCCACCGAATTCCATTGAGATCCATTGATGTAAAAAAAATCACCGGAGTTGATCTTTAAATAGCTGAGCTGTTAAAACATCCTCCATTTTCATTTTGTTGCATTCTCTGTGCCGATTTACGAATCTCCCAAAAAAAAGGTGGCTTTCAGATTACTGCCCAAACATGATGCGACGGCTTCTGTGATCAGCTCAGTACAGTATCTTATGGTCACTTTCAGTGATGTGATCAACGAAGTGGTTTCAGTGTAGCTTCTGGAGCAGCTAAAATCTCACTTTGGAGCAACATAACAACCTTTTGATATTAGGGGCAAAGCTCCTTAAAACGTGGGTCTGTCCATCCTCCATCGTTGTCGTACGTAGCCACCGGGATGCGAAGTGGGAGGTGGCGGTACTTGGAGTGTTCACTAGATGGACGCACAGACGGCCAGACCAACAGACGGATGGATGAACGCGTGGAGTGGGTATGTGCCACAGGGGATGGGAGATGGTGGTACTTGGAGTGTTCACTAGATGGACGCAGGCACGGACGTACAGACAGACTGAAGGCAACAGTCTGTCTGTACAGACTGTTGACTGAAAGCAACAAAGAATGATTCAATACTCACAATAACCTTTAACTTCACCATTTATGACATATTTTGGCCTCCACAACTTAGTGAATATTTTTTGCCTGACCTGACAATGTGTTAAATAAGTTGTAGTTGGTATTGTTTGCGACGGTCCCCTCTTCCCCTCCCGGGCCAGAAAACAAAAAAAGAGGCATCTAGAATTTGTGGCACAATTGCATAGAGACGGGCAGTATATGAACGTGACATTAACATCAAGTTGGGTATTTATACCAAGAGCCGGCAGCAACAGATGGCAAGTTCAGCTACCACCCTTTTCAGCATCGCTGGTTAGGCCAATACTTGTAGCTTTTGCAGAGCCTGCTAGGTGAAATGACACATCATGTTGCAATCTATATGCACCAAGCAAAGTTTTATGGTAGGGCACATGCTTCGATGCTGAAGTTGCCACACTCAAGATACTGCAGTGTGCGCATATCATTTCAGTAGGGCAAGACCGGTTGCAGCAGGCAAAGTTTCCGAACAGATGGTGGTTATACATGAATATTGTGAGCTCAACCAAGAGCTAGGTGGCTTTTGTCAATTGCCTCTTCATTATCATTAGCTCAAGCAAATAATCTCTGTTGAGTATTCAGTTATTGAGTTAGGATGGCTTGTTGGGCAAGTTCGTATATAGTCTTGGTGGGAACCCCAGCAGCATCAACAGAAAGCAGAAGCAACCAAGGCGAGAAAAGACAGGGACAGGAAGGACGCTAGGCTGCCAAGTGACGTGTCTACTACACGTTTCGTATTCCCACCTAGATGTTATTGGCCTGGAGAGGACTATGCAGCTCTTATCTGTGTTGTTCAATGAGCGAGCACTAAAATTTACAGCAGTAACTTAGAGACCCTGCTACATTTTTTAAGTGGTCATCTAATGGCTATTTAAAGGTGTTTATTGTCGTACGAATCGACTGCCGCAACAATTTTCAGTGTCAAGTATGGCCAGAGTTAATAGGGTTGGTCGCGTTTTTAAGTGCTTTCTGTACTAGCGAGCGGGCTGAAAGCTACACAAGCATGTATAAAAAAAGGCAAGATCAGGCACACCTGTATGCCAGCGCGCATCGCTTTTTTTTCTGAGAATGCTAAGCTACTTGCAGCGTGAGCGAGCGAACATCGCCGCATATTGTGACGGCCGCGTTAACATTGCCCATCACGGGGTGTCAAATCAGCCAGTGGCCGTCCACTTTGAGTTTATGGCACAATTAGGTTGATGGCATCATTGGGGGGGGGGGGAGAGAAGAGCGAACGATTTAAAGGTGTTTAGGAATTGTAAATTCTGTTTCATGTGCTGCGCTATGTTTGGCTCACATGCCCTGAGGAGCCTAGACTACCGATTGGCAGCACAACTGAATATGATGCGCAAGTAGGCGCGTAAAGAACATGGGACGGAGCGCGTTTTTTCGCCATGGTGAAAAATGGTAGAGCACGCGTGTTTCGATCGCGTACTACTTTTTTTTTCGCCGAAAGACCGCGAAAACGACGTCTTGGCGCACGCTCAGCGTTAATTGTGCCTCTTCTGTCGAAATGTTTCAGTGTGTAGCAGTTTTCACATCTCGGCGCAATTGCCGCAGCAACCTAATCACCGCAAATGGAGCGGCCGCCATGACATCCATAAAATCGCCTTGTATCGCGGCGCGGAATTTCTAAACTATGATTTCAACTGTAAGCCCTGTGTAAATGATCGCTCAAACGACTGTAGTGCAGTAAATGGCATCGACAAGACAACCCACCTTTCCCCAACACTCTGGACGCGCCAGACAATCCAAGAAGTGTTGGTCCGTACGCTGTACGCTTTCATCCATTCTTTGACGGGGTCTTCGTCGGCCAAGTTCGCACGGAACACGGAGTCGTGTTCAGTAGACTGCTGGTCATCTCTTACGACCTCAAGTGGCTGACGTATCTCCTACATTGTGCCTCGATATTGTGAAACAACGCAATCGGCACTCGTACAAACTTGACGGTCACAACTACAGTGGTAGGACGAACTTCGTGGAGCGATCGCCTTCGTGGACACCTCGTGGACACGACCCAGTGGTCTGACGTCACCGCCGATCCAGCATGTACACTGTGGCCAGTGATGTTTCGTTCTACGCCAAAGAATTCGCATTCATAGACATGAAAATTCCCTATTTCGGGGTTTTTTTCCCTGTTAACGTTGACGAAAGTTCCAGCATATTTCCCTGCATAACAGTACTAATTTCCGCCCTCATCTACGCAAACACTATAATTACACGTGTATGACGTACTGGCCACTTTTGAAATCTTGACTAGCCCACACGCTGCCACACAACAAAGCCATGGCATATTCATTCATATAGTGATAGTACACTGCACATTGCGGGCTTCAAGTCTAACATCAATAATGAACTAGAAATCGCTCCGCGTGTATCAAATCTCAAGCGTCTGCTAGCGTGGTGCATGCACCAGAACCGATTACAGCAGATGAAGGCGCACTGTGACGGCTCATTATTGTTCGTCATATAAGAATTTAACCATTACTGAAATGCCCTGCAATATCGCGAAGATTCCTTTTGGCTCAAAATGACAGGCGAACATTCCCCGATAAAACAAAAATTTCCTGCACGGAACATCACTGAGGGGCGGCGCCTGTGAGACATACTTCACCGTGTGTAACCGCTTTGAAAGGTGGTTTCACTGCCGCAAAGGTTTTTTGGGCGGTGAAACCAACCACTTTGGGGATATTCACAATGCCATGAAGCGACCTTTCAAGACTGAGTTAGGTTATAGTGCCTGCAACCCTGTTAGTTTTAAACAGCGAAGTTCATTGGACATTGGTATTTATTGTGGGATAAAATCATATCATTTATCTATATTAAAAAACTTGTGCGCTCTTAATGCAATAAGAACAAAAATTTATTGAGAAAACTGAGTTCATGTGTGTTACCAAAAAAAAAATCAAGCAATGCTTTATACCGCCTGGCACGAGCAATGAGGTGGCACCTCGCTTCCAATTTTCTTTGTCTATTTGAATAGAACCATCATATGCATCATTTATAAATTTGTTGTACTGTTCTTGCGTCATCTATATTCTCAAAATGTACATTCTGAATTTTCTTCGTTTTGGAAATTTGGGGTATACAGTGTTTTTATTTCTTAACTTGGTAAGACAGATGTTTGGGCTAGTTGGTGATAGGGAATCAACATATTTGTACAGCGCAAGACTACGAGCAGTTACGACGTAACTTCAGAAGAAGAGACAAGGCCAGAAAGAGCGCTGACTTCAACTGAAATTTAGTAACGAAAATGCTGGAAATATATACTCATGACGGAACCCCACAGAGCAATGTATTGCATCGCAGCAAGACAATCATCATCTCATTATATGGTTACAACGCCACAGCTCAGCACAAGTTCATAATCAATTGTGTCAAAGCCAGAAACTCGCTTTCTTTTTTAGTCAGAGCAAGCGAAGGCAGGCTGATACATCGATCATCCAGCATTTGCATTTCATAGGCCTCCATAATCTCTCGTGTTAGCTGCTGACGGTGTTCGGCTACAACAGTGCACTTTTCGAAGTGTTGGAGGGCCTTATTAAGTCTAAAAGCTTGTTATATGGGCCAAGTAGGAAAACTTTAAACACAAATATTTTACTGTGTACAACTTGCAATGTAGTCATATTTAAATAACATATTTAATAGAAACTTGCTTCCACTTTGCTTCAACGCAAGAAAGCGTAAGTCAGAAAAACTTGTGGAGCTTGCTCAGACTCGGACTCAACAAACATTTTTGGGAGCCGTACCCACTATCACGAAAATTTGTTCAACGCGACTCGCTCGGAATCACTGTCTTTTTCGACCACAATGCCAGTGCTTTTTAACACCGAAATTTCTCGTAATCGGTGCTCTTCTTGGCACCTTTTTATATGGTGCCTTCGAATACGAGTTATGAGTGCTCGTAAACCAGTAAGGTCATTTTTCTTGAAAGAGATGACAGCGTAATATATATTCATCACCGACTTTCTTTAGTTGTCAATGGTAAGGGAAAGGTCAAGGCCTTCCACAATGTAATTCATGCCACTGATCAATAAATATTCAAATGGTATATAAAAGGCACTGCTTTGAAATATGTGAGCATTGACGCGAGTATGAACGCTGATCTAGGTAAAGCAGATAGTAATGCTGAAGACGAGTAGATATGACCATAGCTTGGCAAACAAAAATCGAACTCAGATTTCCTCAGGAAATCTATCTTGCACTTTAGACTCGCTCGGACTCAGAATCACTAAAATTTTCCAGAGACAGACTCATTTGGACGCACACTCACAGAAATGTTAAACTGGACTCTCTCATTCTGAGACTAGCGCCTCGATCCGAGCTAGAGGGAGTAGACTATGAAGTGAGTTCGCTGATATCTACAAGAAAGAGACATTGCCCCGCCGCGGTGGTCTAGTGGCTAAGGTACTCGGCTACTGACCCGCAGGTTGCGGGTTCGAATCCCGGCTGCGGCGGCTGCATTTCCGATGGAGGCGGAAATGTTGTAGGCTCGTGTGCTCAGATTTGGGTGCACGTTAAAGAACCCCAGGTGGTCGAAATTTCTGGAGCCCTCCACTACAGCGTCTCTCATAATCAAATGGTGGTTTTGGGATGTTAAACCCAACATACCAATCAAGACAGAGAAATTCCTGGTATAAGAGCAGAAAAGAACAATGTTAAGAGGCGAGGAAATTACACAAGCGCATGTGATATTCGTACAAGCCTGTTCTTATTCGTAAAATTCTTAAGGTTATTGGATCATAATACAAATGCTTGATTTTAAATGATTCAACCAAATTACTACTTTTTCAACCTCACATAACTACTTGCCCACCACTAAATCTTGCAGTTCTTGCTTCTCTGGCTCTTTTGGACAGGTGCCTGGAAGAAGTTGTGGCCGTAAATCCTATAAATGTTTTCTGACAAGGCGAACTGTTGGAGGCCTATGTTTTTCAATCAAATGTTGAATGGTAAAACGGAAGAATGCCAAGCATATACAAGCTGTCTTGTCAGGTTTCATGCATATTCGGAATTCGCTTTGTGGAGGGCTTGACATTTGCAATCAATTTCCAGCATTTGTAGTGCAATGAAGCTGTAATGTTCTGGTACAATTTTTTTAAAGCGACTGCCTACCGCACAAAACTTTTTGCTCATTTTGGTGAAAACGAGAAGATTGTTAATCTCAGCAGCACCAATGAGCATGTTTTTGTACCATATAAAAGGAGTAATTTTGGTGTTGAAAATCTACAAAGAAACTGCTGGCACCACCCAGAAGCGATGTGGTTCTATTTATCCACACTGAAATGCTCGCAAGTAGGCTGATTTTGCTTAAAAACAAACATGTTTAACTTGAAGTTGCATTTCATTCCCTTGAGATAACTTTAGACTGCACAAGAGAGTATTTTTGCTTGTTTTATCACGCGTTAAAAGAGGCACCGTGGCACTGCCGGTGAGACGATCGCGTGCTTGCCTATGGCGGAGAAAAGCGAGTGCTGCGTCTGGCGCCGCTCTCAACAACAACAACAACAAAAAATGTCTTCGGCAAGTATTAGCACAACTGACTTCAGTAAATTTTCAAACCTTGCCCGTGTGTCCAATGTCATGTAGTAATGTTGCGCGAGCCTTTGTGCTTAAAGTGCACAACAGTACTTACCAAAGTTCTACATTGCAGAACATTTTGCCATCACGTTTCGCTTAATCATGTTGCCCATGCTGGCTCTCATCCCGTATGCAACGCAGAACACCTAAACACAACTGCAAGACAGCGGGGACCTTCTGCTGTTTCGTGAAGGGTATTTCATGTTTGTTTTAGTTGCATGCACACTTGACAGGAGTAAAACTAGTACAGTTCATTTTAAATGCTGGCGTACCAGTGTTGCTGAAACAAACTCTTCCCCTCAACTGTGGTGGTTTTTGAGGCTAACTAAACAAATCTGGAGAAACTTCGGTAATGCATTATCTGACGATTTCCATGCTTTATACGACCAGTACGATGTATGTAGTATTATTGGTGAAGCCCTTGCAAAACTGCACACGGTTTCAGTTTTAGACGTTCACACCATTGTGATCACGTCCACCAGCCATCGTCCTGGGCGTTCATCACTCTGATGGAAGAAGACTGAACGCAGAATAAAAAAAATATTTCTCAAGATTTTTAAACACTTGCCAGAGAAACCGTTGGAATGTTGGACACTTCAGACGTATGCTTTTTATTGTGATACAAAACAGCAAAGCAGTGGAGGACTAGCATAGTCACTTGACAGTGAAAGACTTACTTGGGGTGCTGCCTTGCATTCTGGCCTTCAGAGCTTGCGTTTGAATGACTGAATTACTTATGAGCCAAGACTCGGAGAGGACACTGCACTTGTTTGCACTTGTTTCATCATGAACCTTTGCCAACACGCCCAACTGGTAGTCATCCTACATATTTATGAGCACTAAATAAAGCTAGAATAGGTTTATCGTCATTGTACCCTACCGACTAGAAGCTTCAGATGGTCTCGTCTAGCTTCTTGATGCCCATAGGATGTGTAAAAAATGATGCAAACAGACAGTTTTAATTGCACTTGTGTATTTATTTGCTTATTTGCAAATAATAAAATGACCGATGTTCATTTTATTGAGTTTGGTATAATAAGGATATAATAGTAACACACTGTTAATACAAAATAATTGAACTCTTTTTTTTTTGCAAATGGTGCTTTCATTCCTTATTGAGCCACCTTTTGTTGCTTCTCAGCGCACAAGCTCCGTCATCCATTGCCACGCACCCCCACAAGGCAGTCCTACATGCCCATGAAGCAGAGAAAAGTAAGTGTGAGCCATGTTAACTCAATACTGTGTGCCCACAGTTGACATGCATCTCCATGTGCCTGTAGGTGTGCTGCTTGCCGAAAATATATCTGGTAAGCTTAGTGATCAAAATCTGTCATCGACAATGCACTTCCCATAGTGTTGTATGCGTTATGTCTTGGGGTCCTCTTTATTGTGCTGCTTGTGTGATTCTCTGTGTGTTTAATTTCCTGCCTTCTTTTTGACTTGTGCTATAGTTCTGATACATCTAGGATTGCTGACTGTTTCCATTTCCTCACATTTCCTTGCAAAGTTCTGAGAAACTAGAATAAAAATTGACTTGAAAACAGGTCGCAGAACTGGGTACTTAAAAAGACTTTGGTATCTTTCCTACTTGCAGGCTGGCCACCAAAAACAGTGTGAACCTCGGTGCTAAGGGCTTGAATGCCACTGGGTTGTAGTGCCACCAACAGCGAGGGGATTACGCCGTGATGGAAGAAGAGGATGCGCGTGATCACATGCGATGCAGCAGCAATACTTGCGTGAGGGGGAAAAATAAAGAAAACATTGTTTGTGTGGAATCCTGTCGAGTCTTTTTCTCACATGTGCTACACAAGGTATACTAACGTTCTCCTCATTGTCGACATGTACTGTGATAGGGACAGCAGCTGCCTTTGTGTAATATTTCTGTTAGCGTCCTCTATCCCGCTTTTGGTAAAATTTAGGGTGTCGCCAGTATGGCCGTAAAAAGGTGAAAATTAATAGAAGACACAACACACGACTCACGCACTGTTAAGATAATGGAAACAAAAGAAGGCTGTATTTAATTAAGAAAACTAGGTTACAATATTACTCCCGCAACCGTTGAATTCCGAACATCGCACAACGCACAACCGCTGAAGTCGCTCGCAATTCGCAGACTCCTGTTCGCTCGCCGTTCTCGCTGCGTCTCTGGCTCTTCCCGCGCTTTCTCGCTCTCCTCTCTCGACCACATATCTGAGTACACATACGCGCATGCTGACACAAACGCACACACACACACACACACACACACACACACACACACACACACACACACACACACACACACACACACACACACACACACACACGTGCACAAATTGTTCCACGAAGTCAGTGGAGGAAGTCCGTCGCTTCGCCATTCGGGGAAGCAGTGTCGAACGTCTTACAAGCCACGGATGCAGAAAGCGGCATGTTTCCTTCTTCTTGCACCCGAACTCGTAAGGTGCAAAAAAGCAGGCCACCGCCCTTGTGCTGACCCGGCGCCCGCAGCTCTGGGAGGCTCGCCGATTGCTGCTGCCCGTAAACAAGGAGGACGGCCCCCTCGAGTGACCAAAAGACACTCGCACGACACAACACACGCAAAAAAAGAAATAAAACAAAACTTAGAAGATTTGAGGCAGTCGCGTACACTCGGTCGTCCTGACAGTCATTAACGTCCTCGTTAAAGGAAAAAAAATCATAAACAAACCCACACGCCAATACACAAACAGAATTGTTTTCTTCGTCGAAGAAGACAAGAAAAAAAAGAGCAACTGTTTAAGTTCGCACAGTTCACTCGGGAAATCTCGGCACGCTTTGAAGTTCTTAACCAGACGCCAACGCAACTATGGCGCACTCGCATAGGGATGGGCCTTGGCGCAGCTACGGGCCGAACGTCTCAGTCGCTGCAACTCACATTCGAGAGTGTCCTACTCCTCCGCAGACTCTCCGTCGTCATCAAGGTGTGAATGCGGATTGGTCGTTGTCCAGCACTTCAACTGCGACACGTGCGCAGTGGTCACGAAGCGGCTCGCCCTTGTTTTGTCAAGGTCGGCAACTCGATACTTGTCAGCTGGCAACACTGCCGTGATTACAAGGGGGCCCCTATATTTTGGCTGGGCCTTGGCAGGCTTTTCCGTCTGTTCTGGAGCCCTTGTCATGAAGACCACGTCACCAACACCGTACATTTTAGCCGGGAATTAGCGCTTGTCGTAAGCGACCTTCATCTTCTTCTGCTCGCTCATGAGGCGCTGTCGTACACGTTTGCGCAGCCCGCCGGGCTCCTCCCACTCTGACGCTTTAGATTCAACCAAGCGCTTCAGTGCCACGCTGTAAAATTTCGGTCGATAACCATGTAACAACTCGAAGGGAGTCTTCCCGGTCGTCTTGTTTACAGCGTTGTTCAATCTTCACTCTGCCTCACTGAGCTTTTCGTCCCAATCTCGCTGCTCTGTATCGACCATCGATGTAGTAATGACTGGTAGAAGTGTACGGTTCATTCGCTCGACCAGGCCGTTAGATTGAGGGTGTCGAGTGGAGTTGAGCACATGGTTTATCTCTCTGACACTGCAAAAATCTTCAAACGCTCGTGATGTGACGCAGCTGCCCCTGTCAATAATGATCCGCTCAGGTAAGCCTCTCTCTATTATGAATTCGTGTAGCGCTGCGAGCACCAGCTTCGTCGACGCTTCGCGCCTTGGGAACACCCGCACGAACTTCGTCAGGTTGTCCACAATCACCAAAAGGTACTGGTTGCGTCGCTTGCTTGGCACAAAGGGTCCTAGATGGTCCATGTGAACCACTTAAAATGGCCTCTTTCCAGGGGGGATAGGGTTCAAAAGTCTTTCTCGCTTCCCGGGAGAAAGCTTGTTGCTTATACACTGGAAGCACTGCGATATATGCTTAAGAACATAGTTACGAATGCGTGGAAACCAAAAGTTCTCTTGCATCTTTGCTACTGTGTGGTCTAGTGCAAAATGCCCCATCAAGTCGTGGGACTGCACAACTAATGGCTTCCGCATGCTCTTTGGCAGTACGAAATTGTGCCTCGCTTGCTCACCTTGCCCTATCTTCCGCACAAGCCGTCGATCCATAATCAAGTAACCTTCAGTTCTTCGTCTTTCGTCCTTGGTGCGGCATTCTTGTGGCTTTTCCAGCATCGTTAGGATTTCTCGTAGCTCCTCGTCTCCCCTCTGCAGTACAAAGACCTGATCGGCACCAGTGAAAGTGACACATACTTCGAAATGGTCCGCAAGGAGTGTACTCAACGTGTCAGTTGGGTCCTCGACGGCCCCTCGACTCAGCAAGTCCACATGAAGCATTCGTGCTCCTGGGCGATGCTTGATTGTAAATGTGAACTCCTGGATTAGGTCGTACCAACGCGCTATTTGCGGTTTAAGCGTTCGCTGTGCGTTGAGGTACACAAGCGCCTGGCAGTCGGTCACAATGGTAAATGATGTTCCAAGTAACAACGACCTAAGTCGGTCCACAGCCCACACTATTGCCATTAGTTCCAATTTCGATGAGTGGTAGTTGCTTTCAGCGTCGGTCGTCTTTTTACTCACGCAGTAAACGAGATGTTACTCGCCGCCTTTTCTCTGCAGGAGCATGGCTGCCAAACCTTTTGTGCTGGCGTCAGTATGCAGCTCCGTTTCCGCATTTGGATCGTAGAACTGTAGCACCGGTTCGCACGTCAGCTTGGCCTTCAAAGCCGCAAAACTCTCATTTTGCTCAGCACTCCACTGAAAAGCCGTGTCCCTCCTGGTCAGTCTAGAAAGGGGCTCGGCAACCAAGGCGTACCGCGGTATGAAGCGTCGAAAAAACCTTGTTAGGCCCAAGAATCTCCTGATGTCGTGAACACTTTTTGGCGTTGGAAATTCGGCTATTGCTCGCACCTTCGTGTCGCCCGGCTGCACGGTTCCACTTTTCAGTCGAAAACCGAGGAAGTCTACGGGGTCCATCGCGAAAGCACAGTTGCCACAATAAAAATTTTTACACCCAGAAGGGTGTAAATGAGCTTGTCCCGTGGACGACACCCTAAGGGTGTTAATTCAGCATCTTCCAAAAAGGGTGCTTTACCATGCACCCTTAGAATAGGGTGTACATGTAAAAAACTGTAGGGTGTTACAAAAACACCCTTAAGGAAGGGTGCCTTCGATGTCCTTCACTTTTTTAGCACCCTCTGAGGAGGGTGCGAGAAGGGTGCACAAGGGTGTTGAGTGCCCATGGCAGGGGTGGCAGTATTCTTTTAGACTGCACTAGTAGATATCAGCATGCACTGATTACACACTACTTGAAGAAAGTGGTCCTGATTATCGATGGTGCGCCACCTGTTGAGCTCCATTCATTGCGTGTGGGCAAAAATATAAACGCGTACAATCGTGTATGAACTTGTGCTGGATCTATATATACTTCGCAGTATATGCATAATGCGCGTTACAGAAAATGAAGCCTTGCTGCCCTTGCATATTGCGTTTATTTAATAGGCAAATAAAACATAAACCTTTTTTCAGCCACACAACTTTTTCACCAGATATACGTTCACGTATACGTACACTACACATGCAACACCTCAAATGTTTATAGTTTTTCAGTTTCACTTTATTGTCAATTCTTTGCAACATACAATTACACAGGTTTCAGTTTAGTATACTGCTTCAAGTACATAGAGACTACAAATGAAATACACGCTAATATATCCCCATAATTGTTTCAAGTATCTACAATCCCAGTGGTTTCCAGTTTAATACTCCTTCATGTACACAATCGGTTAATAGGAATGAAATACAGGCAAATATATACTTATGATTCTTTCAAATATATACAATCACCATATTTTCACTATATACGCCTTCATGTACACAATCGTTTCCAAGAAGTGATGCACACAAAAATATATATGGATAGTGTTTTCAAATGTATACAATCACAGTGGTTTAAGCTTTGTATTCCTGGATGTAAAACAATTGGTTATGAGAAATGATGTACATGCAAACATATACGGGTTTTCGCACATATAACTTTAGCGAATACTTAACAAACCAATACATTGATCAGAAACACAATAAGCTAAAACGAACACAAAACTGAGTCAGGACCCACAAAAACAAAAGAGGTAATGCATAATTATGGCTAATGACACAGCTGGGTCACTTTATGCCAAATGTCCTAGCCATTTTGGCAACCATCTCAAATGTATTCGAAAAACTCGTGCTGCAATGAGAATAGTGAACTTTTGGAATATTTAGGAGAGGAAAAATATTTGGTCACGTAGCTGCCTTCTGAACTTCCTGGAATGCCGTCTAGGTGTTGTATGTGAAAAATTTTATTTTAAAAGCACCACTCCTTTCCATACAAAACTCGGTCTACGTGTTACGTAACAAGAGCTTGATTTGGGAGAGTTGGTTCATCGTGGTTGTGTGCTAGTCACAGCGCGACAACTTTAGGAAGAGACAGAAAGGACAGGAAAGAGCACCGACTGTTAACTGAATTTAATGAATGTGCTACGAGCGCTTTTATACGGAGTACAAGAACCGTGTTCATGCGCAACGACACGTGTGAGCACTACAAAATAATCTTAATTGTGAAAAGAATACTCCCTCTCGGAAAGGATAAGTGAACGTGTAGTAATGCACTAATCATTGGTTTACCTGATAAAAAATACTTCTACAAACGTTAAATTGGCATGAAGTAAACCTATTCTCGTGACGAATGGGGCAAGATTGACTATTTCTGTTGCTGTTTCGTACACACACTTTTGAAAGCTTGCAAAGGGTAAAAAACAACACGCTAATATCATATCTGCTGGCTATTTTTTAATTGTGAGACACGTGATGTGGTATAACATGTAAAGGTTTTGGTCATTGTTTTTTGTTGGTCCTGTCTTCTTTAACTTTACTTTCTGCAAGAGAGTTTCGCAAACGGGTGTGATGATTCTGTTAGGATCCCCAGCATCTTTTAGTCTTTTATTCTGGTTTTTAAGCCTGACCTCACCCTTGTGCTAACATGACTTCTGAAGGGTGGTCTGAATACATGTGGTATCAATTCCTCTTTCTACTAATTTTGAATGCCCACTATCAAAAGGCAGAACATTCTTAGCACTCCTGGGCTGATAGCGCCAGCCGATACCCGAACAGCGTCATCACACTTGTTTGCGAAACCCTCCTGCAGAAAGTAAAGTTAAAGGAAACAGGACCAAAAGAAAAAGAGAATGACCAATCACCTTTGCATGTCACACGGCACTACGTACATAAGGTGTCTCACAATTTTAGGAAAAGAGCCAGCAGATATGACATTGTTGTTTTCCACCCCTTGCAAGCTTTCAAAAGTGCATGTGCTTACAGCAACAGGAATAGTCAGTCTTGCACCATTCGTCACTAGAATAGGTTTACTGATGCCAATCTAATGTGTATGAGATACCGCTAACACGTGGAAAAGTAAACATAGGACAAACTGGGCAATGCTTCAATGATCAAGCAAGACAGCATGCTTTAAATGTTAAGAAGGACTATAGTAGTTTCATGGCCGGACACCTTAAAGAATGTAAGGGTAGTCCTAGGTTTCATAAAACACGGTTTTTGAAACAAAAAGCAAGCAGTAAAATGAGAGATTTTAGAACTCTTTATCAGGAAGGCCAAGGATCAATGCATCAGTACACATTCACTTATCTTTTCCAAAAAAGAGTATTCTTTTCGCGGTTAAAAATATTTTGTCATGGTCACACATGTGTTGTTGCAGATAAGCCCTGGTCTTGTGCTCAGTATAAAAATGCTCGTAGCACCTTCAATGAAATTTTGTTGACAGCACTCTTTCCTGTCCTTTTTGCGATAAGACTTTTATTACAGAAAGAATTTATTTTTCTTACAATTTAGGTATAATGATGAGTTTTCATTGTATCACAACATGGGGCAAATTGCATCTCAATACGGACAAAAATCACGATTTTGTGGAATTCGTGATATTTTCTCGTATATTTCAGCAGCTTGAGAGGTCTAAAGATATTTTTTCCTCAAAATAAACCTTCTGTGGAGTAAGTATTCACTGCTCAGATATTAATACAAAGTGCAATATTGCAATAGAAATGCAAACGTAACACATTTTGGCTTTATTCTTGGAAGCGAATGTGGCAAAAGAATTGCACTAATATTATCGAGCTTCAAATACCTTACAGGAGCACATTTACTTAACAGGTAGACCGAATTTGCTTTAGAAAAAGTAAGTGGTAGTTTTAAAACGAAATTTTCCACAAACAGCACACAAACGGCATTAGGCCAGGAAGTTATAAGCCAGCCTTATGAACAAAACCTTTTTTCTCGCTGAAATATTCTACCAGTTCACTGTTTTCAACGCAGTAAGTCAGCACATTTTTTTCAAATACAATTCAGAAGGTCGCCAAAGTGGCTCGGACGTTTGGCATGGAATGGTCCAGCTATATTTAAGCAAAATAACTCACACAAATAACAATATTTGTTCATCTACCGTGACCACACTAGAAAAAGTTGTTCAGGCATTGTGACACCAAAATTTTCAGCGTCGTACTGCCTGAACAACTTCTTTGATAAACTCCAAACTCACGCCGAGAAAAAGCCGCTCAATCACGGTGGTTGTTAAAGGCCTTGCGGCCGTAGACAATGTTGAAAATGAAAAAAAATCGACTCATCAGTGTTCTCACTCCTTCTTCGTCATTACTGACACGGAAGTTTTTTCGGTTATCCATGTGGAGGTTCAGGAAGTAGGCTTGCTCTAGGCTCGGGTCGGGGTAGACTACGCAGGACGTCAGCAGCACCCTCTCATCTTGTATTAAGAGCAAATATGACTTCTCATAAAAGGATGTTCGTGCTGTTCTGGCAGCACCATATATAAAGAATGTGTAGTGTGTATCCTTCGAAATGGCGTGTAATTGACATTACACTGAACTCGAAGCATACAACCCATACATTCCAATCATTTCGTATTATAAAGATAAGAGTTTTACAGCATACTGCAAATTCCCGAAATGAGGTGAAGTGTAAGACTACAGCTCAAAATGGCACCTACGAAAGCCTGAACTCACTTAAGAATCAAATTACTTCTAGGGTCAGTGTGAAAAACAATTCTAAAGTACAACGTTCAGAACATGTAGCATTAATCCAAATGCACAAGAAACTTACCTATTCATGTACAAACAGTGAAGACATCTCTGCTTTCTCTTGTACATGAAAACAAGTGATCTTGGGATCTCACCAGAGAAGGATTGGCCATCCTGGTGCAGTATCTGGCCACCCCCTCCCGTAGGCATTCGTCAATTAACTCACGGCCCTCAGTCCCCACCACCTGCGGAGCAACTGACCACGGCGGCGGTCAGATCTGCAAAGCAGCAGAGGGTGCTAGGAATCTCTGGATACGGACAGGCCACCATTGGAACTTGAACTTAGCAACGTTTAACGTTAGAACATTATCTAGTGATGGAAGTCTAGCTGTAATATTCGAGGAGCTAGAAGGCATTAAATGGGATATAATAGGGCTGAGTGAGGTTAGGAGGACAGATGAGGCCTATACCGTGCTACAGAATGGGCACGTCATTTGCTATCGGGGCTTGGCAGAGAGAAGAGAACTGGGAGTAGGGTTCCTAATTAACAGAAACATAGCTGGCAACATAGAGGATTACTATAGTATTAATGAAAGGGTGGTAGGCATTGTAATTAAGCTGAATAAAAGATACAAAATGAAGGTAGTACAGGCTTACGCGCCTACATCCAGCCATGATGACGCTTCAGTTGAAAGCTTCTATGAAGACGTGAAATCGGCAATGAGTAAGGTGAAAACACAGTATACTATAGTAATGGGCGACTTTAATGCAAAGGTAGGGAAGAAGCAGGCTGGAGACCAGGCAGTAGGAGATTATGGCATCGGCACTAGAAACGCCAGAGGAGAGCTACTAGTAGAATTCACAAAACGCAATAATCTGCGTATTTTGAATACCTTCTACCGAAAACGAGAAAACCGCAAGTGGACATAGAGGAGCCCTAATGGCGTAAATAAGAATGAAATAGACTTAATAATGACTGCACACCCAGGAGTCGTGCAGGATGTGGAAGTGGTTGGCAAGGTAAGATGCAGTGACCATAGAATGGTACGGGCTCGAATCCGCCTAGACTTGAAGAAGGAACGACAGAAACTGATACGCAAGAAGCGAATCAATGAGCTAGCACTGAGAGGGAAAGTACAGGAATTCAGAGTGTCACTGCAGAACAGGTACTCTGCTCTTAGCGAGGAAACCAACCTTAGCGTAGATACAATGAATGATTATCTGACGAGTATCATCACGGAGTGTGCAGTGGAAGTTGGAGGCAGGGTAGCTAGACAGGACACCGGAAAGCTTTCCCAGGAAACGAAGAGCCTAATTAAGAAGCGTCAAATCATGAAAGTGTCAAGTACAACAGACAAAATAGAACTGGCAGAGCTGTCGAAGTTGATTAATAGACGTAAAGTATGCGATGTAAGAAGGTATAACATGGAGAGAATCGAGCATGCTCTGAAAAACGGAGGAAGCGTCAAAGCAGTGAAGAGGAAACTTGGGATAGGCAAAAGGCGGACGTATGCGTTAAGGGACAAAGAAGGCAAAATAACTACCAATATGAATAGGATAGTTAAAATAGCGGAGGAGTTTTACAGAGATCTGTACAGTTGCCGAGACAACCACGACCTTAATACTATAAGAACTAGCAGTAACCCAGACGACACCCCACCGGTAAAGACAGAAGAAGTCAGAAAAGCTTTGGAGAGCATGCACAGAGACAAAGCTGCTGGTGAGGATCGGGTAACATCAGATCTGCTGAAAGATGGAGGAGAGATTGTGTTAGAAAAACTAGCCACTCTATTTACGAGGTGTCTCCTGACGGGAAAAGTACCAGAGTCTTGCAAGAACGCTAACATCATCCTAATACATAAGAAAGGAGATGACAAGGACTTGAAGAATTACAGGCCGATCAGCTTGCTCTCTGTAGTATACAAGCTATTTACAAAGATAATTCCTAGCAGAGTAAAGAAAACATTAGAATTCAATCAACCAAAGGAACAAGCAGGATTTAGAATAGGCTACTCAATAATTGACCACATTCATACTATCAATCAGGTAATAGAGAATGCTCAAAGTATAACCAACCACTATACATAGCCTTCATAGATTACGAGAAGGCGTTTGATTCAGTAGAAATAACAGCCGTCATGCAGACACTGCGGAATCAGGGCGTAGATGAAATATATATATAAACATTCTGGAAGAAATCTACAGGGGATCAACTGCAACCATAGTTCTTCATAAAGAAAGCAACAGAATACCAATAAAGAAGGGTGTAAGGCAGGGGGACACAATCTCCCCAATGCTATTCACTGCGTGCTTACAGGACGTTTTCAGAAGCCTAGAATGGGGACAGTTAGGGATAAGAGTTAATGGAGAGTACCTCAGTAACCTGCGCTTCGTTGATGACATTGCATTGCTGAGTAACTCAGGGGACGAATTGCAACTCATGATTACGGAGTTAGACAAGGAGAGCAGAAAGGTGGGTATTAAAATTAATCTGCAGAAAACGAAAGTAATGTACAACAACCTCGGAAAGGAGCAGTGCTTTGCGATAGGTAATAGTGCACTTGAAGTTGTAAAAGACTATGTCTACTTAGGGCAGGTAATAACCGCAGAGCCTAACCACGAGATTGAAGTAACTAGAAAAATAAGAATGGGGTGGAGCACATTCGGCAGGCACTCTCAAATTATGACAAGTAGATTGCCACTGTCCCTCAAAAGGAAGGTATATAACAGCTGTATCTTGCCGGTACTTAGCTACGGAGCAAAAACCTGGAGACTCACAAAGAGGGTTCAACTTAAATTGTAGGACGACGCAGCGAGCAATGGAAAGAAAAATGGTAGGTGTAACCTTAAGAGACAAGAAGAGAGCAGAGTGGATTAGGAAACAAACGGGAGTTAAGGATATCAGAGCTGCAATAAAAAAGAGGAAATGGACATGGGCCGGGCATGTAGCACGTAGACAGGATAACCGCTGGTCATTAAGGGTCACCAACTGGATTCCCAGCGAAGGGAAGCGGGGTAGGGGGAGACAGAAGGTTAGGTGGGCAGATGAGATTAAGAAGTTTGCGGGTAAAAATTGGCAACAGCAAGCACAGGACCGGGTTAACTGGCGGAACATGGGAGAGGCCTTTGTCCTGCAGTGGACGTAGACAGGCTGATGATGATGATGAAATGATCTTGGGCGTGGCACTAGCGAAGACGTCTGCAAAAAAAGTAAAAGATTTACTGACTTTAATCACGCCTCTAAATATCTGAGGAATTGTTACAAGTCACCAATCAGTGCAATTCTGATTGCCTCTATAAGGGCACCAAAAATGAACAATTTTCTCGTTCTTTCTACCCTCACAAGACGCTCCGTCAATGGAATCTAATCCAAGTTTGACGCGGTGCTTCCTATTTGCCTGCTTTCTAGACGTAGGGCTGCGAACATGTGTTTTGTGCACCCAATCTAGCACAGAAATTCGTCATCTATAATTCAATCATCTAAATTCATTGTAATTTGATAAAAGATGTGATAGCTCGTCCAGTTTATAAAGAGTTGCGGGCCTGCAATAGGCACTGCCTAGCACGTATGAAAGTATTTCTTAAGATTTTTTTTCAAAGCTTGCTTTCAGAAAAAGCGTCTGGCCTATTTCGACAACCAAGCCCATCCTCTAATGGCAATCAGGGGCACGCAATTAGCGATAATTGATCACGGGATTTACAAACGTAACCCGTGCCTAAATACTCAGTTAAACACAGTCAAGCAAGTAGGAGCGCTCGAACGACACCAATGCGCGCGGACGCCGTCTACATTGCAGCAGCCGTGGCTTATGCTAGAGCTACCGCACATAGCTCCCACAGTCACGTATACTCTCTCGATTCTGTTATAACGCCGAACGTTATCGCAGATGAAGGCGAAGCACGAAAACAGCAAACAGAAACGAGGGAAAACAACGCACGGCGATGGCCACAACAACGCGCCTTTGGAAGTCTGCTAGATCATTCCCTCTTGCTGGTGCCACTAGTCCTAAATAGCTTAAAAGACCAAGGCGCACGTGCTGGGAGCATCGCGGCATATCAGCCCCTCCAACTATACCGTCTTTAAGCAAAAAAAACCATTTCGTACAGTGCGCCACTGTACATACTTTTTCATTTTTCTTTCTTTCTTTACGCTTACACCTACAGAATCACGTAGCACATTTGAGTATTAATAGAAATGTTATTACGATGTAGCCCAAAGCACATCTTAAAACAATATCAATCACTTCATGCAGTGTAGAGACAATGTGCGATCAGCAACTAATCCCGCCCTCTTTAAGTGATCACATCACTCACTGTATGAGTGACGCAGGTATTTACACAACATCGCGCATAGCAGTGTGAACTCGTTAAGTCACACGTTTAATCGGGCATCTGCAACAGGCCCGCGAACGCATGCTGTTGTAAATGGCTGGCAGCCTACTTCGGCAGAGCTGCTGCAGGCGCCCAGCTAGCGCTGTATGATTACTACCTACGAAAACAGTACACTCAACGTTAATAGGCCCACGTTGTCCGTGTCCGCCACTCCATGAATATTCCTTAATCCGATCGTCACTTCGAATACGGTGTCATGCGTGACCACTATTGAATATGCGCCTGTTCGCTAGAACACACACAGCGACCAAGACCCAAGACCTACGCAACGCATTTGAAAGACGATGAGACAGAGAAAGCAACGTTGAGAGAGAGAAGGAGGAGGCACTGGCGGCGGCGCCGCAGCTGTCGACGCAGGTGTTCAGTGACGCAATTATTCGCTTATCTACGCCGCCGTTGTGGGAGCAACGCTGGCTGGGGTGAGCAAGGGGGGAGGAGCGGGAAACCCGGAGAGACGGCGCCGAAAGGCAAACGCTATGGCGCATACGGCGGACGGCTGTTCGACGCGGAATGACTCCTTGTAAATGGCAACTCTCCTTCCAGCCAGTCGCACAGCGACGCAGGTTATTTACCAGCCTCGGGTTCTTTGAGTATTTTGATGGAATGCGATTGCAGTGGGCAAAAAATAGTGAAGCAAAACTTGCGGAAAACAAAGTGCACCATGGAATGGCCAGAAACAATAATTAGTTCGTCCTCGGTGGCATTAGCGGAAGAGCATTGCTACACCTTTTTCCAGAGGAATTTCTTTTCGCGCTGTCTGTGTCTGGCGATTCCGCGTATGGTGCCGTAAACACTGAATGCGTAGTCTAAGCTGAAACAAATTAATCCACAGTCACGGATGTTTAGAAGGCTTGTCACGCACCACGAAACGTGCCGAGGTTGTTATAACAAACTTTTTGCTGACCACATGATCAGCACATAATTCCATATGGTTGCCCAATGAGCTAGCTAAGCACCTGTAGCAAAGGCAGGGCACGTTCTTGGTAAACGTTGTTAATATAAACGATGGTTGTGCATAAGTGCAGTGACAGCTTTCCATGTGAATTGGTCATAACCCACGTTTTCGAGCGTAGAAGCGCCTCAGCGGACCTAATCAGCTACCACAGCAAGTTCGTAAGCAATGATGAGGTACGAAAATGTGCAGCTGTTTTCCATGTACTGAATAGTCCATGTACAGTGCGTTGACCACCGCCATTTCTTAAACCACCTCCCATATAGACTCCCAGTCTTAACAGGTGTGGGACCTTAAACACTAAGAAGCAGTGCCCCCCCCCCCCGCGCACACACACAAAATTTGAGGGCGCACGAGCTGATACACACGCATACTTATTCACAGGCGCACACACATACACGTATACAAACATACGGCAACACACACGCGACCGTAAACGCACGCATGCATGGGCGTACACATGCGCACAGGCACACTTAACACAAGCACGGACTCGCACATACACGCGCACGCACACATGCACGGGTGTACACACAGTCGCGCTTACACGCGAACACATGCGAAGGCTCACGCACACACACCCATACTCGGGCGAACATTATGTTTCTGTATATAATCCACAGGAAACATGTAACTTATAACCAACGCTAAGGTGAGCTTTCGTAACGTGGATTGCAGTCAATTGCCATTATAGATGAAACGCTATTTGCTTCTGCCGGCATTCGGCTGTATTCGGAGAGCACCTTCACACATTCTAAGTCTAGGCCGTCATTAACGCAAGGTCCACATATTCGTGCAGTAGCTACGCTGCTCGGCCGCCAATCTGAAGGTCGCGGGTTCGATGCCGGCCGTGGCAGTCGAATTCAGATGGAGGCGAAAAGGTAGAAGCCTGTGCACTGTGCCGTATCAGCGCCCATTAAAGAACACCAAATGGTCAAAATCTCTAGAGCTTTCCACTACGACGACCCTCATAATCATATCGAGGTTTTTGAGACGTAAAATCCCAATTATTATAATTATGTGTTCTTCTTATGTTGCATATTCCATCTGATGAATCGTCACCTTCACCCTTGTCAGGCAGAAAAGCACCCTCAGAGCCTATTTTAGGGTGCTATCGAGGTAAGCGCCCAATTAAATGGGTGCTTTTTTCAATCAATCATTTATAAGTGTTAAAGGGTGTTGCAAAGGGTGCTTTTTTGTAAAAGCACCCTTTTTACACCCTTTCGGGTGTAACATTTTTTACTGTGCATGTTGAACCGGAGTGTCAGATTAGCTCTTCGGAATGCCTCAAGTACCAGGCGCAGACGCAATACGAGCTCATCCCAGTCTTTGGCTGGTATTAACACGTTGTCAAGGTAGCACATAGCAACCTTACCTCTCAGTGGTCCCAACACATGATTCATCAGACGCTGGAACACGGACGGGGCATTCGTTAGTCCAAACATTATGCGCTCGAATTACCCTGTCTCATCAGGAGTTATAAATGCAGTTTTTTTTGGCCTCTTTGGCCAAAGGGACTTGGAGGTATCCATGTGCCAGGTCAAGGACGACGTATAGTTTGGCCCCGGCAAGACCCTCGAGCTGGTCATCGATAGCTGGCAAGAGATACTTCTCCTTTATCGTCTGAGCGTTCAGCCGACGATAGTATACTACCACGCGCGGCTCTCCATTTTTCTTTTCGACGAGAATGACTGGGCTCGCATACTCGCATTGTGTCTCAGTTACGATTCCCTCTCTTTTCCACTCTCCGACGATGTCTCGTATAGCCTCTAGCTTTGCTGCATTTGTGCGGTAGGGCCGAACAGTCACGGGTGTGCTACCAGGTATCTCCTGTATGTCCATCGAAAGGGCAGGTGTGCAGCCAAGTTCACTGAGATTGGCGGCGAAACAATCCTGGTACTCATTTTGGAGGCATGCGAGCTCACGACGCTGCTCCTCTGTTACGGAGGGGCCCATTTTCATTTCCTCGCTCCCAATCGGCCGTCGCGCCTCCGTAACCAGAATTTGCTCTGGCTTCGCGGCGCTGCACTCCTCTCTGCACTCATTTATTTTCTTCATCTCGCAACCCGGGATGTCCACCTCTGTCGCGTGGCCAAGTCTTTGTCCTTTACGTAGAACCACATCATCATTTCCGCTCGTAAACACCGGCACAATAACCTCTCCGTCCTCCATGTCAACAAGAATTTCGCACCCACAGTTGTTGAATAGCACTGCACCAGTGACGTTTGACTGCGATGACAGTCTCACCCAATTTATAAGATTGGCCTGCAGTGGGGTCTCTTCAGCAGTTTTCAAACGTAATTTCAAACATGAAACGAAGGGTTCGAGATGTGAGAATGGGCACTCGTCTCTATGCCAGAATTGCAAGCTGCCGCCCAGCCTAGCGTAGGTCTCATATGGCAGCTCGGTAAACGTGCGGCTGACAAGCAAATCAACCGACTGGGCCTCGTCGGGTACAACAAGTATCGGTATGTTCTTGCCAACGACGCCATCTATCAGCAAGTCGGCCCAGAACCTGCCAATCGCACGAGCAGCTGGAACGCCCTGGCTGCAGAAATCATACAGAGCTGGAGCACCTTCCAGCATTCCCTCTCCGCGCCGCACCGCCGCTGATTCGCGTAGTAAGCAACCGGAGCTGCCTGTGTCTATCATGCCAATCAAAGTCTCATTGCCATTCCATTTAACGTGCTTAAAAAGCACGCCAGGGTCAATTTTCTCTCCAGAGACAGCGTTGGTCTCATTTCTGGGGCCTTTTACTTGGCAGTGTTTTGGGATATGCCCAGTCTTCCCACATTTTAGACATTTTTCTATTCGTCTTTCCTCTGGGCAATCCCGCGAAATGTGTCCGAATTTGAAACAATTATAACATTTTCGCTCACCGTCTGATTTGTGACAGCTGGCCGCTGGTCCCGCCAGTCGTACCCGGACGCACCCTGCAGCAGTGCCTTGGGTGTAGGTTGCATACGAGGTGCATCGCTCGTCGCTCTTCGCTCAGCCGCTGTCCCGAAGCGTTCTCGTCGCTCACGGTCGATCCTCTCAAATTCCTGAATGTCGTGCAACAGGTCATCCGCGTCTTCGTGTGACCTTCCAAGAAGCATCGTGCATAACTCCCGCGATCGGAGACCGGTCAGCACCTGCTCCCTCGTATCACAGAAATCCAAATGCGCCTCTCTGCAAAGGCGCACCTTCTCGTGGAAGTACGCAGCCGTGTTCTCATTTCGCTGCTGCATTCACTCTTGCATACGCCTCCATCGCTCCGCCGCCCGAGTCTGGCTGTAGAAAGTCCGCCCAAACATCCGCTCGAAATCGTCCCAAGATAAAATTTCGGCAGCTCTCGAACGGTACCAATCTTTTGTGGCACCGACCAGGTGACACTTGACAGTTTCAAGCAGGAATGGCGTTGGCCACCGGTGAAGCGTAGCCGTCTGGCGCAAACTTTCCATCCATTCCCGGGCTGCTGACGCGCAACCATCACCGGAAAAGTCTGGAATATTCCTGCTCAAATCGGGCATCAACTGAAACGTGTTGACGGCCGCCTGGTGTTGAGCCCCCGACGACTCCGGCTGAGGCAGCCACCGCAGCAGGTCTGCCAACAAGCGGTCTTTCTCGCGCAAAGCGTCGCAAAGTTCCCGCTTGGTGAGCCCAGCACAGTCGTCGTCATCACGGTGACCACTCTCCTCCGGCGATGATCCGTCCAGCATGGCTGATGTTAGCTCTCTGGAAGTGCTCGCTCACTGGAAGTCCACCATTTCTTTGTTCTCGCACTGACGGAATCGCACTCTTCGTTAAGATTTTTCAAACTCGTTCCGAACGTTTTTTTAAAATTGGTCAAATCCCACTTCTGATGAGTGTTAGCGTCCTCTATCCCGCTTTTGGTAAAATTTAGGGTGTCCCCGGTATGGCCGTAAAAAGGTGAAAACTGATAGAAGACACAACACACGACTCACGCACCGTTAAGAAATTGGAAACAAAAGAAGGCTGTATTTAATTAAGAAAACTAGGTTACATTATTACTCGCGCAACCGTTGAATTCCGCACATTGCACAACGCACAACCGCTCAAGTCGCTCGCAATTCGCAGACTCCTGTTCGCTCGCCGTTCTCGCAGCGTCTCTGGCTCTTCCCGCGCTTTTTCGCTCTCCTTTCTCGACCACAGAGCCGAGTACACATACGCGCACGCTGACACAAACGCGCGCCCCCACACACACACACACACACACACACACACACACACACACACACACACACACACACACACACACACACACGCACGCACGCGCGCGCACACACACACACACACACACACACACACACACTTAAACACACGTGCAGGAATTGTTCCACGAAGTCAGTGGGGGAAGTCCGTTGCTTCGCCTTTCGAGGAAGCAGTGTCGAACATCCCACAGGCCACGGATGCACAAAGCGGCATGTTTCCCTCTTCTTGCATCCGAACTCGCAAGGTGCAATAAAGCGGGCCGCCGCCTTTGTGCTGACCCGTCGCCCGCAGCTCTTGGAGGCTCGCCGATCACTGGTGCCCGTAAACAAGGAGGACGGCCCCCTCGAGTGACCAACGGACACTCCCACGACACAACACACGCAAAAATAAATAAATAAAACTAAACTTAGAAGATTTGAGGCAGTCGCGTACATTTCTGAATGCTTTGTTGTTGCTACTAACAGAAAGCTGTCGCATAATTTAACCTTTTCCTTCACTAAAATTATAAATGAACTGTAACAATTACAAGAGCAAGCCTGAAAATGTTGACACTACATGTTACTTTGCCTGAAAAATTTTAGTTTATGAAGCATGAAGTTGGTTTTGTTTAATCCCAAACAAGCAAACCCCACTTCTTAAATGAGTGCCAACCCCTGAAATCTGACTAAGTTGGCGTAGAAAGGACTAAAGCATCGGCTTTTACTGCTTGCAAGGAATGCTGCGTGAATGTCAGCCGTTTGACACGCAATGTACACAATTGTGTACACCACTTGATTTTTCTATTTTATTTGTAGGGGCTAAGAAACACCAAAATATATTGACTTTCTAATCTCTTCATTTATCTTCGTTTTGCAGCATACAGTTGCATATTTATTTTTATTTTATTTACTCTCAAAATCCTTACGGCATTAATAGAAAGGACTGGTTACAAAGTAGACAAGGAAAATGCAGCATGAAAAGTTATTAAACAAAGAAGAAACTCATCATTATACAATGTTAGCTGTGTAAGGACAAACACAATGCATAATTCAGCCTGTAAATACAGAATATTAGTTAGTCTATTTTGGATAATTACAGAATACTGAGTAAAGTTTTTTGGAAAACAATTACTAATAGTGACGTGTCTTCAGGTAGTTGGTTTCAATTTACCAATGTACAAGATGAAGACACTAGGAGTTGCACAATGCGATGCCAACCTTCTAACAAGGTCACTGCAATAGGATATGTACTGAGGATTCAAGATTAGCTGGTCATGCAGGGTGGTATGGCAGAATAATTCGTGAAATGATGCCAAAAAGGATATATTCCAAGGGGGCGCAAAAGAAGGAAGGCTTGGGCTGGATTTCATTGAAGTTATACCAGCAATGAAATTATAGTGAGAAGGTTTCAAGCGGATGGAGATATTCTGTACAAACAATTGAATCAAGTTGTCGTGGCAAGGGTCTCGCACAGATGAGGCATATTCAAGTTTGGGACGTAATAATGTATCATATAGGAGTAGTTTTAGTGTATATTGTGGTTTCAAAAAGTTGCAATGTATGTAGCCTAACTTGTAATCGGCATTATTAGTAACATATTCAGTGTGAGGTGCCTGAGGTAAGTTCAATGTGATAAGAACACCTAATTATTGATATGAGCTGACTATTTATATGAGGACATTTGCCTAGTATGTTAAGAAGATGTCTGCAAATCTTCTTACGCACATTTGCTTACATTTACGCATGTTTAAATCTATTTGCTATGTGCTGCACCAAGCTGCTACAGTGTTGAGGTAAGATTAGAAAAATGAGAGAAATGAACTGCCATTACCACTAGTTATTTTATTGAAAATTACGCAGTAATCTAAAAAAGATTAATGTTTGAAGAAGTTGATGATGTCAGGCTCAAAGTTGGCGTCGGGTATCTTTTTTGGCACTGGAGCTGGGTTCATGGCTTGATGGGGGCGCCCAGAACATGAAAGAAACCACCTCCACCAGATGTCGCATAGTTGTGATATGGACTAAGGCAGCAGGCGGCATTTCCAAGATGATTTTTTTTTGTTTGGCCATATCTGTGGCCGAGAAACAAAGCCAAAGACTACAGCAAAGCAAAAGTTCGGTTTCTTTTTGAACGCACCTCGTGTTTTGCCGCTATTTTTGTTGCAATAGAATATCGAGTGCCTTGAAATGTCAGTTTCACACAAGTACATACAGTTCTTCATCGGTGGTATCTGAAAGGGCAAAGAGAGCAGTTCACTTTTATTACTTTTTTTCTTCTCTCAACGAACCCTTGCACCACTTGGGTCGTAGCCCAATCATTCGCAAAGTTTGAGATTAGCTAGTTTGTATGACGAGACCTCAATGTCGAGGTGTTTCATGCATTTAGCACTGTAGTCATACCTGCATTGCTTCATTTATGGTGCTGGCAACAGTGCTGTCACCAGGGATATTTTAGGGGGAGAGAGGAACACATGCTCAGTACAATACTTGCAACAACCCTGAATGGCAGTGAAAAACTTGTGCAAAGACACATGCAAGTCATGAGGCATATAAACATCGATACTTGTATAATGCCTTGCTGAATCGAAACTTCATATACAGAATAAATAAGAGGTGTGAGCATAACATTTCAAAGCTCTGCATTTAGATATCCTCGCACTTGTCAAAATTTATATTTTGGGGCTTCTGGATTTTTAGATCTCCACATCTCTTTAAGAAACATAAACTAGTATGCCAGCAGTTGTCAAACTTCTAATCTTCATAACTGCAAAAATATTACGAATGTATGCAAAGGAATAAGCTCTCTTTTATCCTCAATGCCAAAAGACCTAATAAACTGGGTGTATTATGCGGTGTCTATAGGTGCTCTTATGAATATTTTCATAGCATTACACAGATTGAGCATCGATGTGTACAGCTGACTAAAATGCGTGGCCTCCACTTTTTACAAGCAGCTTCCGTTGGCAAATATTTTTACATTTTCAAGGCCACTTGTGGCAGCCTCAGTTAGTCTACTTTTGTTCAGAATGCTTCTTCAAAATTAAGAAGTATATTGTTTTTTCTTTTTACAACAGCTTATAAATCTTTGAGCCGGTTTACTATTTTCTCTGATTTTAACATTACATTGCAGTGAAACGCCAAGTTCATTGGCTGAAGAAGTGTATAGGCATTTTAGACAACTCGTGCAAGAGCTTTCAGAGCTTCGCAGAAAATAGGCATTGCTGGCATTAACCGATATATTTGCCACCGTGCCTGTGAAGGCTTTGCAAAACAATTTCCAGAATATATTTGCCTTTGCAGCATTTTCTACCTGGCGTATGCTGTGTTGCAAGAGGCAGTTGAACTATTTGCTGCATTGAATTTAATATCTGTTTCACAAGTGCATACTATTGAATTGTGAAGTCTTATTGCATCTTATAATCCTTGCAGAAATCAGGCAGTCATATGCACGGATGTTTATTTGAACAGGTACATGCGTAAGGACTGGCTCCCACCTATACAAGGTTGAATGATAAGGCATCTAAGCAAGCAATGATCCTGGGATACTTCGAATGGCATTTCAGCCCAGCAAAGCATTGTTTTTAATTGATTCAAAAATAAAACAAGGTGTAATTGCAAGATCCTGGGGACTTATATGGTCTCATAGTTTCCTAAAAGTAACTCTGGCACTGCAGTCGTTCAGTTGCCATGGGAATGATGGATACTTCACAGATTTGCCTAGCTTTCGTGTTTGCAGGCTTCCCATGCACTTGTGGCTGTGTTTATAACTATGCATTGATTTTAAACCTTTGCTAAACTTTGTCGTGTGGTAAAGCGAATCCAGGCCACACGGAGCTAAAAGAACGAAGATTACTCACATTCGTGTACTACCCATCCCTGCCATGCTAACTGAAGTGCTGTGCGTTGCAGCTGCTACAGACAGACACTAGCATCAAAGTTCCCTATGTTTCATTCAGAGCATGCTCTATGCTTTAGAACATCCTCCAGTGTATCTGTATGCATGGTCTGTACTCCTGCTTTTATTTCAATTTCATGTGACGGCTATGTGGTACTTGTAACCAGGTATGTTTTTTTTACTTGCCATCATGTTTGCATGACTGCTTGTTGGACAAGGGCGGGTTGTAGAAAAAAAAGAGAAAAACATCATGTCGAGGTGCTCGGTCACATATTATAACGTTGCGCGTGTCCCCACAGCTTCACCGCATTTCACATGCATGCTGCACTGAAGCGCCAAAAAAAGAAAAGAAAACAGGGGCGCTTTTTTCTGCAGGACACACCAGAAAAATTATTGTTTTTGTTCGAACCTTACTTGCGCTGATAGGCAATATTTAAGCAGCGGCGTTCTTTTGCCTTAATGATGGCGTATTATCTTGTCCGTGTAATATACCAAGGAGGCGTTGAATAAACGAACGGGCGAGGCCGCAAGGTTTACTTGTTTTAAGCTGCACAATGACGTTTAGAAGGTCTTCGTGTTGCATGGCATGTTCCCTATTCATGATGCGTAGCTTAGAAGTCAGTGCTGAGCATCAGCTAAAGCTAATTAACGCTCAAGTGACGACCGCGACGTAGTGGAGTGTGATTTTTCCGAAACCCTCTTTTTGACCAGCGACGAAGCAAGACTTGCAACAACTACGTCATCGCGTCGTTTTGTGTTGATTGCATACGACTTAGTAAACATCCAAACTTACATCGTTGATAACAGACCGGCAAAACTTTGGGCAGAGCGACGAGCGCAGCGCAGCGGCGATACAAGGCGTGCGCACTGCTTGAAACATGAACGATTGCGAGATGTCAATCGTGGAGGGTTTTCCTTATCTTGATCGCATCGTTCCAGTGGCCACTTGCGTCATGAACGAGTCGGCTTTCGGTTGCGAGAGGCGACAGGTGGGCGCACACGATTTCTTCGCGAGTATCCAACTCAAACTCGGCGCAGGGCCATATGCCTTAGCAGGGCTTCCTTCCGCGAGCGCGACCCCCCGCTAGCTGCAGCAGCAGCCTTCGGCAACGCTATGCGAAAGTGCGGGGAGCGACAGCGCGATGACACAGTTAGGCCGGCGGAAATGCATAGCCTTCAAGAGCGCTGGGCGGCGGTGCATTGTGGGGGGCTCTACCCGCTCGCCTTTGTAAACTCGCGGCCCTGCCATGCACATATTCGTTGTGAAAACAGTCTCAACCTGGCCAACGCCTCCTAAAAAAAATTATGCCTGAAACATGAGTCACGACCGCTCTGCCCCGCCCTCTGATTTTACCCTCCTCCTTCGGTACGAAGGCGAGCGTCTCTGAAGGCCGCCTCCTGCGAACACAACAATGCTCTCATAGTTGCCTCCGAGTAGCTGTAATGTCACGTGACAGAGTGGTACGGAGGTGAGCGGTCTCACATGGCGGCCGGTCGCACATAAGACAGGAGGCATGACCTCCGGAATTGCGTGCTGGCAGGAGGCCCCCAATTGAAAAGAGAGTGACGTTACAGGCATAGTTTTTTTAGGAGGCGTTGACCTGGCGCTCAAAGCCATGAAATCATGGCTACAAGGAGATATGCCACGTCACTAACAACGCCGCCAATGGTGTGCACTTTTTGATACAACGTTAAAAGTGACGTAGCTAATAAAATAGCCAATGGACACCGCTAATGACATCGATGCCAATTGTTTTTTTTGTTTCTCTTTGAATAGGCACTGAGATTTTTCGCCTGCACTTGAAGAAAGCAGTCGTCAGCACAGTCTGGTCCGGGGTAGTTGCGCGCGTGGCCGGAGTGCAGTTGAGCCCCTGTGTGCAGATGTCGCAAACTCCGTCATTGCTTGCTGTTTGCTTTAGGTACGCCGGAGATCAACTTTGAATCGGTCACGCATCCTTGGTTTGAAGCTGTGTTGTCAACGCTCGATGTGAGAAGCGCGTGGCACAGGCCGTGCTATGGCGCGCCCTGCAAGCGCCACGATTTCGCCTCTGCGCAACGTTTCAAGTGAACGTGTCCCGACGTGCGTGCTCTGCGCATATCTCAGCAAGGAAGAAATTGAGTGACACTTCTTTTTTTCACTCTTCGCGGGACCTTACTGACGACTGTGCGGCGGCAGGTGTCATTTCTACTCAGTGTGAAAAGCACAGTGAACGAAAAAAGTCAGGAAGTGCTCGCAGAAAGGAAGTGCAACGATCGTTGCGACGCCGATATGAAGGCAGTAGACGCGTCACGCGGTCAACGCGGCGCGTATTAGTCGATGTTTCGTTGATTGCGCTCAAGCGCAAGTCCGGCATTATGCTTTTGAGGAAAGGTCGTGATGAGGAAGTTTAAGAACGGAAAGCTGGTGGGCGTTGCGTTTGAGCTCGGCAGGAGCCCGCGAAAGGTAAGCCTGCGATGCATGCGGAACACAAACGTTTTGCCTTGTGCTGCTGTTATGTTACGTTATGAGGCGTTTTGCATATATATATATACTCTCACTAAAATTTTGTGCCCGCACTATGTTTTCGCCCGCTGTCATAGTGTTGACCTGCGCATGTAAATAATTGTCACCGTGCGCCCTCGTTTTGCAGCAAGGTTCTGTTTGGCGTTGAATAAGTTGTTGCCAGACTTGGAGGGTCAGTGTTGCCAGACTTCCGCCAGATTTGTCAAAGAAGTTTGCCCGTGTAGTTGTGTCTTCTACGAGATGATTTGGTGTCGTCCGCGGTGCATTGCACGAGTGTATGAGCGACGCTGGCCGTTTTAATTAACGGAACGAACCGCGTCTTGCAGATGTTAGGACGCGTTCTTTTGCTGTGTGTTGCTGTGCAAACCAGAGGCCGTTTTAATTAACGGAATGAATCGTGCCTTGCAAACGTTGGGGCACGTTGTCTTGCTGTGTGCGTTGCTGGGCAATTAAGAGATCGTGTCTTAGAGTTAGGAAATCAACGACAGGTCGTCCACCGTGCATTTCGCGAGTGCGATGAACTTGTTCGCGAGTGTGTGTGAACCGCGTGTTGCAAATGTCGCGGCGCGTTCTCGTAGTGTGTGAGCCACTGTGCAATTAAGAGATCGCGTCTCAGCATTAGGGACGACGGGGAAAACTGAATAGAGTCGCAGCAGGCGAAGGGGCAGTTATTAGAACCAATGTAAAGTAAATAGGAGGAACGAAAAGTGTGAACAAATAACTTAACGTGAGAAGGTATCAAACCTACGACCTCCGAACGCGTTATTCAGCGGTCGTAGCTTCGATGCCTGCTCACGGCAAGTCATTTTTCACCCACTTTTCTTTCTTTTTATTTACTTTACATTGGTTCTAATAACTTCCTCTATACAATCCTTGGCAATCCCTTATATATATATATATATATATATATATATATATATATATATATATATATATATATATATAGTGGGAGTAATAATTCAATGGGCAGTTAGTCTTCGTGAAGGTATGGGATATGGCACAACGGGAGCGTTGTCAACAAGGATAAATATATTTATTTCCCAACAGTTTCGGGAGGGGTCCTTCCTTCATCAGGGGAACTCATCCCCTGATGAAGGGAGGACCCCTCCCGAAACTGTTGGGAAATAAATATATTTATCTTTGTTGACAACGCTCCGATTGTGCCATATCCCATACCTATATATATATATATATATATATATATATATATATATATATATTGTAGCATTGATATTTGGCACAGGCCGGAACGCCAGTTGAAGAAGAGAAGGAAGAGTGTTGTTGCTGCTCGCGCTCGCTCCGCTTGACAGCTGGTCGGTTCTACCGCTACGTTTTCCACAAAGTAAACGTCTCTTCTGCTCACCACTAAAGGTGTACTATCAAGTGGTGGAGAGTGCTGGGTACCTTTTTCCATCCTGGAACTCCGCAACCGAACTCTACCTTCGCCATCAACAATGTCCATCGACGCTGCACAGCAGACGGCTCCTACATCTCCACCTGTCCACTGTCCCGGCGTCCCGAGAGAGCGAGATCCAGACATCTTCAACGGCACCGATGAGCAGGACGTCGAGGACTGGCTCTCTTCGTTCGAACGAGTAAGCGTCAACAACAGGTGGGACGAAAACGACAAACTGGGCCGCGTCCACTTTTACCTCAGAGGAGTAGCAGAGCTCTGGCTCAACAACCACGAAGCCGAGCTTACCGACTGGGCCACTTTCAAGACCACCTTCGCGGACGTGTTTGGCCGACCGACAGTGCGCAAGCTCCGTGCAGAACAGCGCTTGCGGGATCGCGCCCAACTGTCGGGAGAGGGTTTCACGTCCTACATTGAGGACGTCGTAGGCCTCTGCCGTCGCTTTGATCCTGACATGTCGGAAACCGCCAAGGTAAAACACATTATGAAGGGCATCGAGGACGATGCCTTCCACATGCTGGTGGCTAAAGACCCGCAAACAGTTTCGGAAGTCATCCAACACTGCCAAAGTTTCGATGAGTTGCGAAAACAGCGCATTTCAACGCGACGTCCTACTTTCGACATGACCAGCACGCCAGCATTGACCGTTGGTGCAATATCTCCAGAACAGACTGTATTGACCCCGCAAATCCAGCAATTTATCCGAGAGGAAGTGGCACGCCAGTTGTCCCTTGCCCCCTTGCTTCCCAGCAATACGCATGGGCTGACCTCGTCACTGCGCCAAACCATCGAAGAGCAAGTCTGCGAGGCACTTCCCCCCACGTACCAGCCACCACCTGTGTCCGCTCCCCTGACTTACGCTGACGTCGCGCGAAGGCAGGTACATGCGCCGTCAAACGTCGTCGACCCTGCCCACCAAGCGAACGCCTTCTACGCAACACACGTACCGGCAGGCTCGCATGTTCCCATTTACCGCCGTCCTTCAACGCTTCCCAACAACCCTTGGCGTACATCGGATAACAGACCTATCTGTTATTACTGTCGTCAGCCTGGCCATGTTGAGCGGTTCTGTCGCCGGCGCGTCCCTCACTCAGGCATTATTGATGGCACCTACGGCTACGCCCCCACAGAACCACCACAGACGCTGCCGTTCCATGCAGCTTCGGACACTTCTCCGCCGAGCCGCCGCGCCTTCAACCCACGCCGATCGCCTTCCCCGCGCCGACGTTCGCCTTCACCAATGCTTCGGCGTGCACCACCTGCCCAAACGGAAAACTGACCATCGCAGTTCCGGAGGCAAGAACTGCGCCACCGTCGAACTCCACAAGGCCTCGTTCTCTACCGAATAATGAAATAACTGTCTTGATTGAAGGTATCCCCGTTCAAGCATTAATAGATACCGGAGCTGCCGTGTCTGTATTGAGTGAAGCATTGTGTCGCAAGTTAAGAAAAGTTACGATTCCGCTTTCTGGTCTCTCCCTTCGTACGGCAACAGCGCATCACGTGAACCCTTCTATGACGTGCACGGCTCGGTTAATCATCCAGGGCGTTCTGTACGTGGTTGAATTTATCGTGTTTCCGCACTGCTCACACGACGTCATATTAGGCTGGGACTTCCTTTCCACACATCATGCCGTTGTTGATTGTGCCCGGGCCGAACTAGAATTGTCATCGCTCTCCGACGACGATTATAATAAGCCTTCTATTTCTCGTGTTGTCGTCGCCGCGGAGACTGATATTCCACCCATGTCTTCTGTTATTGTGCCGATCTCGTGCGACCATGCCGCTTTTTCGGACGTCATGTTCACGCCGTCAGAAGACTTCACTTCTCGAAAAAACGTTCTTCTGCCTTTTGCTCTTCTGACGGTCGAAGCCACTTGCGCAAACATTTATGCCACGAATCTCCTTTCTGTACCAGTCACCCTATTCCGTGGCGAATGCATCGGCCGCCTTGAGGACATCGATTGTGTTGGCACCAGTCAACTGCCCTATCAAGCAAAAAGCCTTGAGATCGCCAGTGTTACTTCCGCTCTCACATCCGCCACCTCTTCCCTCGACGTCTTCCTTCCATCGATTGATCCTGACCTTCCTGTTGACCAACGAACTCAACTCTTGACACTTCTCGACCACTTCCGCTCATCGTTCGACTTCAAACAAACCAGTCTGGGCCGAACATCTGCAATTGTCCATCGTATTGACACTGGCACCCACGCACCATTGCGTCAGCGTCCATACCGGGTCTCCCACGCCGAACGCCAAGTTATAGACGATCAAGTGTCTGATATGCTCAATCGTGGCGTTATACAGCCGTCTAACAGTCCGTGGGCCTCCCCGGTGGTACTGGTCAAAAAGAAGGACGGGGGCATCCGATTCTGTGTGGATTACAGGCGCCTTAACAAGATCACGCGCAAAGATGTTTATCCGCTCCCCAGAATTGACGACGCTCTCGACTGTTTGCAAGGTGCAGAATTCTTTTCTTCGCTGGATCTTCGATCGGGATACTGGCAGGTACCCATGGATGAAGCTGACCGCGCCAAGACTGCGTTTGTAACTCCGGACGGCTTGTACGAGTTTAACGTGATGCCGTTCGGCCTTTGTAACGCCCCAGCCACCTTCGAGCGTCTGATGGACAACATACTTCGAGGCCTTAAATGGCAGACGTGTCTTTGCTATTTGGACGACGTCGTCGTTTTTTCAAAAGACTTCGATACCCATCTTCTGCGCCTCGCAAGTGTCCTGCATTGCCTTACACATGCTGGGCTCCAACTAAATTTGAAAAAGTGCCATTTTGCCGCCCGGAAGCTCACCATCTTAGGGCATGTTGTCAGCAAAGACGGCGTTCTACCTGATCCTGGAAAACTCCGTGCTGTCGCCCAGTTTCCGAAGCCATCGACACTTAAGGAACTCCGGAGCTTTATCGGCTTATGTTCATACTTTCGCCGATTTGTCCGTAATTTTGCATCTGTCATGGCCCCTTTAACACGGCTACTTTCTGACACCGAGGGCATTTCGGCGTGGTCTTCCAATTGCGATAAGGCATTCGCGAAACTACGTCAATTGCTGACATCTCCACCGATTCTCCGTCACTTTGATCCTGATGCCCCTACAGAAATACACACCGACGCAAGTGGAGTCGGACTTGGCGCTATTCTTGCTCAACGCAAGTCTGGATACGACGAGTACGTCGTTTCTTATGCCAGTCGCACTCTTACTAGGGCTGAACAGAATTATTCAGTCACAGAAAAAGAATGTCTAGCCATCGTCTGGGCAATCACAAAATTTCGACCCTACGTCTATGGCCGTCCATTTGACGTCGTGACTGATCACCACGCCCTCTGCTGGTTATCGTCACTAAAAGACCCATCTGGCCGTCTCGCTCGTTGGGCGTTACGCCTCCAAGACTATGATATCCGTGTCGTCTACAGGTCAGGCCGCAAACATTCAGATGCCGACGCTCTCTCCCGCTCTCCACTTCCCCATGAACACGGAAGTACTTCTGTATCCAGCCTCGATGCTGTGGCACTTTCGTACGCGGACATGCCCTATGAACAGCGCCAAGACGCTTGGATAGCCTCTATGATAGAGTTACTGTCTCGGCCGTCCAAAGTTACGCCCAATCGTTCACTGCAGCGCACAGCTCGACACTTTACCATCCGCGATGGACTCCTGTACCGTCGCAACTACCTTTCTGACGGCCGCAAGTGGTTGCTTGTGATTCCTCGCCACCTACGTGCCGACATTTGCGACTCTTTTCACGCGGATCCTCAATGCGGCCACGCCGGTGTGATAAAAACGTATGCACGTCTCCGGCTGCGGTACTATTGGCGCGGAATGTACCGCTTTGTCCGACAGTACGTGCGTTCGTGCTCCAAATGTCAACGCCGAAAAAGCCCACCACACATAGCCAATGGACAACTGCAGCCGTTGCCTTGCCCCTCCCGCCCTTTCGACCGCATCGGAATTGACTTGTACGGTCCCCTTCCCTATACGCCTAACGGGAACCGCTGGGTGATTGTCGCCATTGATCACTTGACACGCTATGCTGAAACTGCTGCGCTGCCAGAGGCCACATCACGTGAAGTTGGCTTATTTATCCTTCACAATCTCATTCTACGCCATGGCGCGCCTCGTGAGCTACTCAGTGACCGCGGCCGTACGTTCCTCTCCGAACCGGTACAAGCCCTTCTTCGCGAATGCAACGTTGTGCATCGGACAACCAGCGCATACCATCCGCAAACGAATGGAATGACCGAACGGTTTAACCGCTCACTGGGCGACATGCTATCCATGTACGTGTCCGCTGATCACACCAACTGGGACCGCATACTACCCTTTGTAACTTACGCTTACAACAGCGCCACTCAGTCTACGACAGGATTCTCTCCGTTCTTCCTCCTTTACGGGCGCGAACCTTCCTCATTCATGGACACCATTCTCTTGTATCATCCAGACGCTTCGGAATCCACAACTCTATCTGAAGTCGCCACCTATGCAGAAGAATGCAGGCAACTCGCGCGTTCCTTAACCGCCCAAGATCAAGCGTACCAGAAGAACCGTCACGACGAAAACCTGTCTTCGCAGTCATATTCGCCTGGCGCCTTGGTATGGCTTCGGGTTCCCTCATCTGTTCCTGGTCTTTCCACCAAGCTATTGCCGAAGTACGAAGGCCCCTACCGAGTCCTACGTCAGGCCTCACCGGTTAACTATATTGTTGAGCCGGTTCAACCATCAACAGACCGACGGCATCGAGGCCGCGAGACTGTTCACGTAGATCGATTGAAGCCGCACTACGACCCACCCGTCGTACCCGTTCCATAGGTCGCCAGGATGGCTCCTTTTCTGAGGGGGGAGTGATTTGTAGCATTGATATTTGGCACAGGCCGGAACGCCAGCTGAAGAAGAGAAGGAAGAGTGTTGTTGCTGCTCGCGCTCGCTCCGCTTGACAGCTGGTCGGTTCTACCGCTACGTTTTCCACAAAGTAAACGTCTCTTCTGCTCACCACTAAAGGTGTACTATCAATATATATATATGAAAGTAGATGCGCTTTCACATAGCAATTGTTTATTGTGCCGACGTTTCGACAGGAACCCCGTCTTTTTCAAGGCATTTCAAGGCAAAAGACGGGGTTCCTGTCGAAACGTCGGCACAATAAACAGTTGTTATGTGAAAGCGTATCTACTTTCATATTTATAACCTTGCGGCAACCGAAGTTATTCTTCTGTATATATATAAATATATATATATATATATATATATATATATATATATATATATATATATATATATATATATATATATATATATATATATATATATATATATATATATATATATATACGAATGCTTCGCGGGAAATATGAACTTCCTAGACAGCAAAAGTGGCTATGGCATGTTAGCAACTAGAGCTGGGGTGCACACCGCGTTTTCCGCACGCAAGTCGACGTGCTGCGAACGCCGGCGACCACGTTGGTCGCCATAGCAACGGCACATGAAACATTTTTCTGTCTTGCGATTGCGTTAATTGCCTCGTCCCGGCGATAGATGTCTGGTGCTGTCGCCGGACCAACGGGTGTGCGCCGCTTCTACTTTGTCTGGTAGAACACGCCTTGCATGAAAGCCGAGTTGTACTTCGGTCGTAGCCCCCATTGTATAAACAGTAAGTGGGACGTAGCGTTATTCGAAAATTTCTTGGTCTTGTTCTAAACCGCGCTGAACACTGCTAAACTTTGCCGCAGTACAGTAGTGCCCTGCGGGAAAGCGTATTGTGATTTAGATGAGGCTGTTAGCACTACTCGCGGGACAGGAAATTTCGTTCAATTACTCATGCCTGTATACTACCGCAAGATTGTGGGCACTAGTATGATCGGGGAAGTCTAAAAGAGTTACTAGCAATCATTAGGAGCAGCGTATGACACTTCTGCCAACCGAAAAAAAAAACTGCGCAAGTTTTTTTTTTCCTCGCCTACTCTTCACTTCCACGAATCTCTTGAATTTCAGGGTCACCAGATTGGCAGACTTACATTTTAAATCACTGATTCTGTCAAAGGATTTCACAGACGCGGCAAGTGCTAATGGGGACTTTATCATTGTTTGTTCAGTGGGGTAGATCGAAATACTAGTTTTTATTGAAGCAGAGCGTTTATGTTTACTCTGCATGATTTAGGTGATGTTGAATGGCTTGCACATAATTTGTTTTTCTAAATGTAAGCCTTCCTTGCTCCAAATTTGGTCTTTCGTGAAAAAAATAGATGTTTTAGCTCCAATAACCTGCTGCGAATTTTTATTTTAGCGTTCTTAAAGTATGATTTTGCTGCTCCAAATTCTATTTAGGCTTCTGCACCCCTGACAGGGGCGCAACAGCTGCGCTAATTGCACCAATTTGATACAATGCCTCATGTTTGCACCGGGCTGCAAGAAAACCACGAAGTTTGCATAAATTGCACCACACACTGCCCCAAAATCTATGCACCCTCAAAGTTAGCTTAGTTGCGCTGATTTCAGCTAGAAATGGAGGCCACGTTGCCTACCTGCAATTTGAGTCATCAATCAATCGAAGCGCGCAGACTCTTGCCTTGAACCATGATAACCTAACGTTGCTAACCTTTATCGGATCTCGGGAGCGCATTTCGGGAGCGCTTCAGGACACTCCCGAGATGCGATCTACCAGATTTCCAAACCTGTGTGGCCATCGGTCCGCTGACCCCAACAGATACCTATCGGCAGGACGACGCAACTTCAAGACGAAAATGCGTTGCCGTAGCCACGAACGCCTTGCGGGAAATACGAGCTTCCTTTAGTCAGCGAAAGCGGCTATGGCATGTTAGCAACTAGAGCTGGAAGTGCGAACCGCGTTTTTCGCACATGAACAAAGTTGACGTATTGCGAATGCCGGCGGTGTCGGCGACCACGTTGGTCGTCATATCAACGGCACATAAAACATTTTTCTCTTTTGAAGTTGGATTATATATAGTGGCATCGTCCCAGCGATAGATATCCGGTGTTGTCGCCAGACCAACGGTTGTGCGCCGAATGCGCCTTGCAAGCGAGCCGAGATATTGTGCCCTATACCCAACCCTCAACGTAAAAACAAATGCCCCCACCTCCCCGAAAGAAATCGTCGTGGTGGTGGTGGTAGTGGTTAGAATAGGAAGAAGGCACCCAATTTCTGCAGCCCTGTAGGGAGCATGGCGCAGCGCCTGAATCGTGATGCACGGCCGGGCTTGACTGCACCTGTGCGCGCTTCTTTTTTTACGGCCTTCTCACCCGTCGTGGAAGTAAAGGGAGAGTTTCTGAGTTTGTTTCGCTACCCATCGGTGGTAACGGTCTGCGACCGTGACCTTGCATCGCTTGTGCCGCGCACAAAGCATGAGAATGTTGCTCCACGTGAAACCGCGAAATGGGGATTCTTGATGGCGAGGGAGATTGAGCAAAAAATCGGGTATAGAGGGAAGATCTTCTCTTTAAAAAATAATGTCATCAAATGGCTCGCCGCAGAATGTAGGTATGCATGTGTTCGAAGATATTGCAAGCTGAAACTCAGTGAAAATGCGAAAGAATCAGCTAACTAGGCATAATGCAGGAGGCAGAAAGTGCTGGCAATCATAATAGAGAGAGAGAGAAAGAGAGATAAACAATGCTGAACCTGTTATGCAAGCAGAGAGCACCAAGTAAATTAGGCTTTTAGTCTCGTTGGGCAACGAGGCCGCAAATGCGAAAAGTTGCTGACAGGAAAGATGAGCACGGCTTCCCTTCGCTAGCTATTTTCTATTTCTTTATATTTTAGAAGTATATTTGGAGTGGTTTTCAGGGCTAAAAGGGGCGGGCTACAGCTCGACAGCTCCGTGAAACATGTACGTTCATTGTATTTTTAATGGTTAAAAACTGCGTATAGGAAGAAAGTAAAAAAATTGGAGTACTCTTACTGCTGAATAACCCATTTGTACAGTATGCCCTGAGGGTGGTGGTGTGTACTGTCAAGTTGTTAACACTATAGTTTAAAGGGCCACTCATCAGGTTTGATAATTTTGAGCTGACAAGCACAATGCGTAGACGAGGCCTTCATGATCACGTCTGCCAAACTTTGCAACGCTACGCGCTGTGGAACTGGGTCAAATTTCAAGATGAAAGCTGCTCCCCCTTCACTCTGCCGGCGCACGCGTAGATAATGAGGGCATCACGTAGGCGTAGGAATGGCCCTACGTACACGGCAATGCAGTGACGTTGGTTCTCTAGTAGACGAGTCTGCTCTGACGTTGTCAACAGTATACCGCGTGACAAGGCAAAAATCATTTAACCCAACATGCGTAGTTTATGTATTTGTTGCTTTAAGAGATTAATAAAACATGAAATAAATAAAGAAACGCAATAAAAAATTGTCCGCGCTTTTCTTTTATAGTTTTTCTCGTGAAATGCTACGAGATGCGAGGCTAATGTGCCAGCGTTTCGCAAGCGTTCCTGTCCCCACGTTCAGCGCATTTAGCAGACGGCCGCTGTGGAACGCTCCTACGCGTTCGCGCACTCATTGTGCTTATCTACTCTACCACGTCTAAGATAGCGTTTCCAAACCATCCCATGGAAACAGGCAGAAGACCACAAAATAACGCTGGTCAACAAAGCAACGCTGCTCACATTCTCGGGGGTTGGACTTGTGTGGGCACGTCATGCACACGTGACCTCATGGTCGGGTGCTGGAGAGGGTGGAGAAGAGATTTGGCTTGCGAATGCTACGCGGAGGAGCGGCAAGGGTTTCGAGTTCCCCTCCTCTCATCTTCATTTCGCGCCGCTTCAAAAAACCTGTTTTTTCTGCTCTTGATGAACCGATTCGAAAAATTTTTGAAGCAAAATGTTCCTCGTAGGACACCCAATTACTTGCACTGTCTAACTAAAATTCGGTATGGGGCCTGGTGAGTGGCCCTTTAATGAATGACGCAAAAAACACAGGACACAAAATGTTGAGAATACAAGGATGGGCGCTGCACTCGCATTCTCATCATTTTGTGTCCCGTGTTTTTCGTGCCGTTCATAACTATGAACCCACACCAACTTGCCCTACGGTGAGCGCTACTTAATGTAGTAGTAGTAGTGATAATAGACTTTTATTCAGCCAAATTTACAGGCCAAGCATTTCGACCGCCTGGGCGATCAGTCGACGCTGTTCTTCTTCCCCTTCGGCGCCGATCCAGTCGAGCCAGGAGGTGATGGAAAGGGATGGGGGAGGGTAATAGCTGGTTTGCTGAGCAGTTGGGCAGTAAAACAGGCAGTGTGACCGGTTAGCGTATGGGGAGGGACAATTAGGACAGCAGGGGTTAGACCTATATTTATAAACGAAAAGGCGAGAGGGGGTTATCAGGCAGTTCATTTGGATGTGCCGTAGAGTTCGAGCCTCGAGCGCAGTGAGTGATGGATGAGGGGGAGGGTAAAGACGCTTGTCGAGCCGGAGCTGGAGATATACCTCCTTGATAGTGTGACGCAGGAAGTTCTGCCCATCGTTATTCGCGGAGCTCTCACTGTCTTCCGAAGGTGGGGGCAAGGGAATGAACGGTGCCCGGTGCAATATATCGCGGCAAGCTGATGAGCTAGCTCATTGCTTTTAATACCCGAATGCCCAGGAAACCAGTGGAGAAAGACAGTGGAGGCTTGAAGAGCAGAGGCCGCTCGCTCGACCTCCTGTTGAAGAGCAGGGGGCAACGTGTTGTTCTGTATGTGACGGATGGCGGAGTGAGAGTCGGAGTAAATCGTGTACTCGGGGAGAGAAGGGAGGGAGGAAAATGACTGCATGACATGGACCATGGAAAGGACCTCGAGCGAAAGTACATTTGGCGGGTGTAAGTATGGTCTGCTGGTGTGTGTGTCAGGTGCCGAAAGGTGTGGATGGTAGATAACGTAGCCACACGAGCCTTGAGGAGCCATGTATGAGACATCCGTGTAGGCAACTCCCTGTGTAGAGAGAGGAGGAGAATGATGCTGTGCTGCCGCATGACGCCGGCCGGCGTGAAGAACGGGAGACATATTGGATGGGAGGGGAAGTATGCGAAGGTTAGAAGCAGCGGTGCTAGCGGCAGAAGGCAAGGTGGGAACGGAAACGGGAATGTGAGGGATATCGGCTTGGGCTAATAGCCATTGGTCTTGACGAGTGAGAGAAAGACGGGCAATCTGAGAGTCGTGGTGCAGAGAAATAAGAGAACGTAATGGATGGAAGAGGCCTGTGGCAAAGAGCTTAGTGGTAGAGGTAGTGAGAGGGAGGTTTAGAGATGCCTTGTAGAGGTCTAATAGAGCTCTTTTGAGTGTGTTGAGTTGTGTTTCGATGAAATGAACGTATCGCACAAAGTACAAGAACTTGTTAAGGGCAAGCGCATGTGCGACCCGGCACGCATGAGCCTCGTGGAGCCCCGACTGCCGAGTGACAATGCGTCGCAGGAGGTGGGTCACAGAGTGACAAGTCCTCACGGCGTGATGTTGGGCCTGCGCGTTCTTTGTCGCGTGCAAAGGGAAGCCAAGAACTTTGCATTGCTGAACAGTGGGGATGAAAGAGCTAGAAAGATGTAGGAAGATGAGGGTATTGTGAGAGCGCTGGTACGCAGACCGGTTTAGCAAAAGTAGTTCACATTTCTCCGGTGCAGGGGCAGGCCAGCAGTAGCGAGAAAGGAAGTGATAAGGTCCAGACCACGTTGCAAAGTATCCTGCACGTGGCCGGGACATCCAGACGTACACCAGAGAGTGATGTCGTCTGCATAAAAAATATGGTGGGGGTCAGGTATTTGGAACAGTTGGGAGGCAAGGGGGGCCACAGCCATATTAAATATAGTAGGAGATAGTACGGCACCTTGAGGAGTGCCGCGGGGGAGAGAGTGTGCGTTAGACAAATGAGTATCGACTCTAAAGCGAGCAACTCGATTGGAAAGAAATGATCGAATGTAAGATTACATGCGGTAGCCACATGACAGGGAGGAGAGCTGAGCGAGTATGTGGTCATGACTCACGCCATCGAATGCCTTCCGTACATCGACGGTTACAAGCGCATGGATCTGACTACGAGAAGGTGAAAGAAAAGTATGCTGAAGAATAAGGAACATGTCCTGCGCACAAACGTGGCGTCGGAAGCCAATAAGAGAAGGAGAGAAAAACTCTTTCGCCTCAATAAAATCAGACAGCCAAGTCAAGGCCATTCGCTCAAGACTCTTGCCAACGCATGACGTCAAAGAGATAGGGCGAAGGTTAGAGAGAGATAGAGGTTTGCCCGGCTTCGGAATAATGCAAATTAGGGATGATGTCCAAGACCTTGGAAGACAGCCGCTGTTCCATGCTTCGTTGAATGTAAGAGAAATTCCTTCGCGTTGTCGGGGAGATTACGTAATGTAGTATATGTTATCTTATCCTCACCGGGTGCCAAGCGGGTAGATTGAGTGGCTAAGGCAGCTTCCAGCTGTTTCAGAAGGACCAGAGAGACCGCAGGACCGATACGTCTTCGGTTTATTGTTGACAGAACATGAAAATAAAAATATGCAGAGCGTGACCCTGGCTACTTCTTCTTCCTCGCCTCCGAGATCCATCTTCAATCTGTTTTCTACATCTTCCCGCCGGCCAGATTCAACCGAAGCAACTTTCGAGCGAATACAACAGTTGAATCGGCCTCTTGACTAATTTTCCTTCAGGTGTACGAAGCAAGCATGTTCTCACTAGTCCATCTTTGCCTGGGAAAATCTTTTCGACCTTGCAGAGTTTCCACTGAGCTCTTTTTCACGCTTCTCCAAACAGAAGTACATCTCCTTCTTGTACATTTGTGTGACGCTCTGTTTTTCTGCTGGTACACTTAAGCTCCCTCTAGTACTCCTTTTTCCATCTGGTCCACCATGTTATCATTGCCCGTTTTCTTGCACTCCAGTAATTCAGCAAACTGTATTCTCCGAGTCTGTTTTCTTCCTGCTTGTTCATTGCTTGCCTGCCTCCTATAACGTCCGCCGGTGTGATGGGTTGTGGCTCGTTAGGATCGTCATACACATAAGTAAGAGGCCAGTTGTTAAGTACTCCTTCTGCTTCAACAACCACAGTCCGTAGTTCTTCTTCATCCAAAAGTCGAGCACCTATAAATTTGGCCATGAATGTCTTAAAGATTTTGATCAGTCTTTCATAAAATCCTCCCCACCATGAAGCTAACTCTACAATAAACTTCCATTTTATTTTGAGGTTACTGGTATACTGTTGAATCTTTTCATCTTCCATCTTTAATATCTTGTTCATCTCTTTCTCAGATTTCTTGAATGCTCTTGCATTATCACTGTAAATAGAAGAGCTACGAATCTTCGGAATGCTTGTATAAACGCTTGTGATGACATCCTCTGGACCAACTCCAGTTGTATGGTTCTTGTTACTGCACACGTAAATATCACAATGTAAAACTTTGTAACTTTTTCGCCTTTCTCCTCTCGAGCATTTAGCGGTCCAGCGAAGTCTATACCGACTGTGTCGAATGGCCTCGTCTGTGTTATCTTGTCAGCTGGTAGTGGTGAAATTTCTTGTGCCATTGGTCTAGAATTTAATCTCCTACATGTGATGCATTTCTTTATCACATATTTCACCATTTGTTGGGCACGCAGAATCCAAAACTTCGTTCTTAGATGTGTCAATGTTGCCGCAACGCCACCGCACATTGTTACTTGATGCGCGTTCAGAACTAGGAGTTCTGAAAAGTGACTTTCCCTTGGTAAAATAATAGGATGCTTCTCATCAAAGCTCAAATCACTCCACTGAAGCCTCCCTTTTACTCTCAGGACACCTTGATCATCTTCGAAAATGTTCGTGCCGTACAGATTCATGTTATCATATATTCGTGTCACTGCATTTTGTAGCGTTTTCTGCTCCTGCTTTATCAGCACAAACTCTGCCCTGTCCAATTCTTCTCCTGTCAGCGAACCTGTTTTCCTTTCTTTTCGTCGGTTTCCTATATAACGCATCACCCACTCGGTAACTTGTAACGCTTTCTGGTATGATCCAAATCTACTCACATCAATTAGCTTTTCTTCACTCGTGGTGGTAGTTAAGCATGCCACTGTCTTTTCTTCGTCTTTGTTGTGATCACTGTCCGATTCTTGCGTTATGTCATAATCAGGTCTTTGTTTTTCATTCTTGGTCCACGTGGGGCCTTTCCACCATAATTCACTGTCCAGCAAACGTTTCATCTTCAGCCCCCTTGTCATCAAATCTGAAGGATTTTCATCACTTTTACATAACCCTATTGACTCTCATTGGACTTGCTCTTAATTTCTGCTGCGCGGTTGCGAACAAACAGATCTTTCGTCTTGTTTGACTTTATCCAGCATAACACAATTTGAGAGTCAGTCCAGAATTTCACACTCCTCAGTTTCCTGACGAAATTCTCGGTTATATGACTGGCCAATATGACTGATATTGTGGCCGCCAACAACTGCAATCTTGCTAGTGGGATCTTTTTGATTGGAGCGACTCTGCCCTTTGCAATGATTAAATTGGCTTCATTGCTTCCATCGGAGTATTCTGTTACAATGTATGCTGCTGCTCCATACGCCATTAGACTCGCATCGGAGAACACGTGTAGAGTCGATGCTTTCACTTCAGCTTGTCTGTTGTCATAGCATCTGTTAACGGTGAAGTCATCTAAGTGCTGAAGCTCCTCCGACCAGTCCTTTCAAGCTGATGTATGCTGGCTTGGTAACGGGTCATCCCATTTCAGTTTATCCATCCAAATTTTTTGCAGCAATATTTTTGCTCTGACTGAAAATGGTGTCAAAAAATATGCAGAGCGTGACCCTGGCTACTTCTTCTTCCTCACCTCCGAGCTCCATCTTCAATCATTTTTCTACACCAGCTTCCTGAGCGTGAACGGGCGGTCCAGGTCTGGGTTAGCTTCGCCACAGTAATCTGGGTAGGAAGGTGTGAGGGGGGGGGTGGAAGATACAGAGATTTTAAATTTTCAAACACATCAGATGGAGTCCCTTGAGCGAAAGCTTTAGCTAGGGTGGGAGCAACGGCAGGCTTGGTACCTAAGAGAGACCTAAACACAGACCATGCAGAGCGCGAGTGCAGTGCGGAGTGAAGGCCGTCACACAGCGTGTTCCAACGAAAGTGCTCGAGAGAAGTGCCGTAAGCGATAATCTCAGCTCGCAGAGCACCAATTCGGAAGGAAAGTTGAACGTTGTGTAGCTGGGAGCGGAGAGCGCGTTTCAAACGTTGATGACGTCGCCATAAGCGGAGGAAGTGAGGATCAGGGTCAGGAATGGGAAGTTGAAAACGAGCGCGGTGACTACAGGATGTCATTGCTGCGGAGATCCGCGACGTCCAGTCGTCGTAAGTTTTAAATGAGTCAGACAAAAGGTTATTACGCAATGCTTCCCAGTCAGTGTGAGCGATTTGTTGTTTCTGCCTATTGTGGGAAAGAGAAAGAGGGGTGGTGATGTGTATGAGAAAGTGATCACTGAAAAGATTGTCAGCGGACACCTGCCAGTGAAAAGGAAGGGAACTCCGAGAGAACGTGAGATCGGGTGTAGTGAAACGCTGTGAAACAGTGTCCGCTCGAGTAGGGGTGTCAGGAGTATTAAGAAGGGTGAGATTGCATTCCTGGGCAAGGCAGTGTAGAAGGCGACCTAGTTTGAGTGTTTTGGGGTAACCCCAGAGCCTATGATGAGCATTAATGTCACCCCCAAGGAGGATATGGGTGGTCGATCGAAGGGAGTGCGGGAATTCGCCAAGAGCACTAAACAAAGGGGATGTGACAGGGGGGTTGTAAAAGGACATCATAGCGAGATAAATACGGGTAGATGGTTGGTAATAGACCACACTAACTAAATGTTTCAGGAGGGGGGAGGGTACGTCTAGTGGTTCAATGAGAACGTCATTGCGTACATAAATGGACGCAAGTGGCTTTCCCGTCGTAGCGTGATATGCACGGTAGCCCGGGACGGCAAGGGCCGCCCAAGTCTCCTGTATAAGGAGAAAATGGGGTAATGTTTGGCGGGTTAGAAGATATTGGTGGAGAGGGGTCCTAATACGACGAAAGTTGCGGCAGCTCCACTGCAAAATATCGAGGTCCTTTTCACGCGCCATCTAGGTCTTTGAAGTAGAGGAAGTGCCTACTCGTGCGCGTTCCTTCTTTTTTGCCGGGGGAAGCGACTCTTGCAGGGAGTTAGGCATATAGGTGAATGATTCCAGTTGCTTAGATTGGGTTTCGAGGGTCGTAAGAATCCGGACAATTGAATTTTCCAGCTGGACCAAACGAGTGTGATGCGCAGTTGTGGTGGTTTCGACCATGTCGGCCAATTTGGTTACATGGGAGCTGGAGGTCGAGGTGGTGAGTGTAGTGAGTTGCTCATTTAGCTCCGTGAGTTGAGAGGTAAGAGAGGATGCGGTGGTTGTGAGTGTCTGCGTCAGTGCGAGTATTTTCTGTTGTAGCTCATCCGAGACGCGTTGTTGCTCGCGCTGGTTGCGCTCCAACACAGCCAGTCGCAGATCGAAGGAGTGGCTCTCGTTATTTAAAGATAGTGAAGGTGTGTTTGATGAAGAAGTGCACATGGGAGGTGTTCCCTTAACCTTAGCGGCGTATGAGCCCGGGGGGGGATGTTGGGGGAGGTGATAGGAACTCATGCGCTGAAGAGGAGAACGGCGAAGGCCTAGTGGCTCGGCGCATGGCTGTGCGACGTAGAAAAGCTGCTTTGGCGCAGTCCCGTTGCTTAGCTAGAAGGTAGGGGCAGGTGGAGTCGAGAGATGAGTGGGTGTTGACTTGGCAATGAATGCACTAGGGTTGGGCGCAAATGTGAGCATCGGGATCTGCTGGTAGAGGAGACGCACAGCGGCGGCATTTAGCCGGAACGCTGTGTTGGGGGCATTGATGAGCACGGTGCCCTATAGCAAGGCACCGAGTGCAAGTAGGGGACTTAGGTTCATGTGGACAGCATCGGAAAGAGACGCGTTTGAAGTAAACAAAGCGAGGGATGATGGTTCCAGCAAATGTTATGAGGATGGATTCAGTGGAGCCTATCATACGTGCAGCGAGTATATCTGAACTAAAGGATTCGAGGTCACGCAAGAGCTGAGATGTTGCTAAAGAACCCCAGGTGGTCAAAATTTCCGGAGCCCTCCACTACGCCGTCTCTCATAATCATATGGTGATTTTGGGACGTTAAACTCCACAAATCAATCAAGAGCTGAGATGTTGTGAAGTGACCACCGACGTTGTGTATGACGCCGAGACATGATATTGGAGGACTGGGGGCATAGGGCCTAATGGTGATCGGCTTACCATTAAGTTACAGAGTTGTGAGGGAGAGTAGGAGGTGGGCAGAGAGAGGTGAGTGCGTTTTCAGAAACACAAGGCTCTGAGCAGGTTTGGCTTGAAGGGTGACCTCCGCACTGGTCTTGGGAGAGAGATTTGCAGCGGCTATGATGGTAGAAAGCAGGTCATAGAGAGGCAGCTTCGGCGTGAGTGTTCCAGGTGGAAGTTGGATTCCGACGGTGATGAGCTCGGAGCGGGGGCGGGTGGTCGAGGCAGGTTTTCAATTGGCACTAACGGTGTTCCAGCTGCCTTCAGGGGATGGCGTATTGTCTTCGTTGACCTGCAATGCCGTGAAGTCCATTTCCATCGATAAGTCCTCAGCTGAAGTGATGAAAGGCCAAACTTCGGCGATGGAAGGAACGACGCTCGTCGAAACGCGCTTGTCGACAAACTCGAAATTTCCAATGGGTAGGCCAGACGCAGATAAAGTGGGGAGAGCAGCAGGCGTGGTTGATTGCAACGCCAACGCTGCATTACGGCTCTCGGGCTCCAGCGTTTGCGTGGCTATCAAGCTGAGAGTAGCAGAGACGCCCCCAGCGTTGCACCTTGCTGGACCGTGCGTGCTGTTGAGGAACGCTGCCTGTTGCTGTATTGTTGTCGGCGTGGGGCTGGTGACATTGCCAGTTGTTGACAGCGGAGGCACGGCTGTATCAGCGGTACGACCGGAGGAGGATGGGCTTACCGACAGGGCGTCAGTTGTCGTTGGTGTCGAGTGCTGGGCGGGACTCTGCATGGTGGAGGTGCAGGCGCGGCGCGTTAGGGTTAACGCGGCGCTGCGCCGCTTCGTACTTTTGAAGGGGCCTGGGGGGCCAGCCTGGGGTCGGACCGGGGCCCGGATGGTGTCGGCGTGTCCCGGAAGTCTTCTAGAAGGAATAGTGAGCTTCTCCAGACACGGGCAGGGCCCGGTAACGGGCCAAGAACACGTGAAAGCGGAGCACTGTATGCGGCCAGCCAAACAAAACGGCGCCACCTGGCGGTCTCCCTACTGAATGTGATCACACCACCTGGAAATTTCAATTCTGGGGACCCCAAGCTGTTTTGCGTTCCCTTGTATTGAAAACCACTTTCATAAAGAGTGCAAAAAACGCAGTTGCTTACCCTCACAATCCGCTTTCCCGGGAACTATAACTCTCTTGTGCAAATCAGTTCTGCGCTATCCTTCGTGTTTTTGGAAAAACAGGTTTATAAAGAGAAACTGGCGACATTCAAACTTTTGGGCTAGTAAGCAGCAGATGAAGGCTGGAGTAAGTCATGAATAATCCAGTGTTAAATCCAGGGTTGTCGTGAAAGGCGGCGTAGATGTCCGAGGTCAAAAGATGGGGCATGACAAGGAGCCACCTATGGCTCTCCATCAGGGAATTTCAGGGGTACAGCAAGCGTTCAGGAGAGCAAAGTTCCTTGCTTGACGAGAAAGAAAGCGTGCTTTATATCGTCAAAATTCGCCGATGTAAAACGCGCCTTGAATCACTACACAAGCAGTGCATGCGGCCGCAGGTGTGACGTGCTGCAAACTCTGAGCGATAAGAAATGTCAAACAGCAGAATCGTCACTTTGTTCAGTTTGCAGCATAACAATTTTCTGATTATACTGTTTGCAGCAACTGTGTTGACAAGAGCGGTTGTGGCGAAACCATATACACACACAGCTGTATCGTTAGGGGGGCGAAAGATGAGGCCTTGAAAATTTCATCAGTGGCATTGTTCTTGCCTCAGCAACTGCGGCTCGGATTTCACCGGACTCTTCCGAATTTTCATACAATGTCCCAAGTTCCTCGTCATTGTTGTCAGGACACAATTACGAGGAACAAATGTGGTCTTAATCATCCGGTTGGAAATGTTTGTCTGATCCAATGCACGCCCAGCAACACGCGTCAGGCTAAGAAACATGAATATCGCATGAGTCGGGCAAAGCAATGTTGTGTTGGCTGTGAGAGGCCTGAGCAAACTGAGCTGAACAGGGTAAAGCTTGACTTACTGAGTACATTCTTCAGCAAGAGGTAGTGTTACGAGCAGCACGTCTAGAGGCTGCAAAACTAAACAAAATAATGAATTCATATAAAATACTGCAATAAACAAGGCTGATCTTGTTGAATCCCCGTGCTAAAACCACCCCCTCGTCCCGACTCCCTTCATTGAAAAGTTGGTAACCCTAGCCCATAATGCCCTCGGCCAAAAATGAATGTTCCACACTTGCCACTTCATCTATTTACGGCACTGGCTAAGACTTCTACGGATTACATAAGCACCTAATGGAGGGAACATGGAAGCACCGCGAGCCACAAGCACGTGAGGGGGTGCTTGTGGCTCGCGGAAGTTGCAGTTTTGCCGATTGTCGGGAACTCGTCTGTGATGTTGGGTGGGTGTGGGGCTCTTTGTGTATGTTGATATGCAGAGTTCTTGTCGTGGGTGTCTTGTTGTGTTGAACGGATATTCACGGGAGCTGCTGGTTGAGTCGACCACCCCGTGGTAGCTTCGAAGTCTTCGATGCGAGCAGCGTACCCTCGTCCCGGTCGCTTTTACATCCTCCCAAAAATTCAAAAACCCGGTAACCCAGGTCGTCCAATCATATCAGGCATCGGTACAATAACTGAACCCATATCAGGGTACGTGGACAAACTAATAAGCCCCAATCCATGCACGCTCGCGTCGTACTTAAAAGACACCACACATTTTCTTCGAGACATTGCAGGTCTGGGTGTGCCGAAAAACTCGTACTTGGTTACTCTTGATGTCTCTTCATTGTATACAAATATTCCTTACGATGACGGCATAGCTGCATTACAAAACATGTACACAAACCATAGACAATATAACACCCCAGATTTTTCTGCCGTCGCAACTTTGACGAGGATGGTCCTCGATTTAAATTCATTCGAGTTTAACCAAGAGTATTTTCGACGAATCACTGGGACCGCTATGGGCACCGAAATGGCACCGAATTATGTCAACATTTTTATGGGAAAGCTAGAATCTGCATTTCTTGCACAAAGTTTTTTGAAACCGATGTTATACAGAAGATACATCGACGACATTTTTTTTATTTGGACCCACAGCGAGGACAAACTTCTCAGCTTTATCGACACTTACAATGCTGTACATCCGAACATACACTTCACAGACACATACTCGCAATTAACCGTAAATTTATTGATGTTACCATAACGGTAGAAGAAGAGAAGCTCTCTACAACCCTATATCGCAAACCAACGGATTGACAACAATACCTCTATTACCAAAGCGATCACCCACGTCACTGTAAAAACAGTATTACATACAGCCAGGCTCACCGGTTTAAGCGAATCTGCTCTAGAGAAGCTGACTTTGACACGAGGTCACAGAGGCTAAAACTTATGCTCGAGAAACAGAAATAGCCCCCACATGTAATTAATGATGCTGTTCGAAAAGCGAGAAAACTAAAACGTGAAGACTTACTTATGAATCGACCACTGCAAGAAGACCCACAAAGAACAAACCTCTGCTTACTTACAGCACAAACTTCCACAATGTAAACAAAATTCTTAAATGACATTACAACATTCTGGAACAAAGTGAACGTCTGAAACGCGCTTTCCCATCCGCGCCAGGCGTCGTTTACCGACGACCACATAACCTCAAAGACACACTTGTCCACTCTCAAATTAACACATCACCCCCCAAGAATTCATGCCGGCCTTGTTTAAAGCAATGATGTCTTGTATATAAGGCGATGCGAGAAACACACAAAGCAACCAGAACACAATCCAGGTTTTCGATTAACATACGAGGAAACCTAACAAGCGAGTCCTCTAATGTGGTATACCTACTCGATTGCAACGTGTGTGGTATGCAGTACATCGGACAAACAAAAAACACCATTTAGGATTCGCTTCAATAATCAGAGAGCCTATCCGAAATCAGTCCCAAGTCTACCTCTATCAAAAAATCTCATTCTTCCCGACCATGCATTCGACAATCTATCAGTAACGCTCTTAGAGACGGGATTTAAATCAAATCGAGAACGTGAACAACGAGAGTCATACCTTATTCACCGATTTAACACACTCGATGGAGGAATAAATAAGAATCCTGGTAAACTTGCAGCAATTAAAGCATTAGAAAAATATAACGGCAATAATGGAAATAGTAACTGAGTTCACGGCACTGCAGCTGCGAAGGACACTGGACAACTCAAAACAATTCCAAGTGTAACTACACTTCCTGAAGGCAGCTGTCGTCTGTTTTCTGTTCTATTATACTACCCAATCAATTGTGCCATGCATGACTTGCCCAGCAGCAACCCTGTGCACAGCCGGGAGGCCCCCACTGCACGCGTAATCCAGAAGCGGGCAAGGAATTCGCATTGCGCCCGCTTACCAGCCTCTGCTGCAATTCGCGGCACGCCTCTTTCTACGACCAAATGTTGACGAGGCGCCGAGTAGTTAAAGGCTTAAAACTTCCTAAAATGCCCGCTTACCAGCCCCTGCCGCAATACGCGGCACCCCTCTTACTACGAAGAAATGTTGACGGGGCTCGGAGTAGTTAAAGGCTTAGAACTTCCTAAAAAAAGCTCTTTTTTGCCCCATACCGAACCGCCAGTGCCAGGAGGCACCGTCTGGTCGGGAAGAATGCGTTAGTAAAAGGAAGCATACACAGAACGCTCACATCAGAAAGGTGAAGGGGGGAAAGGGGAGATAGATGAATGAGGAAGTGGAAGGAAGAGTGGAAGGGCGCCCGGGGGAGTCCACCTTATTTTTATTTTTATTTATTTTTGCTTCTTTTCTTTTTCTTTTTTTCTGTCTTTTCCTCTTCCCTTTCCCTCTGATTTGAGATTGTATAAAGCTGAGCACCAACAAACTGTACCTTTAATCCTGATGAAGGCCAGACTCTAGGCCGAAACGTCGAAATAAACCACGTTGTGACCGCTCACGGAGGATCTACTGGACTATATGCAACGCTACGGCCACTCAACCACCATGCCTGCCAATATATATATATATATCTATATATATATATATACATATATATATAAGGAAGAAGTGTATACTTAAGGACTCGTTTTTTCTGTGTTTTACACTACATTAATGAGATCTAACAGAGAATAATGCCAAGGAAAGTATAGGGGAAGACATTAGACCGAATTGTAATGTAAATATGAAGCAAAGTGGGTGAAAAGATAACCTGCCGTGGGCAGGATCTGAACCTGCGACCTTCAATTGACGCGTTCGATGCTCTACCACTGAGCTACCACGACAGCTCTCCCCCCAGCCACTTTATTGGGTTTAGATGTGAATTAAACGTGGGATATATATATATATATATATATATATATATATATATATATATATATATATTGTGGGAGTAATAATTCAATAGGCCAGTTAGTCTTCGTGAAGGTATGGGATATGGCACAACGGGAGCGTTGTCAACAAGAATATATTTATTTCCCAACAGTTTCGGGAGGGGTCCTCCCTTCATCAGGGGATCAAGGGGATCAGTTATACTCATCTTGGGAAATAAATATATTTATCCTTGTTCACAACGCTCCCGTTGTGCCATATCCTATACCTATATATATATATATATATATATATATATATATATATATATATATATATATATATATATATATATATATATATATATATATATATATATATATATATATATATATATATATAGAAATCGGCTTGAGTGGACAAACGTGCGAAAACTTTTATTGCTCCTACGTTTCGGCCGGGGTCCGGCCTTCGTCAGGGAATAATATATTGCAAACGTCAACGTGCTGCTTATATATGTTGGGGTCCCCCAACACGTCTCTATTTAATGTCTAATGTCACATATATGAGAATAGCACACAAATCAACATGCCAAACAGCACGATGTGATAATGACAAGACTATATCACGAAATTATAATATACGGTGAAGTCTGCGCAGCAAAAAAGGGCGTTTTTCACAGTCACGGAAAGGATCAACATAACAAGGGCGATTATGTACCACGAATGCATTTACCAATATTGCGTTAAAACAACTCGATGAACTAACAAGAAACATAGGTAAACAACCAGCAACAATGCGCTAAAAGAATTACCAAAAAACAGGTGTAAAGCAACGAGAACAGCAATATAAAGAAAACATATATGTGAATTATGTGGCAATGGTGATTTGAAAAAACAAAACAGAAACAACTTAGGTAAAAGTGAGATACACGGCATTCATGAGAACGAAATATAACAGAATTGTATGTAACAGGCTGAAAACTGATGAAAGCGGCAGACATGTGATAGGGAATTTAGCCTTGTCCGTGACATAGTGATCCCGTTGCTGAACGTGCGCCCAGGAACGTGAGCTTTCCTGCGCTTTTGTTAATGCCGAATGACAGTGCTTTAAATTTGTAAATGAGAAATGATTCGCGTGCTTCCCGTTCGTGGTGAGACTTAAAACCAGATTCTAATATGGTTGCTGTTAGGTTATCGAGTGAATGTCCTGTCGCATTCAGTTGCTTAGATAGGGGTAGGTTAGGAAAAGTTGTGACATGCGCCTTGTGGTTATCAAACCGCAGTCTGAATGGTGTCACTGTCTGGCCTAAGTACTGAAGCTTACAGACTGAGCACTCAAGTAGGTACACACAGTTACTTGTATCGCAATCGTAATCACCATTATTTTCATTGTGAAATTTGACGCCGAACTGTGGGCTGAAATAGAGGCGGTCATGTGTACGCAAACCATGCAACGTGGTTTACCACAAGGGTGGCAACCTGAATAGGCAGGATGAGTTAGTACAGATGAAGTCAGCATATTGTGCAAGTTTCTCGACCGGCGATAGACTACACGTGGCGATTCCGAAAATATGTTTTTGAGACAGTCGCTCTGCATAAGAATGTTGTGGTGCCTTCGTAGGATGTGGTGAACGTTTGGTGCTGATGCGGAATACGTTAATATGAGGATTGTAGATGGTCGCTGTTGAGCAGGCTTGTTGGTGTGGAGGAGCACGCTCCTGTCCACTTCATTAGCACGTTTGATGGCATCGTCAATTATCTAAGGCGGGTACTTTTGTCTTCTTAGCGCATCACTGAGCTTGTCACAATTATCTCTGAAGTCAGATTGTGCGGAGTACAACCTTTTAAAACGGAGCGCCTGGCTGTACGGCATGCTTGTCTTGTTGTGTCTTACGTGGCTACTTTCAAAATGAAGGTAGCGGTGTCTATCAGTCGACTTTCTGTAAAGCTTTGTCGTTAGTTTATCCCCTGATATGCATACCATGACGTCCAGAAAGTTTATGTTTGATGCTGAGTAGGCGAGCGAGAAGGAGATTGATGGATGAAAATTGTTAAAGCTTTCCACAAAAGACAAAAGTTCAGTTTCTCCGTGATGCCTTATAAAAAAGATATCGTCAATAAAGCGCTTATAGTATAACGGTTTTAGAGCGCACGTGGCAAGAAACCTGTCCTTCAATGTGCCCATGAATATATTGGCGTAATTCGGTCCTATCTTCGTGCCCATTGAGGTGCCACTCGTCTGTACATAGTGAGTTTGATTAAATTCGAAGTTATTTAGTTGCAGAATTAGTTTTAAACGGGAGGCTAGAGTTGAGCTGTCAATAGGTTTGTCTAGCGAAAATTCGTCATATGCACGTATTACGGACTGAATGCCGTCGTCATGCAGGATATTCGTGTATAGAGAAGCTACGTCTAGAGTGACTAGTAGCGCTTTGTCGGGGACGTTAACATCAGCAATGTCACTCAAGAAATGGTTAGTGTCTCGAAGACACGAGGGAAAGGAGGTGGAAATTACTCTGATAAGAGCGTCAATGTAGCCGGAAAGAGGTTCAGTAACCGTACCAATAGCCGAAACTATTGGACGACCGGGGTTATTTGGTTTGTGCACCTTCGGTAATAAATAAAACCTTCCTGCAACAGGACTGAGCGGTATTAGTGATTCCATCGTCTTTTTACTGATGCGCCCTTTTTGTAAAAGTTCCCCAAGGGCCTCGGCAATAATGCGTTTAAAGTCCTCATTTGGGTCATGACTGAGCTGCCTATAGTATGCAGTGTCGCCTAACTGTCTCAATGCTTCAGTGATATAGTCAGATGTATTCATTACCACTATTGCACCGCCTTTGTCAGCGGGCTTGATAACGGTTCTGCAATGTCCTAATGGCTTTCCTTTCATTTGAGGTCAAGTTGTGTTTGAAAGAATTTTTCTGGTTATATGCTTCAAGAATATCATGTTGGACAGCTGAAATGTACATATCAAGGCACTTGTCACGTTGTACCGGTGGTGTCCAATGTTTACTGGATGACACGCTGTTGGATGAGGATCGTTCATGAAAAAATTCACGTAGTCTCATGTTCCGCGCGAAGTCGTCAAGGTCCTTTACGAGCTGAAATTCATTGTACCTGCCAGTTGCCGGACAGAAGTTGAGACCACGAGAAAGAAGAGACATTTCAGGGTTTGTAAGTTTGATGTTCGAAATATTGATAATGTTAGTAAACTGGTTTTCATTATCAATAGCCTGACCGGATATATTTGAAGCGCCGGTGGACGAGAGTGCTGGTAGCGGTGAAAGCGGTGAAGGTAGAACGTTACCGCGAACCATCTTTGCAGATTTCCTTGCTTGGATTTCTAATCGCTTCCTTTGTTCGTGATCTTGAAGCAAAGTATGTTCGTCGGAACTAATTGAATGGGCGCTTCGTAGCTGTCGTTCTTGGTTGCTTAAGTTCTTTGCCAATGAGCTGTAGTGTTTGATTGAATGAGCTGTAGTGTTTGATACAAGGCATGGTCGAGGAAATACAGTTGTCTAGAGCGTCGACAAAACATACGCAAGCGGCTGTTAAAGTCGCACGCCTCACGATACACTTGTCTAGAGCGTCGACAAAACATACGCAAGCGGCTGTTAAAGTCGCACGCCTCACGACCATGCCTTTTAATGGTTCCCGTCAAATCGCGTCTTTGCAGCCGAAGGACTCCACCCTAGTTTTGAAGGAGTTGCAGTGATGGCCTGTTACATCAAGCACTTGTCCTTTCGACATCTCTTTAATTTGTCGCCGTCTTCCTGGAGCGACCACGCAACCACCCAGCCGTGCAAGCGGGATTCGACTCGCTTGCTACCTCCGTCACATCAACGCACTAGCCAGGCTTTCGCCAGCACACCGAGTCCACAAAGACTTACTACCGAAGCCAGTTTGCCACTTCAACCACAGAGGCACCCCCGCAACGCAACTAAAAGGTCTGAAATTGATTTTTCATGTTCCCATTCATATTCTTTGAGAAGTGCTAATCGCTCTACAACTGTGATTACTTCCCGTGATTGACTCGTAAATGCCCCCACCAGTGTAACTGTACACTCCAGTAATTTCCTAAAGATTAGGAAAGTTGTTGAAAAGCGTGTGCGATGTGAAATGCATGAGTTTGCATTGTCGTCATACGTAGTTTCACAAAAAATACCAAAAGGCCTTTAGCTTTCCTTCAAACCAGCTACATCGGAAATGTCTAGCCATAATTTAGTACGTTGGAATGACACGCTGAGGAAAGCGTCTTTCGACCTTACCCGCATTGTAATCAAACACTACAGCTCATTGGAAAAGAACTTAAGCAACCAAGAACGACAGCTACGAAGCGCCCATTCAATTAGTTCCGACGAACATACTTTGCTTCAAGATTACGAACAAAGGAAGCGATTAGAAATCCAAGCAAGAAAATCTGCAAACATGGTTCGCGATAACGTTCTACCTTCACCGCTACCAGCACTCTCGTCCACCGGCGCTTCAAATATATCCGGTCAGGCTATTGATAATGAAAACCAGTTTACTAACATTATCAATATTTCGAACATCAAACTTACAAACCCTGAAATGTCTCGTCTTTCTCGTTGCCTCAACTTCTGTCCGGCAACTGGCAGGTACAATGAATTTCAGCTCGTAAAGGACCTTGACGACTTCGCGCGGAACATGAGACTACGTGAATTTTTTCATGAACAATCCTCATCCAACAGCGTGTCATCCAGTAAACATTGGACACCACCGGTACAACGTGACAAGTGCCTTGATATGTACATTTCAGCTGTCCAACATGATATTCTTGAAGCATATAACCAGAAAAATTCTTTCAAACACAACTTGACCTCAATTGAAAGGAAAGCCATTAGAACATTGCAGAACCGTTCGGACATTGTTATCAAGCCCGCTGACAAAGGTGGTGCAGTAGTGGTAATGAATACATCTCACTATATCACTGAAGCATTGAGACAGGTAGGCGACACTGCATACTATAGGCAGCTCAGTCACGACCCTACTGAGGACTTTAAACGCATTATTGCCAAGGCCCTTGGGGAAATTTTACAAAAAGGGTGCATCAGTAAAAAGACGATGGAATCACTAATACCGCTTAGTCCTGTTGCAGGAAGGTATTATTTATTACCGAAGGTGCACAAACCAAATAACCCCGGTCGTCCAATAGTTTCGGCTATTGGTACGGTTACTGAACTTCTTTCCGGCTACATTGACGCTCTTATCAGAAAAATTCCCGCCTCCTTTCTCTCGTATCTTCGAGACACTAACCATTTCTTGAGTGACATTGCTAATCTTAACGTCCCCGACAAAGCGCTACTAGTCACTCTAGACGTTGCTTCTCTATACACGAATATCCCGCATGACGACGGCATTCAGTCCGTAATACGTGCATATGACGAATCTTCGCTAGACAAACCTATTGACAGCTCAACTCCAGCCTCCCTTTTAAAACTAATTCGGCAACTAAATAACTTCGAATTTAATCAAACTCACTATTTACAGACGAGTGGCACCTCGATGGGCGCGAAGATAGGACCGAATTACGCCAATATATTCATGGGCACATTGGAGAACAGGTTTCTTGCCAGGTGCGCCCTAAAACCGTTATACTATAAGCGCTTTATTGACGATATCTTTTTTATATGGCATCACGGGGAAACTGAACTTTTGTCTTTTGTGGAAAGCTTTAACAATTTTCATCCATCAATCTCCTTCTCGCTCGCCTACTCAGCATCAAACATAAACTTTCTGGACGTCATGGTATGCATAACAGGTTATAAACTAACGACAAAGCTTTACAGAAAGTCGACTGATAGACACCGCTACCTTCATTTTGAAAGTAGCCACGTAAGACACAACACAACAAGCATACCGTACAGCCAGGCGCTCCGTTTTAAAAGGTTGTGCTCCGCACAATCTGACTTCAGGGATAATTGTGACAAGCTCAGTGATGCGCTAAGAAGACAAAAGTACCCGCCTCAGATAAGTGACGATGCCATCAAACGTGCTAATGAAGTGGACAGGAGCGTGCTCCTCCACTCCAACATGCCTGCTCAACAGCGACCATCTGCAAACCTCATATTAACGTATTCCGCATCAGCACCAAACGTTAACGACATCCTTCGAAGGCACCACAACATTCTTATGCAGAGCGACTGTCTCAAAAACATATTTTCGAAATCGCCACGTGTAGTCTATCGCCGGTCGAGAAACTTGCACGATATGCTGACTTCATCTGTACTAACTCATCCTGCCTATTCAGGTTGCCACTCTTGTGGCCAACCACGTTGCATTGTTTGCGTGCACATGACCACCTCTATTTCAGCCCACAGTTCGGCGTCAAATTTCACAATGAAAATTAATGGTGATTACGATTGCGATACAAGTAACTGTGTGTACCTACTTGAGTGCTCAGTCTGTAAGCTTCAGTACTTAGGCCAAACAGCGACACCATTCAGACTGCGGTTTAATAACCACAAGGCGCATGTCACAACTTTTCTAACCTACCCCTATCTAAGCACCTGAATGCGACAGGACATTCACTCGATAACCTAACAGCAACCATATTAGAATCTGGTTTTAAGTCTCACCACGAACGGGAAGCACGCGAATCATTTCTCATTTACAAATTTAAAGCACTGTCATTCAGCATTAACGAAAGCGCAGGAAAGCTCGCGTTCCTGGGCGCACGTTCAGCAACGGGATCACTATGTCACGGACAAGGCTTAATTCCCTATCACATGTCTGCCGCTTTCATCACTTTTCAGCCTGTTACATACAATTCTGTTATATTCGGTGCTCATGAATGCCATGTATCTCACTTTTACCTAAGTTGTTGTTTTTTTTTCAAATCACCATTGCCACATAATTCGCATATATGCTTTCTTTATATTGCTGTTCTCGTTGCTTTACACCTGTTTTTTGTTAATTCTTTTAGTGCATTGTTGCTGGTTGTTTACCTATGTTTCTTGTTAGTTCATCGAGTTGTTTTAACGCAATATTGGTAAATGCATTCGTGGTACATAATCACCCTTGTTATGTTGATCCTTTCCGTGACTGTGAAAAACGCCCTTTTTTGCTGCGCAGACTTCCCCGTATATTATAATTTCGTGATATAGTCTTGTCATTATCACATCGTGCTGTTTTGCATGTTGATTTGTGTGCCACTGTCATACATGTGACATTTGATATTAAATAGACACGTGTTGGGGGCCCCCAATGTATATAAGCAGCACGTTGACGTTTGCAATGTATTTCCTGACGAAGGCCGGACCCCGGCCGAAACGTAGGAGCAATAAAAGTTTTCGCACGTTTGTCCACTCAAGCCAATTTCTATTCATCACTGGATATATATATATATATATATATATATATATATATATATATATATATATATATATATATATATATATATATATATATATATATATATATATATATATTGTAACGACGAGAGAAATAAGACACAACGCCTTTGCTGCAGGCCGGCTGTTCTTATTCTGCTTCGTCTTCCTCCTCTTCCTCCTAGCATGCGAGTCTGTGCCAGAGAGAGTTCCAGTTTCGGTTTTCGTCATTACACTCGGCCATGACTGCTAGCGCGCAAAGGGCAATTTTCTCTGGAGGGCGGCACTGGGAGTGCCGTGGTAGTCTGTCATGTGCACGCCTCGAGCTGTCCTGTGGAACTGTCCTGTACTCTGGTGGACGACCCTGGCTGTGTCGAGGTGGTCGTTGCAGGTCGCGTCCGCGCGGCAAGTTAATGTAGTCACCTGGAGAATGTAAACCCAGCAGGTGATACTGGCTGGTGCGGAGTGATCGCATTGGTGGCGGACCATCGCGATGACTACCCCTTCGCTGCTTGGATGACATTGCAGGGACACCAGTATGCAGTACTGCGGCCCACACTGAGCGGGGACGCCTGCGTTGTTCAGAGCGAGGGAAGGTACGATGGGCTATATCGATAGATATCAGCGACATCGCTGTGTAGACTTTGCGCGTAGACTTGCGACGCAAGTCGTGCTCTAGCGTCTTCGCTGATGCACTGCTGGTCGAAGTGGAGGTTTTTGCCAATCCGTCACGTGCGTTCATGTCGACATGGCCAGTTGCCTCGCCATCCGGAGCAACCGTGAACTGCACCGGAATGACTTCGATGGCATCCTCCTCAGGTGGAGTAGGCACTTGTGGCTCGTTAGGGGAGACGGCATTTGGCAAGTTACGAGCGTCCACGCACTCGGCCAATGACGGCAAAGGTGGCAGGGGATGGTGCGGCTCCTTACTATGGGTCAAACTGGCCGTTGTGACGTGTGCTTGGTCTCCGGCTGGTTGTGAAAGAGCCGCCGTCGTCACGCAGCAGGTCAATGGATCCAGGCCATTTGGGGCTGACCAGCTTGGAGGCTGGCTCACTGGCTTCTGTGCTTTATAGGCGGTCCTAAGTTGGGTCAAGGGTAATTGTGTGTCAGGTGTCGACGCGGAGTCAGAGATCTGCCCGGAGGAGTACACCGTCCAGCTTGTCTCGATGATTGCCGCAGGGTACTCTGGGAAGCTGTCCGGGGAGGGGGCACGCGGCACAGCTGTAGGGGGGCGCGGCGCCTCGTGAGGTTGATCTCCGAGGTAGGGCAGGTTGGCAGAGGGTGCAGCTGCCTCGTCGTTGTGCTTCTCAATAGCCCCTTGCTCGGTAGTGGCGAGGGTAGAATGAGAGGTAGCAGTGAGGTCAGACTCAATTCTTCCAAACGCAGCAATGAGCTTGGCGCTCCAGTCCGCCCAGGACTGCTGCCGCACGCCTTCGTACCTGTGCCACGCAGCAGCAGGATTTTGAAGGCGGTCTAAGGCCACGCACCACTTCTGATTGTCGCTCCATCCCTTGCGAGCTCCGAGAGCATTGATGGTAGCCACCCAATCGACGGCATCGTCCTGGAAGCCGCGAAACTCGGGTAGCTCGGAGGCAGCCGGTGGTGGTGTCACGGCAGGCGAAGCTCCAGAAAATAGCGACGCCACACAGCCAAGTTGGTGTGAAAGAGCCGCGAGAGTATACTGGAGCTTGCTGCGGCTCTCGGGGGAAGTTGTTGAATGGTCTTGCGAGGCGGCCGCGGCCAACGCCTCATCGATAATGTGAAGTCCCGGCAAGGCAGCAGGGAATATCGCAGAACTCGACGCTGTCAGGGCGCCGACCTCGAGGCGGAGTCGCGCAATGGTGCGCGAAAGCTCGGTGGCACTCTCGGGCGGCCCACATGCGGAGCCAGTGGGGACGTGTTCCCCGATCAGCGTACTCACTGCTGTGGTACCCTCGGCCGAGGGAGCTTGAACAGCACCCCTGAGCGGCTGAGGTGCCGATGAAGCACTGAGCAGGACGTTGTCGCAGTGGGAAGCGTGAACGGCATTCCCGGTCAACGACAGGCCATGTACTGTCGTGGTGGGGCCGGGGCAAGCCTGCCCAGGAGCCATCGAGAAGGCCTGGACGCCGTCCCCGAATGGCGGCACAGGTGCTCCCGGCTGCAGGAGGGCTGTCGGCTCCATTATCGAGGAAGCGTGAACAGCGTTTTTACGATGAGAGAACCACGCTGCCGATGATCCACGAGGGTACGGACAGGTGGCTTGTGCCGCAGGGTTCACTTGTCGACCTGTGCTCACGGCACAATCCGTGGCGAAGGACGCGTAGACGGTGTCCCTTTTCATGAAGAAATACCGGTGATGGGTATACTAAAGCCGCCGAGGAGGCCTTGGCGCCATCCCCGAACGGTGGTGGCAGTGGCGGCAGGTGAACAGCTGCTGAGGAGGCCTTGACGCCGTCCCCAAGCGACGCTTACCGCATCTGCACGTCGGCGGGCGTCCTGGATGACGAAGCCGGGACGTATGACGTCTTCTTCGTCGACTGCGCCATTGTAACGACGAGAGAAATAAGACACAACGCCTTTGCTGCAGGCCGGCTGTTCTTATTCTGCTTCGTCTTCCTCCTCTTCCTCCTAGCATGCGAGTCTGTGCCAGAGAGAGTTCCAGTTTCGGTTTTCGTCATTACAATATATATATATATACTTATATACATCTATATGCGACGCCTTTGGAACATTATTGCTTCACAGTTTAAAAAAATACCTACACAAAAAAACGAATATATTGAACAGTTTGAACCAATGATCTCTCCGCTTCCTTGAGCTGCGTTAGCCAACGACGCCACTGCTACCGATCGGTTTCGGAGAGTTTAACCAGCCAATTTTGTAGTGTTGTTACGCTGGACGTAACTCTAGCATGTCTTAGTTTTACGTCGGAACGTGACTATAACGGCTTCTATAGTTACGTCTGGACGTAACTTTTGCGAAAGGTGAAAGTTACGTCCAGCTGTAACGATGATTAGCTGCTAAGGTTACGTCCGTTGTGTGCTTCACAATATGCCCTTGGGTTTGATAATCACTTGGCTGTCGCGTAGGTTTCCTCGTGTGTCACTGGGATAATCTCGCTCTGCGGTGCGCTTGCTACAACAGAACTGTACGGCGCTGTAGCCACGTGGTTTTGCGCGTCCACCACGAACGCTATCTTCTTTAAGAAAAAAGAATATATCTTTATACGTATATAAGCGGCGCCCTTGGAACAATAATGCTTTACTGTATTGAAAAATACTTGTGCAAAAAATAATAAATTTATATAAAGAGGCTTCAACCAACGACCTCTCCGGCTTGCACAAACTGCGGTAGCCCACTACATCACTGCTGCCGATCGGTTTGGTTGAGTTTAATTAGCCGGTTTTGTATTTTTGTCACAGTGGACGTAACTCTAATATGTTTTATTCTTACGTCTGGATGTAACGCTAGACACTGCGATCCGCAATGCCGAGATGGAGGCAGGGTATCGTGGAGCAGTGACTTTTGCATTATTCTATGCTATTCTCATTGTCCATCACTCGCGGCTAGCTGATTTTGTTGATAATGCTGACGAGCAGCCGCTCTTATTAGTTACCACACTGGCCAAGTGCGAACATAATGATAAGCATCGAAACCAGAAATAGTATCGTTCTGCGGTTGCACCCAACAGCTGCGTGAAGAAAACCATGAACTGAGCGACTGAGCTTCAGCTTCGGATCGCCTGTGGTTCAAAAGCAAGCCAGTGGCAAAAGCGAGCCAGTGGAAAAAGCAGGGCAGTCTCATTGCTATCACTATCGAGCAATGGCGGCACCCAAGCTTGCTGAACAGCGGTGGTGTAGCAGCCGTTTTTGGTGTTGCCAACACATGTTTTAGACTTCGTTGATGCAATTTAAGGCTCTGAAAATGCACCGAAATGCTAAAGTTTGGATTTACTGCATAGAAATAAGTATCTGAGCCTAGAATTACATCATAAAGTTTTGTTGATACGAGACGATCGTAGAAAAAGTGTTCGTTGTGGCGATAATATTTATGCATTGATTCCTATCGACTGCTAACAGGGAATCGTGAATTTATCGCCGGAGTGGAAATTTCGCTGAAGCGGCGTTTGTTTTAGTGGAGTTCATTTGTATCTCCTTTTAAGGTGGACCCTGTTAGCGGTGTTTCTAAGCATGATCGCTCGGTGGCGAGCACTCAGTTGGAGTCGTGAATAGCTTTCCTCTTAGTTGTGATAAATAAAACATAGGATAATCTGGTCAATGTAATAACGTTTGTATGCTGGAGCATGCAAGTTTTGTACCCTCTGGAGCTAGTAGCAACGTTATCATACATTATAAGCAGTGCACTTGACACCGATGTGTCGAAATGTGTCTATTGTAGGTAAGACCACCAAAATGCAGCGTGAAGGAGAATTGATTGAGGTGTTAAATACCTGGATACTCGGTCTCAAAAAATATGTAAGCGCTGCTTCTGTGTTTTTGCCAAGGCAATAGTGTGGCTTACTTGAACATTGGTGACACGGATGGGTAAAAGTGATGCACGGATTTAGTAGGGTGCTTTTTCACATGCTCGGTACTGACTTAGAATCAGGTGCTTCTTGGAAATAAACGTCAGTTGTTGGTGGCCACCTCTATTCACTGTCCGTGCTTCCGCCTTTCAGTTTTTCAGCACAAAAGTGTTTGATGCCGGGGTCCACTACAGCTCCGAGGCTGGCGTGTTCCCGTCAGGGTTATGATGTAATATATTTACTCTAGATTGCAGAGAAAAAAGTGACATGTAAAAGTATTTTCGCGGGGTGTCGAAGCAGCATCCTCTCGAACTGCAGCGCGTGGCGCTAACCACTACGTGACAGTGCATACGTAGAAAGTAATGCGACCGACAACCCATTTACTTACACCATATACCACTTGATTGCCCTCAGAGCTCTGTTGATTCAGCGTGTTTCCATCATCAGTAACGAGATTACGCAACGAGTGCACATTGGGCTTCTCTAGAGGTTGGGCCTCGCGTTTCGGAGAGCGTCGCCTCTGGAGAATGTGTACTTTCCTGCGTGCGCGCTTATCGGACTCTTGTGTCGAGAGAGCACAAGGTCACTGCACTCACTGCTGCAGCCGTATTTATAAAAGAAGCATGCTACTCACACACGAATTAAGAATTGTGACAGTTCACACTTGTACTATGAATACTTGTCTGTTTGTTTTGTGCGCTGTTCTTTCTGATATACAGGGCTCTTTAGGTGCTAAGCTGCGACATTTGCTGGTATGCGCTCCTCCTGTTTATGCTCATTTTATGTGTAATTATTGCTTGAAGTGCGAACTGCAACTTTCGAGCTGCTGTTCCTTGCTATTCTTAGCATACTTTGTAATTTGTTGCTGTAGCGTTCATTTCTTCGGCTTTCTGGTGAAACAATGTGCAGTAAACGCTCACCTACCTCTGTGAAGACAGGTTTCACTTTCATGTTTTACCAATTCCTAGAAAGAGGGATCAGTCACATTTTTTCGACGTTTAGTGGCTTCGAGTTTAGGCTGCGGCTCGGGCCACGCGCTCTGCTATTCGAGTTTCATCTGATGCCGATAAACCTTTGTTTTTGTGTTGCCTACTTTTCACACAAAATATGTGACCTTTTTCTCCTTCCAGCTTTCGATGAATCCGTCGGGAAGATCTGTGGAATGATAATTTCAACCACATCTTTGACCATGTTCATTGAACGGTGAGCCCGTGCAGGTACGTGAACTTATCCATGGATGCCGCAAGGTATGTTAGTTTCTCTCTCATACTGGGTCCTGTAGCTTACTATGATAAACAGGTTGGCATGATTCGTAGTTCCATCTAGTCTCTGCGAGCTGTTTTGATGCGGGAATACATTATAGACCCTTTTCTGCACGCTTATCAGTGTTTTCACTATAAATCATGAAATTTGAAAAATGACATAGATATAAAACTAAGCTTGCATTGGTGTATCCCCTGTTTGGCGGGCGATTAGTAGAACATTATAACATGTTTGAAAGCTAACAGTGGGAGTTACTACAGCATTCAAATGAGGACGCTGTATTTGTTGTGGTGTAGATAGTCTGCCATGTTAGCTCTACACAGGGCAGCGATGTCCCAACGCTCGACTGGTGGCCAAAATCAGACAAAGTTGCATAGCAAGCCATGCGTTGCTCAGTGTCTGTTGTCAAGACATCGCAGTGTGCCTTCTTCACACTTGACGCCATGTCTTTTCACTCGCTTGCTATAGGCTTTCCAGGCCAATGGGAGAAAGACTGAAGTCCGCCGAGGAAGCGCTAGCGAAGCTGAACAAAGAAGCGACCTACCGAGAGAACAGTAGGGAACCGGCAACCAGAACGGTGGAAAAGGAAAAGCAAGCAAGTTTGGAAAAAACAGGTTTAGCCGGTTCAACTGTCGCAAGGCCCAGCTTAAGCGAGGTAGTGGTGGGGCAGGGAGGGAACAAAGCAGCCGGCGTCACAGGTGCAAGTAGCCCCCAGGTGCCGAACGCTCCAGCTGAAAAGTCACAGCATGTGATAATCGCCGGGGACTCGAATTTAAATCGATGCACAGAAGCCATCAAAGAGAAGGTAAGAGGTGACAAGAGGGTTGCAATAGGGGCGTTCCCAGGACGCAAGCTGGAAGCAGTCATGAGGCAAGCGAACGCAAAGCTCAAAACGACAGCTGTTAGACGAAACCTCGTGATATATTCAGGCGGTTTAAACGATGTCTTAAACGAAGATGCAGCAGGACTAGCAGCCACACTGGCGAAAAGCGTCGATGACATGCGCGCCACTTCTCCAAAGGTACAGGTAGTGATATGCACGATACCGGAGGTACCGGTGCGTGATAGCAACCTGCAAAGAGCGGTGGTCAACGCAAACCAAGAGATATGGCGGATGAGTCGAGAGAAAGGCTTCGAGGTGGTGGAAATAAACAGAGAGGTGCATAGGGGGGGGGGGGGGGGTTCAACGAGACAGAATTCACTTCGATGGGCGGCTAGGTCATGAGGTGGGTTGGTGACTTGCAGGACGCGCAGTAGCTTTTTTGGGGGGCAAGCGAGCCCTTCGGGGTGCAGGATAGCTAGTAACGAGGAAATCAACCAGGGAGACTCTTCGACAGGTGGTATGAACAGATACGATTCCAAAGTGGCACCAATATCTAAGATAGGTAGAGTCCGGGGCATAAATAGACGTAACCACGAGCGCCGAGCAAATTCAGACACAGGGTATATTAACATGCAGGGTGGTAGGAACAGGCTGAAGTGGGAAGAGATAGAAGAACAGCTAACGGAAGAGAGGCCGATGGTATACGGTTTTGTAGAAACACATCTCAGGGACATGGAACAACCTCCGAACAATCCGGACTACGCGTGGGAATATTGTAATAAAACAGAGGGCAGCAGAAAGGGGGGTGGTATTGGGGCATTCATTCATAAAAGTACAGACTGACAAAGGGTCAAGCAGGAGTGCAAGAAACATTTATGGCTAAAAGGGAAAGTGGCAGGTCAAATGACACTCCTTGGTTTCGTGTACTTATGGACGGGAGCAAAGGCCAGAGAGGAAAACCAGGCAATGGTAGAGTGTATATCAAAGGACATTCAGGAGTTAGGAAGAGAGTGCGAGATAATTATACTAGGAGACATGAATGCGCACATAGAAGATATAGATGGGTATACCGACCCGACAGGCAAAATGATCATGGATATGTGTGAAAGGCTTGATTTGATCATTTGCAACAGTACCGAGAAGTGTGAAGGGCAAATAAAATGGGAGGTAGGAAGGCTTCAGTCGACGATAGATTATGGACTGATGTCACATAGGATGTATGATAAGCTCAGGGGAATGCACATAGATGAAGGTGGCTCCAGAAGTCTGGGTAGCGATCACAAACGTATCAAGCTAAGTTTTGGAAGAGCAGTGAAAGTAGGAAGGAGACAAGATGAGCAACTACAGGAAAATTTTTATCCGGAAAGGCAAATTGAAATAGCCACTAAACAAATTGAGAAAGTAATCACGGAGGATAATAAGACAGTGTGGACAAACACTAATCTAATTAGACTCTTTGAGCTAGAGCTTGCTAAGGCGCGTGACAAGTCACTCCGGAAAAGAAGACACAAACCCAAAAGTTGGTGGGATGAGGAAGTTAAGAGAGCCATAGCAAAACGTCAGGAAGCCTCTAGGGAACGCAGACATGCTAAGCAGCGGGGTGAACCGACAGATGATGTTGAAAGAAAATGGGCAACCTTTGTAAGCTGTAGAAGGGATGCATCCCTTCTGATCAATGAAAAGATTAGAACGAAGGGAGCTCAGTGGCTAGCAGAAGTACATAAAATAGATAGAAAGGCAGCTGCGAAATTTCGGAACTATCAAACTCCCTAAGAATTGAGACGAGCCTAGAGCAGAGTTTTATAGTTACATCCCAAGGTGCTAGGCTAGAAGGGGACGAAGCTATTGAATATATAAGAACAATGGTGACAAAAAAATTTCAACAAAGAAGTACTTTATGCACCACAATAGACAAGGACGAATCAAGTGGTGCAATGGCTCCATTTTCACAACAAGAGTGGGAAAGGGCTGAGAAAAGGGTTCCTAGTAGTACATCAACAGGCCCAGATGGCATTCCAATTAGGCTGATAAAGACATTAGGTCCGAAGTCTAAGCAGGCTTTGAGAGAGGCAGTGAGCACAATATTAATCGATGGTGAAGTTCCCGATAGATGGAAACTTAGCAGAATGAGCATAATCTATAAAGGAAAGGGGGACAAAGCTGACATAAACAACTACCGTCCTATAACAGTGACATCAGTGGTCTACAGGCTGGTGATGCAGATTATAAAGGAAAGACTGCAGGCGTGGATAGAGGATGAGGGGGTGCTGGGAAACTGCAGAGTGGGTTTCGGAAACACAGGAGGTTGGAAGACAATCTGTTCTCACTGACGCAGTGCATCGAAATAGCAGAAAAGGAACACAGGCCCCTGGGGCTAGCATTTTTGAATATCAAGGGAGCGTACGATAGCGTGGTTCAAGAGGAATATTGGGGAATACTGGACACAGTAGGCGTGGAACATATAGTCACTAATCTTTTAAAGGGTATCTCTAAAGGTAACAAGGTAGTTATAAAGTGGGAAAAACAGGTATCCAAGCCTGCAGAGGTAAAACGGGGGCTTAGGCAGGGGTGCCCCCTGTCACCCATATTATTCATGATGTACCTTCAAGAAATAGAAGCAAAACTAGAAGGAAGTGGACTGGGCTTCAACCTCTCTTTAGTGAAACAAGGAAAACTTATTGATCAGGCACTACCAGCATTAATGTACGCAGATGATATAGTGCTGATGGCCAACCACAAGGAAGACTTGCAGAGATTGATGGACATCTGTGGTAATGAGGGAGATAGGTTAGATTTTAGATTCATTAAGGAAAAATCAGCAGTCATGATTTTCAATGACAACGAAGGTAGTGAGCTTAGAATACAGGAGGTCACGCTAGAGATAACAGATAAATACAAATATCTGGGCATATGGATAAGCAATGGGACCGAGTATCTGAGGGAACACGAAATATACGTGACGACTAAAGGTAATAGGAATGAAGCAGTCATGAGAAATATGGCACTGGTGAATTACAATAGGTATGATGTTGTGAGAGGAATATGGAAAGGGGTCATGGTTCCTGTGCTGACGTTCGGCAATGCGGCCTTGTGCATGAGATCAGAAGTTCAAGCAAGATTAGAAATTAAGCAACGTGGAATAGGTAGGCTTGCTTTAGGAGCTCACGGGAATACACCAAATCAGGGAGTACAAGGTGATATGGGATCGACATCATTTGAGGGCAGGGAAGCTAGCAGCAAGATAAAATTTGAGAAGCGATTGAGAGAAATGGGGGAAGAGCGTTGGGCTAGGAAGGTTTTCAGCTACTTGTACATGAAGATTGTCGATACAAAATGGAGGAAGCGAACCAGGAAGTTGACTGGTAAATACTTAGAAAACAGCAGGTGGCCAAACCAAAAACAACTATTGGTTAAGAAGAAAGTGAAGGAAACAGAGACTGACATGTGGAGAATGGGCATCATTAAGAAGTCCGCACTAGAGATCTATCGAACTTTTAAGCACGAAATTGCCAAGGAAAGGATCTATGATAATACTCGGGGTAGTTCTCTACTGTTTGAGGCCAGGATGGGAGTACTGCGAACCAAGACATATAGGGCCAAATACGAAGGGGTAGACACAGTATGCAGTGCGTGTGGAGAGGAAGAAGAAACTGCCGAACACTTGATAATGTTCTGTAAAGGGCTTGACCCTATAGTTCAGGATAATGGCGCATAGTGTTTCAAAGCACTGGGGCTTAGGGATCGGGAGGGCAAAATAAGCTTTAAGCGAGTAGACTTAACTAGAAGGAGGTTATCTGATTGGTGGCTAAAGTCAAGTTACGAGTGAAAATTAAACTCTTCACTGCAAAGTATGAATCCTCAAACTCACTTTTTAGGGAAAAAATAAATATAGTTTTTGGTTCATTAGGTATTACGGCTTGGTGGCGCTAGCCACCGCCCAATCTAAAGTGTACAGCCATATCCATTCATCCATCCATCCATCCATTCGCGGCGATCGGCTAAAACACGCTGTAATGGTGAATATATGGCGAATCGTGTGTGGCTCACAACGCAACACCACTTGGCACCTATCGCACGCCCACCAACACGAACAAGGAAATCGCTCGCTCAACCGATGAAGCGCTGGCCAAATCCACACAATCCATAGCAGACAAGCAGACCCTGCAGTGGCACATCAGTTTGTCACTTCTGCCAGGCAAAACTAAACGTCCCACACACAATGTTGCCATCAATTCTGGCAAGCTAGGTGAGCATTTAGAGGCAAGCTTTAAAATTCATTTGAAAAGAATCTGCGAGACTCTCAAGCCTGCAATTTTGCATGAATGGCATAACCATGCGAATGAACATACCCAGTGAATTTCACTGAGATCCACTGACCTCGAAAAATCGCCGCAGTTGGCCTTCAAAGAGCTTGCTTGTCTTGGTGAAGAACTGGTGCAACGTTAATCATTTGGCTCATTTATTTCATTCTCTTTGGACACTGGAAATGCTTAGAGCTCGAGGTTTGTTACAAAATATTAGTACAAGCTATTCTCTTGAACGTCTTGGCGTGAAACGCAAAAACACACACAGCGTTAGCACCGTTTTCGTCCTTTCCATCTGCTGCTTCTCTCCCTATGCACCGAATCAATCGACGTGGGATAAAATAATGTGGATCGACGAGTACGAGAAAAAGAAGAAAGAGATAAAGAAAAATAATAAAATAGAAGAAAAGCCCCACCGCGGTGGTCATGTGGCTAAGGCCGTCTTCGGCTGCTGACCCGCAGGTCCCGGTATCGAATCCCGGCTGCGGCGGCTGCATTTCCGATGGAGGCGGAGATGTTGTAGGCCCGTGTGCTCAAGTTTGGGCGCACGTTAAAGAACCCCAGGTGGTTTAAATTTTCGGAGCCTTCCACTACAGCGTCTCTCATAATCTTATGGTGGTTTTGAGATGTTAAACCTCACATATCAATCAATTAAAATAGAAGAGAAGGTAGGAAAGACAAACAAAAAGTAGACAGACGCAGAAAAAAGCAGCAAGAGAAAGAGATGTAAAGAAAGAAAACAACACTGAAGACAGATAGATAAAAACGAGAATCAATAGGAAAGAGGGTGAGAAATAGACAAATATATACAAAATAAAGTGAGACATCGAGAACGAAGAGGGGCAGTGAACTTCGCACCACGAATGTAAAGCTGCTGGAACTTCTTTTTCCTTGGCGTTGTTAGCATCGGCGTTTGAGCCAAGCAGAAAGAGTTGTTCGCGGTTCTGCGAACAAGTTGCCGAAATGATGCAGCTTGCTGACAGCCGTCCAAATATAGGTAATGTCCTCCAAACCCGGAAGCCAGGTGCATGCAGTTGCGACGCTGCAATGTGTACGATATGACCGAAATAGTTTTGGTCACAACAGCCTCCTTGAAGAAATGGCGGACTCCACAAAATTAGCACGGCGAGTGGGGGTCTTTTGATGTCCTGGTAGTACAAACATGGGACTCGGGACCCAGCGGCGTTCCCACACTAGGGAGAAGACAACTTGGTGCCAGAGGGGGAGTGTGGTGACCATGTCATGGTCAAAGGCATTAACCAGGGCTGGTGTGGGCGGAAGTGTCGAAAGTCATGTGTGTCCGTTGGTTGGACAGCCATACACCCAAGTAAGGGTGGGGGGAAAAGGGACTTCTGATAACCAGCCACTGTGGGCTCCTGAGAGAGCCTTTGATGAGATCATCGTGATTTAGGGCATCTTCATCTAGATATTCTTCATGTGGCAAAATGCTCGCCTGTACATAATGTAACATAAACCTCTATACAGTTTTCCACATCAGTCTCTTCATGCTCAGCGTTTTCCTCCCGAGCCCCCAGTGCCGGTAATGGCAAAGTCCCAACAACTAAACAACTGGTGGCAGAGGTGGAACCCTGGTCAACCCTTGGGTACAACAACTAGTGGCAGCTGTGGGACTTAAGCCCATGCCATCTGAGAGACTACTTCCATCAGGTCACCACGAGTTGTCGAGTCCTAATGTCAGCAACATGCCACCGCTGCCATACAGTGTTGGATCTGGTCACATGGCACTGCAATTGCGGGTGAGCATTTCGTTGCTAGGCTTATCAAATTCTGGCGTAATAGTTTGGATTCCTGGGAAGCGAGAGATCTTTTATTGCAAAAAGCAGTTTTTCGAGCAACATTGAGAAGACAAAGCCAATGCTTAAAGCAGTGACCATAGACTTATGAAGTTGTAGAAGGCAGGTTTGCTGATGTTGTGTGAGGAGTTGAAACTTGGATGTGATGAAGCAGTGCAAAAGTTTGATCAATTGAAATTCATAGACAAAAGTGGAAGTAGTCCGGAAAGCATAGACATTGCTTGGGAACTTGTTCAGAAAACTCTTAAGGTGGAGAAACACGAAAGACTATCTGCAAAAAAAAGAGGAGGGTGAAATAGGAGGTTAGAGCTCGAAGTGGAGAGACAACATCTAGCTGTTATAGGAGGAGTAAGTCACACTCCTTAAAGAGCAAGCGAGCAAGAACAAAAAAGTGCGAGCATGAGAGTGAAGGTGAACACAGATCAGATGGAATGTCATGGAAGAGAAATCCAACATGTGTGGGTACAGCAAGTGGGTTCTAAGCTACGCACACTCAAAGTAGGAAAACATCGAATGTTTTCTGCATATTTCGAGTGTTTGCACAAAGGTAGTGCTAGACCATGACTTTTGGACAGTTGGTTGGTTAGGCGTTCTTCCAAGTATAGTGGTCTACGTATTGGCTCACCTTTGTAACGAGGAGTTCAAGAAATATGCAGTAGCTACGGCAACATTATTCTGGTGCTTCGGTATTTCGGTTGAGAAAGAGGAAGATGAATGTTAGGCACAGGTAAAGAACCAATGTCCAAAAAATTGGTGTGATTTTAAATTTGCAGCAGCAGACTTCAAACGCACAGTAAGTACAGCAAAAGATGGTTATAATATGAAAGGACATGGGTATCTTTCTAAGGCTAAAAACGAAAAAGCGCTGTTCAGATTTTTAAGAGCTCAAAAGATGTTACCACCCACAGAAAATACTGACTCTTCTGTTCTTTCCCCCCGTGAGCTCTCTGATTTGGTAGAAAATATTGCTAAAGGGCTCCAAGATAGATTTATGTCAACTATACCACTGCACATTGTGAACCCAGTGGCAGGTGAGGATTTCGAGGAGGTTACTTTAGATGAGCTGGCAGAAATAATAAGGCACTTATCTCTTTCGGCACCTGGACCAGACGGGGTAACAAATGCAATGATAAAAGTAATATTCGAGATTTGTCCAAATAAAGTATTTAATCTGGTGAATTTTTTCTTTGACAAAAGCTTGGATACCTGCGGAATGGAAGCTGTCTAAAGTGATTCCACTTCTTAAAAAGCAGGAAAAAGGATTCGCCTTGGACAATGTAAGGCCGATATCACTCACGTCCAATTTGGTTAAGCTAATTGAAAGAGTTTTGAATGCCCGGATAATGAAATATATTAATAATAACGCAATAATAAACCCCAGTCAAATTGGTTTTAGATCCGGTTACTCAATATGGTGTACGCATGTTGATTTAGAGAGCCGAATACAACTGGCTCGGCGTCGGCGCCAATACTGTGCTTTAGTTACTCTAGATTTGGCTAAAGCGCACAATAGGGTTGAGCATTCAGTTTTATTAAAACAGATCGAATATCACCACTTTCCCAACTACATCACTGCGTGGGTGTCGGAGTTTTTAAGAAGGAGAGAATATTACTGCTTTAAAAATGGGTACTCATCGAATAGATATAAGCAGTCACGTGGCGTATCACAAGGGGTTGTCCTGTCACCAGTTTTATTTAACATTTTCTTAAGCTCCATACCATCAACTAAGGATATTCAGTTATATGTGTACGTGAACGATATTGCTTTTTTTTGCAAGTAATGCCGACCTTCAATCATTATACCAGAGTCTACAAAATTATCTCAATATGATAGAAAGATGGCTTAAAAATATTCATATGACCTTGAACGTAAAGAAAAGTGTGCTTCTTGCATTCTCTTTTCTGCAGCCTATCAACATCTCGTTAATGTACAGTAATGAGCTGATTCCGCAGGCGAATTCCCTTAAATATTTGGGCATCATATATAATGACACATTAAATTGGAGAAGTCACTTTGATGATGTGTACTCCAAGGCAACACGGGCCATGGGGTGGCTACGGAAGCTTGCAAACCGCAAAGTGGGTTTAAGAAGAGATTTGCTAATAATGATATATAAACTTTATGTGCGGCCCATCATAGGATTCGGATGTGTATTATTTTCTGGCAGCACAGCTTATAAAATGACACCCCTAATACTGCTGGAAAGAGAAGCGTTGCGTTTGTGTCTGGGTCTACCCAAGTTTGTTGCAGATAACGTGTTGTATATGGAAGCTGGCCTACCTTCTCTGCTAAACAGGTTTAAAATTTTTACTGTGCAAGCATTCTTAAAGATATACAGTTCACACCAAAGACTCTCATTTTACGCTTTCATTCAAGAACCAACTTTATTTTTCGAAACCCATTGGTCGCGACTACACACCCCGCAAATAGTATTTGCACAAGCGCTACTACAGCAATTGAATGTAAAAATTAAACATATTGGTCCAATACACAACCTAAAGTCAATGCTTAGCATACAATTCGATGATATATTTCCTCATAACGCGAAACAATTGGCATATAGGTATTTAAATGACCAGTTAGCAGATTATCTAGCTCACCTAGAGATAAGCAATCTCATAGCGACTGATGCATCTGTGTCAAAAGAAAAGGCTGGGGTTGGCATCTTTTCTCCTTCTTTGGACTGGTCCTTTTCGATTTGACTACCAGATTATACCCCGGTATTCATTGCAGAATTATTAGCCATTGTTCTTGCCCTACGCAAATTGCCCTCAAGCGAATCATTAGCAGTTATCATTACAGATTCGTTAGCAGTTTGTAATGCACTTTCTGCGGCAGTAAATTCAGAGCTTATGAATACGTTTCGGCATTTAGTACCGAAAAACGTAAAAAAACTGCATTTGCTATGGGTACCAGGCCACCGCGGATTATATTTGAACGAAATGGCGGATTCTTCAGCAGCATTATCCCTGGGTGGGCCCACCATCCCAGTTTTGCCAGATACGGCTTACGTAACAGCGCTAAGGTTCCGAAATGCTTGCCTGCAATGGGGAAAAGGTAATTTGGATAAATTCAAAGATTTCGAGCATTTGAGCTATTGCTAGAATAAACAGTGGTGTGCATCTCGCCAGTTAGAGGTCACTTATACCAGATTGCGCTGTGCAGTTCCACAACTAAATTATTACCTTAACAAAGCTGGGCTCAAGGCGTCACCGCTATGCAATTGGTGCAACGAAATTGAAACAATTGAACATTTCTTTTAGATGCGGAGCATCTTATACTCGCGCCTTGTAGTGTGCCGTCCGCACCGCTTCTCAAACATTCGACAGCTGACGCGCGCGCATGCGCCGTCGCGCCGTCGCCCACTCTTCCACCATCTGTGCATCCCTTCCTCCTCTACACACCGCGCGCGCTTCACTCCTCCACCATCTGTGCACCCTTCCTCCTCTACACACCGCGTTCGACATCTACAATTCTCCTGATTCTCCAGTGGACGCGCATGTGGCGTCGCGCTTCGAGAACATTCAACAGCTGACAGTGCATGCGCCGTCGTGCTGTATATATACTCAAGGTCGGCGTTCGCTCGCTCAGTTGCCGCTTGTCGGTTGGTTTGTACGGCGCGTCGACGTCCAAGGTCGCGGTGAAATGAATTCCAATGAATCCACAAACACAATGATCGACGTCCCTTCGACCAGCGCCGCCCTTTCGCATACGTGTGTACGTGTTCACTCATTTAACACCCCCTCCTACAACCACGTTAACCAATTTAGCCATCGACCCAAGTAAGTCGCAATTTAACACCCCATTTCACAAGCACGTTAACCAATTTAGCCATCGACCCAAGTAAGTCGCACTTTAACACCCCGTTAACCAATTATATGGTCCGCATCCTCCTCAGTGTTCCCCCGAGGGAAGCTGCGGGCAATTTTTTTATTCTGTCATCGTTATTCTTATCAGAGAAAAAGATTTTTAGTAGCCCAATTACAAAAGCTAGGAATACAAGTAAATCTACCAATAATTTTATCACTTGGCGGAACTTCATTTGGTTACTGCAACAGGGATGTCTGCTCCACTGTGTTTGATTACATCAACGCAACTAAAAGATTACCGTGCTAGTGAACCCCTACCTTTTCAGATCTTTAGTTTATAATTCGTAGTTATGTCTTTCAAAAACAAAAGATGCTTTGACCGCTTGCTCAGAAAACTTTTTTTGCAGTAATATTTTAAGCTACTTTTTCATATTGGCCTCATTTTCATTTTAGTTTCATTTAAGTATCCTGCCGCCCGGTTCTTGGCCCATCCCCCTCTGTGGGTAAGCGCCCTCCATCAGAGGTCATCACAATCAGCATCAGCTTCTGTTCTCCACAAAGAAGAGGTAGGTCGCAAGTAGTGAAAAGCTGTTAGAGAAAGATGCGTTCATCTACAAACGGGATAATGTAGAGCACGTACAGGGTGAAGCCATCACTGGTCCAAAAGTGAAAATGTTGAAGGAGAGCATGCCTTGCGGGGCCGAGGGTTGTTTGAGGTGCTCAAAAAGAGTTAATGCGGAGCTTGAGACATTTCTCAAGCCTAAACACAAAATTGACTGTCCAGAAAGGCATACCAAAAGTCATTCAAACCTTGAGTATAAAAAGAACACCATTGAGAGGTGAGAACAGTGTACTAATATAGTACAGAGTAGAAGAATTGTCGACATCTTCATTATATGCAAGTTCAGTTCAAGTGTTTGCGTTGAAATGGCGGTCTTGCAAGCAGTGTCACAGCTTTCGACTCGCTTGGCAAGAACACCAGACTGAGTTCTAGGGATGGCACTAAGGAACGGAGTAAAGAGCAGAACATAGTTGTGAACAGCACCCAGGCATGAAACCAGGTTGTTTAAAGAACCCCAGGTGGTCGAACTTTCCAGAGCCCTCTATGACGGCGTTTCTCATAATGATACGGTGATTTTGGGATGTTAAACCCCACATATCAATCAATCAAATCAAGCCAGCTTGTTGCACTAAGCTGTCCACCAGTGCGGCAGACAATGGAGACAATGCCTTGCCAGTAACTAATTGCGGCTGTGAGGGCGAGACAGGTACTAAGAGAAGCGAGAGAGTTGATGAGCGTGAGGTGGAAGCGAGGGGCACAAAAATAAGCACAAAAAGACTTAAACGAAAACGGCGTCACAGAGACGGGAGTGTGACAAAAAGCCCCACCCGTTAAGGGAAAGACTCAAAAACGTTCAAAGGTAGTGGGGAAAAGGAGGTATTTGTCATTGGATTCGAAGACTTTCTGCATGCGCTTGAGCAGCGACGTGAAAAGAAAAAAAAGCAGGTTGTACAAAAATGCAGACTGAAGGAAGGGGCCATTTTTCCTGTCGTCGTATTCACAGCAGGTTGTATGTGGCGTGAGAGTACAAAGCCAGTGGTCTGGGGAAGTAGCTGAACGATGGGAAGAACTCGATTCACGAAGGAGAGGATTAGTAGGGTTTGGAGGCGAAGTGAATTGCTTTCACTATTTTTGTAGTCCCCGTTCCATAAGGCCCAGAGAGAGCGACCACCGTGCGTGCGGCTGAAAAATGAGTAAACAGCCGCGAGCTTTTGTGAGATGGTTGTAAGCTAATTTTTTTCTGTTTTTGAGCTTTTGTTTGATTGTTTATTTCAGTTTTGAAACAGTTTTTGTTGTAATACAGCTGCACGTTAGTGTTTATCTATCCACTTGTAGGTTTGAAGTATTAAGATAAGCATTGCCCATTGCATAAGTTCACGCGATGAAGTGTGCGTGAGGCTGGCTCCTACAAGTAGGTTAATAAAGGCAATGCTTAGGAGTTTATTTGTCTGAGTGAGCGTGAAGAAGCAAGGATTGTGAGTTTTCTCCATGTGCATTCATAGGTTTTTTACTATTAGATTCACATGTGCTCTTAGTGGAGGTGAGTAGTTTAAGAGTTAATGCACTCAGAAGAGCACTGTGTGTGTCTTTTAGGACCGGTAGGTTATAAGAATAACGAGACTGGAATGTTAATAGGCAGGTTAATCCTCTTTGTTATTGTATCGATGTTTGACATTGACGTGATCACATAGAACAGGAACTGCAACAAGTTTGATGTGTAGTTACATAAAAAGGGATGTTACTTGGAGATGATATTGTTTTATTTATGGGTCTGTAGTTGTCGCACATTTCTGAGAGTCTGAGTGTAATGGCTCTCTGAAAAGAGTGGACTCTTGCTCCGAGAGACTTTTGTCCTCCGGATGTACATAGAACTTTTTCGTCCGGCTGAAGAAAGGAAAAAGACTTAAGCTAACAGGAATGCCGACAATGTGGTAATGGTCTGAATTTAAAGTCAGAGCATACACTTAACCTTTTGCTTTATAGATATCTTGTAAGTATGAACTGAATCTTTCCCAAATGAGTTCATCTGATTATATGTCAATGATTTCTTACTTGCGTAAAACTGAAGAACAAACAAGGTCACTGGTTTTTATTGAAGTGCCCCTCGAGTATAACATTTGAATGAGGTTCATAATTTTGAGCAGTACTACAAACATTTTGCTTTGGCAAGCCTGGCAAGTTGAAGGCATAGACTGAACGCTTGTTGCACTATGCGGTGTTGTGGTGCCGGGATCTTCTTTCTGCATTGTCCCATTGTGTGAGGTTTTTCGAGTGGCACGGCTACCACCATCGTAGACTTCGAGATGTCTTCGTTATGAGTATGAGGCCTGGTGGACTCGCAGCAGATTCCTGGCACATTCACAGAGAAAAAAAGCATTGAGGAGCGAGCGGGAAAGATTTTATTGGGCGTCCTCAGCAGTGACCTGAAGGACTCCTCCAAATACTGACGCTTCGGGCAACCTGTGCAGCTGGTCATTCTCACTTTATGTCTCCTGCCGGCGAACAAGCGTTTAGGATCGACGTTTGAGCCAAGCAGAAAAGGGTGTTCACGGCTCTGAGAACAAGTTGCCGAAAAGAATCGGCCTTCTGAGAGCCATCCAAATATGGGACTTGTCCTCTCAGCCTTGCAGTGAGGCACACTCAATCGCGCCGCCGCAAAGTGTACGAAATGACCGAAAGTGTACGAGATGACCGATGCGACAACCTCCTTGAAGAACTGAGGGGCGCCACAAGATTAGCGTGGCGAGTGGCCGTCCTTTGATATTCCTGGTCGTAGGGGCATGGAACCCAGCAGCCAGCGGCATTCTCACCCCAAGGAGAAAGCAACTTGGTGTCAGAGGGGTAGTGTGGTGACCACGTCAAGATCAAAAACGTTAACCAGCGCGGGTAGGGGCGGAACCGTCGAAAGTGATGTGTGTCCGGTGGTTGGACAGGCATACACCCATCTAGGGGTGAGGGGAAAAGTGACTCCTGATAACCAGCCGCAATGGGCACCTGGGAGAGCCTTCGGCAAGATCGTCACGATGTAAGATGACATCTTCATCTAGATGTTCTTCATGTGGTGAAATGCTTGCCTGTACATAATGTGAAATATACCTCTGTACAGTTTTTTTCATCAGTCTCTTTATGCTCGGCATCTTCCTCCCGAGCCCGCAGTGAGGTAACGGCAAAGTCCCAACAACTGAATAACTGGTGGTAGCAGTGGGATCCTGGTCAACCCTGACTAAACAACTGGTGGCAGCGGTGGGATCCTGGTCAATCCCCGGGTACATTAGTGCCAATGATGTCGTATTGAAACACGAACAGCACAAAGCTGAGTTGAGCCGAAGAACTGGTTCAGTGTATTAACATCACATAAAAGGACTGATCACCTTTCATCACCTGATCACATTTTCAATGGAGTTGGCATCCGTACCATTCGAAGGCCACATTGACGTGCATAAGACGTGGTCTCTAAGCATGTTGGTTTTTAGATTATCTTCTGCTGGATGGGCAAACGGCCACTAGAGAAGTGTTCATCCAGGATATATTGTGGATGTAAGAATGTTCATCCAGGTAGAATAGAAGTGCAATCTCACGTAGGAAATATGTCATCTATGTGCAGAAGCCGTAGCTGAGATCGAGTCATGGCACGACACATGGAAACTGCACACGGGTCATGCAATAAAACGCCCTGAATATGAAGTCGAATTAGTACCTGCCGTTTTAATGGAAAAGTATTGTACAAACAACGTATGTAGGAAACTCATCTTTTCATCGGCTAGTGAGAGTACGCAATACTTGTTATGCTCAGGGGTGGAAGTGCTGCGCCATTTTGCGCCAATCTGACCTGCTGTGCCTAAACGGCAATTTGCATGTGCAAAGCCAAATTTAGTCGAGTTTTATCATCGACCGAGCAACACGCGTAAACTACACAAAGTACGCAACCGCGTTTATATCAAATTTATATCAAACCTTGTATTTTGGTCTGTGCGTGGATTGATTGATATGTGGGGTTTGATTGATTGATATGTGGGGTTTAACGTCCCAAAACCACTGTATGATTATGAGAGACGCCGTAGTGGAGGGCTCCGGAAATTTAGACCACCTGGGGTTCTTTAACGTGCACCCAAATCTGAGCACACGGGCCTACAACATTTCCGCCTCCATCGGAAATGCAGCCGCCGCAGATATGTGGGGTTTAACGTCCCAAAACCACTATATGATTATGAGAGACGCCGTAGTGGAGGGCTCCGGAAATTTAGACCACCCGGGGTTCTTTAACGTGCACCCAAATCTGAGCACACGGGCCCACAACATTTCCGCCTCCATCGGAAATGCAGCCGCCGCAGTCGGGATTTGAGCCCGCGCCCTGCGGGTCAGCAGCCGAGTACCTTAGCCACTAGACCACCGCGGCGGGGCTGTGCGTGGATATTGTTAAGGTGGCGTTTGTGTGCATAACTCATTATGCGACTCTATATTTGTTTTAACAAGAAATATGTTAGCGGAAGTATTTAAACCGAAAAAATAAAAATAAAATCAGTTTCACCGGCGAAGTGATGGCTGCAATAGCAAGAATTTGTGATGTTGTGATGGTAATGCCGCGTGCGCGCTTTTCTATTTTTGCTGCCGCACCATTACGGGTGTAACTCTCCTTTGCGCCAACCACGTCTGAATGACTGACAGCAATCTAAATAATCTTAAAACCTTCCGATGAGACGACGCGCACAACGCGTAGATTAGAGTTTGTTTTGGAAGGTACTCAGCTGCTAGCGATAAGGCTGGAATCTTCGAGGCATATATATAAATGCCAACGCCCTTTGCTGTGTGGCAGATTATCGACGACAGACGCTCTGGTTTGCTGTTATCAGTCTGCTGCATGTGTTACTTGTACAGTGACATTTCGTTTTCCGGTACAGGTTTGTCGAAATTAAAAGTTCAACAGCGGCTGCCGCCTTCGCCAATATCACGACCCCTTGACCATAGGCGTGTTAGCCGGGGGGGCGGCAAGGGGGGTGCGAGCACCCCCTCATTTTCGGCAGTGGTTACTGTCAGCTGCACGTTGGGGAAATCAACAACAGCGTTTTCGCCTCCATCGAAAATGCAGCCATCGAAAAGCTTCATGGAAAACCTGATTATATATATATATATAAATTGGGAGTAATAATTCAATGGGCCAGTTAGTCTTCTTGAAGGTACGGGATATGGCACAACGGGAGCGTTGACCGCAAGGATAAATATATATATTTCTCAACAGTTTCGGGAGGGGTCCTCCCTTCATCAGGGATGAGTTATACTAACATGAAATTCCAAACTTCGTTGCTGCCGCGTCCCTCTCGCCTTGGAAGATGTTTGCGAGAGTGAGGGAGAACTAAAAAAAGAAAGAAAGAAAAAAAAGAAAAAGAGAAGGAAAAAGACGAAAAGAATAAAAGAGAAAAAAGAAAAAAAAAGAAAAAAGAAAGTAAAAAAGAGGAAGAACCACTGTCAACACTGAGAACAAAACTAAATGTCCGTGTACGTCCACATCCGGTTCTAATTCCGTGCTGGTCAGTTCTCGGCGTGTGTCGGGCCACACAAGATTAGGAAGCTTTAGTTTGTACGTATAGTTCTTTACGTTACCGTGTTACCAGATACCGGATAGAATCTGCGCATGCGCGAGTCTTTACGGAACGTGAACCTTTACGTAACGTAAACTACTCGCCGGATAAACTTTACGTTCACGGGCCGGAGCAAGCCACCGAGTCAAGACAAGCCGAAGCAGAAGCGCCAACGGCGAACACGTTGTCTTGTAGCTCTGTCAACAGCGGAATCGATGTCTGGGCGCAAGCGATTCACTCTCAGCGATGACATCGCTCTGGTAAAGGAGGTATTATATGTAAATCCTTTCTTTGACCCTGCGAGGTGGCTGAAGATAGCCGATCGGCTCTCCGAGGTGCTCGGCAGGTGCTTCAGCATTCGCAGTGTCAGGGAAAGGCTTAACTTAATCCTCCTGCGTTTTTTGCGAGACCAGAAGAAGAAAATTAAGAGGTAAGTGCGTCTTGTATTGATTTTTGTTATGTCCTGTTCTTTCCCATTAACAAAAATTGTGATTACTGGCTCCGCAATAGCTCCGGTACAGAAGAGGAGCAGTCCGAGCTGGAGGACCTCCTGCAGCAAGCGGCTGACATAGCGCGTGAGTGCGGCTACACGCCACCGCCGTCAACCGCACGACAGCTCGCTGAACGCGAGGGCATTAAAAAAAGAGCCTCAGGAAACTCGGTCGCCCGCCCGCCAGCGAAACGTCGCGTCGACAACAGGGAAGAAGATGCCCTGGCGGTTTACGCGGAGTTAACAGCGGGGGATTGTGTTGAGCCTGGTAAGAAATGTGCTGATTTCGAAATTCTTACTCGTACTTAACTGATAGTGAGCCGTACACTTGGCCTGCCTTGAATTTACAAGTGGTGTCATTTGATCAATTGCGTGATACTACAGTGCTTCACCGGTTGAGTAAGTTAAGAAGAGAGTATAACAAACTGGACAAATATTTGTAAACGTTTGCTTTCTGCACGATCATAGCAGGCACAACCTCTGGAAGTTTTCTGTGTAAAATCTGAAGGCAGCAGCCATGCTTGAAGCACACTTTGCGGCCTGTTGTATGACTTAGTTAGGTGCTACCTTTGTGGCACTGTGGTATATTTTACCAGATAGGTGGAGACAGAGATATAGCAATGTTTAATAAGGTTCCCGGAAATGTTTGCTAGGTTGACTAGCTTGCTACTTCTGGTGTCAGGTGATTACCGTGATGTAAAAAAGGATCAAATGTGCAAAAAGATATGTATACTCACAAACACACACATGCTCAGAAAATAGTCGCGCAGAGAACCTTGAACATGAGTTATATCGAGTGGCAAAATTGACAATTTTATAGACATGACATGCAGTCTGCTTGCACAACATGGGCAAATTGGAATATCATCATGCAAGCCTTTATCCTGCAGTAGACATGAAATTCTTATGAATATGCAATTGTTTTCTATGTTACATATTCATTTCACCAGTTACATAACATTTTACTACGTCAGAGCTTGAACTATTCTGCCAAAAGTTGAAGAATAGCTGTCTCACCAAAGAAGGCTGTGATATGCCATTTAGGGTCTAGCAAAGACTAGAACAGCTTCACTCTTCTGAACCAAACAGTGGGATTCAATGTCAGACAGATTGTTGGGCTGAGGTACTGGCTAGATTTAAGGATCGAGGAACATGTGAATGTGACAAATTTTTTTTTCAAGAAATTAGGTGACACTTTTGCCTTCAACAGCTTTGCACAAGGCCTAAATAGACTATTTATAAGTGTACCTAAAGTAATTGTCTAGCTGGAGTTTGTAGATGTTTTTTAGCATGGTTCTCCATTTTTGTATAATTATTCCTATTCATGTGTAACCTACTCATTATCTATAAGTACTTGTATTCTCTCTCTTTTGTTTCTTGTTCCTTGGTTTAGAGCCCTTATGTTATAACAAATCAAATTTCTGCTGGCTATATTAAGTAGAGCTCAATAAAAATTCAGGTTTTCTTCCTGGCCAGCAGATGGCGCAAGCACGTCACAGGCTAAGACACTTCTTAATTCAATGTATGAGCCGGAGAACATATAGATTCACATAGATCCGCCTGACTGTGGTGAGTGAAAATACAGTGAGAAACACTAAAAGTTTTTCATTACACACGTGCTGAATACACTGTTGCATAAACTAGTGGATGCTGTAGCACGAATAATTGGGATAGTCGGTGTTAATTCCTTTTAAGACTGGAAAATGGACGTACACGAACACACGGAAGAAATGGCAACACCATGGACCCCTCAAAATAGTCCTAAATAGTCATTTCCAGTCAGGTGAGCCTCTCAACACGGCCCGAAACTACATTCCATTATTTTTCTCTTGTCTCCTTCCTGTCATTTTTAGCCTTGCAGTGGGTTTTTGAAGCTACTAAGGCGGCAATAGGGGCTGGTTGATACCTTGTGCATCACCCTGTGTTGTTTGTCATTTTTTAGTCCATGTTATACCTGGTAGATCTTAGAAAATAAGGTTTTTCAAATAATTGCAGTGGCACTATTGAGCCCTAGCCTCTAGCATGTAAATAAGGCACTAGGAAGAGCCTGTATTTCTCATCAAAAGAGCTGCTGCATGAGAGGAGTTATTGCAGATGTGTATTGGAAAGGAAAGCTGGGTTCAAGCTCAAAGCACACAGCACAGCTCTTATGTTGGTTCACTTGTGATGTACAGATCTCGAAGACAACCCGACGGCCTCATGCCCAGCACCTGACCGCATCGCAACTGCTGCACCCAGTCGGGCTCAAACCCCAACATCTAGTCCTTCAGATGTTGCTGCTGCAGGTTTGTAATCCCTAGTTTTGTTGGTGCATGCCTACAGATTCAAATGATTTTCGTCATTATTGCTTTCAACATCAACAAAAGCGACTTTAGGTGCAGCTATTGAGTCTTGGAAATCATTCAAGATGGCTTGAAAAATTCTATTTTGTGCTATGAAAGAAATACAGCGTCAGATTTTAGCTGTTGCTAACATTTGCACCAAGTCCCTAATTAAATTATTATGAGCTCAGCGAAGGACATTGTTTTGTTTTTCAGTGCAATATTTTTGTCTTATGCAATAATAAATTAATAGGAGAATAAGTACCTAATAAGTGTAAGTAGTTTCAGTATGTTCAAAAACTAGTTGCATAGTTTCATCATGGATCCACTTCTTTTAGTTGCCCTTGCTGATTTTCTATCTTTTCTTTGTCTCCCTGAGAATAAGTCTGCTTTATGTGCATTACACTCAAGTAGCAGCCTCCTTCTGAACTTGTTTACTTGTGATTTCTTGGACTACCAGGCAATGCAAATGTGCATGGGAGCCCCCCTGATTCCAACACTGGTGAAACCAGACGGGTGGCCAACACTCGTGTGCCTCTGCAAGGTGTGTAACAAAAAAAAAGCTTGGTCATATCAGTGTATCGTGTATTTTGCCTAGTAGAAAACAAGAGTATCATTCAAAATGCAGGTACACAATTGTAAATGAAGATGCTTGCTATTGAAGGCAAAAGTAAAAAAAACACTTTAATTGTGTAGTTAATCTTTCTTTGAGAAAGCTTATTTCTCTGTCCCCTAAAATCTCCGAGTATATGGCTTTGTCGCATCTTTAGTCTTGGCCAGGAAAGGAGACATGGGCAAACTGGTGCCTCATGTGTCCTTTTATGTTAGGCAAATTTGTGACGTGGCATGTGCTTAGGTGTGCCATTGTCTGGGTGCTGTTATGGCCTTCAATAGATCCACACTCTCAGGGACATGTGGCCACTCTCACTGCGAGAAATGTTTGAGCACACGTAATCATCTTCCAGTCGATTGCAATGATGTGAACTTGCAGTGAAGTCAAGGTGGCAATAAAAGGTGCTACTTTTTAGTGCAGTGAAGTGTTGCATATTACGATTGATATGAAGCATTTGCGGCACTAGGAGACTATGTAACTGATCCATTAAATATTCCAGAACTAAATTGTTAATAAAGATGTCATCACCTTTGCTCCGTTGCCAGAAAATATATAATGTGTGTAGCCAGAGAGTGCTTTGGCCAGTGCTTTGGCTATTTCTTTTAAGGTGTTGTGCATACCCAGCTTGGTCAAAAGCTAGATGAATTTTTTGGCTTTGCAGAAAGTGTATTCATTGCAGGAGCTATCATGATATATTATTGTGATACTAGATGTACCTGAAATTTGTTACATGTACTTAAGATCTTGAATGTCCCCGAGCTACTTCTCAATAAATCTAGTCGGTTAATTATGTGATAGACAATAAACTCAAGTATATTTACATTCCTTAGCCGGCTCTTGTTCAGATGTTGCCTCTTGCTTTCACTTTGTAGATTAAAGTTTCTGGCTGGGCTAAAATAGTTTTCATTTTGTAGTCTCATGTGATACATTCTGTGATGCTTGTTGTACTTGAAATTTTACAAAGATGCTTTGGAAACCTTGAGTGCCCCAGCGGAGTAGTGATTTTTAAATGGAGTATGTGAAACAAAATAAAACCAAATAGTTTTTTTACCAGGTTTAGGTCACAATTTCATGCACAATTTGCGACTTTGAGTGAGCAATGAGTCTCTACCCTACGCCATGATATTTCTACTCCAGACTACTGTATGCTAATTCAAAACATCGACACTGGGTGAGATACTGAACAATCCTTCATTTTCACACAGCTGCAGAAACCTGCATAATGTATACACATCTTTCAGCACCAAACAGATATACATCTATGCAACTGCAAACATCCCATCAAATTATACATCAATGCAACCACGAATCCTAAAAATGCATAACCTAAAAGGCACAAAGTAATTTAAGGGCCTTTTTATATGTGTTGGATATGCGTGAACAAGAAAGATATGCTGAAACAGACACAACAGAAGTCTTCAAAGTCGTGTACGAAGTCCCACCACAAGCACTCAACAAGCATAATTAAACGTGCCATCGGTGTGAAACTCTGCGTGGTGCGTAATGTTGATTGGGTGTCTCATTTTTGGCACTCGCTATTTCACAGACTTAGCACAAGCAATCTGCAAAATTTTGACCATTATTGCCCAGCTATGTGCCTCAAAATGGATATATATATCTGCATATTTTGCAAAATGGGCATAAATGTTTGCTCTAAATACATTTAAGGTTTGTAGCAAATAAATAAAAATGAGTTTAGAGCACGAGCATCGGCAGAGGGTGCTGCTAGAGGTAGTTGCTTTCACTCCTTCCACATAGCAAGGTGCCTGGCTCTCATACCCGTATTTTCATTAGATCGTTGTTCATAAAAAAAGTTGGACATTTTTAGGTGTGGAGCGACCCGATAACACCACCATGATTACCTTGTCAAGTGCATACACACACACACACACATGTAGGTCACCAAACTTAATCGCGGCCTTCAACAGACCATCGTACAATAGACTAATGGGAAAATGCAGACATGAGTAGCTGTTAGGTTCTGTTGGAACAACGAGCAAGTTTTGTTATTTTTGGAATGTCAGAGGCGTCTTCTAAACCCTCCTTGAAGAACTGACACTACTAGAGAACAACTGCACTTAAACCAGAACACATAACACCTAAAAAGACAGAAGGTAACAGTGTAGAAATAATTACCCCTTCATCTGAAGGTAAGTCATGAAGAAAGGCATAAGCTACATGCCTTTCTTCATGACTTACATCAGTTCCTTTTTCCTGCGGTAACGTGTACATTGGCATTACCGAGCGATGCCTCAATGACCGGCTTAGGGAGCATGCGCTAAAGGTTAAGAAAAACGAGGACAAGTACGCACATCTTGTGTCGCATATTGCCGCATGTGGGTGTGAACCACGATTTTCTGATACAAGGATTCTTGGGAGAAGCTCAAATTTATCAGCACGTTTGCTGTTAGAAGCATATTATATAGAAAAGAATAAAGATATATGTGTCAGCGAGCCATCTTTGGTGTTGCATCAACAAGAAATATCTTTCCTTGATGCGAGGGTTTAGCGATTATATCTCCTTTTCGTGTTAACCCCCCCCTTCTTTTTTTTACTTTTTTTACTTTTTTACTTTTTACTTGTTCCTAGTGGTGTGGTGACGCCATGTTGGTTTTCTACTGGCGCAGTTCTGTTAGTTTGTGCCTTTGCGCATTTCGATGTACGTATTTAAGAAGGTCAGATAGGAGCAATAAACAGTTGGTAGTGAGCGCTGCGTGTCGTGTGTGTTGCTCTGGTGTAAGTGTGTGTGCTTGTGTGAGTGTTTGCGTGAGTCGAGGTTGCGCCAAATTTCTAAGTATATGATGTATAACCAACTAGCCCAACAACAAGTTTTATTAAGATACATGCCTAGTGTCAGACAGTTGTGCACTACTTTGTTTTTAACATACTGTTATGTGCAGAGAGAAGGGATGACACAGGAGCTGATCTCATCAAGGTAAATTATGAAGAAGATGCCTAAAGCGAAGCACAGCAGCCAATAAAGGGTACCTTAGCCATTGGTGTCTAGCGGCTCAAGGATTTGTCATATCGAGCGACCTCCCAAAGATCGGGTTATAGGTGCCAGCACCGCACCCGGGCAAATGTGGATAGGCGGTCGACGGCGCATATACAAATACTCGCAGCCGCGCTTCGTTCAGTGGCTCAGGGGCTGACACTATACTGCATTTACCACATGTACGCACATGTTCTCGCACCAGTAATAACATAAAAATCTTATATAAGAGTTCAGGAGAAAGCTGTCATCGATTGATTACGTGCATGACAGTGCTACAACAAAAGCCTGATTAATGAGACAAGCATGTTTTTTTTTAAAGATTACTGCCTTCAATCAGTCACTAACAATGACACATAAACGCTGAAGACAATGTAACAAAGATGAAATTTTCAGTTAAGTTACACGATATTACATGTAAGGCATGTTGTCTGAATTATTTCCCATGCCTGGCTTCTTTAAACCATTCTTAAATCTAAGCACACGGTTGCACGCGGTAACTCTGTTTTCAGTACAGTTTAAGTACTGATGTGTCACTGTTTATGTGGTGGTAATATTCCTATGTAACAATACCACGGCCAAAGAAACACAACTAAGGCTCCTAGCATGATCAATAAGCTATAGTGCTGTAGCCCCGCCGCGGCGGTCTAGTGGCTAAGGTACTCGGCTGCTGACCCGCAGGTCGCGGGTTCAAATCCCGGCTGCGGCGGCTGCATTTCCGATGGTGGCGGAAATGTTGTAGGCCCGTGTGCTCAGATTTGGGTGCACGGTAAAGAACCCCAGGTGGTCGAAATTTCCGGAGCCCTCCACTACGGCGTCTCTCATAATCATATGGTGGTTTTGGGACGTTAAACCCCACATATCAATCAAGCTACAGTGTTGTAATTGTACACCTACCAACAGCAACCAAATGTATGGCCTAGAGCCTGTTTTTTTTGCTACCGAGTCTCTATAGTAACACGCTGCATTTATACACTATTTATTAGTCCTCATGTTTGGGAGGATGCCCAGAGCATTTTGGGATATGCTTGAAACAGAAAGCGGCCCCCACTCTGAAATTATTCTGGTGAATGGAGGGTACAACGACAATAAACGGCACTTTGGAAAGTTGCACTCGCTGATCTTATTACAACGCATAAGCATCCGAAAGAGAGAATGCTCTCCGTCGTTATAGGCATAGGCAACACAGTTACACTCTAAGCCAAAAGGGAGCAACAGGGCTATAGGGGTTGCTCCTTTCAGGGAGCGATTGCATTGCCACTCCCATTACTCCCCTAAAAGGAGTAACTGCTGAGGGATGAACCGTTGCTCTCCTTTCAGTTCTTCCTTCGGGGGATGAACAGTTACTCCCTCCAGTTCCTTCCTGCGGACAAACAGCTACTCCCACCAGTTGCTCCCTGCGAACCAACCATTACTCCCACCAGTTGCTCTTCTAAGAGCAACAGTTACTCTTTACCGTTGCTCCCACGTGTTCGCAGTTATTCTCTGAAAACCAACTGCACATGCTTCCAGTTACTCCTTGGGGAAATGACTATCTCGAGTATGCTTGTCACACGCTTAACACATGGCAAGAGCTCCTTGGAAGAGCACTGCTTAGGTGCTTCTAACACAAAAAGTGGACAGTATTGAAAAGAAAATGAATGCTTTATTGTTCTTTTTATAAGGCGACGTGTGAGCACACGTAAAGTAGACTTCGCCACACCACAGCCAGCACTAAACAAGCACCATAATACATCAAAAGTTTTCTGCGTCATCCGTGGAAAAACAATCTTGAATTTCTAGCATAGGGCAGTATGTGTCATCATTGGTGAGAGAAGGGCAACTTCTCCAATCCTGAAGAACTGAAGTTTTGCAGCTGGTGTTTCCATCAGGCTAGCGCAGCGGAATGTCACTGCAGGCATATGTGAAGCATCTCATTGCTGCAAGAAAAAAAAACTAGAAGTGTGAGGTTAAACTTGCCAGAATCAATACATAACAATGAGTCACACACACTGCAGCAGCGCTTACATTCTAGGATGTCTACTGCAAAACTAAATGTGAAAAAAAGGAAGGTTCGGCCAAGCGTTACTTGGCAAGCCTTATAAATGCTGATGTGGTAGACGCTCTTCACATGATGTCTCACACAGCGATATTCTGGAAGAAAATGTGCAGCACCTCAACAAGGCATATTTGTAGCAGTTAAAGATACCCTTAGGTTCAGTTAACTTGTTTCCTATGCACAGCTGAGTGACATTTCTATAAGCCCACTCACCAATGGGCATTCTAAGTGAGATCATGTGTGTGGCAAATAACACGTACCGTCCGCTCATGTTAAAATACCTATTTAGCGAGTGCGCATAGTTTCTCTCGATTCTACTGTTCTATCATACGCTGCTGCGTCTTGAATTGTGCAATTCAAGACGCAGCAATTCAAGCCTGCTTGAAAGCAACCATTTACATGAGGCTGCATGATAATCTTCAGTATATTTTTTTGTACCTGATGCAAACGGCTGGACAAAACTATAGACAAATAAATGTAGACCATGCTACCTTCAAAAAATGCTTTAAATTTAGTAAACTAGGGTGCATTTGTTCACTCGGTTGACGAATCACAGCCACGAGATATCTGAACGAAGCAATATATCTTAAGGCATGCACAGATATTCTGATTCTTTGTTTGACAGTGTCACAGATAGCTTGCCAATACATATATATCTGAGAGCCACAAGATGTGAAGCTTATATTAGTTCAACGTCTTGTTGGTTCACAGCCAAACAGGTTACTGCTTTGTTAGACAAATTGAAATAAGCGCACCGTGGTGTCCGAAAGAAAAAGCATAATTAGAAGTTACCTCCTGATGTGAATGTCTGCCTATTTATTTTGTACTGCCTTCTACATTTGGAACAAAGACATTTGTTGAGGATGTCCTACCAGTCAAGCCAAGATCGCATACGTGGTCAATGTGATGGAAATACGAACATTAGAAACACTGCCACCTCTAGTAAGAGCATAACACTTCCGGATCTTGGAACAGCAAGGAGGTGCACAAGAAAGTTAAGCCCACATTTTCAGAGTTGGGGAGGTCAACATGCTGTGGCACTTTTAAACCCACGAAACATCTGCAAAAAACAGGGTAAAGGCAAGTCAACAAACGCTGTTATGAAGGCCTGCGCATGGACAGCTTTGTGAATCTAGGCCCAAGTGTTATGCTTTGTGCAAGCCAAAATCCATGTAAATAGGGAAAGCGTACTTTTAGGAGCACCTGCGTAAACAAATCTTCGCAGTTGGCTTTCTAGTACAAACAGCAATCCCTGCAATGAAAACATAAACATTTTATCTTAACGGTAACAGTGTGAGCACACACACGGGTCAGCAGAGCCATGTCAAATTGTCATTGCCAGTGTAACCATGTGGCATGATGAACTATTCTCTGGCCAACACATGCACAGTTGGCCCTTAAAAAGCGATGCTTTCATATACGTAGTACAAAAAGTCTGCACTTACCAAAATTCACTTGGTTTCTGTACTTTAGCATCGTTGGGAGCACCTTTATCTGCAGTATATCTAAATTTGTGTCATATCCCTGAAAAAAAGTAGTAAAAGACATGCATCAAATATTGTTTCATTTGGTAGCAGTGAAGTCAGGTTAAGAACAGCCAAGTGGGAATCAGCCTAATTATGTGCATGCGGCAAATCCCAAACGGCGTTATTGAGGTTTTCGAAATTTTCGTCGATTGGTATTAACGTCGATATGTGACTGTAACGGCATGCCAAGTTTTCACAGCGCATAAAGATTTCATGATGCAGAATAATGACAACGCTAACGAGAACATACAGCATTTATGATTGTCTTTTACAATAATCAGTTTTGCGATGGTTTTGCATCACTAAAGAAATCTGAAAGATTTGGGTCATTCCTCCTCCAATTGTTCTGTCCATATGTAAACTGCTCGCTTGATGGTGCGCTTATAAAATAGTTTCTTCAGCGCGGAGGTGAAGCAAGTGACGCAGTGATGTGGGCAGTTTTTTTTTTTTTGAGGCGTGCGAAGGGGGGTCCGCTTATCTGAATTGGAGGCCGGGCAAGCGAATATGGTCGTCATTATGGGCTCCCTACGCCCGGCCTAAAAAAATTTTGTGCCTAACCGCCTGGCTATGCCAGTGAAGTGATGCGACAATGATTTGTTCACTTACTGATTTACATACACTTTACAGCTCTAAAAACTTCGGCCCAAGGCCCCAATCAGCCGTTAACGTTACATAAAGCCAATGGTAGAAAAGTGCCAGTATGAAGGCAGCTACAACCCCGCCCCAAAGTTTTTTCAAGCGAGGTAATGTTGTGGTAATGAACTTTTAACTGCAAAAGTACACTGGCACTGCAGTGGTGACAGGGGAAGCAAGAGAGTATGCAGGCGGTAAAAATAGAGGTAATTTAGTCCGATACGGCTAGCAATGGATACGGTAAATAAGAAAGAGCAAATCATTTCTCTTTTAATAGCGCAACCACTCAACAATGTATTGTAAGAGCATGAAATGTTGCTGGAAATGCCACTCACCTTCACGCTGATGCATGCACAGTCCTTTGTCCGACGAGCGAACAGGCTTGCAGATAGCTGAAGACGTGTTTACCATGTGTTTGTTCCACCCAGCAGCAAAATCCACAACAACTTCGCGCTCCATATAGATAAATATACACTAACCTTCATCACGAATAAGTAGAAACGCAAATCTGTGACACACAAACACGATCAAAACATAGCTCACAAGCTCGCATGTCCATGTGCTTGCCGACCACAGACCATATAAATATGAGTAGTGCGAACGCGAACCTTGTCTTGTCTTGTCTCCTAGGAGATCTTGGCTCATACCCACATGGGGGATTGGCCACACTGTACCTCATATTAGATCATTTTTTACAACGCTTGCTAAAACTAATAAATAGAAATTAGATAGGAACAATAATAATGTTCCTTTAAAAGAACGTGAAAAAATTGCAGAAGAATGCGATAGACCAGAATATATCAAACAAATTAACAAGAATGAGGAAGAGGGAGAAAGAATTGGATATATCTGGCAGTACCACTAGCAGCGTATCCTTCCGGTTGCCTGAATGAATTTAGGTAGCGCTGACAGAATAGCACTGTGGCCCACACCCAACTGACTGGCTTCAAACGATAATAAGTTGGATGTATTGACTGGCAATACGAGCAACCAATCGGTCTTTCAAGAATTATTCGGCGCAGTGAGGTGAAGCGGCGGCATGTGAGAAGAAAGTGATCTATTGTTTTCGGTTCATTGCAAACTACACATAGATTAGTTAATGAAAATCCTGATTTGTTGAGATGAAAATTTAACAGAGGAACTCTACAGCGAAAGATTGTGAGGGTCACCTCACATTGACGGGAAAGGCATCTTGCGGTGTTCCATATGAATTTCAAGGGCCGAAATTCTTCAGATTGTAGAAGCGACGTTTCGTTCATTTTCAAGATTAACAGGCGTTTGAATCGTTCGGCAGTAATAAAAGGAAACTTTGGAGCTACTAGCACCACTGGGAAATTAGGGAAATTTAAAGATGCCGAAGCGAGCGAATCAGAAATTTCATTTAGTTCAATTCCAGCATGCCCGGGAACCCAAATAAACCGAACTTCTGATAGGCTATGCGGTACGAGAGTCCAAAATATCCTGAGAAGAGGAGACTTCTTTGCGGACGTTAGATGTGTACATACAGACAAAGCATCCGAAATATTATTATCTTTTGATTGCTGATAATTCAGTTTTAGGAGAGCCAATGTGATAGCCAGGAATTCTGCGAGATAAATTGGTGTGAATTCAGGTAATCGGAGCGCAAAAGACCAATTAAGCTGATGAGAAAAAATACCTACTCCAGCCTTCTGAAGATTTTGCGTTGCGTCCGTCGAAATTACTACGTATTTAGGAAAATGACTGAGATGATCTTGAAGGAGGCCCTCCAGAACATGCTTTGGAAGTAACTTGGCATTTTTCGGAAAAATATCATCGAAAATTATATCAACTGGCACCGAGCATAGGGTTTGGAGAGAAATGCCGGAGGGGAACGCGAAGATTTGATAACAGAGACTCGACGAAAATGACTTGGGGTCTTTGATAACGAAACCAAGGGCGCTAAAAGAAAGAAACTGGATGTTTGATGAAAATGGTCTGTGAACAGAAGAGGGGCGCATCGTAAAGTTTTAAAAATGTTTGCACAGTAAGCTGACGAAATCTAGCATCAAGTGGAATGATTCTAGCTTCCAAATAAAGCATGCTATTCGCGAAACACCTAGGTAGCCCGAGACACAGCCGCAGAGCTTGCCTTTCTAGCAATTTAAGAGGTCCTAATTTGTACTCAGCACTTCCAGAAAACAGAACGCAGCCGAACTCCAGATTTGGGCGTACGTAAAATTTGTATATCATAAGTAACGTACCCCTGCGCATGCCTGAATTCTTATTGCAAAACCAGCGGAGCAATCGTACGGCGCTTTTTGCTTTACGGGTGTTTGATTCTCTTTGTTGCTGCCAATTTAAATTGTCCACGTAAACAATACCAAGATATTTTTGCGCTGTTACTTGTGGAATTGGATCATTTCGATAATGCAGTGAAAGAAATACGGGAACGGATAGAGGGAATACAAGCAGAGCACAATTGCTAACATTAAGTGAAAAAGACAGCCCGCCAAGCCATACCTCATGCTCACTCAAATATGACTGTAAGATTTGATACAAACTATTGATATCTCGGGATGACGAGAAAAAAGCAATATCATCGGCGTAGACGTAAAGAGGAACATTTTTATGAACGGGAATAGATGATAAAAATATAATAAATAAAAGAGGTGACAGGACTGATCCTTGCGGAACACCTCTTGTTTGCTTATATGAGGCAGAAGTAATTTCCTCGTGGCAACAAATAAATTGTCTCTCAAAGAGAAACTCCTGAACCCAAGATATAATGTACTTGGGAACCTCACAGTCCACTAATCTTGAAATTAATGTAGTGTATTCCACACTATCGTAGGCTTTTGCGATATCTAACGTGACTAATGCAGAAAGCTCACCAGATACTTTTGCAAGGCGAATTCGGCTTTCCAAAGCAACATGAGCCTACCATATAGAGCACCCCTGTATAAATCCTACTTGCCTTGGTGAAAAAATGTCCTGACGAGCGATGAATCCACTGAGCCTTCTATGAAGAATTCTTTGAAATATTTTAACTAGGTTTGAAGTAAGTGAAATTGGCCGAATGTTATCCAGGAGATATCTGAGGCTTGGATTTTTTCGCAGCAAAACTTTAGCAATTTTCCATGCGCTTGGAATTCATGTGTGCTGTAAGGAGCAGTTAACAATATTCAAAAGCTCCTCGAGATGGGAATTAAATATAAATTTAATCATAGAGTTTGTAATCTGATCTGGACCGGGAGCTGCTTGCTTTACAGTTATTATGACATCTGCCAGTTGAGCCATAGTGACATCCCGAAAGTCCGAGGTTGCGCTTTTGAATGTCACAGGTCTCAAGCATGACGAAGCGAAACGCTCTTCAAGTCTTTTCGCGATGCCCTCTACCAAATCTGTTGTCTCTTTAGGAGACAGCACTACTGAATGCAAATATGCTGGTACCTTCGTCGATTGGTTTTGATAAACGCGAATGTAAGTCAGAATTGTGTTTATCTTTAGCTATTGCAACTGTACGTTTACACAGCGCTCGTGGATTTTATAGTCAACCGAATTTTTCGGAGTATGGTTGTGGCGTAAACGTTTCCAAGCAGCCTTACGTCGCCTATATGCAAGCGTACAATCTTCATTCCACCAAGCTGTATTTGACGGTGTGCTGCCGTACTTAACAGAAAACTCTGCCGGCTGGACAGAGTCACTTAGACACGCTACGACTGAAGCAGCTCGTTGCTGTCTGACGCGTCCTCTCAATGACGAGAGCGCGGAGTTTAAAACATTTATATAAATTTTATAGTTGGTGAACCGTTGTTGCCGGATAGCATAGGTAAGTTGTGGTAGCATTATTTCATAGGTAATGGGTACATGATCACTACTCGTCTCATTATCAAACGTTTCCCACGATGAAATCATAAACTGGCCACACGACAATGTTAGGTCTAATGTTGATGAGCTTATCCCGCGTAGAAAGGTAACTTGTCCAGAGTTATGACAGCGAAATTTATCATCCTGCAACCAATTCCACAATTTTTTGCCACAGCCATCTGTTTTAAGCCCCCAAGAAGTGTGATGCGAGTTAAAATCCCCAGCCAATTAAACTGAATTTGACGAAGAATTCTTGGTAACACAATCTAGGTGATCTGTGCGTGTTATTCCATTCGGAAAGTACGCATTAATCACTGTAATCCTGTTGGAGTCAGGTAACAAACAATCTATTCCTAACAATTCACAATCCGGAGAAATATGTTCAAAAGTTGTAGTAACATGATGACACATTTTTAAAGATAATAGAACCAATAATTCACCTCTCTACCTGGCCGATCCAGTCTAAAAGTTCGAAAATATTTCACAGTAAATGTTTGGTTTACTGAAAGCCAAGACTCTTGAAGTAAAATTATATTAGGATTTGTTTGCTGTATGAGATAAATAAGATTTATGTAAGCGGAAGATACGGAGGGACAATACCACCGAAGAACTTTTACAGGCGCTATGATGGACTTAATATAGTTGACTCTACTGCAGAACGCAAAACGTCCTGCTCATTGTTGGTATCAGTAATAACTTTTTTTGGTTTTGACATTGGCAAACTGTTTGGAAACAATGGAGCATTGCGTCGTTTATGAATGATATTACCAAGCCCCATTTCACCAAATGACCCACTGGGCCCCACAGGGGTCGGCGACTGAGTGCTGACGAGCGTTTCAGGGGTAACATCTTACAGGGGTAACAGCGAACCTAGTTGCGCCGAAAAAAAAAACGTCGAGCAGTGGCAGCACAGGTGTCAGCGCCATGCTTTCAGTGTGTTCTCCTAATGAAATTATAAAAAAAACTGAGGTACACTAAAACTCATATTTAAATATAAAAAATTGAGTGTAATTTTTATTTTGTGCTAGTAAACATAAACACTGAATAAAAATTGCTTTGTAAATTACATCGCTTGCTACACTAGCGCCACTCTTGTCGTGTGGGCGCAGATGGAGCAGATTTGTCATTCTGCCCTCAAACTACGGTGAAGCGTGCTACTAAGTGTACGGCTGATGAAAAGCGCATCTGGGTCCGCTTTTTTTTTTTCTTCTCCGATATATCTTGAAGGAGGGGGGAGCTCCTTACGCACGTGTTTCGGTGCTTGATCGACGTTGACGCTCTTCCTTCGCGAGCGAACGGCTTGTCTAGGCTTTTTTTATCGTTGTTTGGCACGTGTTTCGGCGTTCGGTCCGCTTTGACGTGCCAACTCTCCATTCTGCTGCTGCGTGTGTTAGGTACTTGCCGTAGCTGTATTCTCAGGACTTCTGTGTTCAGCCAGCGCTGCTATCTTATTATCTGCGGGTGCTAAAATAAATCACTGTTTTGGTTTGGTGAAGTTTAGCACAAAGAACAAACAATAATCTGGCCCACGAATATCAATGTGGGTGGCATGCATATTTAAGTGCAGTGTCCTGCCGGGGAGTAACAGTTGCGTGACGAGAGCATTTACAGCGGTTCCTCCTTCCGTTGTTCCCTTACAAACTTAAGATGAATACATTTGCTCCCCCATTCTCGAACAAGTTGGCCATCTTGTTCCGCTTGTTCTTTTCGGAGAGTAACAGTCGGTTTGAAGGAGTAAAAACAGCCGTTGCTCCCATTTCGGCCGTTTTTGACTTAGAGTGTACACTCGCACTGACATGACTGGACAAACCACACTTTGAAAATTTCCAAGATGTACGCGCACATAGAAGCATGACGTGGCCAGCAGACGACGCACGGAGCAATCCACCAGGCGACGACTTTGCTCGATCTCGCGGTCAATAAATTTCTGTTGGACTCCAGCAGAATCTGAGCTCTGGCACAGAGCCCGACTGCTTACACTAGCCCAAGGGCACATGAACGTTTTCTCAGCAGCAGCAGCACACCAGCAACCCACAGCCAAGAACAACAGGTGCTCAGGTCTCTGGTAGACTAAAATAGATGCCTTGGCTCATATAAAAAAACCCAACGACTGAAATGCATGGCCTGTCATCTTGCTGCTTTCCTACCTCAAGTTCTTCTTTTTTCAGTTTAATTTGCTTCCCTCTCTTTTCATGCTTCAGAACTATAGCCGTGGTTTTCTCCAAGTGGGATTTCATTTATTAATTTTTTTTTGCTTCTACACGCCTGTGCCAGTTTTTTTTCACTGTCCTCCACTGTCATATCACGCCCCAAAGTGGTGGTCTAAAGGCTAAGGTACACGGCTGCTAAGCCGCAAATCGTGGATCGAAATCCGGCTACAGCGGCTGCATTTCCGATGGAAGCGGAAATGTTGTAGGCCTATGTGCTCAGATTTGGTTGCACGTTAAAGAACCCCAGGTGGTCGACATTTCTGAAGCCCTCCACTATGGCGTCTCTCGTAATCATGTAGTGGTTTTGGGACGTGAAACCCCACATATCAATATATCAGGGTCATATCACGGCACACACTTGAATACAATACCATAACATCATTCGACACTAGACTTTCTGCACAAATCAAATGTTCTTGTGTATAAAGAAAAAATATTAATACAGTAAATTGAAAAGAAATAAAATGAAAGCATAAGATTGCATCAGTTAACTGGAAATAAACAGTCACTGAGTGAGGGTTGCTTAAGGCCGAAGTACATAGACACCTGGCTGTCGTACAGGCAGGTGCGGCAGTTGGTGAGAAGTGTTGCGACCTTATACATCCTTCCCACTCTCTGACACGTCACTTTCAAGTTCTTGTGAAAGTCCAGAAATGCGAAGTCTGCAGCCATTTTACCAAAGCCCCACTCAACAGCCTGCCATACAGTGCTCATGCACTTGTTGACGTGCGCCTGGTAGGGCTGCAAGCGGGCGCCTCCATAAGGCTTCAGGAGCAGAGGCTTTAATGGGTAGGCCGGGTCTCCATAAATCACATATTTGTTACCCCGGGCTACCTTGACAATATTTTCGTAGAGTCTGGTGTCTTTCAGGATGCCTGCAACAAAACAAAAGGTGTCACAAGTTTTCTTATGCCAGAACTTGGCTGATGCATGAGTGTCAGTGCACAGCATTAACACAAGGTTCAATGTCGACAGTATTTTTTGTGCCCATTTGTTGCAACATGGTTGTAAAGAATGGCAGAAAATGCCATGCTGGCTCTACACCGTGTCTTCTCCCCAGACATACTGCATACCTGCATTTGACACGATATGCCATTTAAGCTAATCTAACAACTTTCTAGCAAAATAACTAATATTTCAGCTAAAACGTGAAAAGTTGGGAAGTTCATTACACATGGCTGCAAGTGACAAAGTTTCCTTGAAGCCAGCTTCAAGAAAGGAGGTAATTTTTCACATTGTAGGATGTTGAAGCAATTTGAGCAAGTTAGATTTACCAGATCATTTAAGGAACAGTACACAGTGCAATCGATTAGATTATTGTGTGAAATATGTGAAAATACTACGTGTGACTTTTTTGCATGGCATGTAACAATGAAATGTTTAGCTTGCACTGTAATCATCAGAATATTTAACTACACTACCATAAAACCATAAAATAATAATAAAGAACTTTTTGAATGACAAACAATGGTTTCCCAGTAATGAGCGCAAGTGGAGTGAAGAATGCTGATGCAAACATAGTACCTGTATGTGGCCTGTAATGTTGAGTTAATGTTGAAATCAGAACATTCACCTCTCGACTGTATTCCACAGTGGAGAAGTCTGGTTTCACGCTATTGCAAAATTTGGTGTACTGTGAAACGAAAACTTTGGTAGCTGGAAAGGCATCTTGGCTTACAATGTTGGTAGTCACTAAGTTTACAGATGAATTGGCTGAAAAAGATCTTGGTAGTCACGATATATACAGATAAATTGGTTGAAGAAGATTATGCAAGATCAAGTAGCTTTCTTTCTCAGCAATCTGTACTTCATGCAACTGTGTGCATGAACACCCTTTGAAATGTCACTGACCATGTGGCATCACATTTAATTGCATGAATGCAATTATTTTTAGCTGACTGTGAAGCAGTGGTCACACACACAAAAAAAAATCCAGGAGTTGTGCTCAGCCACACGGTCAAACATTAAGATGGCTTTTAAATGAGGAGACTTATTCATCGATATTCTTGAAAAAGATTTCTCAGAACTAACTCAAGTGAGTGGTACACTATTAGTAATTTATTCTCAATGTATGGGGAGTGGTGGCAATCGCAGCTACCTACCTACTGCGGTTGCTTCCTTCAGCGACTGTCCTAAAACTGAAACAGTGTTCTATGAGCTTGTGCCACAGAGGCTTCCTCATGCACTAACAGTGATCTTAGCCATATCTATTCACAGGATAGCTGCCTGCCGTCTGCAAGTCAAAAATATGATCTTAGTATGCTGACATTATACTGCCCTAGAAAAATAACAATAACACTACACCAAAAGCTCACTGTTCAGCTAGGTTCTTAGCACATGAGTTATGACCTAGGTATGTTTGTGATGTGACAAATTGCCATTTGACAGCTACAAGCACAGTTTCTGCAAAGGCGAAACCTTACTCGCAACACCTACCAGCATCATGACGCCGTCCCCTGAATGGGCTATCTAGCTGGCAAATAATTCCATTGGCGCACATAACAGCCTGATATTTCTGGCAATGGAAGCGCTTGTGCCCAGAGTAGTGCTCCTGCTCGAGCTTAGACGGCCGACAAATTCGTCGTGCCGTGCCATCTATGAAGCCCCAGCAGTTCTTCAGTGGAGCACCTTTCTGGTGCACGGCCTAAAAAGAATAACAAAAGAACAAATGAAGCAGCTGCCAATAGCATTTATGCACAAGTACAGTTTTCAGATATAATCTTAGTAAAAAACATTGTCCTTGCTCTTTTATTTGACATGGACAGTCGAGACACACGAACAAACAACAAGCGTGACCAAACGAAATATTCTCACTTGCCTTCTAGCTGTTCTTGTACTAGTTTTACGCTACTGTCTCCACCACCCGCAGTGGAGGGTACTTTGCTTTTTACTCGTACTATAACAGAAAGCAGAGTTTCACTCTGTCTTTCAAAACTCTAAGGGGCATCAAAAGTTGAATCATTTCATGCCAGACAGTGAATAAGCTAACTCAAAATAACAAATGACGCTCTTAACAGTCGAGGAGTGCAGTCACAGTGGCAGTTACAGTAACGGGGGATTGATACATAAACATGGACATTTCCCTTTTTGGACCGGGCTATATTCCGAAAAGGTAAACAGTGCCAAATATAACATTGATGTCTTTTTATTTTAGCAGTAACCATATGTGAGAAAGCAGTAGCAATTATTGTTTATGATGCTTGCAGCTTTTGTGAAGCACACTTAAGAGTTTACTAGAAGCATTCATATTCATACCCTACTCAATGATAAAAGCAGACACAGCATGAGATTGGTGCTCAAGAACAAGCTGTGCCCAGTGCGATAGTGTTGGATCCATTACTGACAAATATGTTCACTTAACATTTCACAAAGACGCACTGGAATATGCAATATAACTGAAGGGTGAATTATGCGTGCGTCTCCTATCTTACAGTTAGACTTGTGCTCATTGAATTAAAAGGACACTAAATGCAAATGATGTTTCATGTCACATTGGAAGGCCAACGATTAGGAGTACCTAAAGCATAAACATTATGCACAGCAGCAATTTAGTAACAAATATAAAGGTAAACGTAGAATGAGAAGCCACCCAGAGTATTGGAGCTCGCTTAGACTCACTCGAAAGATATATTTTGCTCTGGGCACTTGCTCAGATTCAGACTCGCCAAAAATTTCCCCCTCAGACTCAAAATGAGTAGGTTTTTTCTCCACTGCATTCACTTGAAATCAAACTCGCCAACTTATTGCTGAGAACGACCAACACAGATTCACAGCTTGACCAGAGTCTCGATGAGCCTCAGTGTGTTGCCACATGAGTCTGCTAGCCTAATATTTCCTTTCTCAGTGCGACAGCTGTTTGATGCCAATATCTCACATAATGGGTGCTCTACTTTCAATCTTGTTCTTGAAACACGTGTTACCGGTCCGGTAATATTTGTATTACATACCTGGCTCACACGGAATACCGTTATGGATGGATCCGAACAAATTTATCAAGGATTTACGGTGAAAGAATTCGCACAAGAGGTCATTGCACCGCATTCTTGTGGTCTCATTGACCTGTTGTTTGTTGTTTTTTCGTGTGTAATTGTCTTCTTGCACAGTAGAAAGAGGGTTGCAAAAGAATAAACAGGCTGCAAAAACAACACAAGCTGCCACATTTACATGTAAAGTGATCGCTGGAATGTGCCCATGTTTGTCTGAGCTAAAAATTGTAGTACAGATGTATTCTCTCAGCGTGTGCAAATATGTCTTTAAACTCGCTGCGACGCGAACTGAACATTTTAAACTTCGAGGAACGAACAGACGCATTTTGTTGCAGTTAACCAGCCTGAACCAAGGTTTTTACTGCAGCGTCCTGCTGCTATGCGTAAAATCGCCAATTTAGTAGACTCGCAATGCAACAAAATCGAAATCAGTAATTGAAATAAACGTGGCATATTTTGTCGTTTCAACTTTCACGCCAGCTACTATGGATATTCTGCCAGTTTTTGGACATGTTACAACTTTGCTTCGTACAAAAAAAGTGATATTCGCACATAATCGATCGACTTTCATGCTTACCTGTGAAAACAGTTGCAGGTTCTGGAGGTTCATCCAGCCATAAACCGTGAGATCTGCAAGCAGGTGTCCAAAGTAATGTTCGAAGTGAGACATTCCTTTGGACACCACACTTGAGATCATGGAGCTGTGGCGGTTGAATATCGTCTCCAGGTCACAAAGTCGATTTGGATAAGCGAGGCGCCGCAGTGTCATACACAAAGCCTCGCTATCTGACACTCGGACGCGCTGCGCACTAATCACTTCGCCGGGAATGAGCAGGCCAACGATCAGGTCGTCCAAATCGCCTTTTTAGAACCTGAAGTTACAATAAAAGGTGGTTCCATCGATGGCGTCGATATCCAACACGCCGTTCTCGCGAAGGTTTCTCCGCGGCTGCGGCTGTAGCAGATCCATAATCAGTAGATCGTCGATGTACTTCCACGGTAGATTTTGAGCCAGGAATAGATCTTGGAGCACACTCTTTGCCATATCGACGACCACTTCTTTGCGAATGCGGCTAGCCGCTGACCGTTCAACCAGAGAGGCTTAGCCCGAGAGGCTTAAAGAATTATGCGGTGGCTCCTTATTGCCTTCCGCACGCAGCCAACTTTAATGGGTTAGGTGATTATATTGCACCAAAACACTTGATAAGTTTACATGTTAAAAGTTATTATATTTGCGCTGCAGTGCTGGTTAAGTTTTATTTAAAAGAAAACGAATATGTGTGCATCCATGATCATCATCATCAGCGAACGTAAACGTTTACGTACGAACGTAAAGGTTTCCGTATGTTTAGCAAAACGCTGCTAAAACTCGGGCGCCGGTAACACGGTAAATGTAAACCGGTAACACGGTAACGTAAAGAAGTATACGTACAAGCTAAAACTCCCTATTGTCGCTGCTGTGGCGGGAGAGGTCCGTGACGGCGTGCGTAAAAAAAGGGTTTCCCCTCAATGGGTTGGTCGGCTCTCTTTCATCTTCGTCCGTTTCCCTTCAATGGTCATGAAGTGGTAGGCGAACAGAACCACTTTGTATGTGCATGTGAAAAAAAAAGAAAAAAAGAAAGAGAAAAAGAAACAAGAAAGAACAGTGTATACTTACGAGTCAGTCAGAAAAAAACAAGCATGGTCTCCAGCTATCAATCTTTGTCACCGATTTCCTCCTGGCTTACTTCTCGGAGGCAGGAGAGTCTTCCGCGGTCCTCGTTGATGCCGGCTACTAATGTTCGACATTTCAAAATAAAATATGCCTCACGCTGTTCGCGCTCGCGTCTGTTTGAGAAACCGGACTGCAGAAGGTTTACGCTGATATTTTCAAAACTGTGGTTTGGCAGGCGCAGATGTCTAGATAAAGGTAGCTTCGGCAGTGAAGTGGCGTGGTACCGGTGAATATTGAACCGCGGCCGAAATGGCGCGTCTGTTTGGCCGATATATTCTTGTCAGCAGATGTTGCAATGTAGCATGTATACTACGTTACTGGAGTCCCAATTAGGGCTTTCAGTTATGCAGAATTTGAAATCCGAGAAGTTTGCTTTGGATTCACGTGTTGTTACCATCTGTGGGCATACCTTGCATCGAGCTTTCCCGAAGGGATGGCACCCTGATTCAATTTTGGGGGTGTTTGTTTTTGCTCTGACAAGAATGTCCTTCAGATTTTTATCCCTGCGGTACACCACGTGAGGTGGCTTCGCGAAAATAGAAGTTAGTCGTTTGCTTTGCCTGATTATGTTGAAATGGCAGGAAAGTATGTTGTTGGTTCGTGGAGCTGATGCGGAGTAAGTTGGTACAAGGTTCGTTTGGGAAATCATTTTAGATAGTTTGTTTGGTCCCTTAATTATATCATTCCTATTCACGTTGCGAGCACGTAGTATGGCATCGTCAATAATGTCTTCCGGATAATTTCGTTTCAATAAGGAATGCTTTAGGTTTCCTGCATGTCTGTCAAATTCTCGCATATCGGTTCATATTCTTCGGTACCGGTAGGCCTGGAATATGGAATACCACTTTTGCAATGCTTTGGGTGGCTGCTGTTAAAATGTAGGTACATTTGACGGTCTTTAGGCTTTTTGTAAATGTTTGTTGACAAGCGGCCATTTTTGACCATGACAGTGACGTTCAAGAAGTAATGCTAGTTTCGGAAATTTCGTGCGTGAATTTATTTGACAGGTGGAACTTGTCAAAATCCTGTATGAAGCGGAAAAGACTTCCCTCATCGTGGTTCCATATCATAAAATTATCGTCTAAGTATCTTCTGCAGTAGAAAGGTTTCAAGGTGCGTCGCTCAATGAATGAGATTTCAAGTGAAGCCATAAAGGTGCTCGCGAAGTTTGAGGCCATTTTAGTGCCCATTGCATTGCCATTGACCTGAAGGAAATGCTTGCCATTGAAATCAAAATGGTTATAATTTAGTGCAAGTTGAAGAAGTGTAAACAGTACCTCGCCACTTACACTCGTTAATGAGTCAGATTTTACATATTCAGAAACCATAGTCGCTTTTCCGTCATGGTGGGGTATGTTGGTGTACAGGGGGCAGACGTCCATGGTCACCAGAAAACTACCGCCTGGGATATCGAGACTTGAAGTTTCGCAGATGAAGTGATTTGTGTCCTTTAGGTAATAGGGAAAATTTCGGGGGATGCTTTTTATTAAAGAATTGATGAATTCTGATATATTTTCTGTTGATTTGCTGTTACTGGATAGTATCGGACGTCCCGGATAGCCTGCATTGTGTATTTTGGGGAGCAAATAGAATCGACCGGGAACAGATTGGGCCGGTAACATTGCTTTTACCATTTTGCCGGTAATTTTCTCGTCCCGGCGGAGATTATTTAGGGTAACTTTTATCTCCCTTTAAGATTCGGGAGTCGGGTCCGTAGGAAGTTCTTTGTAGAATTTTGTGTTTGATAGTTGTCGTTCCCCTGCCTTTAAGTAGTCGGATGTGTTTAGAATTACTATACAGCCCCCTTTATCAGCCGGTTTGATGGTAATTTCAGTGTTTTTTCTTAGTTCATCGAGTGCCCTTCGTTCTGACTTTGATATGTTGTTTCCAGATGGCCGATTTTTTTCATACGCTCTGATGATATCTTTTTGAACTGCTGATATATACATGTCGAGTTGTTGTCCCTCTGCTCACCTGGACACCATGATTTGTCACCACCAATCAATCAATTCTCGTCCATGCAGTCCTTGCGATAATGAAAGTGCTAATAGAGGCGGAGATTACGCGCAATGTTATCGAGGTCTTGGTACAGTTCAAATTCATTGAATCTACCGGATGATGGACAAAAGGTAAGCCTCTCGACAAAAGTTGAAGCTGAGCGGGTGTGAGCGTTGTGTTGGACAGATTGAGGACATTTTTATCATAAGTTTTTGGCTGCTCTTGGCTATCACGTGGCACGGGAGTGTCAGCGTCATATTCGAGAGTAAGGGTCTTTTGATTAGGATTGCACTGTCGCTTCGAGTTTCCATTTTTCTCTTCAAAGTTAGGTTGTGGGGCGTGTGGTACCTGGCGTTCTTGTACGGCCTCATTCTTATTTTTCTGTTGCAGAGCAGTGAAGCTTCTGCAGTCCCGATTGAATTTTCTATCTTTTACTACTTGAATTTTGCCTCTCTTTTTCAGTTCCTATCTTTCCAGTTCTCTTGCCTCATGCTCTCCGAGATTAGATACCAATTTCTGCGTAGCCTCCATGACACTGTATTCGGTGCCCTTACGCTTACTATGGTCCGCAATGACCCGAGTCAGTTGCAAGGACGCTTCTAGTAATATTTTTTCCCACTTCCCCTTTCTGCTTCACTTAGTGTAGACATTGAGGGGTGGCAGGCTAGATGAAGGCCCTTAAGTGCAATTTCGTGTAATAGATATTTAGTTAGTTGTTCCGCGTGTTTTTCGTATTGCACCCGTTTTTAAATGATTTTCCTAATCGAAAGAAATGAATGGGACCATGCGTGTTTAAGACTGCCCGCACCTTTTGTTCCCCGTGTCATTTGGAAGCCGCCGCCTTGGTCTTCGCCGCATTCGTCCGCCTGGTGTTGTAAGGCCTCGCTGGTGGGAGTGGCGACGTCCTCACTTCTGGGACCCTGGATTGCTCTTTGTGTCCCTCGGCTCCCTGATGTTGAGTGGGTTTTGGCACTGGAGTTTGCCGTGCAAGCAGTTGCCGCCGATCTCTGACTCACTGGTGGGACTCGCTGGCTCGCTGGCCTCGCTGGTGGTAGTGGCGACATCGTCACTGCTGGGGCTCTGGATGGCTCTGTGTGTCGCTCGGCTCCTTGTTGTGCTCGGCTGTGTGTCGCTCGGCTCTTTGTGTCGCTCGGCCACCCAAGATTGTCGCCACTACCTCGCGCACCCAATCGCCGACGGTGGGACTTGAACTGGCGATCAATGAATCAGTTTAATATGGAGGTACAACGATTCAGCAGAGAGGCGCGCCGTCTCTGCCACTACGGATTGTTGGGAGCAGGCGTCTATTACGTCGAACATGGTTTCTCAACACTCCCGCTGCGCCGCTTCCTGGCTGCTGACGGCTTACATGCAAGCTTCGAGGGAGTCGCGCTGCTGGTACAGCACACGAGGGTGCAGCTGCGATGCACGTCGGCGGCATGGAGATTGGCGGCAATCGCTTGCACGGACAACTGCAGTGCCAAGCCGCCTCAACAACAAGGAGCCGAGCGACACAGAGCCATCCAGAGCCCCAGCACTGACGATGTCGCCACTACCACCAGCGAGGCCAGCAAGCCAGCGAGTCCCACCAGTGAGTCAGAGATCGGCGGCAACTGCTTGCACGGCAAACTCCAGTGCCAAACCCACTCAACAACAGGGAGCCGAGGGAACAAAGAGCCATCCAGGGTCCCAGAAGTGATGACATCGCCACTCCCACCAGCGAGGCCTTACAACACCAGGCGGATGAATTCCGCGAAGACAAAGGCGGCGGCTTCCAAATGACACGGGGAAACGAAAGGTATGGGAAGTCTTAAACACGCATGGTCCCATTCATTTCTATCGATTAGGAAAATCATTGAAAAACGGGTGCAATACGAAAAACACGCGAAACAACTAACTAAATATCTATTACACGAAATTGCACTTAAGGGCCTTCATCTAGCCTGCCACCCCTCAATGTCTACACTAAGTGAAGCAGAAAGGGGAAGTGGGAAAAAATATTACTAGAAGCGTCCTTGCAACTGACTCGGGTCATTGCGGACCATAGTAAGCGTAAGGGCACCGAATACAGTGTCATGGAGGCTACGCAGAAATTGGTATCTAATCTCGGAGAGCATGAGGCAAGAGAACTGGAAAGATATGAACTGAAAAAGAGAGGCAAAATTCAAGTAGTAAAAGACAGAAAATTCAATCAGGACTGCAGAAGCTCCACTGCTCTGCAACAGAAAAATAGAAATGAGGCCGTACAAGAACGCCGGGGACCACCCGCACCACAACCTAACTTTGAAGAGAAAAATGGGAACTCACAGCTACAGTGCAATCCTAATCAAAACACCCTTACTCTCGAATAAGATGCTGACACTCCCGTGCATCGTGATAGCCAAGAGCAGCCAAAACATATGAGAAAAATGTCCTCAATCTGTCCAACACAACGCTCACACCCACTCAGCTTCAACTTTTCTCGAGAGGCTTAACCTTTTGTCCATCGTCTGGTAGATTCAATGAATTTGAACTGTACAAAGACCTCGATTACTTTGCGCGTAATCTCCGCCTCCCTGAATACTTTCATGATCGCAAGGACTGTACGGACGAGAATAGATTGATTGGTGGTGACAAATCATGGTGTCCAAGTGAGCAGAGGGACAAACACCTCGATATGTATATATCAGCAGTTCAAAAAGATATCATCAGAGCGTATGAAAAATATCGGCCATCTCGAAACAACATATCCAAGTCAGAACGAAGGGCACTCGATGAACTACGAAAAAAACGCTGGAATTACCATCCAACCGGCTGATAAAGGGGGCTACATAGTAATTCTAAACATGTCGGACTACTTAAACGAAGGGGAACGACAACTATCAAACACAAAATTCTACAAAGAACTTCCAACGGACCCGACTCTCGAATTTGAAAGGGATATAAAAGTAACCCTAAATAATCTCCGCCGGGACGAGAAAATTACCGGCAAAATGGTAAAAGCAATGTTACCGGCCCATTCTGTTCCCGGTCAATTCTATTTGCTCCCCAAAATACACAAGGCAGGCTATCCGGGACGTCCGATACTATCCAGTAACAGCACATCAACAGAAAATATATCAAAATTCATCAATTCCTTAATAAAAAACATCCCCCAAAATTTTGCCTATTCCCTAAAGGACACAAATCACTTCGTCTGCGAAACTTCAAGTCTGAACATCCCATGCGGTAGTTCTCTGGTTACCATGGACGTCTGATCACAGTACACCAACATACCACACCATGACGGATTAGCGGCTATGGTTTCTGAATATGTAAAATCTGACTCATTACCGAGTGTAAGTGGCGAGGTACTGTTTACACTTCTTGAACTTGCACTAAGTTATAACCATCTTGAGTTAAATAGCAAGCATTTCCTTCAGGTCAACGGCACTGCAAAGGGCACGAAAATGGCCTCAAACTTCGCGAGCACGTTTATGGCTTCACTTGAAATCCCATGAATTGAGCGACGCACCTTGAAACCTTTCTGATACAGAAGATACTTAGAGGATATTTTTATGATATGGAACCACGATGAGGGAAGTCTTTTCCGCTTCATAGAGGATTTTGACAAGTTCCACCCGTCAAATAAATTCACGCACAAAATTTCCGAAACTAGCATTAACTTCTTGGACGTCACTGTCATGGTCAAAAATGACCGCTTGTCAACAAACCTTTACAAAAAGCCTACAGACCGTCAAATGTACCTACATTTTACCAGCAGCCACCCAAAGCATTGCAAAACGGGTATTCCATATTCTCAGGCCTACCGGTACCGATGAATATGAACCGATATGCGAGAATTTGACAGACATGCAGGAAACCTAAAGCATTCCTCATAGAAACAAAATTATCCGGAAGACATTATTGACGATGCCATACTACGTGCTCGCAACGTGAACAGCAGTGATATAATTAAGGAACGAAACAAACTATCTAAAACGACTTCCCAAACGAACCGTGTACTATCTTACTCCTCATCTGCTCCACGAACCAACAACATACTTTCCCGCCTATTCAACATAATCAGGCAAAGCAAACGACTAACTTCTATTTTCTCGAAGCCACCTCACGTGGTGTACCGCAGGGATAAAAATCTGAAGGACATTCTTGTCAGAGCAAAAACAAACACCCCCAAAATTCAATCAGGGTGCCTTCCCTGCGGGAAAGCTCGATGCAAGGTATGCCCACAGATGGTCACAACACGTGAATCCAAAGCGAACTTCTCGGATTTCAAATTCTGCATAACTGAAAGCCCTGATTGTGACTCCAGTAACGTAATATACATGCTACATTGCAACATCTGCGGACAAGAATATATCGGCCAAACAGACACACCATTTCGGCTGTGGTTCAATAATCACCGGTACCACGCCAATTCACTGCCGTAGCTACCTTTATCTAGACATCTGCACCTGCCAAACAACAGTTTTGAAAATATCAGCGTAAATCTTTTGCAGTCCGGTTTCTCAAACAGAAGCGAGCGCGAACAGCGTGAGGCATATCTTATTTTGAAATTTCGAACATTAGTAGCCGGCAAAAAACGAGTACCGCGGAAGACTCTCCGGCCTCCGAGAAGTAAGCCAGGAGGAAATTGGTGACAAAGATTGATAGCTGGAGACCATGCTTGTTTTTTCTGACTGACTCGTACGTATACACTGTCCTTTCTTGTTTTTTTCTTTTTTTCTTTTTTTCACATGCACATACAAAGTGGTTTTGTTCGCCTAACACTTGATGAATATTGAAGGGAAACGGACGAAGATGAAAGGTAAAGAGCCGACCGACCCATTAGGGGAAACCCTTTCCTTACGCACGCCGTCACGGACCCCTCCCGCCACCGCGGCGACAATCTTGGGTGGCCCGACACACGCCGAGAACTGACCAGCATGGGATTAGAACCGGATGTGGACGTACATGGACATTTAGTTTTGTTCTCAGTATTGACAGTGGTTCTTCTTTTTTACTTTCTTTTTTTCTTTTTTTTTCTTTTTTCGCCTTTTATTCTTCTCGTATTTGTTCTTCTCTTTTTTATTTCTTTCTTTCTTTCTTTCTTTCTTTCTTTCTTTCTTTTTTAGTTCTCTCTCACTCTCGCAAACATCTTCCAAGGCGAGAGGGACGCGGCAGCAACGAAGTTTGGAAGTTCATGTTAGTATAACTCATCCCCTGATGAAGGGAGACCCCTCCCGAAACGGTTGGGAAATAAATATATTTATCCTTGTTGACAACGCTCCCGTTGTGCCATGTCCCATACCTATATATATATATATATATATATATATATATATATATATATATATATATATATATATATATATATATATATATATATATATATATATATCACACACACATCCCTCGTGACGAGTGAGGTAGGCTGTTTGCCCCTTCCCACCACTCGCGAAAGAGTTGGTACGCCACTGCCCGTGACAGTACGAAGGCTGACAGCTAACTCTTTTGAATCCAACGTAGGGAAACTTTCTAAACCGCTGGTGTAAGAAACCTAAAATAGCGTTAGCAGCCATTGTGGGTGCCATATGAGTTTAGGAATAGTATTTGCCACCTCTCTAGGATGAAATTCAGGGGCCAAAGTCACCTAGAACAGGTTAAGGCCTGCACATTCTCTGTGCCGCGAGTGGCCCGCGCCTCGTGAAAAAGTTTGTCTGCTAGGCGCCTAGGCTCTACTCACTATCATGCGCTAGACGTGTGGGAGGTCACCTCACACAAGACGCAGTGGTAATCACATATATGCACTTTTCACTCAAGCATGCAGATGTAAACTGAAAGGCAAGGTATGTTAAACTAAGACATTCTAAAGAAGGCTTTGATTATTGTGCCCGAAAGCTGTAGTGTTAGAAGCGTGTGAGACTATGGTATGGCGTCTTTTGATTTCCTTGATTAAAAGGAAATAAACTACTATCAAATATATTACATGCAGACTGCATCATTTATTTATTCTGAGGCCGATTTTCAAGCCACCAAAGGTGGCTTAATTAAGTGCCTTCAGTTTTCTCGTCAGTGCTGCACCCTTCTTTGCCGTCATTAACTTGTCGGTTTTCATTTGGACGCAGTTTTTCAGTAAGGTATTGGCTGCCCACAATATGTTATGAAGCACTGGGTCTCGATGGTGTCATTTGCAACATATGCCCAAATCTTCATTATCAATTAAGAGGTGCTTCACCACATTGAGGAGAAGCTGCCTTTGGTGCCATGCTGCATGAAAGCGGGCGAAGTCTCTTTTTGAGGTTAGCTTTTTTAGCACGAATTGTGTGTGAAGAACAGCAATGATTACTACTTATTGGGCACACTTCAGGGCCCCTTTTGTGAGGCTTTCGATTAGCATATCATCTCCCATTGGCAAATGGCTATCTTGTCTCGTGATGCTGACCGCACTATTTTCCCAGGGAATGTTTCTGAAAGTGGCGTGGGCGCAATAACTTGCAATATACACTATTGCAGGCAAGCGTTCTTCTTTTGACTTCACATCCTCTTCGGTCACCTTGATGCGATATCCTTCTAACACCTTGGCTGCATCAAACACAATGCTGCTCAGCTGGGACAGTTCGTTCATGTCTGGAAATACTAGCGCGTTTCGAGGCCTCAGTTTGGCTTCTGATTCAAATATTTGTTGGACGGAAATACGGTAGTTGGATCTACATAGCCAACGGTAATGACCAAACCTCTCCTCGAGGCTGTCTGTCTGATACTTTCCATGCATGACATATTCAAAACGCAGCTCTTCCAAGCAATACCAGCTGACATTATTCAAGGAGTACGATGTGAGACATAGTGCCGAGTGCATCTGCGTAGTAAATAGTCCTGCATGGACAGTGCCAACCTTCAAGTTTTCCTAAGTGTCAGGCCAGTCCACAAGTGCATTAAGAAACTGCAGCTGCATGTCCTCCATACTTCTTACGGGTGCTTGATGAGGTTTTTTCAGGCGCTTACCTTTCGATGGTGTTTTAGTGTTCACAACGCACCACCACTTGTGTATTAATTCAATAAAAGCGGCAGTTTCTACGGCAGAACTCAAAGCAAGCTTTGCTCCATAAGTTTTGAGTGCTTGTGCAATGAATGGACTCATCACTTTCAGTGCTAGTTGCGCGTTTTTTATTTCGAGGTTGGAGGGGTTCAAAGCCTTGTAGGTCAGTCCGTATCCAAGCTTTAAGAGGTTGTGCTGATCGGAAGCGTACAGTTCACAAAGTGTCTGAAATGTTGCTTTCTTCACTTGCACCTGAGATGTCCTACCTAAAAATTCGGGATACAAAATTGAACGGCCTTCGTTTTTTGGTTCAACCAGTTGTTATGGATGCACTTCAATTAATGCACGGTATCTACAATGAAAAATATCTGCCTTGCCTTGTCTGCTGGATGTGGGTACACAATGTCTATTGTTTGGTTTTTTGAAAAAATTTACATTACTTCATGGCATTGTTATCAGTGATAATGGTAATTGCTGTAAAATCTGCTTTTTCAAAACCCAAATCACTTTATTCAAGATGTCATGCAAATGGTTGGCTTCAATGCTGTAAACAGGGAAGATGTGTACCACATCTTTGTGCGCAGAAAGCAACGAATTTGTCATGAACACGTGTGCTTTTTTTGCTGCTTCAGAGGAATTTGATGCCATCTCTGTCAGTCAGCTGCCCTTATACTTAAAATATTGCTGGGGATTTCATCTAACATGAGCATTAGGACTCTTTATGAGGCTTTAGAACCAGGAGGTTATATAGGACCTCCGGAGTGGCAGTCCCGGCTGCTGCCAACGGGAGCAAGTGAAGCTGCCGGCAACCATATGCTAGAGGAAAAACAGGGCGTTACCGCCATAGACCGCAATGGAATACGCACGTTGCGCACGTTGGTTTGCAGTTACTCGATAAAAATTGAGGTGGAAACCACTCTTAGGTTAGACTAATGAATAAATGGCTCTTCTTGTTTCTAAAACAAGTTATTTCATGCATCCATTGTCAGCTGCACGCTTTCAGATTAATCTGTTGTCGAGGGATACTTCGCATATCAAGCTTGCTGGCGCACTATTGCGGTACAAAAGGGCTGTAGTATATATTGGGTGTTTTATGAAATGTGTCTCCAGAGACTCAAGATCAAGGGGAACGCAACATTTGCTCGCCTCTTTTGTGTATGTGCATGTGTGTGTGTGTCGGTAGATTACCAGAGAATATGTATAAGGAAGTTGAAATAGTTAAAGCTAAAGTTAGAAAAGAGAGGCATAATTAAATAAACTGGGAGTCACCAGTAATTTTTCTAGAGTTATCGAATTATAACCTTCTGACCAATTTACAGGCGGAACCAAAGCCGAAGCACCGATGTTGCGTACAACCAACAAAATTCCAGGAGACGTACCCCAAATGAACCGTTTATAAGAACGATTGCAGTGGCATTAGTCCTGCATAATACTTATCAACTTTCGTTGGCGACGTGTGTTGTGATGGAAAGCGCCTCCTTCAGAGCCTAGAAACGAGGTAGCACGATGTTTGATATAACGCCACTCGATCATTTTGGCAACTTCTTCTATGGGTGTTTTGGTTTCGGTTTCGTCGGCAAAATAGAGTTGATTTCAAAGGTGCCTCATTTTGTTTTAGACGCAATTGCTTATTTTTGTCACTGGAATCAATTGAAGCTACGTTAAAGAGGTAGAAAATAATAGGTTTTTGCAGATGCGCTCGGGAAGCAGGAAAACTTGAAGGTGCACTGCCATGCCGCAGTCTGGTTGTGTGCCCCGTTCTGTCAAAGTAGCATTCTTCAAAATGAACAGAACAGAGGTGGTCACCGTCCGTAGCCCTCCAACTATTCTTTCGAACAGCACGTTCGCAGTCAGAACGCAGAACACTCTCTTTCGGAAATTTGTAACACGAATAATCATGGCATGAAATTCTTTACGTTTGTGAATTCCTCGATAAACATGCACCAAAATCAATATTCACTTGCAAAGAAAATTCTCGATGAGTAGGCGTTCTCGATGAGTAGGTGATCGGCTGCTCATTCGTCGAGTTGTCACAGTGAGCCAATGCAGCACCGTTACGCACGGCGGACGCATCACATGACAGTATCAAAAGAGCCATAACTCCTGGTAATATGCACCAGCAAGAAGACTGAACTTAATGACTTCTGAAGACTTTGGGACGCCTCGTGGTGCTCCTCCTCCCATTTATAGTTGGCATTTTTCTCCAAAAGCTGGTAAATTTTTTTTTTGCTTTTTAAGGCCTGCTGCGTGAAGAAGGATTGTCAAAGTTGCCGAGAATGACCGAGAATGACCGGTCATTCTATATAAGCACTTTGTGGATGGCATCGACATGGTTTCGAATAGATAGACGCTATTTTTGACTAGGGAATTGCCCAAGAGCTCAAAGCTTTGGTAGAAAAAAAAAACCATTTGTTTGCCCGCAGTCTGAGTACAGTCTTAGAGAGCAGATTAAATAAGTCGGTGAGCACGCGCTCATATTTTTCTTTTTCTCTGGCCAGCAAAATGGCATTCATGTGTGCAGTAACTTTATTAATTGCTGCTAGTATTGTGTCAACGACCTTAAACAAACTAGGTGCCACAAATACGTCATATGGCAGTCAACAAACTTTGTAGCCCTTTACTGTGCTTATCTGTCAGTAGTTATGCGCCCTTTTTGTCCACTAAGAGTTCTTGATAAACCTGGGGTAGGTCATATTTACAAAAAAATGGAGTCTTTGCCGAGATTACCGAAAAGAAAAGCCCTTTGTTGGTCTGTAGGGGTTGCACGTTACCCTTGACAAATGTGTTGATGGTGGGTTCATAATCTCGGCACATCCTGAACGAGCCATTTGTCTTTCGCACTATCACCAGGGGGTGGGAAGCTGATTCTGCATACGAAGTCGGCTCCAAGATTTCCAATGCCACGAGCCTATTCAGGTCGTTCAAACCATTCTGTTTCAATCCAAATGGCACACTTCGATAGTCAAAGAACCGCGGTATTGTCTCATCCTACCGCTCGGTGTTTATAGGTGGTAATGCCACATCAGGCCATGACTTGCTGAAAAGTTCTCAGAGCTGGCAGCGAAAAGGTTTTGCTTTCTGCTACTGATGTGATAAAGGTCCATTACTTGTATCTGGAGTGGCCTTAATCAATCTCGTCCAATCAAGTTGTTTCCTTGCTCCTGGACGAACAATAAAGGCTGCTTGAGGCTTCTGCCTTTGAGTTTACTTGCACCATATTTTTTTATCAAACTTCGAGACGCGGCTTAGTCAAAGTGACAAGCTGAATGACTTGTTGTTCATAATATTAGGCACTGGTAGTTCTTCAGGCTCTTTCTGGCTGATAATTTTACCGCACTGCTCCCGAATCCACTTCCTTGACCACCTGTTCATCGGCAAACTTGACATCGATGAATTTCGGAAAACGTTGGTCACTTGGTTTATATAAAACGATTGTATCCCGCTCCCGCAGCAGCACGAGTCTGATCCAGCTCACCTCATTTTTCTGCACGCGTGCCTCCAGAGCCTTTGGTGCATTTATTCCCTTTCAGTGGCCAGCTAAATCACAGTGGTTTTAAAACGGCAACATATCGCCCTGTTACTTCGAAGTCACTGAAAACAGTGTTGCTTACACTGCTGAGATTCCCTGCAGAGCATCTGCGCAAGTAAGCGTTTGATGCTTAGTGACACCATGGACCCGAGCTAATGGGGGAGTTTCAATTCTTTCCCACACCTAGCCATGCGTGTTGTTGAGCCATCACCGGGTGATTGGACCTTTAAGCCCCCCCCCCCCCCCCCCGGCAGAGGCAACACACCCCTTTGGCCCTGGCTTTTATAGATGCCACCCCTGGGCTTACCCATACAGGGGACACCGGCAGTCGCTGTTTCCTATCTCTCTCTCTCTCCCTCCATCTTTGTTTTTATCTCTCATTGTTTATCTGTCCTGTCTTCCACTCTCTTCTGTTTACTTCCAAACAGCCTGGCGGCTAGGGTTAGCCCTGTGCAAATAGCCTACCTTGGTTTAGGTGCATCGCGTTATGGTAGCATTGTACAACTGGCGTCTACAGGTTTTAGCATCCGCAAACTTGTAGCGTCCCTTCGTTGGGCTCCGTGGTGGGTGGCCGCCAACGCTTCTGAAGAAAATTGAATAGGCATGCATAGAGCTTTTCATCTTTTAAGTGATCATACTGCGTTAAAGCTCATACGCACCAAAGACTTCAAATTTTTCTACTGATCAAGTGAAAACTTCCCCAATTTCCATGTCATACATGGTGAGAAAAGTGGCAAGCAAGCCAAAACTATATCCCCCTTTGTAGTATTCAGGTGTCGCACAGAAATTCTTGGTGCAGGGTACAAAGCTACCAAAATGGCTAAAGGAGACCTCCTCCTCGTAGTTCGAGAAAAAGAACAATTTAAGAAGCTACACAATTTTTCAACCTTTGGTGACACTTTGATCACTGTAACATCACACAGATCAACAAACACAAGTCATGGAGTGATATCTAACGCTGTTTTGTTTGGCCTGACCAAAGCGGAAGTTCTGGAGAGGTGAAAGAGTCAGAATGTGACCAATGCACAAAGAATTATCAATAGAAGAGACAACAAGCAAACACCTACAAAACACCTTATTCTCATGTTCGCTTCCAGTAATCTTCAAGAAATTATTCAAAATGAGTGCACGAAGACATCTCTCAGGTCGTACATACGAAACCGTCGTCGTTGCTTCCAATGGCAGACGTACGGCCACGGCTCAGAAAGCTATCGTGGTCACAAAACTTGTGCACAATGTGGAGTGTCAAGCCACAACTCTGACATCTGCAAAGAACTGTCACGCTTTGTGAATGGTGGCGGAAATCATGCGCATACTCATGGCCCTGTTCATTTTGGAAAAAACGAAAAGAGATTTTCTCATAGAAGATAAATGCAAGCATCACATTCAAAGAAGCAAGAAGAAGAGTGTCGCCATTTTATGGCCCCACATATGCTGAGGTGGTGCGTCAGGGGGTACCCTCACCACTCCTTTGGCATGCTCAGAGCGAGCAGTCGGCTGTGGCGCCTACCCACTAAGCGGTAGTTCAGTCTACTCCAACTACTCGCGGAAACAGACCACACACTCCAGGGTCCTTGTCTCACCAGGCAAGCCGCAGAATTCGAACCACGAGCTCACACGTGCGGGCATCCAGTGCCTCCATCGAGGCAATGAAAACGACAGTAGCCTTGGTGTCGAAAGAGTGGCGCAGATCCTCGGAGCGCGCCAAGAAAAATAGGAAGCTAATAATGCGGTCGGACGACCGTCCTGCCGCCTGAATCAAGTTCACTCCAACACAGGATATTCTCTGTACACACAGCGCCATCTCTTCTTAGTATGCAGATATATTACAGTGGAACTTTCGAGGCCTTCTTCGAAACCTCGATGACCTGCAAGAACTCCTCCATGAATACAATCCAAGAGTGCTGCGTGTACAAGAGACACAGTAAAGCAAACACACACAAACTTTCTAAGTAACTACGTAATCTTCCGAAAGGATAGAGATGATGCGATGCCATCATCTGGTGGTCTAGCTGATACTTACACAAGGGACAGCATGTACGCATTACCCCTTCAAACTTCCCTCGGCGGTGGCTGTCCTAGCAGTTCTTCTAAACAAACTCGCCACCATCTGCTCTTTGTACATACCTCCACACGACTGTCTTCAAAATTGTGAATTCCAGTCTCCAATAGATGAACTACCCGAACGTTATCTAGTCCTTGGGGACTTGAACTCACATAGCGGTCTGTGGGGTGGTTCTCGCTGTCATGCACAAAGTCCTTTCATTGAACAGTTTCTCTTCTATTCTGGTGTGTGTCCGTTAAATAGGAATGTGATGAAATAAACATTTTATTTTTCGAAACAGTGTTCCCGAGTTTGTGAGCTCGGGGTCAACCTAGGTGGGAGGGTCCCTTATTCCAGGAATTTTGTGGCCGCAATCGCCTCCCGGGCCCTGGCGACAAGTCCTCGTTGGTCTTCTAGGTCACGTGGGGCAATCTTGGCCTCCCACGTCTTGGCTAGGGGGTCGATACGCGCAGTCGTTGCGGACTTGGTATTGGCATCTTCGTGGCGCCACGGGCACTCGTGTATTAGGTGAGCCAGTGTGTCTGGCACGTCGCATATCGGACAGTTGTAGGCGTATAGCGTTGGGTAGATTCTATGCAGTAGGGTGCCGTGTAAATAGGTGTTTGCTTGAAGTCTGCGAAATGCTGTGGCCTCTTTTTTAGTCAGCTTGGCCTTAGGTGGCGGGTACACCCTGCGAGCTAGATGATAGTGTTGTAGGATGGCGTTGTATGTTGGTGGTATGGTCTCCTCTACTTCTGCAGCGCTGGCTAACCGCGGGTCAAGCGAGGCACTGAGGAAGGCCCGGTTGACGTGACCGCGGGCCGCTGCCTGAGCCGCTTTATTTCCTTCGAGCCCCTCGTGCCACGGCACCCATACCATGCAGGTGTAAGGAAGCGGAGTTCGGCTCTTTCTCAGAATTTTGAGAGACTTGTAATTGCGGACAGCGGATCGAGAATTTGTGAAAACTACGACTTCATCCTTACCAGTCGTAGTGGCAAGGGCGATCACTGCTTCCTCGGCAGACTCGGAGCTCCGCATCCAGAGGGTGGTGGATGACAGCTTTGTCCTTCCGCGTCGACCACACTTAAAGCGTAGGCATTTTTGCCAGGGTATTTTGCCGCGGCGACGTAGCGAGCGTCTGGATCATGCTGGTGTCTTTTGCGAATGGTGTCGACTCAAGCGATTCGTCTTTCTCGATGGTACTCGGGATGCATATTACGCGGTACTTGGGCGATGCTGAATGATTCTCGCATGTACGGCGGCATCTTCCCTTTGCGGTCCACCTCACAGATGTAGCTCTCGCTGTAGCCCAAGAGCTCAAAGACCGATCTGCCCGTCGACGTAAGCTTAAGTCTCTCGAGTTGGCTGGTCCGTTGGGCTTCTGCCAGCTCTTGCCAGGTATTGTGTATACCCATTCTTAGGAGTCTGGTGGTCGACGCCATCGGAGGTAGCCCTAGGGCAAGCTTGGTAGCTTTGTGGATGAGCATATTCAGATTGTCGACTTTAGATGTCTTGAGGGTGAGGTACGGGGTTCCATAGGTGATTCGGCTGGTTAGAAGAGCCTGCACAACTCTCAAGGTATTGTTTTCCTTCTGGCCACTACATCGGTTTATGGCTCTCCTTACGAGGTGCGTGAGCTGGAAGACTGCGCGTTGAAGTCCAGAAAGCGTGGCGGCCCCTGATCTGTCGTGGTGCAAGCTGAGCACGCGAAGCGAGGTGACCTTCGGTATTTAGACCCCGTGAAGGATGATGCATGGATCTGGAGCTTCGCAGGTTGGAGGTCTTCCTCGTGTGCGGGCCTTGAGTACCAGTAATTCCAATTTTTCAGGTGCACAATGGAGGCCGCAGCTTTCGAGGTAGTTCTCTATGACATTGACCGCCTCCTGAAGGCAGCTTTCTTGCTCTCCAGTGCTCTTGCCTCGAGCGCAAAGCGTAATATCGTCCGCGTAGATGACGTGATGTAGGCCCTGTATTTTTCCGAGAAGCGGGGGGGAGGGTTCAGGTAGTGCCACGTTGAAAAGGAGTGGTGACACAACAGAGCCTTGAGCCTGTTCGGCAGCTCAAATTTTTCGCTCCGTATGTTGTATATTCCCACCGTGGCCGTACGACCGGTGAGGAAGCTTCGAACATAGCCATAAATCTTGGAACCGCAGCCAGAATCTTCGAGATTTTGTAGTATTGCTTTATGAATAACATTGTCGAAGGCGCTTTTCACATCAATGACAAGAAGGGACGACTTGCTATTCTTGCTCAAGTGATCAACTAGACCTTCCTTGAAGAGTAAGAGGATGTCCTGCGTAGAAAGCAGCTGGTGGAAACCAAACATGGTGTCTGGGAAGTACCCGTTGTCCTCAACGCTCCAGAATTCCGGCCCAAGAGCAGGAAGCGCACTTTCTCGCACGGTGGGGGCGGGGTCCCGCGTCGCTCTACGGGAACGGAGAGCAAAACGATGATAACTCCTCTCCCTTTCTGATTTTCTCATTGCTTTCACGGTTCCAAGTAGCAACTGTATGAACCTTTCTTTGGCAGGAGTTACAGTATCGTAGTTGCAATAGTGCAAGTTCCCTAGCTTATTAAAAGATAATGCACAGCGCCTAGGGGTTCTCTCGGAAATATCGTCTGTTTTACCGCGTTTGAATCGCTGCCCCGGAGACGTGCTCTAAGATATCCAATTGCTTTCTGGGATTTAGGTACTGGAATATGTCTAGTTTATGATGGTATATAGCGTGTTTGAATCGCGTGGTAAAAAAAATTCTCTGGCCAGTTTTGTTCAGGGTGCGACAGCCATCTAGCCCTCGTAGCTCCATCTAGCGTTGAGATGGTGTACCCTGCCGTGCCACGTAAAAATAAAATAGGGTGCGCGTAAAAAGCGAGCATTCTTATGGAAAGTACATTCATGACCCCGTGAAACTATATTTAGAGTTCATTGAGGTAAAGATCGATAGTATAGCACATCAATGGGGTATTTTGAAAAAAAAAACGAAGTGCGTGTTTCCGAACAATCAGTGTATGAACCACATAAACCCCTGAATTAACAGCACATTCTCGAGTTTTACAGCTTACACAGTAATTACAGTTATTTACTGATTGGTTAATTAGTGCTAAATAACTAACGCATCCTTAGTCAGGCTTTGAAATCGCGAGTAATGTTCACCGGGCGCGACATTATGGACGGTGATATCAACTCGCCGTCAGCGCCGCCTAAATCCGGCATATCTCAGGGATCCGTCCTCGCGTCTGTTTTCTCTCCGGTTTATATCGATAATTCCACCCGTGATACCCAGCAACTCTAAAGCTTTTTGCAGATGCCTCCGTGCTTTAAAGTGTTGAACGCTTCCAGCGACCAGTTTGTTTTAAATAACTCTTCATCTATGATTCAAGATTGGTGCACAAAATGACAGAGGACCTTTAACGCGAGAAAAACTTTGGCGATAACCATAACCCACAAAAAAGATTCATTAAAACTTCAATACAACGTCGGCAATCAATTCTTGTCCTTTGTGTCACAGTATACGCACCATGGTCTTGTCATCACATCTGATTTAGGATGGAACGAACATGTGTCTTATACTGAGAAAAAGGCTTTGAAAATACTAAGCTACCTACGATGGGCACTCGCTAAGGCATGCAGTGAACCTAAAGGACCTCATGTGAAACGTACGTGATACCAATACTAGAATATTCATCGGCTGTCTGGGACGCTCACACGCATGCTAACACAGATAAAATTGAATCAATACAGCGAAAAGCTGTAAAATTCATTTTCAATGCCCAAAAGTAAGACATATCCGTCAGTTCTTCTGGAAAGCGCTAAACTGGAGACCCTGGAATGAAGACGTTCTCACGAAATAAGGAAGCTGTTCTATCTCATAAATAATATTACGCTGGCAATAAAAAAACTAACTAAATCGATCCAATCTTGCTCAGAAAACGCGTGCCTCCAATCTTGAAAGAGTGACTGAGCCCCTATATACAGGTACGATTTTTTTCCCGCACAAGCGGAGAGTGGAACAATTTGCCACCAGAGGTTCTTTAAAGTGTCGATCTCAACTAGTTTCTTCGTGCGTTAGCTCTTTCACATGGCTCATAACTACACCTTCATATATATCACAGTGCTCTTGATTTTAATACCTGTCTTGATCAGACTGATTGCTTGAGGTTAAAAGCCTCGCTTCTGCACGATTCTTCAATGCTTCGATTCTGCAAAGTCTCGCTTTTTAACATTGCCGGCTTTATTTTTGCTACAGATGGTATTTGAGTTCTTTTTACTTTTTACCCAAACAACATAACCTGGTGGGCACTGTTTTTATAGTTTTTGTTTTGCGCTTGAGACTGTGGATCGTATTTCATGTCCTTTCTTTTTTTTAATCATCGCGCTTTCGTTCACAACTATATCTACTGCTGTACTTCCTACACATTGTTGCGTCCACTGCGCCACACACCCCTGCCCAAAGGCCGGCAATTGACTGGCAGTTTTTCTCTAAAATATATAACAAATCTATGAAAAAATAAATCCACTTCCTCTTTTTTATTACGCGACTCTCCAACTTTAACGATATAACTTTTAAAAATGTTCATGGAAGTGAGTTAAAGAAACAGATATAATGCTGAAAGGCAGGGAGGTTAAATTTTTCAGGAACAAATAACCCTATTTGCACTGTGTATTGTGCACGGTAGCCGGAATAGCAAGCGTCCGTAACAGGGAACTGAGTTTATTACTTTCAAGAAAGGCATTTGTGCGCTGCATAGTCCAAATGGTCCAAGCGCTGGCTTTCGAGTCCGCTGTGGGCCATAAAAGGGATGAGGAGTACAAAGGAGAGGCAGCTAGTGCGCGGGCCCACTGATTGCCCCGACAGTCTGTCAGTTCCCGGGCGCACGGCGTCAAGTATCGGTGGGGGGGAGGCCAGGTGGAGGGCAGGACGCATCCCTGCAGCTGGCTGGAAGCGTGAATGCACAAGCTAAAGCCCCTCCATGCGTTTTTCGGTAGAAGACGCGATGGAGGGGCTTTAGCTTCAAGAAGCCAAAATCTCCTGCCATTTTTTTTTTACGATGGGCGCCGTTCATTCGGGCATTCAATGAAACTGGCGGGCGACCACTGGTGGTCCTTTGTGAAGTTGCCGGCAACGCGGAAGTTGTCCTTATGTGGTGTGACCTTTCAAGGCAGTTCTGGCAGAATGGCTGAGATGTGCGTTCGCAGCTCGCAAGAAAACTTGATATACTCCGGTACCTGGTCCGTCTGGCTCGTTGCAAGTTGCTTAAAAAAGCGTGCAATGCGCCGCTGTAATGACCCTGTACTTGCAAGAGCACGTTTTAGCTCTACCACGTAGCGTTTGGCCTGTTCGTTTGTGGCTGGGTGGTTCGGACGAGATTTCACCACTGTGATGCAGTTGTCACTCGTAGGGTTCCTGTATTTTGGCTGACACGAATGCGATTCCGTTGTTTGAAACCACCTTGTGGGGTAATTCAAAAGTTTTGAACAACAAGCGCAGGAAATCGATGGCATCTGTCGATGTTCGTTTGTTCACTTGGTGAATTTCAACCCATTTACTGTAGGCATCCGGAATCACCAAGAATGTGTGCCAAAATGTGTTCGGTCTGCCCCAGCCCAGTGCTGGAGCTCACGTCGGAGCGCGTTCATTTAGGTGGCGGCTGTGCACTATGCCGCTATCTCGGTGCCCTTGCCGATTCCCGGCCACCACATGTAGCTCCGGGCGCACTTCATTGTGATCACGCCTCGGTGCCCACATGAATGAGAGCCATTGCTCGTTGTCGAAGTGGGCCATGAAGACAACTCGTGATCCCAATTTGATACAACCAAGATGACAGCTGAACTCCATTTCTTTTTTTTAAAAGCGTTGTTCTCAATCTTGAAGTTTTGAACTCTGCCCTCTATCAGGACGTTGTACAGCTTGAACAATGTTGGGTCATCTTGCGTGGCCATTGTGACTTGGTCGACCGTTAGTGGGGGGGGGGGGGGGGGGGGGCTATTTAGCGCTTCGAACATGAGCACGCAGCCAACTTGAGGTGTATCTTCAATGGTTTCGCTGAGGGGTAAGCGGCTCTGTGCGTCGGTGTTAGACAGTACACCACGTCGTAGTCTTATGCTGACATCTTAATGCACCATCGCATCATACGAGGCAAACATGACTCTGGAATCTGCTTCTGGGGCTCTAGGATACTCAGGAGTGGCCTGTGATCAGTCATAACAGTCACATGTCTGCCCGCGATGTACTGATGAAAATGCGTGACTCCATCGACAATGGCCAGTCCTTCGTGATACAGCTGAGAATATTTTAGTTCCACAGGGGCTAACGTGCGGGAAGCGAATGCTATCGCAGAGTTTTCCAGTTTGGTTTTAGTTTTGTTCCACCGCAAAATGTTCCATTCCATTTCCGTTGCATAGCGAAAAAAAAGTTCCCTAACGGTTCGTCATGGCTTTTATTTTTCTGCAAAACATTAAAGGTAAATTTACAATAAAACATAACGTTTTTTTCTTTTTGGAACCCGGGACCACACTAAAATAAATTACAACGTTCCTAAGGGAAGCGCAAGTAGCTTTACCGTGGGTTCGTAACCAAATAACGCAAACCAGTGCTTTTCGAAGTTATCGTATTTGATTCTCTGAAGAGTGAATTAGAAATATTCTGAACAGGCTCAGTGTGTGTGTGTGTGTGTGTTTTCGTGTGTGTGTGTGTGTGTCCGTGCGTGCGTGCGTGCGTGCGTGCGTGTGTGTGTGTGTGTGTGTGTGTGTGTGTGTGTGTGTGTGTGTGTGTGTGTGTGGGTGGGTGGGTAGGAATAGTGCGAGCGTGATCTCAGAAGCAGCCCGTAATCCAGGGTATTCTCTTATATGCGTGACCACTGTTCTGATTAAGCAAACTTCTGGGCGGCCTGTGTGAGAGGCATACAAAAGCCCTCTTGAAAATATCCAAACGTCTATGGTTGACACTTTTTCTTTCGTTGTCCACAATATTTGGACACACTTTTACTTGGGGATGCCTGTCCTACAGATACGCACTGATTCTGTGCCCTTAGTTATGCAGGATGTTGGTCACGTTGCATGACCTCAGTTGTTCCGGATCGCCAAGTTTTCCCGTGAAACACCCCCCCCCCCCTCCTCCCCCTTTTTTTTCGCTCAGTAGTCGGCTGGACGGAAAAATAATCATTATTGCGGGAGCAGGTTTTTCTTGCTGGTGTGCCGATGTGTGGACAAGTGTGGAGGAGTCAGAATCGTGTGCGAGTTAGATACGCGGCAGAATTCCGGCACTGCTTTCGGCAGAGATAACCACAGCATGCAGCCAGTGACCCAGTGCTTCCATTGTAGACTCGCTCGCTTTATATAAGGCCTTATGTTGCGTGCTCTACGTCTCATCATATTTCGGTTTTAGTTTTACTGCACATTTGCTTTTGATCATTCTTTTTTTGTGTGTATTCTCTTTCTACGGTGTGCCTGGGTGTTCCATTCACTCGTGTTCTTACTGATGAAACGTGCACACGGCAGAGGTTTTCCTACGTGATTTATTTCATTACAATAATATATCGAGATGAGCAATGCGTGCGTGTGGGTGTGTCTATCTTCTCTATATGTAAAGTTTATTGGATCTTGTGGTACCACTCAAGCCTCGTGATTTTTTCAGGCCACGTGCAGTAGTTTATTTGTATTTCAGGCCTATAAGTTATTACTAAAATATTTTGAACTTCTACTTGAAGCTTATCGGCAATCTGATTGCCGGGCATGTGTTGCAAATGACTAACGTTTTATTTCGAATCAACTTGACCTTATTATTATTTTTTTGGTGAATGCGAGAAACTTAGGGGGAGGAGTCGCTTTACTATTAGTACCCTTAATTCCGCGTTTTCGCCGGACCGTCTAACATAATCTTTGTTTTCTTCGGGCCTCTCTTTATTCATACTTTAACGTGTCTTTCTTTTACATCTCCAGATTTTCTTTCGTGAATCATCGCCGGCATCACTAAAAAGCGCGATATTGTCCGCGAAACTGAAATAACAAAGATGTTTTACGTTAGGCCTTATTTATTTGTTTTCGTTTTAGGTCTTTATTTGTATGAAAGTGCCGCGAATCCAATTCAAGAGATTCTAACTCTTACTGAGTGCATTACCAATCACGACTTTCTTGCTTTTCTTGAGGCATGCAGTGGTTGTGGTATCGTTTAAAAGCATGTAATAAACTGTTACGTAGCCTCGGCTACTACTATTATAAGTATTCCTGTTGGCACTTACTTTTATTATATTGGTTCTTAGGTCGTTGCCGTAAGCGTAAGCGTTTGCTTATATGCCATTGGCCGTGTTTCCGTACACAAGCACACACACGCAAACACACAAACACACACACACACACACACACACACACACACACACACACACACACACACACACACACACACACACACACACACACACACACACACACACACACACATATATATATATATATATATATATATATGACGTTTAAGCAAATAACCGTAATTGAACATTTATAGAAATCGATATTGAAAATAATGGTCAACTTCACTGCACAAAACAGTTTTTTTTATTTATTCTTGCTTTTCTTTTGGAGCTCTATAAGCTTAAATGTAAGCATTTTGACTGAAATCTTTTGGGCTCGGTAGAAGATTAGGAAGTGTGGAAGTTCATAGAGGGCCTGAGGTGTCAGGAACAATTTGGTAACTTCCTCAGCATCTGTCTGTGTTTGTCACAAAACATAAATGTGTCTTGTTTTGCAAAAGCTGCGGCTTTCCGTTTCCAACACGTTTCCAAAGCCGTGAACCTATACTGAGGAATTGTTCCTAGAGAGCGGTTCAAGTTTTTTGGTGTGTTGTAAATGTGCCAGGATTCACGCAAGGACCTCCTTCTGAAATTCCTCTCTGTTTCTAGAACAGAAAAGCTGTAGAAATCGATCATATGGTCGGGCTGCTCAAGGGCTCTGCAAAAGTGCCGCTTTGCACTTCTGCCTTCCTGACGTCGTTCTTAAGTTGGCGTAATCTTAACGAGCGGGCGCGAAAGTTTGTTGCTGCCAGGTAAGACGCACGTTAGCGCTCAGCGGCTGACTTCCATGTCGGGAACGCCAGTCCAAGCCTGTCGGCCACTCCACGGGCTTTCTGAACGGAAACATTCGCTTTTGCCTACGTATAGCTGAGCGGACACTCTTAACACCGCAACTTGCAGACTACTCGCTGGTGTTGCTTTTTCCTTCGGCCGTGGTAGCAGAAAGTGAGCATCGAAGCAGGCTTGCGAACCACCTCGAACCCCGATTTTTCGAGAATCGCGGAGAGCTCTTCACTGGCGCCCGGCACATATGGGATGACAATGCGGTTGGCTGGCTTCAATTATTTTTTGCCAGTGGGGTGACCAGAGAGGGAAGGTTGTCGCGTAGTGTGTCTTTCACGGTTTCCGTTACACGGTACAGTGGTCGTTCTCTGAACACACGCCATGACGCCCAGTCATAATAATAAAAACGCAAGCACAAACGGAAAGAAAACAAAATCATCTAAATACACAACGCTGGATAATATTTCTGTCAGTCTTTACCTTTCGAGGGGGCTTCACAAAAGTGTAAAAAGTGAACGTTTCCGTTGATAAATGTAAAACCTGGTTGCAGAGATGTATTAAAAGTGGTAATCCAACTGAAAAAAACATATTAAGAGTGATTTATGCTGTCGTTTACCATAATTGAAAAAATGCCGTAGCTAAATATTCTGTTACTGTGTTCCTTTCCGGCTCTAAAACTCTGCTGTTGCTTCAGTAGTCGTCACGTACACCTCAGCACCAAGGACGTAACCCTACCATCTGTGATGAATAATTTATTATGAGCATTTAGTGTGGCAAAAGCCGCTTAAAATCTATTGCTTTCTGCAAAAGCTTTGTTACTCTGCAACTACACTAGTCTCAATATTATAGTAGTCAAATTAGAGGGGGTTTTGGTGACTCAGACTCAAAAGCTGACAACGACTGATTCCATGAAACAAACCTACCTATACGGTGAACAGTTTAAAAAAGGAAAAAAGACAGGTTTACCAACAAAATGCTATTCTAGTTCGATGATGATTTCATTGTCGCTTCTCTTTGTAACATTTACAAACTAGACCACTTAGGGCGCTTTAGCACTGTGCGAAAAAATGCGAAATATATAGCATTAATATATGAAAGAATGTTATTGCGGAGGTAAAGAAAAAAAAAGGAGATTTAACTGGCGCACACGAGAAGACTGTGGAAGCAATGGTGCTGGTGGCCTACCCCAACTCCTTTCTAATTTCCCCTTCTTCCTCAGTTTCCTTTCTCCCTTCTTGCTATATTATACAGGGACAATAATAAAGACAGCCTATCGACTCGTCATTCATGTAACAATAATATATATGGCTATGCTTTGCTTCCACTTAGCTTGACGCACGTGTTCCGAGTTAGGAGTGGCCGTCGGCCAGGCTGGAAATGAAGCTCAGAAATTCTGCTGTTGAAAATGAAAGGCTACATGGGTCAAGCGTGTAATTCACCTAGATTTTCATTCTGCACTCTTGTCTGAGATGTGTGGATTGAAGGTGTAACACTATACGATGGCACCAATTGTGAACATCAGCTTTCTTTTTCCTGGAAGAAAAAATAAAAGCATATCGCCGCCACTAATGACCTCACGTTAGCAACTAATAGAATATTATCAATCGATAACTGCTTTAGAGACCGATACAAAATGTTCAGCATCACTTTTTTTTCTTGGCTACAGCACGATTAGTGTTCCTGCCATTGCCATGTTTACACATACATCAGCGAGACCATTGAGTAAAAAGGTAGATTATAGTCACTATTTTCCTATCTAATATAGGCAATAATTATTGTGCATTCAATCGTCAATCACAAAATCAAGCTCTGAATTCCGACAACATCCGGGCGCGAGAGGAAACACTACATACTTGAGATGTACACGTAAATAAAGAGTGTGGGTTTAAAATTGGTTTTAAGATGAGCATGTTAGCCCTTACATCGTACGCCAACGACTCCATTCGATAGCTGCTTTATTGGTGCACCGGCCTTCGACACATATATCAACAACGCGGAGATCGTTGCACATTCGACTATCTGTTGCAAAAAGCACCTGTATTGTGCGCAATAAAACCATGAAATTTACTTTCACATGTCGCAATGAAATCTCACCAGATGAAGTGTTACATAAATAAATTATCTACTACTATTTTTAATATATCAGGGTGATTGAAATGTGCCAAAAACACAGATAACGACAATATTTCTAGGTGCAGCAAATCTTTTGTAAAACACATGAAGCTGCATAATCTGAAATTGCGAACCTCATTAATTAAATGTTGTCAGGTAGTAGTGCAAAAACAATCAGGGGCATGTTGTCCCTTGAAGCAGCCATTGTTTGAAGGAGACTTTACGGACCTATGCTGGGTACTTTATAAGATAAGACGCCTGCAATGAGATGCCAGCAAATTAGATGCTTACATTAAATTACAAAAAGGTCTACAAAAGCCGCTACTCCAGCCTACACTGTAATTGTGCTGTCTGTCCTGAGCATCTGTTTTTTGTTTTTGTTTTTTTCTATGAAACTAATTTCAGTTACTTATGTACATTTACGCCAAGAATCAGCGCTACAAAGAAATAACAAAGTGAAAGAGCTTCCACAAGGGATAACTGGACAGTACAATTTCGGAGCGTTTACCATGTGGTTGCCAAGCATATTCCTTTCCTACCCCATGACTTGTGTATTGAACATATTATTTATTATTACTATTTATTTGCAGTTACTGCAATCATCATTTGGTGATTTCAGCAGAGTGATACATACACTTAGTATTGACAAAAACATGACAAAAAAGTGATGCAGAAAACTAAGTAGAGCTACAGTCGGAACTGAAACCACTTTTGTAGCTTCTGTAAGAGTCGAGTAACATGTTTTTTAAAGTAGTTCATCCTTCAGCCCCACATATTTATTGGCCGCCCTACCGCAGGGGTCTAGTGGCTAAGGTGCTCGGCTGCTGACCCGCAGGTCGTGGGATCAAATCCCGGCTTCGGCGGCTGCATTTTCGATGGAGGCGGAAATGTTGTAGGCCCGTGTGCTCAGATTTAGGTGCACGTTAGAGAACCCAAGGTGTTCGAAATTTCTGGAGCCCTCCACTACGGCATCCCGCATAATCATATGGTGGTTTTGAGACGTTAAACCCCACATATATATCAACCTATTCATTGGTCACCAGAAGTAATTGCGTAATATACGCGAAAATACGCGCGCACGATGCGGTCAAGTATACAAAAGTGTTTCAGGAGATATCTTTGCACCATTGAAATCGTTTAAATTGTACGAGTTCTGTTATGTCTTTTCGATACATCGTAGAAAAAACGTAGCCTTTGTAATCAAAACTTTGCTGGCAATGCGAGAATCGTTTACGTCCAGTACATTCGACACTCAGATGCAATTGGTGCACATCGTGCTCAATACAGAAGGAAGAAAGAAAACAAGAGGTGGCTTGACGTGACACTCTTCAAGCCCAGTGATAAAAAAATTAAACTGGGACATGCTGGGAATCTATCAACAGCATGAAGCACGAGAGGGATCGGCGTCTGATGAAGTTGAATTGTGGACAAATTAGACACGCTCTCATCTACGTATTGTTTACTTTGTGGTGCTGAAGGCTATGTGCTACAGCCAACCATGAGAAACCTTTTCTTGGGTCAAAACAAACCTCGCGTGTGTTTTATAAGGCTATTAACCTAACAGGGCCAAAAGCAGCGTTCTTTCAACGAGAATGCTAAGCAGCGCTCTTTCAAAGAGAATAACAGTGTCCAGTATGTGGACATGGTTCTCCTGTGAAAATATATGTACTAACATCTTTAACTTTTTGCATGCTTTCTAATAGCCTATTAGCTAAAAAAAGAAGATTAAAAAACTTTGTTGTGCCCTAGAAAAAGTTCGTGTCGGCAAAGAATATGGCTTAGCCGCAAATTCAGTATTGAACCTTATATTATGAATACTATAAATTACCCACGACGAGAAACAAACAAAATAATGTAATGCGGTTGGTTGTAGCTTCTTCGTATATAAATTATCTATGACTATATATTGAAATTGTGAGGACTCGAGCTCAGCCGAGCCAAAGAAAGACAGAAGTCCTCAGTCTGAAAAACCGTTCATGGCCGGTCCGGAGCATGTTCGCGTACTCTACACCGGCCGGCGTTTAAACAGTGGTGGTAGTGGTTAGAAAATGAGAAAAGTCACCTAATTTCTGCAACCCGGTGGGGAGCACGGCGCAGGGGTGAGAAGGCGCTGGCAGCGGGGCGCTATTCTTTGGTTCCCACAATAAGTGGCGGGCTAGAACAGGTTGAAGAGCAAAACCATTTCCGTAGGGAACTCGTCAGTGTCGTGGTGGGAGGAGAAAAAAGCGAGTGGGGTGAAGGGTTCAACTTTATGCGGCGCGTGGTGGACGTTTAAGGAACTAGCCCCTCGGGAGCCAGAATCTTGGCCTCGGGTGCGACGTGAGCCGGTCATGGATCATATGCTCAAACAGCTTGCCAACGCACGAAGTAAGAGAAATGGGTCTAAGGTTGTCAACAGCTATGGACTTGTTCAGCTTAGGTATCATGATAACCTCCGAATGCTTCCACGCAGATGGAAGCTCTCCTTTGTCCCAGCAGTCATTGTAGTACTGTAGGAGAGCAGTCATAACCTGATTGGGTAGCTGTCGGAGGTGCTTGTTGACTATTTTGTCTTTGCCTCGGCTCGTGTTCCTTGTAAGCTTAGAAAGCGCTGCTCTAAGCTCTGCTGGTGTGAAGGGCCTGTAAAGGTCGGAGTTGGGCATGCCTTCGTATTCTTTGTGTGGTGGTGGCATTGCCGCTGATTGGACAGGACCACGCAGCTTGATGCATAGTTCGTGGAGCAGGTCTTCCTCCGAGCCGTCGTAATTGTGTGTTAGCTGACATACTCGTTGCCGCTGCTGATGGCGGTCAGCGAGGAGAGTCCGCAGCAGGTGCCACATCTTCTTGGTGCTGAGCCTACCCTGGAGCTTATCGCAAAAGTCGGGCCATTTGTGTCTCGCTAAGTGTTCGGCATACTGTTGCGCCTCTTCTGTCAATAAGCGAATTCTTTTCCTGAGTTTCTTGTTGAATTTTTGCTTCTTCTTTCTCTTCAGTAAGGCTCATCTGGCCTCCCAGAGGTGCAGCAAGTGGGAATCTACTGCGGGATTGTCTTCGTTAAGCTGCACAACTTTAGTGCACTGTTTGGTGGTATCCATAATCTTGGTGAGCCAGGCGTCTATGTCCGCTATTACATCACCATCGAGCTCGTTTCTGAAGGCGTTCCAATCTGTCAGTCTTGCTGTGCCTGTTTTTGTAGGTCGTTGATCATATTCGATTTTGAGTTGAATAATGTGGTGATCGCTGCCAAGCGTCTCGGGGACACAGGTCCATCCCACCTTCTCGACATCACGTGTTAAGGTGAGGTCGGGCGTGGTATCTCTCGAGACGCTGTTTTCCACTCTCGTGGGCTGGAGCGGATCATTCAACAATGTGAGGCCATGCTGTTGAGCGGAGTCGTGGACTTTCACACCTTTCTTGGTGGTGATGGCGTCGCCCCAAGCTGTGTGGGGTGCATTGAAGACCCCTACAACCTCTAAAGATGACCTTTTGTGCGTTTTCTGAGTTCGCGGACGAAGTAATCGTAGTCCCTGAGCTGATCTCGCGGTGGGCTGTACACATTAGTGACGTAAAGGCTTTGTTGCGATTTTCTTTCCGGTATAAATTCCACGATGAAGTATTCAACTGTAGTGTCTTCTAACTTGTGTACTTGGGCCGCAACAGTTTTCTTAAGTAGAATTGCGGTTCTTGGGGCCAGAGCAACGGTGTTGTATCCGGCGAACCACACTTTTTCCATATTGTTTTCTTGCAGAGCGATGAATTCAGGTTGAATTACTTTTATAAATTCTTGTAGATTAGCCAGCCGGGGTCTGTATGATCGAGAGTTCCGCTGCCAAATGCGAAAAGTTGGTCGCGGAGTAGAAATCCTGTTCTTAGAGCCTGCCATATTTTTGAATATCTGGTACATTTGCCTGCTCGCAATCGAGAGAGAAGGAGTGAGAAACTTTTTCTCTCTTTGAGCGTGGTTTTTTCTGCCATGGCAGTCTTCAAGTTCCGCGTGACTAATGCAGTTGTTCTTGACATGAACCATCAAGTTGGTTAGCTGCGACTTCAGATCGTTGATTTGGGCTGTGTGAGTGTCCATCCTATGGCTGAGTGTCGTGAACGTGTCACTAATTCGGGCGGAGATGGGCTCCAACTTTGCCAGGACGAGTGCTTCGAGCGTCGACTCGACTGCTGATGTCCGTTGTGGCTCTACTGTCTCCGTGAGGTGCGAGTCGACGAGGGCGGCGACTTTTGTTTCTATAAAGGAGAGTACTTTGGCCTCCACGACAGCTTCAATATCTGGTGTGGTGAGTTTCGTGGCTAGTTGTTTAGCTTGGTGCTGCATTTCGAATAGTCGAATGAGCCTCTCTATGCTTGCATTCTACTTCTCTATGATCTTTTCTTGTTCTTGGCATAGTTTTACGAGCTTATCGACAACTGCACCTTGTTTTTGGAGCTGGTCACGCTGGCTTTGCAGAGCTTTTTACTAATTCGAAACCATTTTTTCCAAATTTTTGAATGCAGTTGATTCAGTAGATGAGCATTCTGGAGTCTTCTTGTTGTTATGTGAAGTCGAATCTACGCGAGTTGCATCAGCATAGCTGAGGCGTTGCGCGGAGAGTGAGCGGGATCTTGTGCGAGACCTGTATTGCAATCGCAGAATAGACCTAGACTTGTTTCGGCCGCGCTTGTCGTGCAATGTGCCACTGGGGCTCGGAGATGGTTTGTCAAACTCGGCGAAGTCTTCACTGCGGGAACTACAACCATTCTCTCGGGCTTTCGCCTTCTCTTGTGTTTGTTGTCTAACTTGGTAAGGTGATGGGTTTGGTCGTAGGCTCTTCTTGCATTCCTTGCCGGCGGTTTCATGGGGCTGTTCACACTTTTGCAGTTGGGAATACATTCGTGATCTCTGGTGACTGCATCTTGTCCGCACTTGTAACAGAAGTTTTCTCTGGGTCTGCGACAGATGTATTGTCGGTGCCCAATGGCACCGCATTTGCGACAAAACTTCTCAGACTTTCGATAGAGTTTGCAGCGGTAGTATTCACTTTGGTAGAGGTTGTAGTACGGGACGTGTGGGCCATCGAAAGTGATGACAGTTGTGGAAGAATGACCAAGCATGCGAGCGCCAAGGACCGTGTATCATGACCCCCAGGGGCGCCTGCGCAAGCAGGCGTTTGGTGTGTAGCGACACCACGGACCCGAGCTAACGGGGGAGTTTTGACTCCCTCCCACGCCTAGCCGTGCGTGGCCGTGCCGTGTCCGGGGAAAAGGGGATCCTGGGGGTTGAGTCGACGCTGGGTGATTGGACCTTTAAGGCCCCCCGGCAGAGGCAACACACCCCTTTGGCCCCGGCTTCACGTAGACGGCACCCCTGGGCTGACCCACCCAGGGGAAATCGGCAGTCGCCTTTTCCTCTCTCTTTCTACATCTTAGTCTTTTCTCGTCTTTAAATATGTCCTGTCTTCTTCTCTCTTCCATTTATTCCAATTTTTCCTGGCGGCAAGGGTTAACCTTCTGTAATTACTCATCATTGAGTAGTTATATTTGGTTATAGTGGCAATGTACGGCTGGCATCTGCAGCCTTATGCTATTAAGTGCTTCAGCGTCCCCTGGTTGGACTCCATGGTGGGTGGTCGCCATTGCTGCCGAACAAAAAGTAAACTACTATGGGAACACCTGCATTTCCCCGTCTCCTAGATCGTCTCCCGCCTAAGAGGGGACGCACCGATGACATATCAATTTTCAGCCAACCCAGACACTGCTTTCCCAAGTTTCACGTTGTGCACAGTGAAAACCCAACAAAACAAGCCAGAGCCATATCTCCATTTCTTGTTGCTAAATCTCTGACTGAGGTCTTTGGCCCAGGATACAAAGTTACAAAGATGGCTAGCGGAGACCTTCTCCTTGAGCTGCCTGAAAAACACCACTATGAAAAACTTGGCAGTCTCGTAGCATTTGGTAATATCCCAGTATCTGTTTCACCTCATAGATCAATGAACACCACACGCGGAGTTGTTTCAGAAGCAGACCTTCTTGAAATGTCTGAACAGGAACTGCTTGAAGGGTGGAAAGAGCAAAATGTCACAGATGTGAAACGAATCGTCATCAGACGAGATAACAAAGAAATACCTACCAAACATTTAATACTCACCTTCGCATCTAGTACACTGCCTTCATCTATAGACACAGGCTACATTACACTATCTGTCCGTCCCTACATTCCCAATTCAAGACGGTGTTATAAATGTCAACGATTTGGTCATGGCTCGCACAACTGCCGGGATCAGGAAACTTGTGCAAGATGTGGTAGCCACGGCCACCCATCTGATAACTGCGTTACTACGCCTCACTGCGTGAATTGTGACGGGGAACACGCCGCGTATTCGCGTTCTTGTCCTAACTGGAAGAAAGAAAAAGAAATAATCACTTTTAAAGTCAAAGAAAACATCACATTCAAAGAAGCAAGACGAAGAGTGTCACCATTTTACGGCGCAACATATGCTGATGCGGCGCGTCAGGGGGCAACGCCGCACCAGCCCTCGCCACCCCTTCGGCCAGCGCAGAGCGAGGCATCGGCTGTGGCACCTGCCCCCAAAGCGGCAGTAGTTCAATCTACTCCGCCTTCAAGGAAATCGAGGCCGGAGACTCCAGGGTCCTCTAGTCTCAAGGCCTCTCCTCACCAGACGAGGCCTGAAATCCGAACCACCAGCTCGCATGTGCGGGCATCCAGTGCCTCTGAGGAGCCAATGGATACAACGGTACCCTTGGTATCGAAAGAGCGGCGCGCCTCCTTGGAGCGCGCCAAGAAAAATAAAAAAACCAATAACGGGGCCGGACAACCGTCCTGCCACCTGAAATAACAAGCTCACTCTAACAAAGGATACTCTTTGTACACACAGCAGCATCTCTCTTGTTTAAATATGCAGACAGAAATATTACAGTGGAACATCCGAGGCCTTCTTCGAAACCTCGATGACTTACAAGAACTCCTCTATGAACACAATCCAAGAGTGCTGTGTGTACAAGAGACACACTTAAAACGAGCAAACACAAACTTTTTGCGTAAGTTGGTAATCTTCCGAAAGGATAGAGATGATGCCATGCCAACATCTAGTGGTGTAGCGGTTATAGTTAGTCAAGGTATAGCATGTACACAATTACCCCTTCAAACTTCCCTCGAGGCGGTGGCTGTCCGAGCAGTTATTCTAAACAAACTTGTCACAGTCTGCTCTTTGTACATACCTCCGCACTACCGTCTTGAAAACCTTCAATTCCAGTCTTTAATAGACGAATTACCTGAACCTTATCTGGTTCTTGGGGACCTGAACGCACATAATGGTCTTTGGGGTGACTCTCGCTGTGATTCACGAGGTCGTCTCATTGAACAATTTGTCATTTCATCGGGTGCTTGTCTGTTGAATAGGAAAGAGGCAACATACTATAACCTTGCCAACAAAACTTACTCTTCCATAGACCTCAGTATCGCATCTCTTTCACTTGTACCATTACTTCAGTGGAAAGTCATAAATAATCCATATGGAAGTGACCATTTCCCTTTAGTTTTGAGTACACCAATAATAAATGAATGTCCTCCACATATTCCCAAAAGGCTGGTAAACAAAGCCGACTGGGAACAATTTCAAAAGCTTACTTACCTAAATTGGACTGACATATACGGATTAGGCATAGATGAAGCTGTGCAGTACTTCCCGGCTTTTCTTACTGACGCAGCAACCAAGTGCATTCCACAAACATCTGGACTGCCCGGCAAACGACACGTTCCGTGGTGGAACACTGAGTGTCAGAATGCGCGAAAAGAACAGAACAGGGCATGGAGGTTGCTGTGGAACTCGCCGACAGCGGAAAACCTTGAGAGCTTTAAGAAAATAAAATCTCGAGGCAGGAGAACGCGTCGGCAGGCCAGAAGAGAAAGCTGGCACAAGTTTTTATCAGGAATAAATTCATATACACAAGAGGCTAAAGTCTGGAACATGGTTCGTAGGGTAGCAGGAAGACAAGTACACCCACTCCCACTCGTAAACACTCAGGGTGATAGCCTGGAAGATCAAGCGAACTTCCTTGGTGCACACTACGAGCAGGTGTCTAGCTCTTCACACTACATTGAAGCTTTCAAAGACACAAAGCAAAGATAGAAAAACAGAAACTAGAATTCAAGTGCACAAATTACGAGGCATACAACGAACCTTTCAACTTATGTGAGCTACAAACATCACTAAACTCTTGCAATGGTTCCGCTCCAGGCTACGACCGTGTCACATATATAATGTTGAAAAACCTGCCGCTCAAAACGCGAAAAACTTTACTCTCTCTATACAATGCTATCTGGCTTTCAGGCACCATCCCTGCTTCCTGGAAAGAGGCTATTGTTATCCCTATTTTGAAACAGGACAAGGACCCTTCCTCAGTTTCAAGTTATAGGCCCATTGCACTAACCAGCTGCCTTTGTAAACTTTTTGAAAAAACGATAAACCGCCGACTTTTACATTTCCTTGAAACACACAATCTGCTCGACCAATTTCAGTGTGGGTTTCGAGAGCGTAGATCCACCACCGACCATCTGGTGCGTATCGAGGCACAGATCCGAGACTTTTTCGTCCACAAACAATACTTCCTCTCAGTGTTTCTCGATATAGAGAAGGCCTACGACACAACATGGCGTTTTGGCATATTAAGCGACTTGTGTCACCTGGGTGTGCGCGGTAGAATGCTTTCCATAATCGAGAGTTACTTGTCCGATCGGAAATTCCGTGTCCGTGTGGGCAGTATTCTCTCGCAAATATTTGTGCAAAAAACGGGAGTACTGCAAGGTGGTGTACTTAGTTGTACACTTTTTATTATTAGAATGAATTCCTTGCACCTGTCCATCCCCCGCAACATGTTCTATTCTACATATGTCGATGACGTCCAGCTTGGCTTTAAGTCATGCAATCTAGCAATGTGTGAGCGGCAGGTTCAGTTAGGTTTAAACAAGGTCTCCAAATGGGCAGAGGAAAACGGATTCCGACTGAACCCAGGAAAAAGCACGTGTGTCTTGTTCTCCCGAAAGAGAGGCATGCACTCAGAACCCGACATTGAACTGAACGGCCAACGTCTGTCTGTGAATGCGGAGCATAAATTCCTAGGCTTAATCTTGGACAAGAAGTTGACCTTCGTACCACACATAAAGTATTTAAAAACAAAATGTTTGAAAGCCATGAATATTTTAAAAGTGTTGTCACGTACTACGTGGGGTAGTGACAGCAAATGCCTCATGAACTTGTATAAAAGCCTCATTCGCACCAGCTTAGATTATGGGGCCATTGTTTATCAGTCTGCGACTCATAGCGCTTTGAAGATGCTGGATCCCGTGCACCATTTAGGCATCCGTCTTTCTACGGGTGCTTTTCGCACCAGCCCCGTAGAAAGCCTTTACGTTGAGTCAAATGAGTGGTCGCTTCATCTGCAAAGAACTTACATGTCCTTTGTATATTTCCTTAAGGTGAAAGCAGACAAGAGGCACCCCTCATACTCTACTATTAATGATTTGTCGAGCTCCATTCTGTTTTAAAACAGGCCTTTAATGAGGCAGCCCTTCTCAGTTCGTCTGAAGGGTCTAGCTGAGGACACGGGAGTGTCACTCGAACACAGTTTAATGGCTCCTGTAGCATACCTGCCACCGTGGCAGTGGCAGACTATAGATTGCGATGTGTCTTTCCTAAAAGTTACTAAACATGCGCCTATTGCCCATATTCGAACATACTTCCTGGAACTTCAACATAAATACGCACGTCCTGAGTTCTTTACAGATGCCTCTAAGTCTAACTTCTCTGTGTCCTACGCTGCTGTCGGCCCTTCCTTTTCGGATGCTGGCCCTCTACATCCAGGCACAAGTATCTTCACGGCGGAAGCTTACGCGATACTTGTGGCAGCTAAACACATCAAACAATTACAAATACAAAAAGCAGTAATTTATACAGACTCCCTCAGTGTGGTAACGGCTCTGCACAGTCTTAAAAAACAAAAAACCCTGTCCTCATCTCACTTTACTCCATTTTATGCACACTCTACACACTCAACCAACATGTTGTAGTGTGCTGGGTGCCAGGGCATTGTGAGATTCAAGGCAACGTGATGGCGGATCAGCTTGCTGCATCCGTCCACGAGGGCACCGCCACTACACCCATATCGATTCCGGCCCTTGATCTTAAGCCGTTGCTCAAACGAAAGCTCAGGGACTACTGGCAGAGCAAGTGGGACAGACACACACAAAACAAGCTACACGTTATCAAGCCACACCTTGGCCATTGGCCACCACTATCAAAATCACGTCTAACAGAGGTAACACTAACAAGACTCAGGATAGGACACACATACACGACACACACACATCTTTTATCCGGTGGCGATCCACCATTGTGTGATAAATGTGGTGAGGCATTAACAGTTCTTCACGTTTTATTCCAATGTAAACAATTAGACACTCTTAGCAGACAACACTTTCCATTACCCTACCGACAACATATACCTTTACACCCTGCAATAATCGTCGGTAGGGAACCGCTTTTTAGTCATAAATCATTGTTAGCGTTTTTAAAAGAAATTCATAGTTTTCATATCATATACCCGGGCATTCCGTAGCATGACCTCTGCAGAGAGGTTTTCGCTGCGGTGGCTACACAACAAAGCACTTGCCTCACGGCCCTTGGACGCAAGGGTATGATCGAGTGAGGCACTTGTGCTAATGCCATACATGTCCACCATTGTTTTTATTATCACCAACTTTTGTCATCTATTCGCACCACACACACCCTTCACGGCATGGTCATGATTTTATTACTTGTATGTTTTTACCCGCCTTACCGCGAGGAATTTAATGGCCCCTATACAGCCGCTAATCACAATCATTGTCCACATTCCTTGTCCCATGAACTGGCGCTCTTTGGCCATCAAATGGCCCTTGCGCCAAAAAACACCACATATCATCATCACCGTGTATCATGAGTCGACTCTGAGGCTAGCTACAATTTCGGCACTGCTGGTTACTGATAGAAGCCCGTAGCTGATACCTCAGCGTACATCATCGGGATGTCTCACGTGGGGGTTCACACCGAAGAAAGTGCCGCCTTAATGGATGGTAGCAATGCTTCTCAGGTTAGTTGCGCGTTCCGTGTCGGCAGTACTAGCAATGAAAATATTTTCAACGCTCTGCACTTGAACTCAAACGTTGTCGTAGAAATCTTGTTGTGTGAGACCGCTTGATTGTCTGATAGCGTGCGTAACTGATGTTATACTCCATTTCGATAAGCCGAGTTCGGCTTGTGGCCTGTAGACGATATTAAAGTCATCTGTAGGAAAAGGGGGCATCTTCAAGTTGCATTGCTTCGAAACTTTTTGCGTGGGAACGGGCTCTTTCTCGGGCTTCACGTTGGATGCTTGAATCTGGTTCGGCGCTCGTTTTTTTTTGCGTCCGACTTGCAGCCATTCTATATGCTTCTTTCATGTTGTTTTGCCACTGTTGACATTATACGTCCATGCCGATTTCTGTGTGGGCGTCTCGGTGTTCACTTCGGTTTGCATTGATGTTGGTTGTTGTGATCCTGTAGTAGCCATCAACACGCTTTGAAAGCCTACGTGGCTTGTAGCAAAGGGTGTCTCCTTCTAATTAGGTTTTCTGGTCGAGAAAGGAACGCAAAGCTCCTTCCCAGACTCGCGCGTTCGGCGGTTGTACATGCAACGCGAGCAACAAGTGCAAGACGGGCTCGCGCGTCGGTCGCGGCGTAAAGTTTAGCGGGGAGGACCCTGGCGTCGAGTTGTTAAGAGTTCGGTGTAGATAATCACTGACCACTTAGTGGGAGGTTCAGTCTTTTTCTAAACATTGATGAATTGGCCAGCGCAAAAACCTAGAAGTAGCACAGTGTTGAACGACAAAAACTTGCATGAAAAGCAGGAGCCCTTATGAAAAGCAGGAGTCCTTAGGGGGCCGCGGAGTGCGGCCGCACTCCGCGGCCCCCTAGTGGGAACTTTCAAAATAGGAAGGAACCAACGTACTATAACATCGCCAACAAATCATACTCGTCTATAAACATCAGAAACCTACCTCTTTCACTTCTGCACCTAATGAAATGAAAAGTCATGAATAATCCACATGGAAGTGACAATTTTCAAGTTTTAAGAACACCAAAATTATAGGAATGTCCTCCACATGTTCCCAAATGGCTGATAAACAAAGCCGGCGGGGAACAATTTTATAACATTACTCATTTAAGTTTGACATATGTGGGTTAGGCATAGATGAAGCTACGCAGTACTTCATAGCTTTTTTTAACTGACGCAGCAGCCAAGTTCATCCCCCAAACATCTGGACTGCCCGGCCAGCGACCCGTGTGATAGTGAAACATTGTACATCGAAATACGCAAAAGGAGCAGAACAGAAACTCACGGACAGCAAAAAACCTTGACAGCTTTAAGAAAATAAACTATCAAGGCAAGAGAACGCGTTCGGCAGGCCAGAAGGGAAAGTTGGTACAAGTTTTACCAGGGATCAACTCGTCGTCCTGCTACCCTACTAGCCATGCTCTAGACTTCAGCATCCTGTGTATACAAGTACACTGACTCCCACTCGTAAACACACATGGTGACAGCATGGAAGGTCAGGTGAACTTCCTCGTCGCACACTCTGAACGGGTGTCCAGCTCGTCAAACTATACTAAGGCTTTCCGAAAACACAAAACAAGAATTGAAAAGCAGAAACCAGACTACAAATGTACAAAACACGAAGCATACAACCAAGCTTTTGGCTCGGCTGAGCTCCAACCATCACTTAACTCCTGCAGTAATTTTGCCCCAGGTTCTGATCGAGCGCTTACGTACGTTGAAAAACATACCAATCGATAAAAAAAACCTTACTTTGCATGTGCAATGCTATCTGGTTTTCCTAGAAACAGGCTATTATCCTGGAAAGAGGCTATTATTATTCCCCTTTCGAAAGAAGGCAAGGACCCTGCTATAGTTTCGAGTTATAGGCCTATTGCACTTACAGCTGCTTGTGCAAACGTTTTGAAAAAAAATGATGACTGCCGACGTATATTTCCTTCAAAACCAACAATTTGCTCTCCCCATTTCAGTGAGGGTCTCGAGAGGGTAGATCCACCACCGACCACCTTGTTCATATTGAGGCATAGATCAAAGACGATTTCGTCCTCAAACAATATTTTCTCTGTGTTTCTCGATATCGGGTTACGATACAATGTGGCACTTTGGAATATTAAGAGACCTGTCCCACCTTGGCTTTCGTGGCAGAATGCTTACCAAAATCGTAAGTTTCTTGTCAAATCGGACATTCCTTGTCCAAGTGGCCGGCGTTTTTTCCCAAACATTTGTCCAAGGAACAGGAGTGCCGTGAGGTGGTGTACTTAGCTGCACACTTTTGATATCAAAATGAATTCTTTGCACTTGTCCATCCCTCGAAATATGTTTTACTTCACATATCGAGGACGTCCATCTGGGTTTGAAGTCTTGTAATCTGGCCACGTGTGAGCGGGAGGTTCAGCTTGGTTTGAACAAAGTCTCCAATTGGGTAGAAGAAAACGGGTTCCTACTGAATGTACAGAAACGCAAATGTGTTTTGTTCTCCAGGAAACGAGGTATTCATTCAGAGCCCGATATTCCACTGCATGGGCAACGTCTCTCTTTTAATACTGAACATAAATTCTTAGGCCTAATCTTGGACTCCAAGCTAACCTTCATACCACACATCAAGTATCTAAAAACAAGTGCATAAAATCCACGAATATTCTAAAAGTGTTGTCTCGCACAACGTAAGGAAGTGACAAGAAGTGTCGGATAAAATTGTATACAAGCCTCATATGTACTCACATAGACAATGGGGCAATCGTAGATCTGTCTGCGACACCTACTGCCTTTGAAATGCTTGACCCTGTTCATGATCTAAGCATCCGTCTCTACGAGGGCTTTTCGCACTAGCACTGTGGAAAGCCTGTACGTGGAATCGAACGAATGGTCACTTCACCTACAGAGATGGTACATGTCTTTTCAATACACTCCGACCTCGTTATAACATAATGGGATATAACTAAATAAAGGACGTAACGAAGTAAATAGGTTCTCCTTGAAAGCTTCATTGAAAACTATGCATTTTAAACCTCGTTGAAACAAAATGAAATTGACCTGTAAATGAATATAACGAACTAAATTAGTCAATCAAATCATCATAAAAAAACCAACCGTAGTGTGTCAAGTATATCGTATTCTGTGGAGTTAGACGCTCGTTTGGAGCGGCTCTTCCAAACTTCCGCCCCGACCTTACAGCCACGGCACGCGCGGCCGAGAGAGCCGTCTTCACACACCCAGCGGTGAAGATTGAGGAAGCGCTCTGCGGGTAACATGACCGAGAAGCGGCGCCACGATGCAAAGCCATTTCACTCTCACTTACGCGCCATAATGACGACGGGAACAACACTTCTATCATTGTGGGAAATGAGTGTGTCTCCGCTGCTACTCTGCAACAAGAAAGAATACTATGTTCCACGAGAGCTTTTTTCCCCCTCAACGCACGCGGCCTGGAATGAATAAGGGTCTCTATGTGCAGAGATGGAAAATGGCGAAGCGCGGCGCAGGTGTGTCGCAGATCGGCATTTGATAGGGTGTGTTAAGTATATTTTTTTCTGTGGAGTTTGATGCTCGTTCAGCGCGGCTCTTTCAAACTCCCATCCCGACCTTACAGCCACGGCACGCGAGGCCGAGAGAGCCGTCTTCACACACCCAACGGTGAAGACTGAGGAAGCGCTTAGCGGGTCACATCACCGAGAAGTTGTGCCGCGGTGCAAAGCGATTGCTCTCTCACTTACGCGCAAAGACGACACTTTTAACATTGTGGGCAACGACTGCATCTCCGCTGTTACTCTCTGCACCAAGAAAGAATACTTTCAGCGACAGGTTTTTTCCCTTTTCTTCTTTTCCTTCTTTGTGCGCAGCGTTGAGAACTGCGGCCGCGGGATTGGACATAGTGCTGAGAGCATTTTCGGAGCACAGTATGTTCAAATTAACCATTGCAAGTGCTTGTGCGTTTGAATTACAGGGCGTTTTTGCCCATTGGAATACACATAGCTTTGTCGGGACCTTAGCGTGAGTTCGAATAACAGGAAGTTCGAATTAAGCGTGTTCGATTTAGTGAGATTCGACTTTGTTTATTTTCCGTTGCATGTGTGGTCGTGTAGCGGTACATCGGGCCGTGAGGTGGTTTCCTTCATTGCATGCTTATAGCTGGGCACCCATCTGACATTGCCACAAACTGTTATAATCGATATAACGAAATATTGGATATAACGGAATAATTGTGGCTTTAAATCAACTTAGTTATAATAAGGTTTGAGTGTATACTCCTAAAGTGAACACAGACAAGGAACATCTCTCACATTTCACAAATAATGGCAGGTCAAGCCTTGCTGTGTTTGAGAAACGGCCTTTTATGAGACAGCCCTACTCAATCCGTTTGAGGGGCCTAGCGAAGGAGATTGGTGTGCCACTCTAACACCATTTGATAGCTCCCACAGTATGCCTGCCACCGTTGTTAGTGGCAGGTGATAGATTGCGACGTGTCTTTCTTGGAGGTTATGAAGCACGCGGCAATTGCACATATTCAGACATACTTCTTGGAACTACAATATAAATACACATGTCCTGAGTTCTTTAAAGATGATTCAAAGTACAACTTTCTTGTCTCTTATGCAGCGGTAGGCCCCTTCTTTTCGGAATCCAGCGTTCTGCACTCTGACACAGTGGACTCCCAATAAATGAAACTCGCCTCAATGAAGATGCCTCATTACCGAAAATAAATGAGCTCATATAGCTCGACTTCTATGTGTTGCGTAGTAAAATTCTTCGGTTAATCAAATTAGTGCTTACTGCTCACCTACGGCTAAACAGCACAAACTCTAAACACAGCATAGACTTGCTGAGGCCAAGGCAGTCTCACAACCGTGGCAACGCCTCGAGACAAGCCAATTCAGTTGCCGTTCAAGCGTGTTTTGGCAGTGGGAGTCGAGTTGGCGAGTCAGTTGTGTGTTAGGCCTATTTGTGCAGCTAAGTGAGGTAGATCCCAACGTAATTTTAACTGGATGGAAAGGAAGCAGCCACGTCATGCACTTTCGCTTGAAAAAAAGATGCGAATTCTTCAGGAGCTCGATCAAAGTGGCCTGCCCAAGACGGAGGTGGCGAAAAAATAGAACATCCCAAAATCGACGCTGCCGCGGTCCTGCAAAGACAGAGAAAAGATTCAAGGCGCTATAAAGAACGGGACCCTTGCATCTATGCAGATGCGAATGTGGACGATGCCGTATGAACAACTCGAAAAAGTTTTTTTTGCACTGCGTCCAACCGAACGTGCACCGAGTTCCAATTTGCCCATAAGTGGACCGATTCTCGAAGAGAAAGCTCGAGAGATCGCCATGCAAATGGATGTTGAGAACATCGTCCTAAGCGACGGATGGCCCAGCCGCTTCAAAACACCCCATGGCCTAGTCTTCAAAGCAATCTTTGGTGAGAGTGCTGCAGTCAACAGGGACATTTGCACCGACTGGCATCAGGCACGGCTTAAAGAAATTTTGATGAGCTTTGAGCCACGGGACGTCTTTAGCGTCGACGAGATGGGTCTTTTCTGTAAGGCGCTTTCATCAAAGACTCTCACCTTCAAAGGTGAAGCCTGTAGTGGAGGAAAACACAATAAAGATTCATCACTGTGCTGGTGGGTGTGATTATGGCAGGAGATGAGAAATTGAAGCTGTTGGTAATAGAAAAATTAAGGCACCCACGTTGTTTCAAAGGGGTTTGACACCTTCACGTTGCATAACATGCGAACGGGAGAGCATGGATGACCATGGCTATTTTCAAAAACTGGCTATGGGAGGAAGATGCAAGATTTACAAGGCAAGACAGGAAGGTTGTCTTCATCGTGAATACTTGCACAACCCACGGTCAGATTGAAAAACTCCAAGCCATCTGTCTGGGGTTCTTGCCAGCCAGTGCAACGGCAGTGATCCTGCCGATGGCTTAAGGAGTTATTCAGAACAATAAAGTTCAATATTGCAGAGCATTGCTCCATCGAATGCTGCTTTGTGCAGACAGCAGGAATTGTGACAGCACATATTTATTGGCAGCCATCCACATTTTGGCTCGTGCCTGGTAGCAAGTGAAGGCAACAACAATACACAGATACTTTCATCATGCTGGCTTTCAAGTGAAAGAAGCAGTACCTGATGAAGAAGAAAGCCCTGCTGATGCCGACATTGATGCAGTATTCAGTGAAGTTGTGCCGTCTGCCCCTTTCACGCTGCAGGACTACGAATCAATTGATGAAAATGTTCGTACCTGCCGTGATGAGACTGTCGAGGAAATGATTGCCGAAGTGCAAGATGAGGATCAACATTTTAGCGATGAATGTGATGACAATGTTGCCAGAGTAGTGGTGCCACCAGACTGATAAGCTGAAGAGGCTGTTGAACGTTTGGAGCGCTCTTTTGAGCATGCGGCTTGTCCAGAATTTCTGGCTGGCTTTTCAAGCATGGTTGCGTACCTTGTGAAAAAACAACTCAAGCTTGCCAAACAAACTTCTCTTCACTCCTTTTTTTCTCCTACTCATCCTCATGAGTAAGGTGAGGTTTTTGCAATTTGAATAAAGATTTTCATTCACTAAATAAGTGTACTTTGGTTAAATGAAACCTGATAAATGGAACAGTTTCATGACTCCCCTTCGAGTTCCGTTTAAGAGGAGTCGACTGTACAAGCATTTTAACTGACAAAGCTTATGCGATACTTGCGGCCGGTAAACACATTAAACTAATGAAACTACAGAAGGAATTTGTATAAAAAGATTCTCTAAGCGTAGTAAAAGCTCTGAAAACTCTTAAAAAGCACAAAAACCTTATCTTTGTTTCGCTTTATTCACTCTTAAGCACAGTCTACTGATCCAAGCACCATGTTGTAGTCTGCTGGCTGCCAGGGCACCGCGAAATACTAGGCAACGTTCTGGTGGACCAGCTAGCTGGATCCGCCAACAAAACCGCTACCAATACACCTATACTAATTCCTGCATTCCAGTTGAAACTTTTTCTAAAACGAAAGAACAGGGGTTATTGGCAGAGCATGTGGGACACACACACAGGTAATAAATTGCATGTCATCGAGCCGCAACTTGGTCATTGGCAGTCAGTTTCAAAATCACGCTACACAGGAGTAATACTTACAAGGTTAAGAACAGGATATACATACACTATACATTCATTTCTTTTGTCTGGTGGTGATCCACCGTTGCGTGAAAGATGTGGGCTTGGCAGCATGTCAGCAACGCCTCACGCTCACGCCATCCGCTTGCCTTTCGTGCAGTCACTCACCCTGATGTGCCTGCTGACATCCTTCCATGGGCCGCCCTGCGTAGCCGATGGAGACCCGATGTTTGTGGGCCACCAGCTGCTGCATCCTTCAACTACGACAGTCTTCGTTCAACGAGATCCTGGTTCCGAAAACGAGCGGCGTGTGCATGATGATCTTCGCAGGCACACCCCTGCTTACGTCATCGCTCAGCTGCCTTATGCCTTTTCCTTCTGTAGATGCTTCACCACTACGTCGACCACTCTGACGTCACAGCAGCACTATATAAGGCCTGACAAAACGTCACCTGCTTCCAGTGGGCTTGGCAGCATGTCAGCAACGCCTCACGCTCACGCCATCCGCTTGCCTTTCGTGCAGGTAACATGTTCATATTCTCTCTTCACCCGCCGTACCCGATACATGGCATTAGTCGTGCTGCCAGGCCCACGGTGTTGTATTGCCATGATTTGTGAGTGTACTCATGTTACTCTTAACCTCTTGCTTCTAGCAGGCGATATAGAGGAAAGCCCCGGTCCCAACACTCGATCCGCTTCATCACAGCCATCTGATGACATAATGTCAGTGCTGAGCGCAATTCAGAGCGGACAAGCAACACTCTTAGATGAAATGAAATGAATCCACTTAAAATTATCAGAAAATGACAAAGCTCTCAACGATATAAAGAAAAGACTAGGGGAAATAGAGGGCGTTTGTTCTTCGATCGCCTTAGTCAAAGAACAAATCCATGAAGTTCGAGGCATGGCAGAGCAGAGCACCAAGATGTTTGCAAATTTGGCTACCAGACTAGACGACTCCGAAGATAGGGCTAGACGCTCAAATCTAGTGTTCTTTGGAATAAAGAAAATGAACATGAAACATGGGAGCAATCAGAGAAGTTAATAATCGATTTCTGCAGCGCGAGCCTTGAAACTTCTCTGCAATCAAGAGACATAGAGCGCGCTCACAGAATTGGCCGCTTTTGACCAAATAACAATCGACCCATTATTGTCCGATTTTCCCATTTCAAAGATAAAGAGGGCGTATTATCAAGAAGCGCGCGACTCAAGGGCACCAACTACAGGATTACAGCAGATTTCTCGCCAGCTACTAGCCTTGCCCGCAAAAAGCTAGTCGAATTCGGTAGAACTCAACGCAAGCCTTTCAAGCTCCGTTATGATAAACTTATACTCGATAACACTACTTACCTTTTTAATTCTACTGAGCAGAAGGTTATTCGACAGCCACGGTAGCAATCACATGACTCTTCTCAGCGAGAATTTCCACGCACAGCTCTGTCTTTCGTATATACAAACATAAGAAGTATCCTGCCCAAACGCGACTCACTTTCACACATAACAGATACCACTGACTGCAATTTTATAGTTCTAACCGAAACTTGGCTAAATTCATTCATTTCCAACACCGAACTACAGTGCTGTTTCCCTGATTTTGTAATTTTTCGGCGCGACCGAGAAAATAAACGTGGTGGTGGTGTCATGATGGCCGCCCATAACAGTGTTCAGTGCTCCATAGTTGATGTACCCTCTCCCTTAGAAATCTTTTTTGTGCACTGCCAAGCGTCTAATCCACCTGTTGTAATCGGAGTGTGTTACCGCCCACTTGAAGCCGATACGTCTTTCACAAAACATTTCTATGATGCCATTTATTCTGTCACAACTGCATTTCCAAACGCCCCACTTATTTTATTTGGTGACTTCAATTTCCCCGGAATAACATTGTCAAATGTAGCACTAACTGCATCTAAACACAACGCTAAAAGTGACTTCTTAAACTTCTGTTTAACATTCGGCTTATCACAACTTATCTCTAAACCTACTCGACAAACAGAACACTCCTCCAACATTCTAGACCTATTGCTTACGTCTCACCCTGATAATTTTAGTACAGTGTCATATTTATCTGCCATTAGCGATCACTCTGTTCTTCAGACAACCTTTCAGTGCTACTTACCTAATGCCCAGAAAATTAAAAGAACAATCACATTGTACGACAAGGGCAACTACAGAGCTATAAACGATGAACTAACAGCCTTCTCTGAATCCTTTCTAACCGATTTTTTTATGCGCACTGTCGAAACAAACTGGCACCTATTGAAAACCAAACTACAGCACCTGATAAAAGTTCACGTTCCCACCGTCCCCTTAACCATAAGGTCAACTTCCCCATGGTTCAACGCCTTATAAAACGTCTTAAAAATAAAAAGAAGCGCCAGTTCCGCTCCGCTAAGCATTGAGACACCCAGTACGCGTGAGACAAATACAAGGCAACCGAAAAGCTTTTTGATTCTCTCGCAGCTAAAGCCAAGCGTTCTTTCTATTCTTCTACCTTACCTGATATGCTCCGAAAAAATCCTAAGCAATTTTGGAAAATAATTAACCCATCATCTATTACCCCTTCATCGAACATTACACTACGCGACGAACAAAATGTTTCAATTTCTGAACACTACACTTCGCATGTATTAAATGAAACCTTCTGCTCTGTATTCACCATAGAACCTGACGGTGACCTTCCCCATGCCCTTCCTGTATGCCACCCGATCATGTCGAAAATCGTATTTCATGCCAATGGTATTTCCAAGATAATCGACTCATTAAAACTTACTTCATCAATGGGTATAGATGGCATTAACACAAAAATATTGAAGAACACTAAAATTGTAACAAGTGTGATTTTATCTAACATTTTTCAGCAATAACTCTCATCTGGAGTGGTGCCCCAAGACTGGAAGGTAGGCAAGGTAATTCCAATCCCAAAGAAAGGTAACTCGTATTCACCCAAAAACTATCGTCCCATTTCGCTCACAAGTGTATGCTCTAAAATAATGGAACACGTAATCTATTCCCACATAGTCAACTTTCTCGCACCTCTTCATTTCTTTCATAAAAACCAACATGACTTTCAGAAAGGTGTTTCGTGTGACACTCAACTAGCTCTGTTTACTAATGACATTAGCTCTAGCATTGATGTAAATATACCAGTAGACGCACTCTTTTTAGACTTCGAAAAAGCTTTCGACAAAGTTCCTCATAAACGCTTGTTCTTAAAACTTTCTTGTCTCAACCTTGACCCCTTAGTTTTCAATTTGATTTGCGACTTTTTAACTAACCGCCAGCAGTTCATTTATGCAAATAATCTTTCTTCGTCTTTACGCCCCGTCATTTCAGGCGCGCCTCAAGGCACGGTTCTAGGACCTTTGCTTTTTTTCATATATATTAACGACTTGCCGAATAATATGACTTCTAACATCAGACTTTTCGCCGATGATTGTGTCATTTACCGCCCAATACACAACACATCAGATGTTCATGAACTTCAATCTGACCTTCATAAAATTGAAATCTGGTGTACAACGTGGTTAATGTCCCTTAACGCAAACAAAACGTCACTAGTCTCTTTCCATCGCCGACAGTGCTACCCATCTCCAGCATACTTCATTAACAACACTCGAATTTCATGCGTAACTACATACAAGTATATAGGTGTCCATTTTTCTTCCGATTTAACATGGTCTCTTCACATAACGCACATTACTAAAGAAGTAAACCGTGCTCTTGGCTGTCTGCGCGGAAACATTCACCCAGCTCCTACCCCTGTCAAACTACTCGCTTATCAGACACTAATTAGACGAAAACTTGAATACGCATGCGCTGTTTGGGACCCTCATCAGAGTAACAACACTAAAACACTTGAAACAGTGCAAAGCCGGGCAGCAAGATTCATCTTTTCAGATTATTCATATCAGTCAAGCGTAACCAACCTAAATCTCGTGCTAACCTCGCTACCCTTTCGTCACGCCGCTGTATAGCTCGTCTGTGCCTGTTTTTCAAGTTTTATCATGAATCGCCTCGTACTGCCACCATCAAGCCAGCCCATCGTCATTCAGGCCGCATCAATCACAGGAAAGCTGTTTACCCACCAAGAGCTCACACCACTGCGCACCTTTCATCCTGCTTCGTCAAGACCGCACAAGATTGGAATGGCCTTCCTCCTCACGTTGCGCACCACTGCAGTATCATCAAATTCAAAGCAGCGATCGAGCATCTACTCCTTTAACCGATTGTAATAGCCCACCCCTCATGTAAAACCCTTCATTGGGGTCTTTTAGGTACTGTAAATGAATAAATAATTGTGTAAAAGTACTCATTTTTCACAATTTAGTCCAGTATAAACAATTAAACACGCTGAAAAGACAACACTTTCCATTACCCTACCAACAACAGATACCACTTCATCCCGCAATGTTCATCAGTAGGAAACCACTTTTCACACATACATCGTTGTTGGCTTTTCTGAGAGAACTCGTTACCAAAAACCAATTGTGCGTGCAATGTTTCCTCAAGCGGAAACTTCTCACTGAATCCACAGTTCCAGACTGATCAACGCAGAGAGCCTAAGTAGTTAGCAAAGATTCCCCACACTCTTCAATAAAACGGAATGACCTTTGCTTCATTAAGGGGTGATGTGCCTATATTCTTCTTCAAATGAGGATTTTTTTTTTCATTTTACTGTGGAGCAATGGTTTCACTCGTTAGAAATTAGGATGGCTGACCATGGTTTAGTGAAGCAACTAGCTCTAGTGTGTGTGTCGATTCCCGACTCATAAAGAGTACACAGCACTGATAATCCCAAAAAATGACTGTGCTCACCTAATATGGAACGATATTCCAATAAAGTCAAACAGGCAAACCTGCCGTGATTAAAATCTCCCTAATCGGAACAACCGAACTTATAAGATTCGCTGGGCTAGCGAGACGGCGTCCACTTCGATGGGGAGTTCTCACGCAGAGACGGCAAGCTAAACTTGCTGTTTTTATTTTTCGAAGATTCCCTCAGTGTGGCAAAGTTAAGACGCGTTTACGGGGCAATAAAAAACGAGATTGGCCTTCGAAACATACACTGAATTGCAGCAAACAATTACAGTGCAGCAGCTCATAGATATTCAACATAGAGGAAGAAAAGCTAAGAAGCGGCCCTCGCAATGTGTGCTGCAGTGCGAAAAGTGTGGTGGAAATCACTTGTTTTTTAAAGGGGGTTATGGGAATAGGTGGTCAAGCCCACATCTCGTGTCCTCGGCATCATCACTCATTTGACCGCGTCGTTGATAGTCTGCTTGAATTATGAGTGTGCATGTTTATGCAGCTGTTTTTCTTTAAGAATGATGCGATCTGATAGAAACCTAAAGTGAGCGTTGGTATTCAGGGTTGCGAGTGACATTATCTTTTCCTGTGTTTATTGCATGCTGCTTCATTTTTTACCGGTTCCCACGGCATATAAGACAACTAAACAAAACACAACACAATGGCCTCCTCCGGGATGGTATGATATAGTCGACCTCCCTGAGGAGGCCAGTAGGGACAGCAAGGGCTAATATCGGCAGGAAGTTCAGCCCTATCCTTTCTGGTCCTCAGCAAGCGTCGCTACACCAAGTCTTTCCGAGGCCGCCACTCGCCAGAAAGTACTGGAGAAATGATGTGCTTCAACAGCGATCATTTTCGAAGCTCGTGACCACTTTTCCGAAAATGGTTAGGTGCTGCAGCTTCATTGTTTTCCTTCAGCGCAGGGCACTTGCGTGCGTCATCGAAGGCAGTCTAGAATTCTTAGACGAGAACAGCAGCGCCTACAGCTCTTAATGCGAGAGGCGGTGGTGAGTTGTTCTTGTGTACGGTGTTCACAACTATCGGAAAGCAGTACGTGACCAACTGTTCTCACCGAAGCTTGCCAAATCAAGAATTAGACGTCCCTAACACAGTAAGGTGATTTATTGTTTGAATTATCACTTCCTGTTCATGTTTTGTGTGCCATAACAGTAAGGTGATGTATCATTTGAATTATCACTTACTGTTCATGTTTTGTGTGCCATAACCTCACCTGTGGGCAAGTCGTTTGCGATACGGTCACAGTCAACCAACCGGTGCTGCTTCGACCGATACTCGTGCGCACGCATCATGACACACCTGGCGAAAAATGATTCAAAGATGCTTCATCTGGCTAAATAGCGAGACAAATGAAATAACATTTTGCTGTTACTTTATGTTTGTACCCTGCACACACAGTATCTGCAGAAAAAAGCTACCTTTCATGGTGATTTTCTGGCTAATTCACGCCGTTGCTCTCTTAATTCAGCAGAATAAACATTTAGTGTGAAGCTGCAAGTGAATTGTAGATTCACAACATTAAGTGTAATCAGGCTGCGAATGGCACACCAGAGCTATACAAAAGTTTCGCTTTTCGAGCTTATCTATCAGATGGTGGCAGAAGTGGTGCCTACAGTGCGTCCGAAAGTGGGTCGCGCCGCTCGTCGTAGCGTGCCCCCGTTTGTGAGGAGGACTGCTTTACTCTTCCCTACTTCTGGCCTCAGAAAATTTGATGTAACGGCTCAGCTCAGTGTAATCCTTAAAATTTTCAGGTAAGTTGAGGTGTGAGAGTGCCACAGTTATGTAGTAGGCACCCCGCAGGGGCGTCTGCGCAAGCAGGCGTTTGGTGTGTAACGACACCACGGGCCCGAGCTAACGGGGGGCAGGGGGGGGGGGGATTTCGTTCGACTCCCACCCACGCCTAGCCGCGCGTGGCTTTGCTGTGTCCGGGGAAAAGGGCATCCTGGGGGTTAAGCTGACGCCAGGTGATTGGACCTTTAAGGCCCCGGTAGAGGCAACACACCCCTTTGGCCCCGGCTTCACAAAGACGGCACATCTGTGCTAACCCACCCAGAGGGAATCGGCAGTCGCCTTTTCCTACCTCTCTTCCCTAAAACTTCGCCTTTACCTCTAATTTTTAGTCTATCCTGTCTGCTTCTCTCTTCTGTTTACTTCCGATTTTCCTGGCGGCAAAGGTTCACCCTGTGCAAATAGCCTACCTTGGTTTATGTGCATTGGGCTATGGTAATGGTGTACAGCTGATGTCTGCAAGCTTTCAGAATCCCCTTGTTGGCCTCTGTGGTGGGTGGCCGCTAAGGTTGCTGAATAAAAATAAGGCCGGCATGCATAGAGCATTTCCCCCACTTATTGACCGTTCCGGCCTAATGCGGGTACGCACCGATGACATAAATCTTTTCAACCAGCCTATAGAAACAGTTCCTCATTTCCACGTCATTCACTGTCGGTTGATTGATTTTTGGGGCTTAACGTCCCAAAACAACCATATGATTATGAGAGACGCCATAGTGAAGGGCTCGAGAAATTTTGACCACCTGGGGCGTCATTCACTGTGAGAAAAGTGGAAAGGAAGCCAGGACCATATCTCCTTTCGTAGTTGCCAGGTGTCTCACTGAAACTCTTGGGGCTGAATACAAGGTAACGAAAATAGCTAGCGGAGACCTCCTCTTCGAAATTTGGGACAAATTTGAAAAGCTAGACGGCTTCTCAACTTTCAGTGACATACTGATCAGCATAACACTACACAGATCAATGAACATAACCCGCGCAGTGGTATCTGACGCAGCCTTACTTGGCCTCACCGAAACTGGACTTTGGAGGGGTGGAAGAGCCAAAATGTCACTAATGTACAGAGAATTATCATCAGAAGAGATAACAATGAAACAGCAACGAAACACTTAATACTCACGCTTGCTTCCAGTAAACTGCCGAAATTTATTCAAACAGGGTACATGAAGATATCTCTCAGGCCGTACATACGAAGCCCTCGTCATTGCTTCCAATTCCAGAGGTGTGGCTATAGCTTTAAATTCTGTCATGGTCGCAAGACTTGTGCACAATGTGGGGTCCTAGGCCGCGTGTCTGAGAACTGCAAACAACCGCCACAATGTGTAAACTGTGAAGAAAACCGTGCCGCATATTCACGCTCCTGCGCATACTAGAAGATAGAAAAAAAGAGATAATTACATCGAAGGTGAAGGAGAACATTTCATTTAAGGAGGCAAGGTGACGAGTCTCACCATTTTATGGACCTACTTATGCTGATGCGGCGCGTCACGGGGGCCGGCCGCACCAGCCCCCATCGCTCCTTCGACCCGCGCATAGCGAGCAGGTGGCTGTGGCACCTGCCTCCAAGGTGGCTGTAGTCCAGACTACTCCGCCTAACTGTGAACAGAGACCGGAGACTCAAGGGTCCTCAGGTCTCAAGGCCTCGCCTCACCAGGCGATGCCCAGATTTCGAACTATCAGCTCGCACGTGCAAGCATCCAGTGCATCCGAGGAGGCAATGGGTACGTCAGTACCCTTGGTGCCGAAATTGCGGCGTGGCTTCTTGGAGCGCGCCAAGAAAACGAAAAAAGCAAATGACAGGGCCTGGTGACGGCCTTGTTACTTAATTGAATTTAAACTAACCTCCTAAACAGCCACTCACTTTTCTTACACGCAGCACTACTTCACATTCACCATGAACACTCAAATTATGCATTGGAACGTCAGGGGCCTTCTCCGAAACTTTAACGACGTCTAACAACTTTTACACTGACAGTCCCCATAAGTGCTGTGTGTACAAAAAACACACCTAAATTCAAAACACACCAACTTTCTCCGCAATTATGTTATTTTCTGAAAGGACTGTGCAGATGCGATGACATCATCCGGAGCTGTTACTAATATTATGAATCAAGGGGTTTCATGCACACACAACTCCAAACGTCTCTTGAGGCAGTGGCTTATCCAGCTGCTCTTCTTCATAAACTGATCACGATTTGCACTATTTACATTCCTTCAAGCAATCAGCTGAAAAAAGAAGATTCACAATCTTTAATTGATTAACTTCCGGAGCCTTATGTTCTTCTTGGAGACCTCAAAGCGCATAGCAGGCTATGAGGTGACTATCGTTGTGACGCGCGAGGTCGACTGATCGAACAGTTCCTTGTCTCGTCCAGCGCGTGTTTTCTGAATCGATAAGAACCAACCTATGATAATCTCTCTAATAATACCTACTTCTTCATAGACCTAAGCATAGTATCTCCATCTGTTGTGCCTCTACTCCAGTGGAAAGTCATCAGTAATCCGTACGGAAGTGACCACTTACCCATAGTTTTGAGCACAACTACAGCAACTGAGTGTCAACCACGTAATTTCAAATGGCTCATAAACAGAGCCAACTGAAAAGAGTTTTATAGCATCGTTCGTCTAGGTTGGAGTGACATATGTACTTTGAGCATTGATGTTGCTGTCAAGTATTTCATAGTGTTTTTGATTGATGCTACAACGAAATGCATCCCACAAACAAACGGACAGCCTGGAAAACGACGTGTGCTGTGGTGGAACTCTGAATCCCGAAACGCACGCAAGCAGCAAAACAGAGCATGAAGGTTTCTTCGGAACTCAGCGAGAGCCGAAAATCTTGACAGCTTCAAGAAAACAAAGTCTCAAGGCAAGAGAACGCATCGGCAGGCCAGAAGAGACAGTTGGCGGATGTTTTTATTGGGGATCAATTCATATACACACGAGGCAAATGTCTGGAACAGGGTTGGTAGGGTAGCAGGAAGACAAGCACATACACTTCCACTTGTAAACACACAGGGTTACACCTTGGAAGATCAGGCGAACGTCCTTTGTGCGGGTGTCCAGCTCGTCAAGCGGGTGTTCAGCTTGCCGCACTATACTGACGATTTTCAAAAATACAGAACAAAGATAGAAAAGCAAGAACTCTAACACAAATGGACTAGATACAAGGCATATAACCAAGCTTTCAGTTTAGCTGAGCTCCAAACATCTCTAAACTTCTGCCGTGCTTATGCCCCAGGTTCTGACCGTGTGGTTTGCGAAATGTTAAAAAACTTAGCAATCGAAACAAAAAAAATTCTACTTCGTTTTTACAATGCCATCTGGTTCTCTGGCGCTATCTGTACTTCCTCGAAAGAGGCTTTTGTTATTCCCATTTTGAAACAGGGCAAGGACCCTTCTTCAGTTTCGAGTTATAGGGCTATTGCACTCAGAAACTGCTTGTGCAAATTTCTTGAAAAAAACGATAAACTGCCAACTTGTACACGCCCTTCAAACGAACAATTTGCTCTACCCATTTCAGTGCGGGTTTCGATAGAGTAGATCCACCACCGATCACCTTGTTGGTATCGAGACACAGATCAGAAATGCTTTGGTTCATAAGCAGTACTTTCTTTCTGTGTTTCTCGATATTGAAAAGGCATATGATACGACATGGCGCTTTGGAATACTAAGAGAGCTGTCCCACCTCTGTGTGGGTGGCAAAATGCTTGCTATAATCGAAAGTTACCTGTCACACCGGACATTCTGAGTTCGAGTAGGCAGCGTTCTTCCCTAAACATTTGTCCAAGAAACAGGTGTGCCGCGAGGTGGTGTACTTAGTTGCACACTTTTTATAATCAAAAATAAATTCCAAGATGAACTGCAGCGATTTTTGTCGTATCACTGAGTTTTTTCGCTAAAGCCAGGCAAGTTATTGAGCTGCGGATTAACGTTCATTAAAATCTGGGTTTGAGGTTAGCTGTGGATATTATGTGCATCAAGAGCTACTGCATATCGGGCATCGACAGTTCATTTTGGCACTTTCTATTTTAGCATGGAATGATTTCTCGCTTAGCGACCTGGCTTCCCTACGAACAGGTAACTGATATGGAATGCAGGTATGGGGCGTGGACACCATTTTGAAAAAAAGCATAAAACCACAGAAACATTGTCATTTCTAAAAAAACAGGCATTCATCAATGACTAACGTTCGGTAGCCGCCGCAGCAACAAGGTAGACTCATTGTGGGCGCAATAATAAACAGCGTTTTGAATGCCGACCTGTAAGAGCAAGGTTCCAGTTAGCAGGTGCTTCTGCGACCTTCCCACTTATTATGGGTCGAGGTGCTGCTACCACCACAGCTGGTATCAGCCGTGGAGAGATATCCATCGAAGTGCACTTTTGCTCTCGGATGTCATACTGGTTGTCTTTCTGCAGTGCAAACTCACAGTTGGGAGTATATTCATTACCAGTTGGGCCATTATTGCCCATCTTCTACTGAGAAGTCGGAATGTGATGAACAATAAATGCATTGATATCGTTTGTATAATAATTAGTAGTGCAATTATATACAAATTCCAAATCCGGACGGAGGCGTTCCGTCGGTAACGTCAAAAAGTGGGTGGTCCGCAGCAGTCGCGAGGACGAGGAGAAGCGAACAGCCAATAAGAGAAATGGAGGCCTGGGTCATCTTTTTGACGTCGGCTTGGGGACAGTTTAGCAAAATAAAAAGTGTTTGTAACGTGTACAAAGATGTGTAATTATTAATGCTCACTATCAAAAGGTGTTGGCACTAGTTTTCAAATGATGAATAAGGAATACCGCACAATCCAAACGTATTTTTTTCGTTATTGTTTTGAAATGACGCTAAATTTAGTGGGAAGGTTAGTGGTGGCGCTAGGTAGGACACCGTTTCAAGCAGTTACTGTTCTCATATCCACTACTATTCAAATTCAAACGTCGCAACTTTCGAAGCCAATGGCTCAGTCGAACGCAATTATGGCGGAGGGAAACGGCACCAGTAGCCAACAGCTGCAGTGGCTCATCTGCGTTTCCGAGGCTCAGCGCGCGCTTGTGCTCGCCTTTATGGACGAACGTTCCCAGCTCACGGCGAAAGCCATCGAGCTGAGGCGCCGCGTCACCGTCGCGGACCGGCGGTGGCTGCGGCAAGAGCTCAGCGACGCGCTGAACCATGAAGGGCCTGCGCAGGAGTGGCAGACCTGGTGGCGCAGGCAGGTGCACGAGGCCCACCGTGACGCCGTCGCCATCAGAGAGGCGCAAACGTGAGTGACTGTCGAATGGCGTAGGCGATTTGTTTTTTGACATTGGTGTATATTTCCAGGGGCACTGAAGGGGGTTGGCTGCCCGGTTTCCGTGGCCGGATACTACAGCTGAAGAGCACGACACGCTCTGGCCTCACCTATCAACAGGTAAGCACTCTGCCGCCGCAGTATCACGGGTTCCTGAGCGGTGCCATGACAGAGTTTGATATCTAAAAAAGTGCATTTAGCGGAACCTTGTTAAACGGTAAGATAGCGCAGGAGCAAGAATTCAAAAGCGGGTAGGTTTATTAACTAAAATATCAGTTCGCAGCCCTTGCAGTACAAGGGGTATTTATTTATCATAACCGGCATGCAATGCCTGTGGGTAAGTGCATGCACTAAAATGGTAAGACATGGTATTATTGACCACTGAATAGCTGCAGAACATTTTCACAGATGTTTAGTACGTAAGGTTGTAAATTAGCCAGAGAAACGAATACCCATTTTCTGAAGGATCATGCTTACGACACTTTCCAGCAGGCGGATGTTCCCACTGCTGCAGTGGAAGTGGAGGTGGAGGCCACTGAAGCTGCTACAGATGGCAGTGACACAGTAACACGCAAGCATCTGAGAACTGAGAGCTTTATTGAGCGCAGGACCAGAGCCTTGAGCAGGGTGACAAGGTTCTCAAGGTGAGTAGACCCTTTGTTCACATTTTACATAATGGGCGTAAACGTTCTCCATGGTCTTTTCTGATGACTGAAACCAACTTGGGCTGTAAATGAGAACCATGCATTGTATTGAGGGCACGGTATCGGATATCTGCAATGGTAAAGTGACGTGCAAAAGATTGGTTAGCCCTGAAAAGGGCTCTTTGATGGCGAGAAATGCATTTGAGGAGATGAATAAAAATTAGTTCCAGCAAATGTTTGTTGGTCTGCACGAGGAGGGCATAGCTTGTACACTAAAGCTTCATACTTCAAAGGATGCCATCAGGCCAGTGGATCTTCTACTGAGAAGATATTGTTGTGCCCGTTGCAATTCTTGGCAGCAGCAGCTTCCAGCCACGAGATGGTTAAAGGTTTATTGGCAGCTCACTTGAACATTCCCACCACGATGATTCATCGCAGGTGCTGTGGAGGATGAATACATCAATCACCCGCATCGCTTCTGCAGCGCGGCGTTTTGCAGCAGCACAGCAGAAGGCGGCAGCGGCGCAGGAGGGTGTCCTGCAGGCGGTCCATTCCTCGGCATGGGCTATGGCTGATGGCTTTCTGCGAGAAAGGGATACGTAGTTTAGTTTAATTTTTCGTCATGTGTTCAATGTTTTTTCTTGTCATCATTCATTAATGATTTGGTGGTTTCAATATGTTTAGGTGTTGCTGTTCATGTTCAATTTTATACGCTTTGGGAGAAATACATAGTTTAGTTTGTTTTTCCCCATGTTTTCAATGTTCTAACTTTTTGTCATTCATTATTTGTTCAGTGGTTTCGATATGTTTATGTCTTGCTGTTCATGTTCTTTTTTATACGTTTTTGTTCGCATTTAATACTTATTACTAGACTTAGCTTAGCATTTACTTTGTACGAGGAGTACAGCGTTTTTTATGTTCGATATATGCGTTTCTCAATGAATGTTCGAGCTGTTCCAGTGGCAGTGTTTTCCCCAACATTTCAAAGGTGTCTAGTCATTCACACGGAGACCACGAGCGTATAGTTGACATTTTCTGTAAATGTTTCTGTGATAATTGTATTGCCCCACTATGTTTTCCAGCTCACTGTGCTTTTTATGCAGCAATACCGCATAGTGTAGGAATGTGATATCTTTTTGCCTCACACTGTTTTGCAGCTAACTGTGACATTTTCATTTCAGCACGATGAGGCTAAGGTATTACAACCACAATTTGAGTCTTTTTTTGAGAGCACTAAGTTGGTAAGTGGTCATGTCGCACAGTTTCACAAATGAAAATGGTCATCAACACAGCAACATGCCAGCAATTGATTTCATCTAGTTTTCATTGTACACAGCTCGTTGCAGGAATAAATTTTGAACGTGGTATGGTTTGGGAGCCGCGAGATTGCTGAGCCAGTAATTCATGCTGTATGTTATCAAAACAGCTCGCCTGTTGTTTGCTGTCTTGGTTTAAGTATTTTTAGCATTGCATTATGACTGCAGTCGAGAATTCAAATCAAATGTCGTTTCAACATTTATACAATTTTTAGGACAATGAATATAAACCCAGCACAACTTGACGAGCAATATTGCTCGCCAAGCCTGGCAAGCACAATTGAATGCTTGTAGTCAGTCACTATGAAAGAGACGGACTTATGTATCATGTGTTCATGCAACATGTTACTAATGAAATCACAATTTTTATGAGTTCTGGTGAAAGGAATTGTTTGACGTTGCTGCATTGTTTATACAATTTTTTGATGGCAACATTCACATATGCTCGCTCACATATGCTTGCTCCAATCTAGTCTGTTGTGACTGTGTTACTCATATGGAAAAGGGTGTTTCTGTTGCAAATTTCATGTACCATTTAAAGAAAATGCAGCATTTTCACATTACCACCTTCATTCATATTGATGCCTGAGTAAGTATTTTGTCTATTCAAATGTGGCAAACACAGCCCTGTCATGCCTAGATGTACTGGAACCAGTATAAAAAATTATGTGTGTGATACGAAAACATGAAAACTCACTGTTCCTTTGTACTTCAAAAAAGGCCCAAGACAGCGCTGCGCTGCTGCTGTCCCCAAACAGCACGTTGCGAGGTGTCAGCATCTGGCTCTCCTCCGGCTCCTCATCATCATCCTCAGCTGGTGGCATGTCCACAACATACTCGTCCAAGGTCCAGTCGCCCGCATGCAATTCAATGTTGTGGAGAGCAACGCAAGCATAAATGATTTGCGCTGCCCGATCAGGGTTGTAGAGCATCGTCCGGAAGTGCTGCAAGCAGCGGAACTTGCTCTTCAACACTGCGATACATCTTTCCACAACATTGAGCATGGATGCGTGCTCCTTGTTGTATCGGCCTTCGGAGGTATTGCACGGTTGACTGCCAAGGACTGGAATTAGGAGCCATGGCTCGAGGGGATACCCTGCGTCTCCTGCAATAAAAAGATAAAAGCTGAGTGCTCTGCCCCTTTCAGAACACATTAATACTTACCAAGCAGATATTCGCCAGGCTGCAGATGTGCAGCTAGGCGTGCACGCAGTGGGTTGTGTTCCCACACCCAGGAGTCGTGGCACGAACCTGGAAATCATGGATCCATGACAAGGATGCGCCGCCATGCGTTGCACACCTGCGTTAAGGAGCGATATAAAACCGTACTGCATTTATGGTCCATAGAAATCTCTTTTTTATATGCATATGCAGGAAACAATGCGTACTAGTACAGTCATTGGTACAAGAATCTTAACTCAGTGTGAGAGGGCTGATGTGGAAACCATTTTAGGTCAAGTGAGTTGAAGTTAGCGTAAAAAAACAATGAAATGTTGTGGTGCCCAAAAATTCACGTTGTCGTTTTCAGTGTCCTCTTCTTGCAGATTTTTATCATGAAAACATTTCGATGTGCTGTTGCGTTTACCCCATCTATGCTTCTTGCATTTTTTACAGCGCAAGCACCTCCTGCAGATTGGGGGACGTGGCCTCCGAGAAATTGATGTGAATGCCATGAAGGCTGTATTGGCACATGACGTGCAAGTGCTCTACAGCCTTTATGGCAGAAAAGGGAAAAGGGCCTTTGTGAACCTGAGGCTCTGTAGATTAGTGACAGGTTAGACTTGTTCATTGTTTTATGTGTGTGTACCCTTGTGTATTCGCTGTACTGCAGTGCTTCATGTGTACTATGGTATTTCTGTTCATGTATGCAGATGTCATCTGCCAAAAAGCAGGGTGCGACCTGGCGGAGGCCCTCAACTTTATTAAAAGGTGGCTGCCAGGGTCTGGTGATCGCTGTGGGGGCAAGAAGCGGCGTTTCAGAGAAGCATTTGTTGTGGAGCAGCCCGATGATCCCCACTCTCGGAGTGCAGATTATCGGCTGCTCGCGGCAGCTGGCTTCCTGCCCAGCCACAGCAGCCAGGGCCTTGACAGCACCACTGTCACTGTGCCCCCAACGCAATCTGACCTGCAGTAGAGCGGGCCTTTTTTAGTTGTGTGTATATACTTTTCAATGTATACATTTTTTGTTGTACCGAATAAATAAAAAAAACAAAGAATAAATAGTCTGCAGACTGTCAGTGGTGCACTGTTCGGCTAGCTTATGCTGATTCGGAAGCACCATCACCATGTTTTAGTTACAAAAAAATGCTCTAAACTATGAATATTCTCGATTACCATGTGAGGAACATATGTGGGGATTGCAAGTGGGGGACATACGCTTTCAGCATTTCCTTCCTAACGACTTTTTTCGATATGCTGTACCAAATACCAGTACCAAATGAAGCCCTCGCTATTGCAAAAGATAAATTGGTAAAAAAATAAACTACACTTCTAGTGTTAGCAAAGGGAATGAGGTATAAAAGATGAAATAGATCGAGTAACTGCTTTCAGTTCTCAGCATTCAATTTTCTGTTGCCCCAAGTATACAGGGCTGCAAAGCTACAAGAGCGGGTCATCGAGGCATATTGTTTAAATCTTCCGGTAAGAAAAATTCCCTACTTATAATGGTTACATAATGGCAAGCCAATCAGTAGCCAATATTCGTCGTGCAGGAAACATCGGTGTAATAACGGCATTTGATTGGCTGCAATGTGACCCTGGATTGGTCCAATGTCAGTCGTACATCCGTAGCCAATCATCGTCGTGCAGCAAACTTCGGCGTAAAAATGGCATGTAATTGGCTGAAATATGGCCCAATGTTAGCCGAACATTGGCAGCTTTGTCGGCAATACGATGGGTCTTCGTCGGCCCAATGTTCGTTGCAAACTGGCTAAAACATCGGCAAAACGTCGGCCCATCATTGGCTTGAACGTCGGCCCGACATTGGAAGAAGTTGCACTTCCGACGTCGGCCCGACGTCGGTGCCGATGTTAGCCGATGTTGGTCCAAGATTGGTCCAACGGCGGCGTGCTGCCTGGGAATGCTTTATAATCTTTGGTGTTGAGTACAGTGAGGTACTAGCCTCAGCACCAAGCTTGCGCTTGCTGCGTCTGATAGTTACTGCATTTTCTTGGGACACCGGAGATAACACGTGGTCTATGTTGGGGTACGAGAACTCGACTCCGCTGGGGCTGAGATGTGGGGAATCGAGCGGCGGTGTGCTCGTTATTGTATTGACAATGTCAGAAAGCCGTTCCCATTGATCCTGCTCAAAAAAGCGAGTTCGTATGACTCCACCAACAGCTTTATTCTCGTACCTGTCGTCACATCGAGTTTCATTAAAGGCATCTCCATCTCTTTTTCACCTTTGAGCCCTTTTTGCATTTTCTATGCTTTTTTTGGGGCTTTGAAGTATTGTTTGATAATTTGAAGACGCAGAGATGGCTTGGTCCTGCTCTCTGCTTGGGCTTGAATTCAGGTGCGCTTTTAATGGTTATAGATGATGACTTCTCTTGATTGGTGCTCCGCACTTTGTTCTGGCAAATGCAGATCTGAGATGACGCAGATTCTTTGGTACTGTACGATTGAGACCACTACAGGTTTCTCTGTGCGACATTGGTTCTACGACGATATGGTTTCCCAGCTGGCATCTTCGTTGGAGTTGGGACTACATGCTCTATAAGTGCTAACATTTGCGTTCGGTTTTTTTGTGTTACTTTGTTCATACCTGTTGCCTTACTCTGTGGTCCCGAAGTGGTCATATACCACGATTAGATTTACTTTGCATCAGTCATGTTTCAGTTTTTGATTCCAAGTTAGATGCATGGCAGTCATGGCCCGTGGCTGGAATGCGCTTTCGCTTTCTGTAAAGTTCCTGTACTGCATTAGCACTTCATGTTATACTGAATCCTAGACCACGATGTGCAGCACCACCTTCATCATTATCCCAAACCAGTCTTGCCTAGCTCTGCAGCTTGTGGCTTCCCAAAAATAATTTGGCTGTGTGCATTGACCAGTGGTGTACTCGTCTTTATGGTGCTTAGATGAATCGCAGCAGCTGCACTTGGGGTTCTCGGGAATTCGCCGTCTAGAACTTGAATTACCAATGTTCTGGCCGTTTGCTTTTGGAAGCAACTGGGCATTAGGATTTACCGTGTTTGCTGCAATTTTCGTTGTTTTTTTTTTGTACGAACTGGCGGGTGGCTGTTACATATACACTTAGCCGGGGGAACGTGTCCCTGTAATCTAAAAGGATCCCGGGTGATTGGTTCAGTCGACAGTGGATCTCCATCTATAGGGAGGTGCCTCTTGGGGCATGCACGTTGTGCCTGCTTTGAGCACTGTGGCCAGGGATTTGTTGAAGTTTCTGTGCTCACGCTGATGCTAGAAGGAGTGGCGTCCCTTCGTAATCAAGCTTCCAGGAGGCAGTGCTCAGTAACGGGTGAGATGTCTTGCATTCGCTTGAGGCCGTTGCGCCCCTCTGTAATCCATGGTAATTTAGGAGGAGGCATTCTTTCGCTTCAATGCCAGTACTATTGAGTTTGTCGTTGAGTTGAATCCAGGAACTGGTGCGCATTGTTTTTTTGCGGGACACCGTGGTGCAGGAGGTCCACACGGTCAGAGATATATGCGTGCGGGAGTTGGTGTTTTAGCGTTTTCCAAACCGGTTACGAGGAAGCCCTGCCTGTGTACCAAACTCGCCCTCCTCTCCCCCACCACGTGGCGGCCACGGGCAACATTGCATTGCAATGGGTAAGTGGGCAAGAAAGTAAAAGTGAGCTTTCGGGCTTGGGAGTAGCACCATGTTTGGGTGCTCTGTTGGCGCGGCCCAACACTACCCTCCAATGGGAGGTCCTTCGCGGGGGGGGGGGCGGTGACTGACTCAGCTGCTTTAAAGATGTGAGGAAAGCTTGCTGTCTCTCTAGGATTTGATTCTTAGAGATGCTCGCGGGCACCCGGGCAGAGATGTCCATGCACAGGTGGCCATTAGGAACTTGTCCGTCCCTGCCCTCTTGAGCACTTGTCATGTATGCCTTGCGTACATGGAAAGGACCCCACGTCCGTGGCGGGCCGACGAGGACCCAACGTAAATAGGTACAGGGGAGAGCCTTGTATGGATTTTGTCTGGGAAGGCACCCGGCTCTCGTTTATCCATGTATAACCGGAGGAATTCTGTTTGGCGGGCTGAGACTTTTTACCGCCGCCATGGCCTAGTGGTTAGGAGGTCCACTATGGCTGCGGGAGGTTGCTGGTTTGAAACCCACCACCGGACACCTGTCGGACACCTGCGGGAATTCAAATTGGGCACAAACATCCCCCGGCCAGACGCCCGGCTTTCTTCAGGTGGATCTCTTGAAGAAGCTCCGCTAACTCCGCCATTGTTGTTTCGAAGGACGCAGCCTTTGTTAATCGAAGGTGGTTGCTGCGGTATGCGGCTCAAACACTGCGAGTGCAGACGCAATCGCGGGCAGCAAACAGACGTAGCGCACTTCGTCACTAACTCGGCCTCTCACATGGGGCACAGCTAGCGGCGCCTACTTTTGTAGAAAGCACCAGAGTACACTGCTCATGTTCAGTGTATGCTCAACTCAGCGTCACTGTAAAATCCTGGCCCAACAATTCAGGCTCTCACCGGCCAGTTCACCTCATCGAGTGCCCCACAGTTCCTCACATTGAATAGTGCAGGTGCCAGGATTGCCGAGACATTTATGAGGGTTGTTCGAGGCCTGAACAGAAAAGATCACCTTTTTTTTCACGTTAAAGGGCGTCAAGGTAATCACGTGTATGCATTGTGACCATCTTTCAAGACGTCCACTTAAAAGCGCTGAAGCCGGCAGCCAGGAATGCATGCAGAACAGCTTCACACAGTAAAGATGTGCCCATGCGCTCGCAATTTACCTTAATCCAGAATCTTGGGGTGAAAGACATTCAAAGCCTTGACAGCCTGTAGCCACGGGGGAATGCTCACAGTCATCGTGAAACCGCCGCTTCTGTTGGCTTCGCGCTCGGCGCTGCCGTGACAGGTCTTGTGTTTCAGTGTCTGTGTTTCAACATGGGCTCGCAGACATGACCTCGGTCCTAGAATACCCGCAGCTGTTAAAACGGGATGATGTGCATGGCCTTTTAGTAGCGGAGGACATGCACATTTACCAAGCAGGTTTTGTAGAAATGTCTTGTGGGTGAGAGTGCTTGAGCTGATTTTCTGAAGAAAATTCTTCGTATGGTTATGCTGCTGTCAACTGAAATGGGAACTGTTGAACCTTTGGAAGGTCGTCATGCCTTCTTCATTTGAGCACCTACGGCCCTACACTCGCTGAAATGCAGCTGACTTTAGCAACGTACCGCCGCGTTCATGCCAATTCATGCAGCGTTCTGTGCAGTGGGAATGGTAGTCTGTTTCCTGAATTTTGCTGCAGTTCTCGCGAAGTGGGCCTGTTTAGCTTCTTTCCAACAAGAATTATATCCAAGAAGCAGTGGCTAAGGGGTACTACCATAGACAAAGAAAGTATTTTCGCTTATACCTCCGGCTTAGTCTCTTGTGCAATTGTATCTAAAAGAGCTTGCCGTGCTTTTAATGAGTCTGCAATCTGATATTTTTTGACCTAATGGGGAGCGAAATTCTGCAAATGGGTGATGACCACTTGTGCTCTCGGGCGGCACTTCGATGAACCCGCTTGTGGCATTCTACAACTAGAATGCAGGAGGAGTAACACCAACAGAAACTTTAGTAAGTTTATGGTGTCCTCCACTTGCAAGAAAGCCTTAGCATTGGGCAAGCTGCCCATCACGAATGGCATTTAGGTCTACCCATGTGCTGCTTTGCATGCTGCTCATGATTGTCTTTAGAGGGAGACTGTGTCATGCCTAGACATAATCCCTGATATAACAAAGGGCTTGGTCCATACATTTGTGTTTTCAAAACCGTACTGGATTTTGACTATAACATTATGCTTTGCAAAGAATGTATTGATGTTTTGCAATGTCACACCTTCAAATCTTGTCGAAGAAAAGGACAGAAATGAACTGAGAATTTTCATAGACATTCCGGGATTCTCCTTTGCAGGCCGGAACTACCTTTGCAACCTCCAGTTCCATAAGGTATATTTCATATTTCCGAGTAAGAATGATGATATAAAATGTAACAACTAATAATGAGACAAAATATCAAACAGGTGCAGTACTGCTTTTGTTTATCGCAGCAGTTGCATTACATATCAATGAAACTAAAACTTTTACAATTTCATCTTCCCTCCTTTGATGAAGAAAAATAGAGCTTTATATGCCTAGTAGTCGTTTAGTGGCATTACCGTCATGTATTTTTCTCTTGAATTTAGCTGGGTTTATAAAGTGATCGAGCATAGCATCTGCTATATTCAGATCGTGCAGAGGCTTTTCGTTCAAGACTGTTTCCGATGCCCTATTTATGGATTCCCTACAATTTATATGTTGAAAGATTACCACAATTTTGTAGGCTCAGTGTGAATTTGGCAAAAAATCGCGGACCGTCGGCACCCTCTCTCTCTTCTGGGCAAGTGCCAGCGAGCTTGAGCGCATTGGCTTCGGCACAATGCTGTCAGTGCTCTTGCAAAGTAGTTACGCCATGACTGTGGTGCAAATTGTGTCACTATAGCAATAGTGAAATAAAATTTTTGAGGCAATACAGCTTCTGGGATGAGTTCAAATAGACATACCTATGTTATCTACACAATATCAAGGGGTAACCAAGCTAAGCACACACGAAAAACAAATTTTAAAGTAAGTGTCATACTTATAAAAATTGACACTGACGCCACGGCTGCTCCATCTTTTTCTCCTTAATGAAACATCCTAATACCCACGATGATAATACGTGTGCCCAAGATGCCGCTTTAGTTTTCGTCTATACTCAACACCATCCCGCCCGCGCCAGATCAACACGCTGAGTGAAAACAAAAGCAATTTGAGCAATGATAATCATCAAATGGCTTGCATATTATTCAGTAGTTTGTGGTTCAGGTGGTCGCTAACGTTGCAGCAGTTATTTCGGCATTCACTGTGATACGTCTGTGGCGATGTATGACTTTCATTTTTCTTCTTGCTCCTAAAACCTCCTGGACTGATGCTACCAAAGTATGTCGACATACTGGCCTCGCAGATTTTGTATATACCGTCATAATAAAGTTACATCACATAGGAAGATACACTGCTGGTGGGTTCAAGATTAGAGAGTGGATGATCAGAATTCAACATAATAATTTTGAGAGCCTCGCAGCCGCCCTTGTGAGGGCAGTTTACAGCTCACGTCCTGTTCTTGATGCTTCGGAAGCTGCGCTTGCAAGGTGGGTGACGGAAATAAAGTTTGTCGTGCTGGCCTCACGATTTGGGAAGTTGTCACTGTCAAGAAAATTTTGTGATGGGCGGAGGTATACCATAGAGTAGTCGGTAGGCTTTCGAGGCTTTCCTTTCTACGTCCGAGTGTAAACTTTACGAACCTGAAGCCGTTGTCGTGCTAGTCACGACGGCTACAAAGTAGACAAGAGTGCTCCCATTTTGCGAGCCTCCAGACGATGCCTGCTTCATAGCACTGGGCACTCACATCCCGATAAGTTTTTCTAATCCTGTCTTGCTTTAATACGTTTTCCATCATTTGAAGGCCTTTCAGTGCTTCCTTCACATTACTATCTTTTAAATTTTTGGTGTTGAGTACAGTGAGGTACTAGTCTCAGCTCCATGCTTGTGCTTGCTGCGCCTGATGGCTACTGCATTTTTTTAGGGACACCTGAGATGACACGTCGTCCTTGTCGGGGTACGAGAACTCAACTTCGCTGGGGCTGAGATGTGAGGAATCAAGCGACGGTGTGCTCGTTATTGGATTGACAATGTTAGAATGCCGTTCCTACTGATCGTGCTCAAAAAAGCGAGTTCGTATCGCCACACCAACAGCTTTATTCTCGTACATGTTGTCACATAAAGTTTCATTATTGGGGACACGGTACTTGAGACGAAGTGCCAGATATTATTATCTGTTTATAAAGAAAATTCACAGTGTGATTGAGTTTTTGATTCCGATTTCAAAAATGTAATTACTCTTTTTCCAAACCAATTAGCTTTTTAGATATTCTAAAATAAATTACCTGTTGTTTGCCAGTAAATACAAGAAATATTTGTATTGCAGAGCTACTATTGGCACATGCCTGTGTACTAATGCTTTTTTTAATTTGATAATTATAGCAAGGTTTGTCGCACATTGCATTTCAGTGTTGCAGACACACCTACTTTATGCTCCAATTTCTGGCGAAAATAATTTTTTTAAATCTCAATCAAAACTTCACACCAACCACTGTGTAAACTAAAGTTACAGCTACATATCACAGAAAAATGACAGTTATAGCTGCTCTGGAGGCAGAGATATCTTTTAGATAAATCTGCAACTGCAGCGAAATTTGAATCCTGAAAAATCATTCAAAAACACAAGTCCAATTCGGGCAGACGGTAGCATCTAAAAGCTGTTTATTTAGAATAATTTCTAAATTCAGCTTTTTTAGTAGGCACCAGGCATGTAATCCTTCTGTTTTGCGTCAGCTAAATGGCGTTTTTTCAATGCCCGCTTCATGTTTTGCGCAGAGGCACACTTGTGAGCTGATGCGGTCGCCTTGGGCTCGTCTGCCGATTAGGCCGCTTACGAGTTCGGTGACGCCTATGTGCGACGTATGTGCACGCGTAATCCGGGATCCGTCGTATAATAAAGCAGTTGTTTGGCTTGTCCAGACTGATCTGTTGATGTCGCAGACTGAACTCGGGCACTCGCTCATCAATTTCAAAGCTCCAAGGGCAGCGAGGTGTTAATTTTCTTTTCACGTAAGATTGCCTTACTTTTCAGTGGATGCCGCGGCGCAATATCATTGCGGACGTGTCGTTACAAGCACTCTACCTGTTGTGAGTAGTCTTCATTGTGCGGGCGTCGAGCACGTCACCGTAAACGGATTGATTTTCTGTTTGCTGAAGCGCGGCGAACTCCACTCTTATGATCCGTCACGCAGTTCACGTCAGACGGGGGGAACCCGCGACATCGGTGCGTTTAGCGATAAGACTGGGCTTCCGTTTCATCGTTGCAAAGATTGCTATCTCTCGTAGCTTCGCTTATGCTTTTTTACTTTGCCGTCCTGTAACTGTTGAAGCTCCAAAACACTGCCACTTTCAGCCACGTTTACGACAACCGAAGGGCTCAAACGTGAGTTAGGCCTACACGGGTGACTCAGCGACTGCCATTTAATTGCGCGAGTTCGCTATCTTCCCTTTCCTGAGTGATAGAGGGGCTCTTTCTAAAGTTCATAGCGAACAAACGATCGGCACACCCACTCCACGAAATAGTGTGGCGAGGAGTTTCTTTACTGTGGCAGGCAGTCGACAGCACCATGACAAAATGGCGCATGTTCGTGCGTGTTACGATGAAAAAGCAGACGCCGGAAATGCCACTTCACCAATCAGGTGTCTAGGTTTTGTCAAGTTCTCCTAGCAGCCAATAAAATGGCGTGGTGGTGCTTCTCGATGACGCGTTGTTGCTGAAAAACCAATGATCAAGGTGAGCCGCATGTGGCGGAAAATTGAAGATGAACGACCCTTTTGAACAAGACCAAGATGACCATGATAGCTCGTGTGTAACAGCAACGGTTCGGCGTGAAAAAAGCGCGACTTTAGCGTCTAGTTGTGCTCAGATTCATCTCACAGGGGTGTTATAAATTGATTTTGTGCCAGAAATCTAACACCACAAGCTTGAAACTTCTTAGATAAATGCAAAAACAGTGGCAGATTCCAAAAATGTCACCTTCAAAGAGTTGGCTTTTTTTTTCGATTTTCGGCCTCTCAAGACCCTTGTCCCCCCTTAAAGGCATCCCCGTCTTTTTTCCACCTGTGAGCCACTTTTGCATCTTCTATGCTTTTTGGGGGCTTTGAAACATTGTTTGATAATTCGGAGACGAAGGGATGGCTTGGTCCTGCTCTCTGTTTGGGCTTGAATTCAGGTGCACTTTTAATGGTTACGGATGATGACTTCTCTTGCTTAGTGCTCTGCACTTTGTTCTGACAAATGCAGACTTCTGATGACGCAGCTTCTTTGGTACTGTACGATTGAGACCACTACAGGTTTCTCTGTGCGACATTGCTTCTACGACGATATGGTTTGCCAGCTGGCATCTTCGTTGGAGTTGGGACTACATGCTCTCTAAGTGCTAACATTGGCGTTCGGTATTTTGGTGTTGCCTTTCTTCATACCTGTTGCCTTACTCTGTGGCCCCGAAGTGGTCTTATACCACGATTACATTTACTTTGCATCGGTCATGTTTCGATTTCAATTCCAGGTTAGATGCATGGCAGTCATGGCCCATGGCCGGAATGTGCTTTCGCTTTATGTGAAGTTCATGTACTGCATAAGCACTTGATGTTATACTGAATACTGGAGCACGATTACCGTGTTTTCTGCGTTTTTTGTTGTTTTTTGTACAAATTGGTGGGTGGCTGTTACATATGCGCTTGGTCGGGGGAACGCGCCCCTGTAATCTAAAAAGATCCCAGGTGACCCAGGCAGCACAGAACGTTGGCCCAATGTTGGGAATAGATCGGCAGTTCATGGCCCAAGAATGACACAGAATTTACAATGTACCGCCAATAATGGTCGAGCCAGCCGAATAGAATGACGATGTTGGACCTGCATAGACAACGTACCGCCAATAATGGCTGTGCCAGCCTATTAGAACGGCGATGTCGGGCCAGCATTGACAATGTTCCACCAATAATGGCTGTTCCAGCCGAATAGAATGGTGATGTTGAACCAGCATTCAGAACGTCCCGCCATTATTGGCCGTGCCAGCGTATTAGAACGGCCACATTGGACCAAGTTGTACAACTAACAGCCAATATGGGCGGAGTCATGCAATTAGGCTGGCATTATTGATCCGTCGTTCGAACGTTATTGCCGGCGTTATGAGCTGATATCTGCACCTGCTGCTTTTGGCGCTGTTCTTGTCCCACTCATGTTCGATTTTTCAAGTTCGAGAAAGTAATATGCCCGGCGCATGAGTGATATATTTTTTGTCATTAAATCACGCACATAGTTGATATGCATGATTGTTGATTGAAGTTGTGTGAGGTAGACTATTTTACTGATAAACATTTATCGAGCTTGTCGCCTGTCAGACGTCCGATGCGGTGCTTTTGCAGATGAAAATCGTACAAATCTGTGCGATGAAGCAACCGCGGATGCCACTGCCGTACGTGACCCACTTCGAAGTGACCCGGCGGCGTTCGTTTCGTCGCATCACGCTGCTGATCCCACGCCAAGCGCTTTCAATTTCATGGATATTGGACGCAAAGCGTATTGTATCGTGTGTCCTGCTATGCTATCGCCTCGACTGATTTGGTTTTTTCGCGTTCACAGCGCTGTACCAGTAAACGGCACACAAGTGCTTGACGTGTGGGAACTTGAGTGATCAGTTGCGTTACGGTGATTGAATCGTACAACACACGTATTTATCGTAATCTGACACACGCACCGACACTTGCATCCAGTGTCACAACGACCCCACGAATTACCCACAACATTGATGATTTGATTTATGGGGTGTAACGTCTCAAAACCACCATATGATTATGAGAGACGCTGTAGTGAAGGGCTCCGGAAATTTCGACCACCTGGGGTTCTTTAACGTGCACCCAAATCTGAGCACACGGGCCTACAACATTTCCGCCTCCATCGGAAATGCAGCCGCCGCAGCCGGGATTTGAACCCGCGACCTGCAGATCAGCAGCCGAGTACCTTAGCCACTAGACCACCGCGGCGGGGCGACCTACAACATTGCAGCGCGCGGTTGGTAAAGTGTGGTGGAGTGCGTGGGCGTCGGGCACCTTGTCTTCATGGGTCGTCGCGCGTTACAATTTTGTTGTTGAACGTTTTTTGTTGATTATTTTGATGATATATACATTGCTCTACTGTAACCAAAACATCTGCTAGCTACGCAGTACGACGCGCAGAAAAACATTTCTGTGAGTTCATGCGGGCTGATCCATAGAACACATAACACGTAGGCTAAATAGTTTATAAACAAGAAACACGCACGCTTAAGGCGTCGTATTGTTTTATCTAATGCAGAACCACAGACCCCTCTCCACCTTCTTCTTCCTGCTTTTCTTTTTTAAGTCTGTGAAAAAAAGAAAGTGCTCTGCACAGATATGGCAAGCTGGTTCCTGTACAGTAGGGAGTATTATTTCACACTCGCTGTCCTTTATTAGTTTTCTTTTTAGTGGGGTGGCTAATCTTAGCTGGCTGTCTTTCGAGAAATCAATGGACGTACGCGTTACAAACCGGGAGTTGTGTCGAAAATTTCTGTAATCTCCAGAACAAGAGGAGGATCAATTGACAGCTGGTGTCAGTACTGGTCCTCACAACTGAAAGGCAATATCTATGAATAAATTTCGAGCTATGAGTGAGCGACTGTTTGCAGTACAGAAGACTGTTGCCTGTGTTGGCAGCAGCTGTGCAATTTTTTACATTTGACATGTGAGATCTTGCAATTTCTTTCTCACAGTGTTCCTAAATCTAGCTAAGTCATATTTTTATAGTTTCCTTTCTCCAGACTCAGTGCAAAATAGCAAACAGGATTGTTGTGATCAGCGAATAACTAGTTTATTTTTCTTAACTATCACATGCTCTGTGTGCAATTTCGTGGTGTATGTGTCTTCAGGACGTCCTATAATCAGTGGGACAGTCAAACAGAACTAAAAGAAAGAAATAGCTCAGTTGGCCAGAGTAGCTGGTGCATATCACTCTTCCCATATTTCATATCTTTGTGACTTATAATGCTCTACACACACGAAGTTCTCATTAGATTTCATGTTCACGTGGTATATGAACATGTTTCCTCAAGGCTTTTCAAGCTGAAACAACCATTTTCACTTTTACTTTGACATGCAGATGAAAACATTTAGCTTATCTGTATTTAAAAGCTGAAATGGTCACGTCCACCAGAGACCAAGTTTAATGGATGAGCCACTGAAGGCACAAAAATGCAAGATGGGTGCTTCATAGTTAATGCAGTGGTGTAACCAAGGAATGGGACACTGGGCAAATGGCCCGCCCTTGAAATTTTCAGCAATGGGATGCCGAGAACCAAATAACACATACTCGACTTGCCTGCACTGAATACAAGGAGGTCATCCCCCTATCCCTCCACCCCACAAAGTTCCGTCTATATCACAGGTTATAAGTCCATGGCCCATGTTCAAGCATTTTGTCAAGGTTCATGCGACCTTATCTTTTCACATAAAATCATTTTTCTAAGAGAAACAAATATAACCCTTTATCATCAGTGCTGACTTTGTGTATGCAATCAGTTTATGCTAGCTGTGTTAACTTGAGGCCGGAATAGAGTAAAATACAGTGTTCGTTAGATGAACTGAACCTTCTCCTTAGTCAGTATGTCCTGACTTGATTTCAGTCTAGCGCGCACAACCATACCTGATCACTCTAGTGAAGGAACTGTTATCTTTGATGGGTCGTTCAAATCGTGTACTAAAACCAACGTCAAGTGTTGCGTTTCTTCTCCCGAAATTAATGCAATCTAAAACTAATTGCACACACATCAGAAGCTTATGATTTCATTATTTTTATATCGAAACTAAATATAACTTACATCAGAATGATGAAGGCTTTAATTTCATAGAAATAGTAATAGCGTGGTGGTGAAGCTCACACAAAACAACACACCAGTTTCCTCCTTAGAATGTAAGATTGAGTGCCTTGTGATTTTGCTATCTGAATTTGCCACATTTGTTGACAGTGGATTATAATTCACACCTGAAAGGGCTATATTCTTAGCAAGTGTTAATAGTACTGTTCACACGTGATTTGCAGCTAACTAAAAGAAGATGCTTTGCCTGTCGAGCTAGTAATACATACTCAGGACATCAACACTGCAAAGATACACCACCCGCGACCAAGAAAGTGCACACCTGCAGTGATTAGTCTACATTTTTCATGTTTTCTGCTGTGCCAGCAAGGCTGGCTGAGTCAGCACTGCATCGAGTACCAGAAGGCTGCAGCGACAAAGTCCTACTTACAAAACACTCACCGGCTGAGAGGAGAAGTACTGACGTGCCAACCATTCAAAACGGAATGCCGGAGCAAAGAGCGTCGATTACTTTTACAGTCAATAAAGCATCCTAAGAGTTCAAAGTTGTAATGTTGCTGATCTTCCAGCCAAGTAAAATAAGGGTACACTGAGAAAAGATGCTGAAAATACGTCATCAGGAAATGACGAAACAAGAACCGATGGTGGTTCGTCTTGATCACATGAACAGCCTTCAACTGATAAGGCGAGAAAGTAACTCACAAACAGTGAGTGCACGAGGGAGAGCTGTAACACGAGGTCGTCAGCAGTCAAATGACACAGGCTGGAATCGGGGGTGTTGCCAGGGTAGGCTCAGGGAGGCTGGACTGGAGGCTCACCCCCTCCCCCAATTTTCGCCTGACCCCTATGTTGTGTTATGACTATGTGTTACGACTATGTTCCCAAGAGAAAACATAGTGATAACACAATGGCCAAGTTCCCCGCCTCTCTGCTACTCCGGAAGGACCACGCTTATCGTAGGTACACCCCCAGTATAGACTAATCCTGGCACAGACCTTGCCTAAAATACAATAACAATAACAGAAAACTCAAAGCAAATGTTACCACCATACTTTGACTTCTTGCTTTGTGTGCAAATGAATCTAGCGAGAAGTATGTGGAACGCCAAAGAAAAGCACCACAGTCAACACCTACTAGAACCTGCTTTCATAATAGTACAAAGTACTGAAGAAGCATGCAAAGAGCATTCCTATGAAGCGAAACATCCTAAAGACACGGGAGGCTGTGTGGCACTGACTGAGACAACACGACAACAAAAAGAAAAACCATTCAGGTATGTCCGCAGTTCATGCGCAGCACTGAAATGTCATGACACCCTACCTTCGATGCCTTTCTTGCACAAGAATATTTAAAGGAATACACACTGATGGAGAAGAAAGCCATTACTCAAATCCGGCTCTTATGCACTGATGGTAGATACTTGGACCTGGATCCTAACAATGGCTTCAGTACAGCTCTTGAACATACCTTCAAAAGTGCTGACTGCAAGTGGACGAGACATTAAAGCAGACTACAATGCGACACAATGAGCACGTCAACCACCAACCATGACCTTATGCTGGGGTGGATGTTGCAAAAAATCTTGAACACTGGGAACACTTAACGTTCTCAACCGAAATCTTGACGTCACAAACACAATAAGAATGTTTCGATGACCTACTGCCCATCGCCATGATGTGAAATAGGGACATATGCACATGCACAACTCATCTTTACGTGATGAAAATACTCTTGCTTCCAAAATATAGAAACCGCCGGACCAAATTTTTCTCTAATAAGCTCCCCACCTTCATTGTTGCTGGGAGTGTGTTCAAATTAAAGGAGCCAGAGGGCACTGGGAGGGCTGCATGCAATTGGTGTTCTTCCAATAAATGAGCAATGGCCTGCATGGTCTTCTTTGACCACCTTTCACGACTGAGCCATTTGTTATATTCACGTTTACTTGTTAGTGTAGAAGTTGTGCCTAATGAGAGACATGAAAGACATAAATATTAGTAGGAGAGGCATGTAAGCTTTGAGATGTCCTTTAATTATTGCAAATTTGAACTTTGTTAGAAATAGAAAACCGAACTGTTGCTCTAATGACACTGTGTATACTATAGGAAAATATTTGTACTGTGTTTCTACTATTTTTCTACATCCAATGAGTGGATAAAGCCAGGCTTGCGTAAGCTAAAGTGAGGCTTGAAAACTGATCAGAGAATGAGAATCAACCTGCTTTCTTGTATAGCCCCTGTCAGACTCGGCTCTCATGTTCATTATTATTATTATTATTATTATTATTATTATTATTATTATTAATATTATTATTATTAATAATTGTATAAGAATAGGGCTCACATTTTGTTCAATTTATGTGGCCTTTATTAAAGTTCAGTGCTGTGCCTTGCTCCAAACAACTTTTTTAATATGAAAAATGCCATCACTAGCTGTCCTCTTACTTGATTTGCCTTGAATATGTGTTTAATTCAGTGAACTGTTGGAAAATTGGCTGCATTGACTTGTTGTCAGCGACAAATTCAGTTCATTGCACTAAAGCTGCCGGGAGTCTGAATAGTGGCATTATTTCAGTGTGCTAGGGTTGACTCAAAAAACAACTACTCAGGCAGAAGATACACAACAATTATGGCATCAGTGGAGTCGAAAAGAGCTCATGCTAGTGAATTTTCACATAAACAAGTAGGGGATGAACTACCATAACCAACGTTGAGATCCAGTAAGCTTTCTGGTTATTGAATTGGCACGAAAAAGAAGGAAAAAAACTTGAGTAACCTGCGCGAGCATAGGCTTCCTGAGTGGTCCTGTGATGATGTTTTGAAAAAAAAAGGAACTAATTGAGAAGGTACAGTCAAAATGAAAAACAATCATGCATCAGCTTTTTTTCAGTTATACTGCAGGGTAAACAAATTGTTCACTTTTGTGTACTTCATTCATTCTTCTTATTCTTACGATGTCAGTGTTTCATCCCTTAAAAATGAATCCGGTTTATTAAGTCTTTCCCTTCGCCGCAGAATTGCTACGTTGTCACTGTACCACAAATTGTATCACAGCTCACTCCACCAACCATCTTACATCGCTCCCGCCGCACGCATTTCTCCCCGCACTGGCCATCCACTTCAAGTCTTCCGACCCCGATCTGGCACCTCAACATTTTCTGCATCATTTCTCTGCCGCGCCGCCAAAGAATGGAATGACCTTCCCCACGACGTTGTTTCAATCACCTGTCCATCACGTTTTATTCAAAGTGTGTCAATGCATCTGCAATGTTAACCTGTGGCTTTTGTATCTTTGTTGTACAACCCACTCCTTGTGTAACACCCCCCTGTGGGGTCTTTAAGGAAATAAAGTGAAAGTGAAAGTGACAACTTGTTTTATTGTTTTTTGGTACTGCTGGTCAATTTTGCATATTGTCATGTCGATGTATATATCTGTTCTGTAATTTTGAGTAAACTTCAGTCGCAAATCGGCACTTGTCTTGCTGTGGCTCATTGGTTTTTAATCTTCTTCGATGTACTGTTCCAATGTCATGAATCCATACCAACTTAATCTCTCAGTCATATTCAAGCTTTCTGGCTCCTATAGTTGTATTACAACTATAGGAACCATGCCAGAGTTATGACCAAGCATAGCTCTCAAAATGTTTGGAGAACCGTTTGATGTACGACAGGGTTCACAGCATTTATCACATTGATTACGTGAATATTGATTTTTGCTCTTCAGGGTCACATGCACAGTCTTAATATCAAAATTTTGCAAATGTGGCTTTACAAGCTTCATTGCTTTTATGATGTGAATAAGTCAGAAAAGACAATTAGGCATGACTTACGACCACGAGCTTGTTGATCTACAAAAGAAACGTAGTTCAAGATGCAAGACCACACCATCTTTTATTCCAACTGATTGAAAATGCAGGTATTTAGAATAGTGCCTACACCTTTTTCAAGTGAGGTCCGGTTGCAGGAGTCGAGCTCACAGCAAACTTGAAGTTACACTTTATTTGTCATAGCACATGAGCATAAGTACCAGGCAATGAAAAATTGAAATTAAATTCTCACTTTTTATTTGTGGCACTCGAGAACTAGCACATTTAGAAACCCATGCAAAACATAAGTTTACTGAATCTGATGATAACATTGCAGCTGTTATTCAATAATTTTTGTAGCCATCATAACTCAGTTGTGACAAATTCAATGGGGCATGTTTTTGCACATAAATTAATATTTCAATATAACAATTGCATAAATCACAGAAAGAATATTTTCGCTTTGCCTGAAGAAATGACGCTGGTAAAGGCTTTATTAGATACGTCGACTTGACAACCAGTTAACATGCAATTTTAATCATGGCATTATGAGGAATGTTTATTGATGTTACGTAAGTGGTATATATTGCTGTTTCAGGCCATTTGTGCACTGATGAAGACTTCTGCATAGGAAGTTAATCATCTGTCTTGTTTTCATAAAACGTCAGTAAATGTTACTTGAGAGAAAGGTTTTATTAAAGTTGGCAGCAAGACACCAATGAGGGATGGTTAGCCCATATCATTTCATTATGCGTGCGTGTACAAGGGTCTAGTTCACTGCTACCATATGTGCCTTCAAATGCGCTGTCACACAGCTATAGGTAGAAGTTTCTTTATGATGTAACATCGACGAGATGTGTAGTCATTGGCAGGAAGTTGGGCTTCGTGTCGATCAGAGCAAAAGAACATGGTCCCTGGGTAGACCTACAGTCACGCTACAGTCACGCCTAAAGCAAGTTTTACAGTGCTGCAACTAATGTCTGCCTTCAGTGTCATGCATATACGTTTCATTAATTCCATTGCTTATTGTGAGGTAGGGCTTGGTGAAATACTGTCGGTCCGTATTGGCTTTCTCTATTTGTTGGGACCATGGATGACATGAGTAATGTAGCCAGCAGCTGCAAAAGCAGGAGCAACAGTGCGTGGCCTAGAATCGTCTGGAGTAAGAATATATTCCACCCAAACCTGAACCATGCAATCAACACAAGCCTACAAGTTTGTATTTTGCAAGTCAGCAGTATAATCAATGGCACAATAAGATCCTCAGAAACGTCGCTCAATCAAGTAGTTGGGCCTGCAAACATATCCAGCAATGTCACAATGAGATCGAATCTTGAAGTGCTGCAAAGCATTCAACACAGGTGGTACGTGAACCCACGTGATGCCATATACCTTATTTTATATGCCAGGGGAAGCCTTTGGAATCCCCGCGTATTTGGGCATGAAAGACAGTCTAGTAATATGCCTAATTGCGCTTGCAAGTGGGCATAAATGGTCAGTTCTTGAATCACAGAATGTTTTGAAGCTAATATGTCTCCTGCTACTGGCCAACGACCCTGCACCACTGAAAGTCTAGCAGCGTCGAAGCTTATATTTCTTGCAGATGGCAGAATTTGTTGTCATGTCAACCAGTCGCCACTTTTTTTAATTTGTATATTTCTCTGCGACAGGTCAACATGTTCTTTGGGCTATGTGACAGGGCATCAATGACAATGTTGACAGCTGCCATGATATGTTTCGGATATGTTTGACATCTGCAGCAGTTCATGGGAATATGGATGCAACGATTGTAACTGAGGGAGTGTAACATGTACCGATAAGAGATGTACTCACGTATTCTATGAAAAGAAATCAGGTAATTTCTTACATGTATTCTAAGTAATGACATAATCACTTACCGTTTATGCCTATTTGTAAGCACAATTACGTCATCACAATTAGAGAGTCTTTCACATACACCCAAGTACACAGAAGATCCAAAGACTTTCCCACGCAAATAAGATAAGGTGTAGTATAGCATCAGGCGGGTGTAAGCACCACCTGAGTAGATTGCTTTGCGGCACTTCAAGATTCTGTTGCACTGTCACATTGCTGGATATAATTACAGGGCTGACCACACAGTACAGTAACATTTTGAGGATTTTTTGGCTTCAGTCTTCACAAAAAATGCTGTGATGCTGCTCAGATAGTGGGCATAAGTTTTCAGGACGTGCGAGGGAACTGATTGGCCGCCATATGTACTCCTTTGATGAGTCGGTGATCTAGCACAAATTGCATTTAAGATGTGGTACGATGATGCGCAGTGGAACTCTCCTTTGATATTCAGGGAGTAGCATATGTTGTCGCGTAAGCATCTGTTGATCCCCACAAGTTCTTATGGGAGTTCTTGGTCTAAGGGAGCTCAATTTAGTAGCGTTTCTGTGTATCAATAGCACGAAGTGGAGGAAATATGTATAATGACCTGGCACCATGGTACAAAATGTTATTATAGTACGTAGTTCACAAAAATAGGATGAAGGAGCTTGTAGGTCTTATCAGCATCTAGTTTTCGGAGATGGGAAGCCCTCAACACCCATAAATCTGCCTCGGTAGAGCTGAATACTGCATGCGGAGAACACGAGGATAGGACAGGTGAGCATTTGGACATCAAATGCACAACTGCTTATGCTGACAAATGTACGTTGTTCAAATGTTGGATTACAGAATTCAGATGTGAACTGTGCTCATCTGATGAACTCGCGATGAGTAGATTCTTGAGGCAAGCATGACAGAACTCAAGGCTGAGGAAAATGCTGAAATATATGTCTGGAATTTTTCATGCCGCATGGCATATATAGAAGATCAGACACGATGAACGGTGTCACTATCAGTATGTTGTTTGAAATCTACACAACTTCTTGAAGGATTTGATGGTTGAACCACAGGAGGCCAATTTCGGATGAAATTGCTGCATCATATATCTGTGACATCCTACACGAATGTGAGGCGCTGGGTTGAAATAGCTAGGCTAAGTTATCTGTTGGTGCTATGCCGTCAGCATCCTGATTTGGACTTCAGCACCGTTTGCAGAACACAGTAACACCAACAGACTGCACACATTGGGCTGAGTAAAGTCCGCAAAATCTGTAAATATATGCGTAATTTGGTGTGGCTGCATCGAAAATTCTTTTGAATTGCAGCCCAATTGAGAAAGTGCTTTGAATATAATTTATGTAGTACATTAATTTCATGGTTGAGTTGACATATGCAGAATTATTTCTTCTTTGTTTCTTTGTCATCGGAGCCCTGAGACTAGAGCTCTGTCTCAAAGAAACATCCCATACTGTTGTGGTGGCTCCGCGGTTTAATATATGAAGCAGTGGCAATGTAGTGTGCTATAATATTGTTGCAAAGAAAAGAAGCAAGTACAATTTTTATGCCTTAAAATACAAGTAATAATCTGATTGATGGCTTCGCACCAATATAGAGCTTTCCATGACGGTTAAGCTGCCAAAAATGTTGAAAACTAGCGCTCGCGTTGTGCACACTCTTCCATAGTTCTCGTTATTTTTGCGATGTTTTGCTTATACGCTCCCTAGTAGCATAATATGGTACTTTTCCAGAGTGTATACATGTGACGTTCTTAGGACTAAGTTATTAGCAGACAGGCGTAGGTGGACCGTTATGGCTTTGCACATTTCTTAATAATGAAGCATGCACGTGTATACACTTAGTTATTATAATTTATGTGCTCCAGTACTGTGTTCACGCGGTATGGCATATGTCGCAATCAGAGCGAGGTGTATCCGAGATAAAAACTACACACACGTGTGATCATGCCGGATCACGTATCAAGGGCGTAGCCAGTATTTATTTCTGGGTGAAGCGTCGAACCCACGGTGTGGCTGAGCCGGTATTATTGTATTGAATTGTATAGTTTGAACGCAACCTAGTGGCAACATCTAGCACCTTAGACTACCACTTAATTTAATTAGGACGCAAATTGTGCGCTTCTTCGCCTCTTTACGGCCGTCATTCTCGCTTGGTATTTACGCGTCATTCTCGCACGTACAACCGTGGCTTTTCACGCATGTCGAGTTCAAGAGTACTGCAGCTGCATGCCATCCGGAACTGCGGCATGATGCAATGAAATATAGGCTGCAATCGGATCAGCTGATGCTGGTTTTCGCGGTTTTGCGAGGATCGCCTGATTTTTCCTGCTGATTATTTGTAACAGTGTCTTTCGATCGTGATCAGACCCCTCAGGTTGTGCTTGGCGCAGAATCACGCAAACGTTTGGTGAAGACGTTAGCTAAATTACAGCCTGAGAGTCGGAAATTGCGATGCGCAGATCGCGACCGTCTTATTCCCTCCGCTATGATAGGTGTCCATGTGACACGCAACGCAAGCTTAGCCCAGTTGTAAGAAGTAGTACGCTTGTTTTGTTGGCTATAAAGACAGCTGGTGCTGTATACAAGCTATCAGTTGAATGCTACTTCATTAAAAAATTTTGTTTCACAGTGGATGGATGGATGGATGTATGTGGCTGTACCCTTTAGACCGGGTGGGGGCTAACGCCACCTAGCCGTAATACTTAGTGAACTAACCACTAGATTTATCATTTTTCCTTTAGATAGTAAAGTTGAACGGGTACTATGCAGTGAAAGGCTTAATTTTCACTCGTTTCTTGACTTAAGCCACCAAACAGATAACCTCCTTCAAGTTAATTCTACCCACTTAAAGCCTATTTTGCCCTCACTGTCCCTAAACACCAGTGCTTTGAAAAACTCTGTGCCATCAACCTGAACTACAGGGTGAAGCCCTTTACAGAACATTATCAAGTGTTCGGCAGTTTCTTCTTCCTCTCCACACGCACTGCATACTGTGTCTACCCCTTCGTATTTTGCCCGATATGTCTTGGTTCGCAATACTCCCATCCTGGCCTCAACCAGTAGAGAACTGCCACGAGTATTGTCATAGATCCTTTTCTTGTCTATTTCCTGCCTAAAAGTTTAATAGGTCTCTAGTGCGGACTTTTTAATCATGCCGATTCTCCACATATTGGTCTCATCTTCCTTCACCTTCTTCTTAACCATTATTTCTTTTTGGTTTGGCCCCCTGCTGTTTCCCAAGTAGTTACCAGTCAATTTTCTGGTTCGCTTCCGCCATTTTGTATCGGCATTCTTCATGTACAAGTAGCTGAATACCTTCCTAGCCCAACGCTCCTCCCCCATTTTTTCTCAATCGCTTCTCAAATTTTATCTTGCTGCTAGCTTCCCTGCCCTCAAAAGAGGTCCATCCCATATCGCATTGTACTTCCTGATTTGGTGTATTCCCGTGAGCCCCTAAGGCAAACCTACATATTCCACGTTGCTTAATTTCTAATCTTGCTTGAACTTCTGATCTCATGCACAAGACCGCATTGCCGAACGTCAGACCAGGAACCATGACCCCTTTCCATATTCCCCTAACAACATGATACCTATTGTAATTCCACAGTGCCCTGTTTTTTATTACCGCTGCATTCCTGTTACCTTTCGTCGTCACGTATATTTTGTGTTCCCTTAAGTACTGGGTCCCAATGCTTATCCATACGCCCAGATATTTGTATTTATCTGTTATCTCTAGCCTGACTTCCTGTATTCCAAGCTCACACCTTGGTTATCATTAAAAATCATGACTGCTGATTTTTCCTTACTGAATCTAAAATCTAACCTATCTTCCTCATTACCGCAGATGTCCATCAATCTCTGCAAATCTTCCTTCTTGTCCGCCATTAGCACTATGTAATCTGCGTACATTAATGCTGGTAGTGCCTGATCAATAAGTTTTTCTTGTTTGTCTAAAAACAGGTTGAAGCCAATTCCACTTCCCTTTAATTTGGCCTCTAATCCTTGTAAGTACATCATGAATAAAAAGGGTGACAGTGGACATCCATGCTAAGTCCCGTTTCACCTCTGTGGGCTTGGATACCTGTTTTTCCCACTTTATAACTACCTTGTTACTTTTATAGATTTGCTTTAAAGATTAGTGACTCCATCTCCCACACCCACTGTGTCTAGTACTCCCCACAAGTACTCATGAACCACGCTATCGTACACTCCCTTGATATACAAAAATGCTAGCCACAGGGGCCTGAGTTCCTTTTCTGCTAATAGAATGCATTGCGCCAGTGAGAACAGATTGTCTTCCAACCTCCTGTGTTTTCGAAACCCATTCTGTAGTTCCTCCAGCCCCACTCATCCTCTATTTATGCCTGCAGTCTTTCTTTTATAATCTGCATCGCCCGTCTGTAGACCACTGATGTCACTGTTATGGGACGGTGGTTGTTTATGTCATCTTTGTCTCCCTTTCCTTTATAAATCATGCTCATCCTGCTAAGTTTCCATAAATGAGGGACTTAACCATCGGTTATAGTTCTGCTCACCGCCTCTCTCAAAGTCTGTTTAGACTTCGGACCCAGTGCCTTTATCAGCATAATTGGAATGCCATCTGGGCCTGTTGAAGTACTACTTGGAACCCTCTTCTCAGCCCTTTCCCACTCTCGTTGTGAAAATGGAGCCATTGTGCCACTTGATCCATCTCTGTCTATTGTAGTGCATAAGGCACTTCTTTGTTGAAATATTTTGTCACTCTTGTTCCAGCTTCGTCCCCTTCGTACCCTTCTAGCCTAGCACCTTGAGCTGTAGTTATCAACCTCTGCCCTAGGTTTGTTTCATATCTTAGGGAGTTTAGATGGTTCCGAAATTTCACAGCTGCCTTTCTGTCCTTTTTATGTACTTCTGCCAGCCACTGAGCACCCTTTCTTCTAATCTTTTCATTGATCAGGAGGGATGCTTTTCTTCTAGAGCTTAGAAAGATTTCCTATTTTGTTTCAACATCATCTGTCGGTTCACCCCGTTACTTAGCACATCTGTGTTCCCTAGAGGCTTCCTGACGTTTAGCTATGGCTCTCTTAACTTCCTCATCCCACCAACTCTTGAGCTTGTGTCTTCTTTCCCGGGGTGACTTGTCACGTGCCTTAACAGTCTTTCGCGCGAACCAGTACCTCGGTCGTGATACCAGCTCGCCAAGCTGAGCGACAGTAGATTTTGACATTTGCTGGTTGACTACACCCTGGCTGCCTTTCCGAGTGCTAAATATCACTTTTCTTAAAGAGGCTTGAAATCATCTCAAGTTTTCTTGTGAATAAATACTTCCCGGGCCACATTTCGGGCGGTTTTGTCCGACGTCATCGACGCTCCCTCACCACACCTGGCAACACTGATTTTGTCAACCGGATTCTGGGCAGAAAAAAGAAAATTTCAGCGGCCTCAGCAACGCCAGCGACGAGCCAGATTACATTTGTGAGTATAAGGTACTGTTCTTCTGTATGAGTGTCTTGTTGTTCATACCTGTCACCTGAATCTTAATCAACCGCTCGCCGTAGTGTGCGAGTATTCGGCGAGTAAGTTGGACGAACAGTCTCGGCTAGTCGCGTACGTGCGACCCGAGTCTTCGATCTTTTTTTTTTCGATTCGAGAGTACATAGTAGAGTACAGGTAATATTTTAATGTGCAACTTGTGTAAGCTTACCGCAACATGATGGGAGCCTATGTCGTCTGCCTATGTGTTGGGTATCTTTTAAAAAAGTGCCTTCCTGTCACTAATGCTATTTTTATGTGCCTGGGTGCCAAAATTGTGCAGTATATTGGCAGTGTGAGCTAAATGGTCCATACACGTAGCACATGTCGCACCATTTTGCATAACCGCGTCTTTACGATGCACCTAAAACAAGGCCAACTGCTGCAGTCTGCCGTGGGTTCAGCATGGCCATTATGTGGAGTGTGGCCCATTTCAACAACAGGAAGTTATCTGCGTGGGAAGTTAGTACGCTAGACAAGGCTTGAGTAACTTGCTAGCTACATTAGATATATAGAGCCGTGACATTTAAAAGCTTCGTGACATAAATACGAGTAAATAAATGTGGCATCAACGTTTATGTCAGTTACTTCGCAGCAAAGAAAGTTGTGGTGGTGATTATGTTGCTACTAGCGGGGTTAGCTTGGCAGACAACAAAAGGAGGTCTGACTTACTTTTTCGTTTTTTCTTGCTTTGCAAGCCAAACAATACTTTTCAGTTTGTTTTGAAAATTCACTCGTGGTCAGTCAGAAACAAAATATGAAATTTCAAGTAATAATTGATATGAATTCCTATGTTTGCCTTGTCTGTTAGCTTTGTGTGGTTTTAATAATGTAAAAGTCTCCCATTCCCCATCTAGTGATGCTGCTTCTGCCCACAAACGTGCCAAACTAAGTTTCCTGCACCATCCTTGTAAAATCAATGTAGATTATGCCATGCTGCACCAGAATGGAATGTTTCACAGTGTGTATCAGTGAAAGCAGCATTGCTGGTCTAAACATTTGCCGTTTGATTTCGAGGCCAAGAACCTTGCAGCCATACACCAAGGATTACTTCATTACCTGAACAGTGCTGGCACGCAATATGTGCTATACTGCATGAAAGCAGAAACCAGATGCGATATTTAACCACCCAGAGGTGGAAATTCAGTTGTGGTGAAGAAGTTGTGCGCAAGTGCACAACAACCATAAAGCTGTTAAATTTTTTTGAAATGGTGCTGCAATAGCGGAGTTAAATGCGTTTGATTATGTAAGCACAGTAATCACCACTTTCATTCTTCTTTTCACTACCCTCCGTTGGTACCTTTCCCGAAGCCACTTTGCCCTCTTGCCAAGCACCTCTACCAATCTTGCGCGGCATGCATCATCGAAGACATATTGCTCCAAACACTGTCTTGTTACGGTTGCCGTGACTCTGCCCTCCGTCAACTTTGTGCTTGTTGGCAAATTGCTGTTGCTGTGCCAGCCGGTGCTTATACGAAGAGGGTCGTTATGAACCCTGTCCTACGGACCACAGTACACGATTTGCAAGCACGTACATGCATGCGGGCATCACGACAAACGAAAAGTGGCGTGGACAGCTTCTTGCAGGCTAACAGGAAGTTATAGGTGCTTGGTTGACCAATTGCAGAATATTTATTGTGGACGTCAGATTCAACTTCTTGATGTCATTTGCCAGCCCGAAAGGCATGGGGGGATTGTTTCTTGGAATTTGTAGAGCACTGGTGGCTTGTTGCGCTGCCACGTGAAAAATCACATATCATGCAGCATTTTGCGTATGATGCAAGTGTTTACTTCGAACGTTTGAAAAATATTATAGGAGCTTGTTTAGGGGCCATATAAATGGACCAGAGCAGTCGTCGGATTGCAAAATAAGGATTGCTTTAGTTATTTGCTATTCATGAGGAACAATGCAAGATGGCTGAGAAGAGGCTATAGCGAGACACAGCTGGGGGCTAAGGGAGCTTTGTTACACCATTGCGAAGCGTAATTTACTAGAAATGACCCATGTCAACGTGGGGGTTAATTTGTAATTGTTTTATTTAGAATGGGAGGAGGTAGAATGAAAGAACAAGAGGGACCGAAAAGCTTGTAGGCAAGCTAAGAGAATTCCGAAATGTTTTCAACACATGTAAAAATATAAAGTGAACACAGCACATCATCAATATTGGCACGTGTTGTTTTTCAAAGCTTGAGATTGCAGACTGGGATGACTTAATTCAGCCATTTATTTGTCTTGAGCAGATGCTAGGTGGTGTTTTCATTCGGAGGAGCCATTTTGTTGTGATTTTCGCAGCAGGATTATGGTAAGTGAGGTGCAAAACAGGCTAATTCGATTCTTTCGGCTCCAGTGCTTCATTTTAATCGAATCCGTGTTGTTCGGATGCCATTTTGACTCCATTTTATTGACGCAATGCAGCCACCACCCGTTCTATGCGCCTTCCATGGCTATTCAAATGTCTAGACTATGAGAATAGTCTTGAACAATGTAGTGTGGCTGCATTTAATTCTTTTATTTCATGTCTGCCCTGTTCTAGATAGAATACTTACAAAATAGCCTCTGCGATGTATCACTCATCTAACTTGAAATAAAACTTTTTACTCTTTGTTTATATTTCAAATAAATAATGCTTCGCGGCGGTAGTCATCAACGTACGCTATATATAGCATTAACACACAAGTAAAATTTTTAAACTTTAAGTCTTCTGTGCGTGAAAAAGAAAAATGAAAGGCGTATCTATTAAGTAGGTGCTGATTAGCTGATATTTCATTGAATACCCTTTTGGAGGGGGGGGGGCATGTGCTCGTAAACAGCACAGTAGGTGTAAAATATTTGGGTTCACGTCATCACTTTCGGGGCTTATTCGCACCTTACAGTTTTACACCGTTTGCAGCAGGGCAGTTGTGTATCGGCTACTGAACATTTGCGAAACCACATTTGTGCATAAACAGTGGGAGCGCACCCACAGTTAAGGGTAACAGAATTACTAGAACAGCATTTTTTTTCAGTTTTCAACAGTGTTGAAACACTTAAGACATCTATTAACATTTTACGGCACACAAAAGTGAATACAAAATTTCTTATGAAGGAGGATCACCATTTGGAATAACATATTTACTCTTCTTGAGTATAAAAATGATAATAACAGGAGGAGGGTCATAGCATTCGGTTTGCCCTTAAGAAATTGGCCGCCCCCTCTGAAAGAACACATGGAATGCTTGAAAAAGTACACATAGTGAAGCAATACGTGCGCAAACCACACCACCAAGTGTTACCTTATTAAACTCCACAATAAACAAGTAACAATAAGCAACATCTTCGTTAGTTAGTTACGTTGAGGTTTGTGGCGCAAAAGCAACAATGGCTATGATGCGCCAGACACTAGGTGATTTTGATAATATGGTAAAATATGAGATGAAAAACAGATTTCTGTTTACAGTTTGTTTAAAAGGCCTGCGGGTTCTAGAAACCGGAAAACATCCTCTATGGGGATGATTGCATTTTCTGATAGTATTAACATCGGGCGGAGAGGTGTTTCTGTTCGTGGCTTGGCGTGGGAGGGTATTCTGTTACACCCTCCCACGCCAAGCTACGCACGGCTAGGCGTGGGAGGGTGTATAAACTGCCCCGTTAGCTCGGGTCTGTGGTGTCGCTACGCACCGAACGCCTACTTATGCAGACGACCCTGCGGGGCAACATGTTCGAGCACAACCATTCTATTAAATGAGAATCGATGACATGTAGAAGCTACGTGGCTAATATGTAATTGTTATCGCAATGTAATCGACAAAGTAATGCAGTAAACAGCAGCAGAAGCAAGCATGAGTAGCCATGGTGCTACTTTGAAGCTCGTGCACAAGGCCAGTTTGTCTGTGCCTGCATTCACACAGTGCCAAAATCCTTTCATTCTGGCATGGCATGAAAGAGCGTGCAGTGATGAGTGTCTATGCTGTCCCACATCTGGATAGAATGGAGAACATAAACAGGCATTTAATTGTAAGCAGCAAAATGAGCAACAGATGTGGCCCTTCGCGTCAGCCACGAAGAAGTCAATAACATAGAGGTTAATCTCCTGCAAATATTTTTTTAGCATCCCAGTTTCCTAAGTCTGGGCAACATGGCACACGAAAATTTGTTCGCATTACCGCCCCTATCTGTCACCACACGTTATTATTGACATTCTGTGCCTGCACAGGGGGAGCGCACCGAGCCTTCAACATTGCAGGAATGCCCTCGGTGCCTGCTAGATGGCAGCCGATTCTACACAAGGTCTGTACAGCGCAGTCGGGTGTTTAAAAAACACATCAGTTTTCCAATTATTTCTTTTTTTAGCCGAGCAAGTGTTGTCGTCCTGCCATAATAACAAGAAATTCATTTTTTCTCATGCTGTTGACCTGTCGTTTGCATTCCAAGGCTTGTTCAGGGCAGTGTGTTGGCTATCGCTTGAACACCGGTGCTAGTACAGAGTGGCAAGCTTCAAAATGCATCGTAAGTGCTTTCTATTTATAGAGACCAGAAAAGCTGAAGTCTCAAAGTGACGCTTTCCTTAAGGGCTGAGCTCTTGGTAGTCACTTGCGCTTTAAAGTAGAGCATTTCTTTAGCGAACTAAAAGCACCTTAAACATATTTGTCTGTCAGTTGGTCTGTGTAGTATCTCTCTGATCGATCGATTTAATCTAGCCTATTAAGTTTGGGCGCTCTGTGATCGTCTCCTTAACTTGACACCTTAGGTCAGCAACGCACTTATGAGTTGACTTAGTCGAGACTCGCTCATACTCAAATAAGTCATGTGCTTGAGTAAGTAAGGGTGAGGAAATATTTTAGCGAGCTTGAGGCCGAGCGAGTCTGGTTTAGGAAAACTTGGTGGGTTAGAATGAGCCCCAGGCGCGAGGTATGTATAAGTGAGTTTGAGTGAGCTCTCATTTCTTGCCAACTAATGTTTGACATGAACCAAAACTTGCATTGCAGGAAACAGTATGTTATAAAAGGGTTTGATTCAGCAATTCACTGACATTTAGTTTCTATAATTGCAAGATGTTTATTTACACTACTTACAAATTCGTTAGAGAGCCAAGAATCTATGGTTGACTGTTTTCGAAAAGTCTCTTGTCACTCTCTTTTCGACCACTGATTCACCCTGCACCGACCACTCTTGTCTTCCTCTATTGCTTGCTGCACCGTTCAGTGTACAAAGGGTCGGTCATGCAGGTGTCCTAACATATTGGGCGTGAGGCCCACCACCGGAGGCGCGAATGCTGCAATCGCTGTGACGTGCAGGGTTGGATCACGTGATCTCGCCTCGCACTGGCAAAGGAAAGCTGGCGGTTGCATGTGTGATTCTACCGTGACTTTGCAGTGTCTTGATTTTCGAACAGCGTTGTTTTACTCTGGCTTCATGTGTGTGGACTTCTGCAGACTACACAATCCGGAAAAACAGCAAAAGTTACCAGCGGCATGCCACAGTGCGCTACTTACGTGAGGGTACTCTCACGGTGGCTTGCAGTGCTACTGTCTTCTCTCTCTTTTTGTATTGTGGTTGTTATTCAACTATGGGGTTAACATGAGCACCGACCATAAATGCTCGCATAAAAGCGGAACATTCGGGTTTCCGCACGGGGGCCCTGTCACAACTAATATTGAATGTGCGGACAGTCCATTCATATATATTTCAAAATAGGATGTAGGTGTGTATATCTGGGGGAAGTTGCTGTCATTGTCATTACACTCAGGATTATGCCCGTTGTTTTCCGAATTGTGAGAGAGTCTAGATATAGCCCGGAAGTCAATTATTTTCCCTTTATTTCGGTAATTTCACCTTATTCAAGTCTATTTCGTTGCCAGTTGCTTCTGTGTATTCGGCCAGCACGTTGGACGCAACCTTCTTCTTACATCATACATGCACCGCTCCAGTTAGAGCTACTTTTCTCGCCAAGGTAACCTAACAGTAGCCTGTGCCACTCTCATCCTCCTCCCCGGCTCTCCTTCTCTATGTGTGTACTCGACCACACTGGTTTCCGTCCTCTAGTAGCGTAGCGAGGGGGTGGCACACCAGGCCCGTGCCTCTGCCCTCCCAATTTTTTCCTATGGTTTATAGGGTAGCAAAAAATAACGGTCTACCACATCTACTTGCCATGCTGGGACCCATTTTAATCAAGGTGACGCCCCTTCGAAAAACATTTCTGGCAAGGTCTCTGCTATCTGTGGCTTCAACTCACAGGGTTCTTTGCTTATAGATTACGTCTGTAGGATGGGCCCATTGCCACTGTCACTTCCTCTCAATGCTGTTTTGATCGACAGGCGAAATCTTGGTAAGCTTCGAAAACTGAATCATCTTCTAAGAGCTGCCGTGAAATATCGCACAGTTCGTGAATAAAACTTAAAAGCAAAAAAAACTGGACACTCCCTAATTATTTGAAAGCTGTGATCCCCCCCCCCCTTTTTTTTTTGTCTTGAAGTTGCGTCGTCCCGGCGACGGTCCTGGCGATGGACATCTGCGGTACTGTCGTTAGGTCAACGGGTGCATGCGGTTCTTACTTTCCCTGGCCAAACGCGCCTTCAAGGGAGAGCCGAAGCGATACCGAACCCTACGGTGGGGAAAAAAAACAGGGTGGAAAGTTGGGGAAGGGGAGGTGTAGTGACTCAAAAATTTCTTGGCTTGGAATTCTAACACGTGCAGGGAATCCTGAATAGGCCACCTTTGCCATTTTACAGTGGTGCCTTGCGAAAAAGCGTATTGATATTTGGAAGGGGCTGTTATCCTTAGTCACGGAACACTGCACATAATGTTCACTTACTCATGCGTTTGTACGCTGCCTAATTATGAGTATCAGTGTAATCACTGATGTCTAAATATGCTACTGGAAATAGTTTGGAGCAGTGTATGACTTTTATGTATCCCTAAAATAACGAAATTGTGCACCAGTTTTTTTTTTCTTTCACCACCTCTGCTCTTCGGTTTCAGGAATCCCAAATTTCATGATCGCAAGCGTGGCAGATCCATATTTCAATTCGCAGAGTCTGTCAAATAATTTTACAGGCACAGCAAATGCTAATATGAACTTTATGATTGTTGGCTCAGTGGGGAGGTTCAAATTACCACTTTCATTGAAACAGCAGCGCTCATGTTTACACCGCACAATTTAGGTGATGTCGAATGGTTTATACATATTTTGTTTCTAAATGTAAGCTTTCTTATTTATACTGCTCAAAATTTGGTATCTAGTGATGAAAATTTCACATCTTTTTTCCTGTAACCTGCTCAAAATTTACATTTTAGTGCTTCAAAAGTAATATTTTTCTGTTCCTAAAATTGCTCCAAGTTGTATTTCGGCTGTTGCACCCCTGATCTTGTTAAACAGTAGCTTTCAGTGACTTGTTCATTAAGCAAATAAGTTTGATATTCGAACATTCCTTTCGCATTTCTTCTGGTGCCCCCGTAATCTAACATGCACTTACCAGTCTGACCAATATAACTCTTGGCGCATGACGGAGGAATCTTGTACACTACTCCTGTAACTCAAGGAATGGAGAAGCTTGGATGTTTCTGACCACATTCACCTTTATTTTTGGTTTTGCCTTTGCCCCGGGCCTAACAAGTGTGCAAGTGCTGCCCAGCTTCTTGAGAGCCGTACATACCACTGCTGCATCATATCTGGATGCGACACTCCTGATTGTGCGCCATCTTGTGAACAAGTCTAACAAGTGTTGTGGATTTTCATGTACTAATAAGAGCTTGTATTATAAAAAACTTGAACGTAGGGCAGCAGGCTAAAGTTGCTTTCATTATTTTTCTCACCGACTTCGCATTTGCTGAAATGTTTGATCCATCTCACCGCCTTTTCGCAGGATCTAGTGACCGCATAATCTGGAAACCCTGCTGTCGGAAACCTCTGGATCTGAGCATAAACGCTGCTCATTACCTTGTGCACACATGACTTGCACACAGCCTGTGTACCAAAGATGCAGCCAATCCATCTTCGATCACTTTGGAATAAGCTATTGTGTAAGGCAAACGAGGCTGTTGCGACCTAGGCCTGTACTGCCAACATACATGCATTGGTAAGGAGTGAGACAGCTGCTCACAATGCGCATTTTTGATACATTTCTGTTTTTTTGCGCCAAGCTGCTCTAAAATCATAGTAATCAAAAAAATTGCACCGAACTGTTTTGAAACAGCCTCGAAAGCTAGAATTTTGATGCCGACTTCAGCTTTACTAGGGAAAGAATGGCGAGTTTGACTAATTAGACGCACCCAATTGTGTTTTTTTTTCACTTTCTTTCTTTCTGGTGACAAAGGCTCCCAAGGTGCCGACATTATCTTCAAACTTTAGCAAATATGCGTGACTTACAAAAATGTGCTGCCGTGCATCGAGCTAGCTGCTTCTACTAGCTAGGCTGTGTGTTCTAGCGCCACTGTCGGCTAGCGAAAACAACCGAGTTTGGTGGCAAGCATAGCAGGGTTGACTCTCCGGTTCTCTGTCATGCATAGCGCATTCCTTAAAGCACTGTGGCTTTCATGTTGACACTGCTGCACGTGGTCACCTACAAGTACGTGTTTGCTGTGAGCTAGTATCTGTAAACGTGGAGTTATTTTTTCCCAGCATCCAACACGTCTCCCGGATCCTGTGGCATGTGCACATGGGTTCTCAATATTGGATCCGTGAGCGGCAGAATGTGTGTGTGTGCAACTTATTCCCGGTTTACACCCATTAGCTACTAATTTATTTAGACAGGCGAGAGTTCTCATTGCATTTTATATTAAAAAAAAAGCCATCGCAAGTGAAATCCGCACATCAATGTTTGCAGGCAGTGAGAAACACTTGGTTACATGCGAAGCCGCGGTGACAAAACGAGTGTTCAAACCATTGTGAACGATATTAACGTGCACCTTGGTGCTTTATTCGTGACTCCTTAAACATAGGCAATCGCTTGACACAGTTTTCATTAATGGCAATTTGCCACTACTCGTTTTGTATTGAAACTTGCAGCAAATGCTTAAAGAGGTGTCGCTGCATATGTGCCGGCCCTGGGCTACGCGAGCTTTGGCTTATCTCAATTAGTGTTTCGGTCGGCGGCAGTGTGACTTCGTTTTCTTTCTTTTCTTCTTTTTTTTTGCAGTAAAACCTGCCTCTCTACGATCAGCGTTTTGCTTGCGTGGACAGGGATCTTTTCACCTGTGGTGCGCGAGCACTTTACGCACGTCACGGAGCGGCACGGGCAGCAATCGCAAGCCGATGAATTATTGGGAGTTCTTCATTGACGGTGATGACCCATGAATATTGATCCTTCTTTCTAAAGCTTCTCAAAATTCGGTCTTTCGTGGTAGAAAAATGAATGTTTTTTCGCTTGTGACCTGCTCCAAATTTCAGTTTTTGTGCTCCAAAAGTAACATTTTGCTGCTTTGAAAATTGCTTCAATTTCTAGTTCAGCTGTTGCACCCTGGCAAATGTTTAAGCACGAAATTCAACAATGAAATTTCAACCTCTATTTTCATTCATTATTATTGAAATGATGACAATAAAACTTGTAGCATTTGAGTTCTCAGACCAAAGTTTATTCATCTAAGTCAAGCAATCGTTTCTCGTTATTGTCCCGACTATATATACCTGCGGCCGGTCTGGAGGCGCACGCTCGCTTTCTTTGCGGCCTGTGTACAGGAAAGAGGTTGTTTTTCTACCTATTGCCGCTATCTTGTTCCAAACTAACTTGCCGCCGTTCATTGGAAAAAAAGGCTAGCGCACTCAAATAATGCTCAGGTTCATTTCTACTCATCCATAGTGGGCAGCGCACAAAAGGAAACACACAAGAGAAGGAATCAGGACAAGCGCTGGTCTAACAACTGAAAGTTTTATTTGAAAGAAAGCATATATATACATGTGTACACAGAAAATCAAGTGCTACGCAAGATTACATCCGATCAATGAAACCAATCTCCTGTTCAGATAAAGAAACAGATGGCTGGCTAACGCAAATGCCAACACTCTTCGCCATGTGGTAAGCCTCAGCAATCTCACGTGTCCTTTGATTATGATGGCGGTCGATGATTGCGGTTTGCTCAAAAGAAGGAATACAACCGCAATCGCGGCAATGTCTGGCGAGGTGAGACAGAACCCCACCCTTCAAAGAATTTTCATGCTCCCGTAGCCTAATATTAATACATCTACCCGTCTGTCCTATGCAGACACTCCCGCACGAGCAAGGAATTTTATAGACTACCCCTGTCGAACAAGCGGTATACTTCTTAACGTGCTTGATTGAACAAGTGCTATCAACCGCCCTCGTAATTCCCTTAACGCGTCTATGAATCTTGCCACATAAGCTACCCAATTTATTCCCACTTGAAAAAACAACGTCAACCCCATACTGCCCCCCAACTTTTTTTAATCTATGTGAAATGGAATGTACATAGGGAATCACTGCAAAACGCTTTTGCTCGCGTTGAGAGGTTGCTGGTTGGTTGGTGGGCTGCGCGTTACTATTTACTTTCTTTAGCAAACGCTCGGAAGCAGAAACGAGAAAGGCGGTGGGAAAACCCGCTGTCTTAAGCCGATCACACTGATTACGAAAGCTTTCCTCTGTGGCATGGAAACAAGATTTTGCGACAGCTGCGTGAAGGCATGAAGTGACTATACCATTTTTTACCAGTTTAGAATGAGCAGATTTAAAGTTTAGGAGGGGTTTAGCCGACCTGGGAGCGTATAACCAACAGACATGCGCATCCTGGAATCGCAATGTTAGGTCAAGGAACTGAAGCTCATTCTTTTCATTGGGAACTTCACACGTAAACTGAAGACCCTGCCCCCTTTCCCTAAATGCCTTGAGAATGTTCACCTTATCATGTAAGCTACTAACACTATCCAAAAAAAACCAAGTAATCATCCACATACCTAAATATACGTGTCCCCCAACCCTCAAAATCTCTTTCTAGATCGCGATCAATTCTACTCAACAATATGTCACTTAGGACCGGGGCAACTCTGGAACCTATGCATACACCTGAGGCCTGAACAAACAAATCCCCTTGCCAAGAAACAAAAGTAGAATCAAGATAAAAACGAAGAAGTTCAAGGAAACTTTGAACAGAAATACCACATCTGTCAACAAACCGCGTTTCTTCATTTAGTTCAGTGATAGTTTCCTTAACACATAGTAACAGAAAATTATGCGGCAGTGAGTAGAACAGGTCCTGAACATCGACACTAAAGGCAGACTTTTTTTCCCAAAGGTTCTGATTACCCAAGAAATCAACAACCTGTAGTGAATTCCTAACCAAGAATGGATCCACTAAATTTAACGAGCTGAGGTGGGTTTGCAAGTAGCCCGAGACAACGTGTTGCCACGAGCCACGCTCCGACACAATTGCCCGAAAGGGTACATCGGGTTTATGCGTCTTGGCGGAGAAGAACACCTGCAACTCCAAGCTTTTTGAATTCTTCGCCAAGGACCTCAGTCGTTCAAGCTTTAGGTCTGACAATAATGCCAATGCCTTCTTCTTAACAGAGGCCGGCTTACAAGTGACTGGTTTGAAGTTTTTTTGCATTGCTTGAACAGCCTTATCCTGAAACATGCCCGCGGGCATCACGACGAAGGACCCTTCCTTATCAGACACCAAAAGCCGCAAATCACTTGCGGCAAAAGAGCTTACTAAGCGTCGCGACTGGCCATCTCGACTGAAACTCGTACTGCACTTGGAAACCACATCAATACACTGTTTCAAACAAAAGGATCGGTTAGGCTCAGAAACCTGGTTAGCAACGGAATGAGTCATTGCCAATTTTTCCGTGGCGGTGAGCTTTGGTTCAAAGGCAAATTTGGGACCGAGCCCCAGAAATTCCTGGTCATATTCTTCAATGTGGGCACCTCCAAGAAGCACAACCCGACCTGTACCTTTTTCCGCCTTCGGTCGTGGTGGTAGCGTCACCAGCACAGCCCTCCAAAGGTACTCAGTCGCCGCGTCCGTGGCCGAGCACCAATCAGCGTAGAGTCGCCGCTTCCGACGGTCGTCGCATTCAGCACCACAGCATACCCGCAAACAGCTTCTGAAGAACCGCGCCTGCCGCCACCACTCCGAGCGCAGAAGTCGGCACACTCTCCTAATATGACTGGGGGACGGCTGTAGCCAACCGCACAGCCCCTGAAGATCCGGGGGACACTGTGAGATCCTGGCATACCACGAAGCAGTCCGTGCACGGCAGATGCAAACGGCGATGACTGAAGAAATGGCAGATGCGTCCATGAAATTGACGTATTGACACAAAAGAGAGCCCGAAGAACTAGCAATAAACTGTTGTAGCACCGAAAGGCGGGCGAGTTGGAACTTATCCATAGTGGGCAGCGCACAAAAGGAAACACACAAGAGAAGGAATCAGGACAAGCGCTGGTCTAACAACTGAAAGTTTTATTTGAAAGAAAGCATATATATACATGTGTACACAGAAAATCAAGTGCTACGCAAGATTACATCCGATCAATGAAACCAATCTCCTGTTCAGATAAAGAAACAGATGGCTGGCTAACGCAAATGCCAACACTCTTCGCCATGTGGTAAGCCTCAGCAATCTCACGTGTCCTTTGATTATGATGGCGGTCGATGATTGCGGTTTGCTCAAAAGAAGGAATACAACCGCAATCGCGGCAATGGCTGGCGAGGTGAGACAGAACCCCACCCTTTAAAGAATTTTCATGCTCCCGTAGCCTAATATTAATACATCTACCCGTCTGTCCTATGCAGACACTCCCGCACGAGCAAGGAATTTTATAGACTACCCCTGTCGAACAAGCGGTATACTTCTTAACGTGCTTGATTGAACAAGTGCTATCAACCGCCCTCGTAATTCCCTTAACGCGTCTATGAATCTTGCCACATAAGCTACCCAATTTATTCCCACTTGAAAAAACAACGTCAACCCCATACTGCCCCCCAACTTTTTTTAATCTATGTGAAATGGAATGTACATAGGGAATCACTGCAAAACGCTTTTGCTCGCGTTGAGAGGTTGCTGGTTGGTTGGTGGGCTGCGCGTTACTATTTACTTTCTTTAGCAAACGCTCGGAAGCAGAAACGAGAAAGGCGGTGGGAAAACCCGCTGTCTTAAGCCGATCACACTGATTACGAAAGCTTTCCTCTGTGGCATGGAAACAAGATTTTGCGACAGCTGCGTGAAGGCATGAAGTGACTATACCATTTTTTACCAGTTTAGAATGAGCAGATTTAAAGTTTAGGAGGGGTTTAGCCGACCTGGGAGCGTATAACCAACAGACATGCGCATCCTGGAATCGCAATGTTAGGTCAAGGAACTGAAGCTCATTCTTTTCATTGGGAACTTCACACGTAAACTGAAGACCCTGCCCCCTTTCCCTAAATGCCTTGAGAATGTTCACCTTATCATGTAAGCTACTAACACTATCCAAAAAAACCAAGTAATCATCCACATACCTAAATATACGTGTCCCCCAACCCTCAAAATCTCTTTCTAGATAGCGATCAATTCTACTCAACAATATGTCACTTAGGACCGGGGCAACTCTGGAACCTATGCATACACCTGAGGCCTGAACAAACAAATCCCCTTGCCAAGAAACAAAAGTAGAATCAAGATAAAAACGAAGAAGTTCAAGGAAACTTTGAACAGAAATACCACATCTGTCAACAAACCGCGTTTCTTCATTTAGTTCAGTGATAGTTTCCTTAACACATAGTAACAGAAAATTATGCGGCAGTGAGTAGAACAGGTCCTGAACATCGACACTAAAGGCAGACTTTTTTTCCCAAAGGTTCTGATTACCCAAGAAATCAACAACCTGTAGTGAATTCCTAACCAAGAATGGATCCACTAAATTTAACGAGCTGAGGTGGGTTTGCAAGTAGCCCGAGACAACGTGTTGCCACGAGCCACGCTCCGACACAATTGCCCGAAAGGGTACATCGGGTTTATGCGTCTTGGCGGAGAATAACACCTGCAACTCCAAGCTTTTTGAATTCTTCGCCAAGGACCTCAGTCGTTCAAGCTTTAGGTCTGACAATAATGCCAATGCCTTCTTCTTAACAGAGGCCGGCTTACAAGTGACTGGTTTGAAGTTTTTTTGCATTGCTTGAACAGCCTTATCCTGAAACATGCCCGCGGGCATGTTTCAGGATAAGGCTGTTCTCTTGTGTGTTTCCTTTTGTGCGCTGCCCACTATGGATAAGTTCCAACTCGCCCGCCTTTCGGTGCTACAACAGTTCATTTCTACTATTGCACTTCCTGGTGGTACCAACGCAATGGAAACATGGTAGGATGCATATATATCACCTTTTTTCCGATACTTCAAGACAGGAGTAAATTGATAAATATTCCATTCTGCACACATGTACCATTGTGCGTCGGGTTCAGAAGGCTCGGCCACAAGATCCGTCACAAACTGGCAGAGGAAATGACAGACAACATAATCTTTTTTTTTCTGAGAAAATTTACTTCGAATTTACTTCGTTTACTTCGAATTCTTATGCTGGTAGCCGGTGTTCATGAAAATGATAAATTTTGCACATTCTTGTTCAAGGTATCACAATTCGTGCTTATTGAAATAAGTACTTCAAAAAGGTGAAAGCAAAAGCATAAGAGGGATGGTCACTATTTTTCACAAGTAGGTGTGAATAGCACTCGCAATAGCAGGAGTATTAGCAGTAGTAATAAGAATGTCAATGAAAATAATAATTGTTCAAAATGACAACACAAAATTTAGAGAAATGAAAGAGCATGTAGTGAGGCAGTTTTGAAGAGTCGTTTTAGTAAAGAAAAAAAACCCAAGCCCGCACAATCCCAGATGCAATCTTCAGTGCCGATGAAAAAACGCGAAACATTATCATAGGCAATAAGGCTCACAAGAGACGCATGGAAACAATATAATTTTAGAGAATCAGAAAATGTCCTCATTAGTACTGATATATTTTTATTGCGCCAGAAGAAAAAAAAGCACTGGTGGCAAAAATTTCTTTTCATGCTTTTAGCTGAAGTAGCGACATTGTTTCTAACCAGAAATGCTTTTGTGTGGGCTTGTAAACAAAGCGAGATGGTATGTCATTTCGATCCGTTAACATTTTTATGCAATTAACTAGAAGAATCTGGAGAAACTTTTCAGAAATAATTAGCGCCGACGCTTTTGCGTGATTCTTGTCCACACTTTCCGGACAGGCCAGCAGCAGTGCATCTTCAATTTATGGCTCAAGAATCAACTGTGATAGTCAAAGATTTTCGTTCGAGGAACTTATTTCACTTATTTCAAGTTATTTCATATTAGACACTAAACTAACCTTAATTCCATACATCAAGTATTTAAAGGACAGGTGCTTAAAAACAATGAACATTTTGAAAGTGTTGTCACGCGCTACATGGGGTAGTGACATGAAATGTCTAATGAATTTATATAAAACCCTCATAAGCACACGCCTAGATTACGGTGCTATAATCTATCCATCAGCCTTTAAGATTCTCGACCCCGTTCAGCATCTAGACATTCGCCTCTCCACGGGTGCTTTCCGAACTAGCCCGGTGGAGAGCTTGTAGGTGAATTCAAATGAATGGTGGCTCCACCTACAAAGATGTTTCCTGTTATTTTTGTACTTTTTGAAGGTGAAGGCAGACGAAAAACACCCTTCCCATTTCACAATTAATGATTTGTCTTGTTGTGGCTTGTTCGAGAATCGTCCTCCGTTTAGGCAGCCCTACGCGCTCCGTGTAAGGGGCCTGGCCGAAGAAACAGGTGTGCTTCTTCTCGAACACAGTTTGATGGCTCCTGCAACATATCTGCCACCGCGGCAGTGGCAGCTTATTGACTGTGATGTCTTTTGTTGAAGTCACAAAGCACGCACCACTTGCACACGTACATAAATACTTCCTAGAACTACAACATAAATGAACATGTCCTCAGTTCTTTACCGACGCGTCAAAGTCAAACACTTCTGGGTCATATGTAGCGGTAGGCCAATCCTTTTCCAAGGCCGGCGTTCTTCATCCTGATGCAAGCATTTTCACAGGAGAAGCTTACACAATACTGGCGGTCGTAAAACACACAAAACAGATAAAATTACAAAAGGCGGTAATATACACAGATTCCCTAAGCGTGGTCAAAGCCCTGAAAACTCCTAAAAACACAAGAACACCGTGCTGCTGTCACTTCACTCACTTCTGTGCACATTGTACACATCAAAACAGCATGTCGTTGTCTGCTGGGTTCTAGGGCACCGTGAGATACAAGAGAACGTATTGGCCGGCAAGCTGGCTGCTTCCGCCAACGACACCACTCCTAATGAATCAATACCAATCACTGTACTTGACCTAAAACCTTTTCTAAAACGAAAGCTCAGGGGGTATTTGCAGAGCACGTGGGATAAACACACAGGCAATAAACTCCATGCTATTAAGCTGCAACTAGGTTATTGGCCGCCACTATCAAAATCACGACACAGAAGTAACACTAACAAGGCTTTGAGCAGGACATACATACCCTACACATTCATATCTTTTGTCTACCGGCAATCCATCATATTGAGAGAGATGTGGAGAGCCACTTATTATTCTCCAGATTCTCGTCCAGTGCAATGAGCTTGATGCTCTAAGGAAAAAGCATTTTTTACTGCCCTACCGACAGCAGCTCCCACTACGCCCTGCGATGCTCATCGGTAGGGATCCGGTTTTAAAACTGCATACACTTCTCACGTTTTTAAAAGATGTGCATAGCTTTCACCCGATATTTTGAGGTGTTACGTAGCATGACCTCTGTACCGTGGTCGTGGCTGCGATGACTACATCTCCTCCGTGATATTATTATCATGACATTTTGCCATCCCCTTTCACAGCCGATATTTTACACCACTGAAATGCTTTTATTACTTCCATATTTTAACCCGCGTAAGCGCGAGGAATTTTAAGGCCCCTTAACAGCCACGCATCATATCATTGTTCATATCGCTAGACTATTGAAATGGTGTTCTTTGCCATCAATTGGCCCTTGCGCCATTAGAAGCACTCATCATCATCATCATTGATATAACAAAAGGCTTGGTCCATACATTTGTGTTTTCAAAACCCTACTGGCTTTGGACTATAACATTGTCCTTTGCAAATAATGTATTAATGTTTTTCGATGTCACACCTTCAAATCTTGTCAAAGAAAAGGACAGAATTGGACTGAGAGTTTTTACAGGCGTTCCCAGGTGCTCCTTTGTAGGCCGGAACCACCTTTGCAACCTCCTGTTCCTTAGGGTATATTGCATAATTCCGAGTAAGAATAATGATATATAATGTAACAGCTAATAATGAGGCAATATATACAACAGGTGCAGTACTTCTTTTCTTGATTGCAGCAGTTGCATTACATATCAGTGAAACTAAAAGATTTACAATTTTATTTTCACTCCTTTGATGAAGAAAAATAGAGCTGTATATGTTTAGTAGTCGTTTAGCGGCGTTACCGTCATGTATTTTGCTCTTGAATTTAGCTGGGTTTATAAAGTGATCGAAGATAGCATTTGCTATATCCAGATCGCCCAGAGGCTGTTCGTTCAAGACTGTTTCCGATGCACTATTTACGGATTCCCTACAAGTTATGTTGAAAAATTCCCACAATTTTCTTGGCTCATTGTGAATTTGCATAGAAACCATGGACCGTCGGCACCATCTCTCTGTCCTGAGCAAGTGCCATCGTGCCTGAGCGCATCGGCTCTGGCACAATGGTGTCACTGCTCTTGCAAAGTAGTTATGCTATGACTGTGGTGCAAATTTTGTCTTAAGCAATAGTGAAACAGAACTTTTGAAACAACACAGCTTGTGGGATAAGTTCAAATAGACATACTTTTGTTACTTACACAATTTAAAGAGGTAACCTAGCTAAGCACACATGAAAAACAAATTTTAAAGTATGTGTCGTACTTATAAAAAATTGACACCGACGCCACGGCTGCTCCATCTTTTCCCCTTTAATGGAACACCTTAATACCTACGATGATGACACCTGTGCCCAAGATGCCGCCGTCATTTTCTTTCTTACTGAACACATTCCCGCCTGCGCCAGATCAACACGCTGAGTCGAAACAAAAGCACTTTGAGCAACGATAATCATCAAATGGCTTGCATCGCAATCAGTAGTTAGTGGTTCAGGTGGTCGCAAGCGTTGCATCAGTTATTTTGGAATTCGCTGTGGTACGTCTGTGGCGATGTACATATTCCATTTCTCTTCTTGCTTTAAAAGGCTCATAGACAGATGCTACCAAAGTATCTCGACATACTGGCCTCGCGGATTTTGTATGTACCGCCATAATAAAGTTACAACACATAGGAAGATAGACTGCTTTTCGGGACACCGGAGATGAGACGACGTTCATGTCGGGGTACGAGAACTCAACTACGCTGGGGCTGAGATGTGGGGAATTGAGCGGCGGTGTGCTCGTTATTGGATTGACAATGTTAGAACGCCGTTCCTATTGATCGTGCTCAAAAAAGCGAGTTCATATGACCCCACAGACAGCTTTATTGTCGTACATGTCGTCAATTAAAGTTTCATTAAAGGCATCTCCGTCAATTTTCCACCTGCGAGCCCTTTTTGCATCTTCTATGCTTTTTGGGGGCTTTGAAACATTGTTTGTTAATTTGGAGACGCAGGGATAGCTTGGTCCTGCTCTCTGCTTGAGCTTGGCTTCAGGTGTGCTTTTATTGATGATGATTACTCTTGCTTGGTCCTGTAGACTTTGTTCTGACAAATGCAGATCTCTGATGACACAGCTTCTTTGGTACTATACGATTGAGAAGTCTACAGGTTTCTCTGTGCGAAATTGGTTTCACAATGATATGGTTTCCCAGCTGGCATCTTCGTTGGAGTTGGGACTACATGCACTCTAAGTGCTAACATTGGCGTTCGGTTTTTTTGGTGTTGCCTTTGTTCATACCAGTTGCTTTACTCTGCGGTGTTTAAGTGGTATTATACCACGATTACTTTTACTTTGCATCAGTCATGTTTCAGTTATTGATTCCAACTTAGGTGCATGCCAGAGATGGCCAGTGGCTGGAATGCGCTTTCGCTTTATGTGAAGTTCATGTACGGCATTAGCACTTGATGTTACACTCAATCCTGGAGCATGATGTGCAGCACCACCTTCATCATTATCCCAAACCAGTTTTCGCCTAGCTTTGCAGCTTGTGGCTTCCCAAAAATAAATTGCCTGTGTGTTTGACCAGTGCGGTACTCGTATTTATGGTGCTTAGATGAATCGCAGCAGCTGCGCTTGGGGTTTTCGGGAATTCGCCGTCTAGAACTTGAATTTCTATCGTTGTGATCGTTTGCGTTTTGAAAAAACTGGGCATTAGGATTTACCGTGTTTGCTGCAATTTTCGTTGTTTTTTTTGTACGAACTGGTGGGTGGTTTTTACATAAGCACTTGGGCAGGTGAACGCGCCCCTGTAATCTAAATGGATCCCGGGTGATTGGTTCAGTCGCCAGTGGAACTCCATCTATATGGAGGTGTCTCTTGGGGCATGCAAGGTGTGCCTGCTTTGAGCTGTGTGGCCAGGGATTTGTCGAAGTCTTCTCTGCTGACGCTGATGCTAGAGGGAGTGGCGTCCCTTTGTAATCCAGCTTCCAGGAGGCAGTGCTCGGTGACGGATGAGATGTCTTGCATTCGCTTGAGGCCGAAGCACCCCTCTGTAATCCATCGTCATTTAGGAGAAGGCGTGCTCCCGCTTCAGCGCCAGTGTTTTTAGTTTGTCGTTTCGATGAATCAAGGAACTTGTGCGCATTGTTTTTTTTTGCGGGGCACCGTGGTGCAGGAGGTCCACACGGTCACAGGTATATACGTTCGGGAGGTGGTGTTCTCGCGTTTCGCAAACTGGTTACGAGGAAGCCCTGTCTGTGTACCAAACTCGCCCCCCCTCTCCTGCCACGTGGGCACCACGGGCAACATTGCTTCGCAATGGCTAAGGGGCAAGAAAGTAAAACCGAGCCTTCGATCTTGGGAGTAGCACCATATTTGGGTGCTCTTTTGCCCCGGCGCAACACTACCCACCTAAGGCAGGTCCTTCTCGGGAGGGCCGGTGACTCACTCAGCCACTTTAAAGATGTGAGGAGAGCTTGCTGTCCCTCTGGGATTTCAACCTCGGGGATGCTTGCCGGCACCCGGGCAGAGATGTCCATGCACAAGTGGGCATTCTGAACTTGTGCGTCCCTGGCCTCGATAGATATTTGGGGTTTAATGTCCCAAAACCATCATATGATAATGAGAAACGCCGTAGTGGTGGGCTCCGGAAATTTCTACCACCTTGGGCTCTTTAACGTTCACCCAAATCTGAGCACATAGGCCGACAACATTTTCGTCTCAATCGGAAATGCAGCCGCCGCAGCTGGGATTCGATCCCGCGACCTGCGGGTCAGCAGCCGAGTACCTTAGCCACTAAACCACCGCGGCGGAGCTCCCTGTCCTCTTGAGCATGTGTCATGTCTGTCTTAAGTACATGGAAGGGACCCCACTTTCGGTGGGGGCCGACGAGGACCCAACGTAAATGGGTACAGGGAAGAACCTCGTATGGATTTGTCTGGGAAGGCACCCGGCTCTGGTTTATCCATGTATAACCAGACGGATTCTGTTTGGCGGGCTGAGACTTCCTACCGCAGCAGTGGCCTTGTGGTTAGGGCATCCACTACGGCTGCAGGAGGTGGCTGGTTTGAAACCCATCGCCGGACACCTGCCGGAATTCAAACTGGGCACAAACATCCCCCGGCCTGACGCCCAGTTTTCTTCAGGGGAATCGCTTGGGGGAAGCTCCGCTAACTCCGCCGTTGCTGTATCGAACGACGCAGCCTTTTTTGAAGCAGAGGTGGTTGCCATGGTACGTGGCTCAAACACTGTGAGTGCAGACGCAAACGCGCGCTGCAAACAGGCGTAGCCCACTTCTTCACTCACCCGGCCTGTCACGCGGGGCACAGCTGGCGGCGCTTACTTTTGTAGAAAGCGCCAGCGTACGCTGCCCATGTTCAGTGTATGCTCAACTCAGCGTCAGCGTAAAAACCTGACCCAACAATTTAGGCCTTCTCCGGCCGGTTCAGCTCATTTAGTGCCCCACAGTTCCCCACATTGAATAGTTCAGCTGACAGGATTGCCGAGACACTTATGAGGGTTGTTCCAAGCCTGAACATAAAATACCACCCTTTTTTTTCCACGTTAGTGGGCGTCATCATTATCACTTTTATTCATTGTGACTACCTTCTAAGACGTCCACTTAACAGCGCAGATGCCAGTAATCAGGAAAGCATGCAGGACAGTTCCACACAGTAAAGAAGTGTCCATGCACTCGCAATTTACCTTAATCTGGAAGGACGGGGTGAAAGACGTTCAAAGCCTTGAACGCCTGCAGCCACGGGTGAATGCTTACAGTCATCGTGAAACCGGCGCGTTTGTTGGCTTTGCGCTCGGCGTTGCCCAGCAGGTATTGTGTTTCAATGTCTATGTTTCAACCTGGGCTCCCAGACGCGACCCGAATCCAAGAATACCCGCAGCTGTTAAAACTGGATGATGTGCATGGCCCTTTAGTAGCTTAGGACATGCACATTCACCAAACAGTGTTTGTAGAAATGTCTTATGGGCGGGAGCGCTTGAGCTAAGTCTCTGAAAAAAATTTTTGGTATGGCTATCTGCTGTCAACTGAAATGGAAACTGCTGAATATTTGGAAGGTCGTCATGCCTTCTTCATTTGAGCACCTAAGGCCCTACACTCGCTGAAACGCAGCTCACTTTAGCAACGCACCGCCACGTTCATGCCAATTCATGCAGCGTTCTGTGCAGTGGGAATAGTAGTCTGTTTATGAATTTCGCTGTAGTTCTACCGAATTGGGCTCGTTTAGCTTCTTTCCAACAAGATTTATATTCAAGTAGAAGTGACTAAGTGGTACTACTGTAGACGAAGAAAGTACTTTCGCTTTCACCTCCGCCTTAGTCTGTTGTCCAATTGTCTCTAAATGATCTTGCCCTGCTTTTAATGAGTCTGCAATCTTATATCAGGTTGTGACCTGAATGGGAGGAAGATTCTGCAATTGGGTGATGACCACAAGTGCTCTCGGGCAGTGCTTTGATGGACCGCTTGTGGCATGATACAACTAGGGTTGAGGAGGAGTATCACCAACAGAAACATTAGTGATTTTATGGTGTCCTCCACTAGCAAGGAAGCCTCAACATTGGGCAAGCTGCCCGTCATGAATGGCATTTGTGTGCACCCGTGTGATGCTTCGCATGCTGCTCATGATTCTTCTTAGAGGGACAATTTGTCATGCCTTGACATTATCCTTGATATAACAAAGGGCTTGGTCCATACATATGTGTTTTCAAAACTGTACTGGCTTTTGACTATAACATTGTGCTTTGCAAAGAATTTATTGATGTTTTGCAATGTCACACCTTCAAATCTTGTCGAAGAAAGAACAGAAAACAACTGGGAGTTTTTACAGGCGTTCCCAAGTGCTCCTTTGTAGGCCAGAACTACCTTGGCAATCTCCAGTTCCTCAGGGTATATTTCATAATTCCGAATAAGAATAATGATATAGATTGTAACAGGTAATAATGAGGCAATGTACCAAAGAGGTGCAGAGCTGCTTTTCTTGATCGCAGAGGTTGCATTATACATCAGTGGAACTAAAAAGTTTACAATTTCATTTTCACTCCTTTGATGAAGAAAAATAGAGCTGTATAAGTTTAGTAGTCGCTTAGCAGCGTTACCCTCATGTATTTTGCTCTTGAATCTAGCTGGGTTTATAAAGTGATCGAATATAGCATTCGCTATATCCAGATCGCGGAGGGCCGTTCGTTCAAGATTGTTTCCGATGCACTATTTATGAATTCCCTACAAGTTTTATGTTGAAAGATTACCACAATTTTCTAGGCTCATTGTGAATTCACAAAAAAACCGTGGACCGTCGACAGCCTCTCTCTGTCGTGGGCAAGTGCCATTGAGCGTGAGTGCATTAGCTCGGGCACAATTGTGTCAGTGTTCTTGCAAAGTACTTATGCTATGACTGTGGTACAAATTTTTTCACTATAGCAATAGTGAAATAAAATTTTCGAAACAACAGAGCTTGTGAGATAAGTTCAAATAGACATACCTATGTTACTTACACAATAGCAAGGGGTAACCTTGCTAAGCGCACGTGAAAAACAAATTTTAAAGTATGTGTCATACTTATAAAAATTGACAGCGACGCGATGGCTGCAACATCTTTTCCCCCTTAGTGAAACACCTAATATCCCCGATGATGATACCTGTGCCCAAAATGCCGCGGTCGTTTTCGTCTATACTCAACAGACTCCCGCGCTCGCCAGATCAACACTCTGAATTAAAACAAAAGCACTCTGAGCAATGATAATCATCGAATGGCTTGCATCGGATTCAGTAGTTTGTGGTTCAGGTGGTCGCAAACGTTGCAGCAGTTATTTTGGCATTCGCTGTAATACAACTGTGGCGATGTACAGATTTTATTTCTCTTCTTGCTTTTAAAGCCTTATAGTCAGATGCTACAAAAGTATCTCGTCATACTGGCCTCGCAGATTTTTTATATACCGTTATAATAAAGTTACATCACTTAGGAAGATACGCTGCTGATGGTTTCAAGAGCAGACAGTGGATGATCAGAGTTCAACATAATAATTTTGAGAGCCTCGGAGCCGCCCTTGTGAGGGCAGTTTACAACTCACGCCATGTTCTTGATGCTTCAAAAGCTGCGCTCAAAAGGTGGGTAAAAAAAATAAAGTTTGTCAAGCTGGCCTCAGGAGTCGGAAGGTTGTCACTGTCAAGAAAACTTTGTGATGGGTGGAGGTATACCATAGAGTAGTCGGTAGGCTTTTGAGGCTTTCCTTTCTACGTTCGAATCTAAAATTTGCGAGCCTGAAGCCGTGTCGTGGAGAGCTAGTCACGACAGATACAAAGTAGACTAGAGTGCTCCCATTTTGCGAGCCTCCAGACGATGCCTGCATCATAGCAGTTGGAACTCACATCCTGATAAGTTTTTCTAATCCTGTCTTTCTTTAATACATTACATCATATGAAGGCCTTTCAGTGTTTCCTTCACATTGCAGTGATCTACAATCTTTAGTGTTAGTACAGTTAGGTACTAGCCTCAGCTCCATGCTTGCCATTGCTGCGGTTGATGGCTACTGCATTTTTTTCGGGACACCGGAGATGACACGTCGTCCATGTCGGGGTACGAGAACTCAACTCCACTTGGTGTGAGATGTGGCAAATCGAGTGGCGGTGTGTTCGTTATTGGATTGACATTGTCAAAAAGCCGTTCCTATTGATCCTGCTCAAAAAAGCGAGTTCGTATGACTCCACCAACAGCTTTATTCTCGTACATGTCGTCACATGAACTTTCCTTAAAGGCATCTCCATCTCTTTTCCACCTGCGAGCCCTTTTTGCATCTTTTATGCTTTTTGGGGGGCTTTCAAACATTGTTTGATATTTCGGAGACGCCGGGATGGCTTGGTCCTCTTCTCTGCTTGGGCTTGAATTCAGGTTCGCTTTTAATGGTTATGAATAATGACTTCTCTTGATTGGTGCTCGGCACTTTGTTCTGGCAAATGCAGATCTGAGATGACGCAGCTTCTTTGGTACTGTATGATTGAGACCACTACAGGTTTCTCTGTGCGGCATTGGTTCTACGACGATATGGTTTCCCAGCATCTCCGTTGGAGTTGGGACTACATGCTCTTAAGTGCTAACATTGGCGTTCGCTTTTTTGTATTGCCTTTGTTGATACCAGTTGCCTTACTCTGTTGTCCTGAAGTGGTCGTATACCACAATTACATTTACTTTGCATCAGTCATGTTTCAGTTTTTGATTCCAAGCCAGATGCATGGCGATCATGGGCCGTGGCTGGAATGCGCTTTCGCATTATGTGAAGTTCATGTACTGCATTAGCACTCGATGTTTTACTTAATCCTGGAGCACAATGTGCAGCACCACCTTCATCAATATCCCAAATCAGTCTTCGCCTAGCTTCGCAGCTTGTGGCTTCCCAAAAATAATTGCCTGTGTGCTTTGACCAGTGCTGTACTCGTCTTTATGTTGCTTGAATGAATCGCAGCAGCTGCGCTTGGGGTTTTTGGGAATTTGCCGCCTGGAACTTGAACTTCTATTGTTCTGGCCGTTTGCCTTTGGAAGCAACTGGGCAATAGTATTTACCTTGTTTGCTCGTGTTTTTCTTTGTTGTTTTTTTTACAAACTGGCGGGTGGCTGTTACCTATGCACTTGGGTGGGGAACGCGCCCCTGTAATCTAAAAGCATTCCGGGTGATCGGTTCAGTCACCAGTGGATCTCAATCTATATGGAGGTGTGTCTTGGGGCATGCACGGTGTGCCTGCTTTGAGCTGTGTTGCCAGGGATTTGTTGAAGTCGTCTCTGCAGACGCTGATGCTAGAGGGAGTGGCATCCTTTTGTAATCCAGCTTCCAGGTGGCAGTGCTCGGTGACGGGTGAGATGTCTTGCATTCGCTTGAAGCCGATGCGTCCCTCTGTAATCTATCGTCATTTAGGAGGAGGCGTGCTCCCGCTTCAATGCCAGTACTTTTTAGTTTGTGTTTTTGATGAATCACGGAACTGGTGCGCATTGTTTTTTTGCCCCCCCCCCCCCCCCCCCCCAGGAGAGGCAATACACCCCTTTGTCCCCGGCTTCACGTAGAGGCACCCCTGAGCAGACCCACCCAGGGGAAATTGGCAGTCGCCTTTTGCGGTCTCTCTCTCCCTCCTGATCTTCGTCTTTTCTCTCTTCCAATCTTTCCTGTCATCTCCTCACTTCAGGTTACTTCCATCTGCTAGAGGGAAAAGGTTAAGCTTGTGTATGTGCCCTCTTTTGGTCACATATTATTGGGTTATGGTGGCTTTGTACAGCTCGCGCTGGCATGCCTTGTGCTGCTGCGTCCCCATGTTGAGCTCGACGTTGGGCGGCTGGCATGGCTGCCGATTTTGTGTATACTTTGTGGCCTTTTTTTCATTTTCTAAACTGTCTGATCGCCCTCTTCCTGAGAGGGGGCGCACCGAAGCAACACTGAATGTATTTATAAAGCCGAAACAAATTTTCCCGCGCTTCCATGTGATCCACTATGAAGCAAAAGAAAAGAACGCAAGAACCATTTCTCTGTTTGTCATTTCTCAATGCCTCACCAATACACTAGGTCTAGGACATCAGGCAACGTGTATGTTAGTGGAGACATTTTTATGGAAGTCCAAACCAAGAACCAGTATGAAAACCTTACAAAAATCAGCTCTTTTGGAACAACACCTGTGTTTATCAAACTGCACCGCTCTCTGAACAATTCCCGAGCCGTAGTGTCTGATCAAGACCTAATTAACCTGACAGAGAATTAGCTACTTGAGGGCCTGAACGAACAGAGAAATGCCCAGGTATATGATATGAAAACTACGAATTTCTTTCAAAAACGCTAACAATGATTTATGACTAAAAATGGACCCCTACCGACGAACATTGCAGGGTGTTAAGGTATATGTTCTTGGTAGGGTAATCGAAAGTTTTATTTTCTTAGAGTGTCCTATCGTTTGCACTGAATTAAAATGTGAAGAACTGTAAGTGCTTCACCACATCTGTCACACAATTGTGGATCACCACCGGACAAAAGATATGAGCGTGTCGTGTATGTGTGTCCTATCCTGAGCCTCGTTAGTGTTACGTTTGCATGATGTGATTTTGATACTGGTGGCCAATGGCCAAGGTGTGGGTTGATAGCTCGTAGTTTGTTTTGTGTGTGTCTATCCCACTTGCGCTGCCAGTAGTCTCTAAGCCTTCGTTTGAGAGACGGCTTAACATCAAGGGCCGGGGTTGATATGGGTGTAGTGGCAGTGCTTTTGTGGACGGATGCAGCAAGCTGATCCCCCATCACGTTGCCTTGAGTCTCACGGTGCCCTGGCACTCAGCACCCTACAACATGTTGGTTGAGTGTGTAGAGTGTGCATAAAATGGAGTAAAGTAAGACAAGGACAGCGTTTTTTTGTTTTTTAAGACTGTGCAGAGCTGTTGTCACACTGAGGGAGTCTGTATAAATTACTGCTTTTTGTATTTGTAATTGTTTGATGTGTTTAGCTGCCACAAGTATCGCGTAAGCTTCCGCTGTGCAGATACTTCTGCCTGGATGTAGAGGGCCAGCATCCGAAAAGGAAGGGCCAACAGCAGCGTAGGACACAGAGGAGGTAGACTAAGAGACATCTGTAAAGAACTTAGGACGTGTGTATTTGTGTTGAAATTTCAGGAAGTATGTTTCGATATGGGCAATAGGCGCATGTTTTGTAACTTCTGGGAAAAACACATCGCAGTCTGTGGTCTGCCACTACCACGGTGGCGGGTATCCTACAGGATCCATTAAACTACGTTCAAGTGACACTCCAGTTTCCTCAGCTAGACCCTTCAGGCGAACTGAGAAGGGCTCCCTCACCGAAGGTCTGATTTGAACAGAATGGAGCTCGACAAATCATCAATAGTAGAGTATGAGGGTGCTTCTTGTTTGCTTTCACCTTAAGGAAATATACAAAGCACATGTATGTTCTTTGCATATGAAGCGACCACTCATTTGACTCAATGTAAAGGCTTTCTACAGGGCTGGTGCGAAAAGCACCCGTAGAAAGGCGGATGCCCAAATGGTGCACAGGATCCAGCATCTTCAAAGCACTTTGATTCATAGACTGATAAACAACGGCCACATAGTCTAAGTGTGTGCGAATGAGGCTCCTATACAAATTCATGAGACATTGCCTGTCACTGCCCCACGTAGTACGTGACAACACTTTCAGAACACTCATGGCTTTTATACATTTTGTTTATAGATACATAATTTGCGGTATGAAGGTTAGCTTGTGGTCCAAAATTAGGCCTAAGAATTTATGCTCGGTATTAACAGACATACGCTGACCATTAAATTGAATGTCAGGTTCCGAGTGCATACCTCTTTTTCGGGAGAACAAGACACATGTGTTTTTTGTGGGTTCAGTGGGAATCCTTTTTCTTCTGCCCATTGGAGACCTTGTTCAAACCTAGCTGAACCTGCCGTTCACACATTGCCACGTTGCATTACTTAAAGCCAAGCTGGACGTCATCGACGTATGTACAATAGAACATATTGCGGGGGATGGACAGGTTCAAGAAATTCATTTTGATAATAAAAAGTACAACTAAGTTCACCACCTTCCGGTACTCCCGTTTCTTGCACAAATGTTTGCGAGAGAACACTTTCTACACGGACACGGTATGTCCGATTGGACAAGTAACTCTCGATAATGGAAAGCATTCCACCGCGCACACCCAGGTGAGACAAGTCACTTTATATGCCAAAACGCCATGTCGTGTAGTAAGCCTGAAAACCAGATAGCATTGTATAGGAGAATAAAGTTTTTCACGTTTTGAGCGGCAAGTTTTTAAAAATTTCATGCATGACATGGTAGTGGCCTGGGGCAGAATTACTGCAGGAGTTTAGTGATGTTTGTAGCTCAGCTAAGCGGAAAGGTTGGTTGTATGCCTCGTATTTTGTACGCTTGTATTCCAGTTTTCTTTTCCATTTTTGTTTCATATCTTTGAAAAGCTTCAGTATAGTGTGACGAGCTAGACTCGTCACACTTCGAGCTAGACTCGTCACACGAGCTAGCTCGAAGTGTGCACCGAGGAAGTTCGCCTGATCTTCCAGGCTGTCACCCTGTGTGTTTACGAGTGGGAATGAATGCACTTGTCTTCCTGCTACTCTACCAACTATGTTCCAGACTTTAGCCTCTTGGGTATATGAATTAATCTCCGATAAAACTTGTGCCAGCTGTCCCTTAAGGCCCGCCGACGCGTTCTCCTGGCCTGAGACTTCATTTTCTCAAAAGTGTCAAGATTTTTGCTGTCGTTGAGTTCCGAAGCAACCTCCATGCTTTGTTTTGCTGCTTGCGCACATTTGGGCACTCTGAGTTCCACCATTGCACACGTCATTTTCCAGGGTGTCCATTCGTTTGTGGTATGCTTTTTGTTGCTGCATCAATCAGAGACGCTGTAAAGTAGTCGACAGCTGCATCAATGCTTAAAGTGCATAAGTCGCGCCAATTTTAATGAGTGATGGTATAAAACTGTTCCCAGTTGGCTTTACTTAATAGCCATTTTGGAACCTGGGGCGGGCATTCAATTGATGTTGGTGTGCACAAAACTACGGGAAAATGATCGCTTCCGTAGGGATTAGTGATGACTTTCCAGTGAAGTAGATGCACAAACGATGGAGATACTACGCTTAGGTCTATTGAGGAATAGGTATTGTTAGCGAGGTTATAATAGGTTGGTTCTTTTCAATTCAGGAGACACGCGTTCAAACATTTCAATCAGTCAACCTCGGGCGTCACAACGAAAGTCGCCCCATAGCCTGTTATGTGCGTTAAAGTCCCCTAGAACATGATAGAATTCGGGAAGGTCATCTATTAAGGACTGGAGTTCATGTTTGTGTAGTTGAAAATGTGGAGGTATATATGTAGAGCAAATGGAGATGAGTCTGCTCAGAAGAGTCACTCGAACAGCCACTGCCTCAAGAGACGTTTGGAGTTTTACGTGTTTACATGCTAAACCTTGCTTAACTATAACAGCTACACCTTCAGATGATGCCATGGCATCATCGCGGTCCTTTCGGAAAATAATGTAACTGCGTAGAAAGTTGGTGTGTTTAGATTTTAAGTTTGTTTCCTGTACTCACAGCACTCTTGGTGAGTGAATGTGTAGAAGTTCTAGGACATCGTCGAGGTTTGTGAGAAGGCCTTTAACATTCCATTGTAAAATCTGTTTTTCCATATCTGATTGAAAGTGGTGCTGTGTGTACGGAAATGAAGTGGCTCTTCAAGTGGGAAGTTGTAACTTAAGTAGCAGGGCCGTCGTCGGGCACTGTTATTGGTTTCTTGGTTTTTTCAGCGCGCTCTAGAGAGTCACGCCGCATTTCCGGCACCTGAGGTACCGTGTTGGTGTCCATTGCCTCATGTGAAGCAGTGGACGCCCGCGTGCACGAGCTGCTGTTGCGTATTTGTTACCTCGCTTGCTGAGACGTGGTCGGTCGACCCGACGACCCTGGAGTCGCCTGAGTCTCTGGCTTGGTAGGTGGAGCAGGCTTGGCTGCTTCCACCGTGAGGGCGGCCACCACACCCGATGGCTCGGCTAGGTAGTGGGGGAGGGTGATGCGATGCTGCCCCCTGACGCGCTGCATCAGCGTAATTTGTGCCATGAAAAGCCGAACACCTTCAGCGTGCTTTCTTGGAGGAGATATTTTCGCGAATCTTCTGTGTAATAATGTCTTTTTCTTTTTTCCACTGTGGACAAAAACGTGAACATGACGCGTGGTATCCGTCACAGTTTACACATTGTGGGGTTTCATTACATTTGTCAGAGACGTGGCCTTGGGCACCACATTTGGCGCAAGCAGGTTGACCACGACAGCTCTGAGAGCCATGGCCGAACCTTTGACACTGGTAACATCCACGGAGGTTTGGTATGTAGGGCCTGATCGATGTCTTTCTATAGCCACTTTCTATTGCTTGTGGTAGTTCACTGGTGGCAATGTTCAGTACTAAGTGTTTCATGGGGGTTTCCTGATTGTTCCTTCGGATGACAATTCGCTTCACATTGGTCGCATTCTACTCTTTCTAGCCCTCGAGGAGTTCAGCCTCCTTCAGGTCAAGGAGGTATGTGTCGGAAACAACTCCACGTGTAGAGTTCATGGATCGATGAGGTGTTACACTGATGGGAATGTCGCCGAATGTTGCAAGGGTCTTTAGTTTGTCAAATTGTGTTTTGTCACGGAGTTCTAAAAGAAGGTCGCCACTAGCCATTTTTGTAAGTTTATAGCCATCGCCTAATGTGGCTGTCAGAGACCGCAATACTATGAACGGGGACACTGTTCTGGCTGTTTTTTTAGGCTTCTCACTGTGTACAACATGATAGCGAGGGAATACTTCTTTGTGTCGGCTGAAAAAGGTATATTCTTCGGTGCGTCCGCGCTTTGAAGCATCACGATTATTCAGGAGTGGAAAGGTTGTATGCATGATAGAGGAATGTAACTCAGTAACGATGGCGGCCACCCACCACGGAGCCCAACGAGGGGACGCTACAAGATTAATGAAATGCGAAACATGCAGACGCCAACCGTACACCACTACGATAACCTAATGCGTGTAGGCCAAGGTTGGCTAGTTGCACAAGGTTAACCAAAGCCGCCTCTGAAATTGGGGAAGTAACAGAAGAAATTAGAAAACAGGATAGATTTAAAGAGGAGAAAAGACGAAGATGGGGGGGGGAGAGAGAGAAAGGAAAAGGCGACTGCCGATTTTCCCTGGGTGGGTCAGCCCAGGGGTGTGCTGCCTCTGCAGGGGGCCCTTAAAGGTCCGATCACCCAGCGTCAGCTACACCCCCAGGATCCCCTTTTTCCCGGACACGGCAAAGCCACGCACGGCTAGGCGTGGGAGGGAGTCGAAACTCCCCCGTTAACTCGGGTCCGTGGTGTCGCTACACCCCGAACGCCTACTTGCGTGGGCACTCCTGGGGGGGCAAAGAAGAGTGCTACTTACTGTGTCATATGTTTTAAGAACCCGATCAAAACCAAGCCACATATGCCTCACTATTGTCTCTAACATCGGTACCAGAATACAATACAACAACAGACAGCACACGATAAGACCACTTCTCCTGTGCTTTGAAGAAATATTCCTAGACTACAATGTACCAAATCAGGCGTTAAACGTTGTCTTAATGCTGGAAAGACTGGCTGCATGGTTGGACTTTTCACACTACACTGACTTTGCCTTAACTCATTTAGGGAAGAAGCAAACTCCACATGAACAAATTATCGAGGATTTTCTTGCCGTACAAGAAAGATATAACACGAACTTTGAATACTACACTAATGGATCAAAAACACATAAATACACAGGAAGTGCTGTCATATCAAAACACTCAGAAACATGTATAAGACTGCCACTATTTGTATCTATCTTTAGAGCAAAAGTATATGCTCTTTTGATTGCCCTTGAAAAAATTCTATCAAGAAATCACAAAAAAAGTTGTCATATACACGGACTCACTTAGCGCAATAAAAGCCCTACATTTAAGGTCGGAAAACGAACCGTTTCTCGTGGACATTTTACAGAAGCTAGGAAGAGCTGACAAAAATGGCAAGATAATACTGATTGTATGGGTGCCGAGCCATGTTGGTATCCCAGGAAACAAAAAGGCAGACAGGGTAGCAACAAGTGCAGGTCATCAAAAAATAGCAGAAATAAGGGCACCATTCAGAGACTGTTTCAACAGTTGTCGGACAGCCTTTAGAGCAAAATTGCCAAAAGAGTGGAGGCTCAAGTGCATAACAAGCTTCAAATTGTCAAGCCTATTCTACAAGAGTGGAAGTCATGCAATCACCAAAAGCGCTTCATCGAAGTAATATTATGCCGCCAGCGGATAGGTCATACTCACCTCACCCACAACTTCTTGTTGCGCGGAGAAGATCATCCAGAATGCGAACATTGCAAGGAGCCTCTGACTATCAATCATATTTTAATAACATGCGCAGTCTTTGGGAAAAAAAGCCATGCTTATTTTAAACAATTTTACACAACACAAACTCCTCTCCACCCAATGTTAATACCATCAGAAAGTGAAATCATCCCCATAAAGGATGTTTTCCGGTTTCTAGAGGCTGCAGGCCTTTTAAACAAACTGTCAGCAAAAATCTGTTTTTCATCTCATATTTTACCCTATTATCACAATCACCTAGTGTCTGCCGCATCATAGCCATTGTTGCTTTTGCACCATAAAATTCAACGTAACTAACTAACTAACAAAAAGTTCTGTGTCTACAAGAGACACGCTTAAATTCCAAAAACACCAATTTTCTACGTCATTATGTAATATTCATAAAAGACCGCGATGACGCTGTAGCGTCATCTGGTGGTGTGGCCATTATACTTGATCAGGGTGTAGCATGTACACATCTACCACTACAAACATTCCTTGAGGCAGTGGCTGCTCGAGCAGTTCTTTTGAACAAACTTGTCACCATCTGCTCTCTTTACATACCTCCACAGTACCGTCTCGAAAAACACGAATTCCAGTCACTGATACATGAACTAGTGGAACCTTATGTAGTCCTTGGGTACTTGAATGCACATAATGGTCTATGGGGCGACTGTCGTTGCGACGCACGAAGTCGTCTAATCGAACAGTTCCTCTTTTCTTCGGGTGCGTGTCTGTTGAACAGAAAAGAGCCAACATATTTTAGCCTCGCCAACAAAACCTATTTATGCATAGATCTCAGCATTGTGTCCCCATCGCTTGTACCCGTACTTCAATGGGAAGTGATGAACAATCCTTTTGGAAGTGATCACTTTCATATTATTCAAAGTACACCACTAGAAAAAGATCCTCGACATGTTCGCAGATGGCAGACAGATAAAGCGAACTGAGAACAGTTTCACAACACTACTCGTTTAAGTTGGACCGACATATATAGGTGGACATAGATGAAGCTGTGCAGTACATCACTGTTTTTCTTACTGATACAGCAGTCAAGTGCATACCGCAAACATCTGGTATGCCGGGGATGCGACGCGACCCATGGTGGAACACTGAGTGTCGGAATGCACGAAAGGAGCAGAACAGGGCATGGAGGTTGCTTCGGAATGCACCGACAGCCGCAAATCTTGACCGTTTTAAGAAAATAAAGTCTCAAGGCAGGAGAACGCGTCGGCAGGCCAGAAGAGAAAGCTGGCACAAGTTTTTATCAGGGATAAATTCATATACACAAGAGGTTAAAGTCTGGAACGTGGTCGGTAGGGTAGCAGGAAGACAAGTAAACTCACTCCCACTCATAAACACCCAAAGTGACAGCCTGGAAGATCAGGCGAACTTCCTCGGTGCACACTACGAGCAGGTGTCTAGCCCGTCACACTATACTGAAGCTTTAGAAAGATACAAAAGAAGGATAGAAAAGCAGAAACTAGAATACAAGTGCACAAATTACGAGGCATACAACCAACCTTTCAACTTAAATGAGCTACAAACATCACAAAACTTCTGCAGTATTTCTGCTCCAGGCTACGACCGTGTCACGTATGAAATGCTGAAAAACCTGCCGCTCAAAACGCGAAAAACTTTACTCTCCATATACAATGCTATATGGCTTTCTGGCACCATCCATGCTTCCTGAAAAGAGGCTATTATTCCTATTTTGCAACAGGGCAAAAACCCTTCCTCAGTTTCGAGTTATGCCCCTGACACACGGGCACCCTGGAGTCCTTCAGACAAGGGGACATCTTTCGGAAAGGCGTTCGGGCGCAGTGACACACGACAAAGAAGTAACTCCTTTCTGGCAAACATCCTTTTCGCAAAAGCAGATCCTGCATCTACTTTTATGGCAGGAAGGGAGTACTCTCACATACAGTGTGCATACTTTATCAATAGAAGAAAACGTGTCGCAACACTGCGGTGCTCCGTCAGTATTTTTTTGCGCTGAAAAAATGTTTTTCATTTTCAGCAGCAGTGCGATTTGTTGAAAAGTGAAGGCCTATAGTCTGTCCATACTCTCAAACGCCTGCATTACGTCACTAGCACGATCATGTTAGGGTTGGCAGCGGCAGTTGCTGTGTCGGCGACGTAGTATCGACGTAGCAGCGTTTAGCTCATCTTCGATGGAGCCGAGGGCGGCAAGAGTCAGGCCCACCTCAACTGTTGCTTTATCTCTGTCTCTGCGCTGAGACATCGCAGGACCACGATGAAACGCGGCACGCCATCACTGACCCAGCTGGACGCAGCCATGTAAAAAGCAAGACAAAAACAAAAACAGCAAAACACCGACTGTTTATAGCTGCCAGACGAACTTAAGTTGCTGCTAAAAACGCAAAAAAGCGAAAAAAAATTACAGGTATGCGCATTATAGGCCACCCGACAATAAAAAACCAGTTTTATGCTCCAGCGTCGCTGAATGTGATGTACACGCGCAGATTCTTTTTAATATTTCCAATCTTACTGCTTCCACAAACAGCGCCATTTTTTCTGCAGCGTTCTTCTGAGGCACCACCTAAAGCAGTAGTACGGTGCCGTGTGTCATCAGCGCCACTCCTTTCTGCAAATGGTCCCCTTAGGCGACAAAAGGGGTTTACTTCAAAGTACTTTACTTTTGCCCGTTTGTCACGGATTATAGGCCCATTGCACTTAGAAGCTGCCCTTGTAAACTTTTTGCAGAGAGGTTAAACTGCCGACTTTTAAATTTCCCGAAAACGCAAAATCGGCTCGACAGATTCCAGTGCGGTTTTCGAGAGGGTAAATCTACCACCGACCATCTGCTGCGCATTGAGGCAGAGATCCGAGACGATTTCGTCCACAAACAATACTTCCTCTCTGTGTTTCTCGATATCGAGAAGGCATACGACACAACATGCAGTTTTGGCATATTAAGAGACTTCTTTCACCTGGGTGTGCGTGGTAGAATGCTTTCCATAATCGAGAGTTACTTGTCCAATCGGACATTCCGTGTCTGTGTGGGCGGTATTCTCTCCCAAACATTTGTCCAAGAAACGGGAGTACCGCAAGGTGGTTTAGTTCGTTGTACACTTTTTATTATTAAAATGAATACCTTGCACCTGTCCATCCCCTGCAACATGTTCTATTGCACATTAGTCGATGACGTCATGCTTGGCTTTAAGTCATGCAACCTGGCATTGTGTGAGCGGCAGGTTCAGTTAGATTTAAACAAGGTCTTCAAATGGGCAGAGGAAAACGAATTCCGACTGAACCCACAAAAAAGCACGTGTGTTTTGTTCTCCCAAAAGAGAGGCATGCACCCAGAACCCGACATTGAACTGAACGGTCAACGTCTGTTTGTTAATGCGGAGCATCCATTCTTTGGCTTATTCTTGGACAACGAGTTTACCTTCGTACGGTACATCAAGTATTTAAAAACAAAATGTTTAAAAGCCTATAATGTTTTGAATGTGTTGTCCTGTACTATGTGGGATAGTGGCAGGCAATGTCCCATGAATCTGTATAGAAGCCTCATCCGCACACGCTTAGGGTGCGAATGAGGCTTCTATACAGAATGAGGCTTATGGGGCCGTTGTTTATCAGTCTGCGGCTCGAAGTGCTTTGAAGATGCTTGACCCTGTGCACCATTTGGGCATCCGCCTTTCTACGGGTACTTTTCGCACCAGCCTCGTAGAAAGCCTTTACGTTGAGTCAAATGAGTGATCGCTACATCTTCAGAGAACTTACATGTCCTTTGTATATTTCCTTAAGGTGAAAGCAGACAATACGCACCCCTCATACTCTACTATATCGATTTGTCGAGCTCCATTCTGTTTCAAAGCATTACTTCGACGAGGCAGCCCTTCTCAGTTCACCTGAAGGGTCTAGCTGAGGAAACTGGAGTGTCACTTGAACACAGTTTAATGGCTCCTATAGCATACCCGCCACCATGGCAGTGGCAGACTATGGACTATGATGTGTCTTTTCTAGAAGTTACAAAACATGCTCGTATTGCTCACATCCGAACATACTTCCTGGAACGTCAACACAAATACACACATCCTGAGTTCTTTACAGATGCCTCTAAGTCTAACTCCTCGGTGTCCTACGCTGTTGTCGGCCCATCCTTTTCGGATGCTGGCCCTCTACGTCCAGGCACAAGTATCTTCACAGCAGTAGCTTACACGATACTTGTGGGGACTAAACACATCAAACAATTACAAATACAAAAAGCAGTAATTAAAACGGACTCCCTCAGCGTGGTAACGGCTCTGCAAACGCTTAAAAATCAAAAACCCTGTTCTCGTCGAAGTTTACTGTGGGAAAGTGGTAACTGCTCTCTCTAGATCATTTACCCACAAAACTGGTGTTCCGCAAAGAGGCGTGCTTAGTTGCAGGCTCTTTCTTGTAAAAATGAACTCCCGGCAGTCAGTACTCATAAGCGCGATGTTTTATTCCGTGCATGCTGATGATGTGCAGACGAGTTTCAAATCATGCAATGTGTCTATCTGTGAACGACAAGTGTAGCTTGGATTGAATGAAATCTCCCCGCAGGGGCGCCCGCGCAAGTAGGCGTTTGGTGTGTAGCGTCACCACGGACCCGAGCTAACGGGGGAGTTTCGACTCCCTCCTACGCCTAGCCGTGCGTGGCTTTGCCGTGTCGGGGGAAAAGGGGATCCTGGGGGTTGAGCCGACGCTGAGTGATTGGACCATTAAGGCCCTCCGGCAGAGGCAACACGCCCCTTTGGCCCCGGCTTCACGTAGACGGCACCCCTGGGCTGACCCACCCAGGGGAAATCGGCAGTCGCCTTTTCCTATCTCTCTCTCCCTACATCTTCGTCTTTCTTACTTTTTTAGCTTTCCTGTCTACTTCTCTCTTCTGCTTACTTCCAATTTTCTCGGCGGCAAGGGTTAACCCTGTGCAAATAGCCTACTTTGGCCTAGGCGCATTGGGTTATAGCAGAGTTGTACGGCTGACGTCTGCAAGCTTTCGGCATCCGCAAACTTGCAGCGTCCCCTCGTTGGGCTCCGTGGTGGGTGGCCGCCAACGCTGCTGAACAACATACAATTAGCATGCACAAAACATTCCCTTTACTTAGTGATCGTGCCTCCTCAAAGCGGGTACGCACCAAAGATATCAATTTTTTTATCCGGCCAAGACAAATCTTTCCTCATTTTTACGTTATACACTGCGAAAAAACTAACAAACAAGCCAGAATTGTATCCCCCTTCATAGTGGCTAGGTGCTTAACCGAAACTCTCGGTGCCGGGTACAAGGTTACCAAAATGGCCAGCGGGGATCTACTCCTTGAAATACGTGACAAAGACCAATTCGATAAACTGAACACCCTCACAACGTTTGGAGACACACCCATTAGTATTACGCCACACAGGTCTATGAACTCATCTGGCGGGATCGTATCGGACGTAGATTTGCTTGACCTGACCGAAGCTGAACTTCTGGAAGGATGGAAGAGCCAGAAGGTAACAAACGTACAGCGTATTAAGATCAGAAGAGATCAAAAGGAAATCCCAACCAAACATTTAGTATTGACCTTTGATCGAGCGATTTGCCGGAAACCATTCAGACTGGGTACACAAAGACAACCGTGAGGCCATATATTCCCAACCCCCGCAGTTGCTTCCAATGTCAGAGATATGGTCACGGCTCACAAAGCTGTCGTGGCCGGAAAACTTGTGCTCTGTGTGGAGTCGTGGGCCATGCGTCCGACAACTGCGAAGCACCTGCACACTGTGGGAACTGTAGTGGTAATCATGCTGCGAACTCACGTTCCTGTTCTTTCTGGAAAAAAGAAAAAGAGATCATCACTTTAAAAATAAAAGAAAAAATTACATTTAAGAAAGCAAGAAAAAGAGTCCCACCATTTTATGGCCCCACATATGCTGATGCGCTGCGCCAGAGGGCAGTGTCGCACCAGCCCTCGTCACTCCTTCGGCCTGCGCAGAGCAAGCCATTGGCTGCGGCGCCTGCCCCCGAGGCGGCAGTTCTTGAGTCTACTCTGCCTACTATTGAACAGAGACAAGAGACTCCAGGGTCCTCGGGTCTCAAGGCCTCAACTCCCCAGGCGAGGTCCAAGCTTCGAAAAACCAGCTCGCATGAGCGGGCATCCAGTTCCTCCGAGGAGGCAATGGATACGGCGGCACCCCTGGTGCCAAAAGAGCGGCACGGCTTCCTGGAGGCGCCAAGAGAACTAAAAAGCTCATAACAGGGCCTGATAATGGTCGTGTTACTTGAGCTCGACCTTTCAGCTTAAACAAGTCACTCCCTTAACGTACACACAGCACTACTTTACTTCCAATATGGAAACACAAATTTACATTGGAACGTCAGAGGACTGCTTAAGAACCTCGACGACATACAAGAGCTTTTATACAAACACTCACCTCAAGTGCTGTGTGTACAGAAAACACACCTAAAATCATCCAATACAAATTTTTTACGTGCTTACGTCATATACCGAAAGGACCGAGATGATGCTGTGGCGTCATCTGGTGGCGTAGCCATTATTATTAACCAAGGAGTAGCGTGTACGCATTTACCACTCCAGACATCTCTTGAGGCGGTGGCTGTTCGAGCGGTACTTTTAAACAAGCTCGTCACCATCTGCTCTTTGTATGTACCTTCCACCACCGTCTTGAAAGACGTGAATTTCAGTCTTTAATAGACGAACTGCCTGAACCTTATTTGCTTCTTGGGGACCTAAATGCACATAGTGAACTGAGGGGCGATTCTCGATGTGATGCACGAGGTCGTCTCAGTTAACAATTTCTCTTCTCCTCCGGTACCTGTTTGTTGAATAGGAAAGAGCCAACATAGTATAACGTTGCCAACAAAACTTACTCGTCTATCGACCTCAGCATCATATCACCTTCACTCCTACCCCTACTCAAATGGAAAATCATAAATCATCTATATGGAAGTGAGCACTTTCCTGTAGAGTTGAGTTCACAAACAAGATATGAATGTCCTCTACACGTTCCCAAATGGCTTATAAACAAGCAGACTGGGAACAGTTCCATAACACTACATGTTTGAGTTGGACAGACATATGTAGGTTAAACATAGATGACGCTGTGCAGCACTTCCCAGATTTTCAAACTGACGCAGCAGCCAAGTGCATACTGCAAACATCTGGAATGCCCGGCAAACGACACGTTCCATGGTGGAACACAGAGTGTCGTAATGCGCGAAAGGAACACAACAGGGCATGGAGGTTGCTTCGGAACTCACCAACAGCAGAAAATCTTGACACCTTCAAGATATAAAGTGTCAAGGCAGGAGAACCCGTCGGCAGGCCAGAAGAGAAAGCTAACAGAAGTTTTTGTCAGGGATCAATTCATACACACAGGAGGGTAAATTCTGGAACATGGTCAGTAGGATAGCAGGAAAACAAGTACACGCACTTCCACTCGTAAACACTCAGGATGATACCTTGGAAGACCAGGCAAACTTCCTCGGTGCACACTTTGAATGGGTGTCCAGCTCGTCCCACTATACTGACACTTTCCAAAAATACAGAAGAAGAATAGAAAAGCAGAAACTGGAACACAAATCCACTAAAAACGAGGCATATAACCAAGCTTTTAGTCTAGCTGAGCTCTGAACATCTCTAAACTCCTGCAGTACTTCTGCCCCAGGTTCTGACCGTGTGGTGTATGAAATGTTAAAAAACCAACCAGCCGAAACACGAAAAACCTTACTTTGTTTGTACAATGCTATCTGGTTTTCTGGCACTATCCCTACCTCCTGGAAAGAGGCTATTATTCATCCCATTTTGAAAGAGGGCAAGGACCTTTCTTTAGCTTCAAGTTATAGGCCAATTGCACTTACAAGCTGCTTGTGCAAAGTCTTCGAAAAAATGATAAACTGTCGACTTGTACATATCCTTGAAACAAACAATTTGCTCGACCCATTTCAGTGCGGGTTTCGAGAAAGTAGATCCACCACAGACCACCTTGTTCGTATCGAGGCACAGATCAGAGACTCCTTCGCCCATAAACAATATTTTCTCACTGTGTTCATCGATATCAAAAAGGCTTATGATACAACATGGCGTTTTGGAATTATAAGAGACCTGTCCCACCTTTGTGTGCGCTGAAGAATGTTTCATATAATCGAAAGTTACCTGTCAAACCGTACATTCCGTGTCCGTGTGGGCAGTGTTCTCTCCCAAACATTTGTCCAGGAAACAGGCGTGCCACAAGGTGGTGTGCTTAGTTGCACACTTTTTATTATCAAAATGAATTCTTTGTACTTGCCCATCCCACACAATATTTTCTATTGTACATATGTCGACGACGTTCAGCTTGGCTTCAAGTCATGCAACTTAGCAATGTGTGAATGGCAGGTTCAGCTGGGTTTATTCAAGGTCTCCAAATGGGCAGATGAAAACGGATTCCAACTTAACCCACAAATAAGCATGTGTGTCTTGTTCTCTCGAAAGACAGGCATGCACTCGGAACCTGACATTCGACTGAACGGGCAACGTCTGTCCGTCAAAGCCGAGCATAAATTCTTAGGCTTAATCTTGGACAACAAGTTGACCTTCGTACCACACATCAAGTATTTAAAAACAAAATGTTTAAAAGGCATGAATGTTATAAATGTGTTGTCACGTACTACTTGGGGTAGTGACAGGCAATGCCTCATGAATCTCTATCGAAAGCCTCATTCGCACCCGCTTAGATTATGGGGACGTTGTTTATCCGTCTGCAACTCAAAGTGCTTTAAAGATGCTGGACCCCGTGCACCATTTGGGCATCCGCCTTTCTACGGGTGCTTTTCGCACCAGCCCCATAGAAAGCCTTCATGTTGAGTCAAATGAGTGGTCGCTTCATCTGCAAAGAACTTACATGTCCTTTGTTTATTTCCTTAAGGTGAAAGCAGATAAGAAGCACCCCTCATACTCTACTATAATAATTTCTCGAGCTCAATTCTGTTTCAAAACAGGCCTTCGATGAGCCAACCCTTCTCAGATCGCCTGAAAAGTCTAGCTGAGGAAACTGGAGTCTCACTTGAACACAGTTTAATGGCTCCTGTAGCATATCCGCCACCGTGGCAATGGCCGACTATAGACTGCGATGTGTCCTTTCTAGAAGTTACAAAACCTGCGCCTATTGCCCATATCCGAACATACTTTCTGGAACTTGAACACAAATACACACGTCCTGAGTTCTTTACAGATGCCTCCAAGCCAAACTCCTGTGTGTCCTACGCCGCTGTCGGCCCATCCTTTTCGGATGCTGGCCCTCTACATCCAGGCACAAGTATCTTCAGAGCGGAAGCTTACGCAATACTTGTGGCAGCTAAATACATCAAACAATTACAAATACAAAAAGCAGTAATTTATACAGACTCCCTCAGTGTGGTAACGGCTCTGCATAATCTTAAAGACAAAAAAACCCGGTCCTCGTTTCACTTTACTCCATTTTATGCACACTCTACACACTCAACCAACATGTTGTAGTGAGCTGGGTGCCAGGGCACCGAGAGATTCAAAGCAACGTGAGGGCGGATCAGCTCGCTGCATCCGTCCACAAAAGCACTGCCCCTGCACCCATATTGATCCGGGCCCTTGATCTTAAGCCGTCTCTCAAACGAAAGCTCAGGGACTATTGGCAGAGCAAGTGGGATACACACACACAAAACAAACTACACATTATTAAGCCACACCTTGGTCATTGGCTGCCAGTATCAAAATCGTGTCATACAGAGGTAATACTAACGAGACTCAGGATAGGACACACATACACGACACACACATACCTTTTGTCGGGCGGCGATCCACCATTGTGTGACAGATGTGGTGAAGCGTTAACAGTCCTTCACATGTTAATTCAGTGCAAACACTTAGAATCTCTAAGAAAACAGCATTTTCCGTTACCCTACCGACAACATATACCTGTACACTTTGCAATGGTCGTTGGTAGGAAACCGCTTTTTAGGTATAAATCATTATTAGCGTTTTTAAAAGAAATTCGTAATTTTCATACCATATACCCGGGCATTCTGTAGCACGACCTCTTTAGAGAGGTTTTCGCTGCGGTGGCTACACAACAAAGCACTTGCCTCACGGTCCTTGGACGCAAGGGTACGAACGAGTGAGGCACTTGTGCTAATGCAATACATGTCCACTATCGTTTTTATTATCACCAACTTTTGTCATCTATTCGCACCACACACACCTTTCACGACATGGTCATTATTTTATTACTTGTATGTTTTTACCCGCCTTACCGCGAGGAATTTTATGGCCCTTATACAGCCGCTAAACACAATCATTGTCCACATTCCTTATCCCAAGAACTCGTGCTCTTTGGCCATCAAATGGCCCTTGCGCCAAAAAACACCATATATCATCAATGAATGAAATCCCTAAATGGGTGGATGAGAATGGTTTTAAAATAAACACCCAAAAAAGCACTTCTGTAATTTTTTCCAACAAATGAGCGGTAATGCCAATACCAAATGTTACGATCAAGGGAGACCAACTGTCTGTGAGCAGTGAGCATAAATTCCTAGAAACCACTTTAGATCCTAAGCTCACGTTTATTCCGCTCATTAAATATGTAAAAATGAAATGTTCGAAAGTGATGAACGTCCTAAAACTGCTATCACGTACAACAGGGTCGTGATCGAAAGTGCCTCTTGAAGTTCTACAAAAGCCTTGTCGGGTTGCAACTTGATTATGCCTCTATACTTTATCAATTCGCAATGCCAAGTGCACTAAAAATCCTAGACCCCGTTCACCATCTGGGTATGCGACTTGCAACCGGTGCTTTCAAGACAAGTCCGATCCAGAGCCTCTATGTAGAGTCGAATAAGTGGTCACTTCACGTGCAGCGATTCTATAGCAGTTTCACATATTTCATAAGGTACGCGCAAACATCAAACATCCTCCTTATTCAACTATAAACGATATTAGCACTGCCACCCTCTTCCATCATTGACCCGCAGTGAGAAAGCCGTTCTTTTTGCGTATGAGAAACTTAAGTGCAGAAAGGGGTATTCCACTGCTAGAACTTTGTCCTACGCCCACAGCGAAACTTTTACCGCCGTGGGAGCGGCAGCTTATACACTGTGACATCTCATTTGTCGAGATCACTAAACACGTATCAGAAGCACATATTAAAATACATTTTCGACAACTCCAGTGCAACTACACATGCGTAGAGTTTTACACCGATGCTTCTAAGTCGCATGCAGAGATGGCTTATGCAGCCGTTGGACCATCCTTCTCGGAATCCGGTTTACTGCAGCCGGAAACAAGTATATTTACGGCTATTGTCCGCTGTGAAGCATATACGGAAATAACACATACAAAAATTAATTACTATTACTGACTCGTTAAGCAGCGTAAATGCATTAAGATCGCTTTTTAGATTCAGAATTTCGGTAATAATTGAGTTGTATTCTGTCCTGTGTACTGTGTATATGTCCAATCAGCATGTTTCTATTTGCTGGGTACCTGGCCTTATAAGTATTGAGGGCAATATCTTAGCTGACCAAATGACCATGCCAATTATATTGCGCGCTATTAACCCTACCGCTACTGTCCCTCCAACAGACCTAAAACCCTTCCTACGTAAGAAACTGCGAAGCCACTGGAAACGCTTGTGGGACACAGAAATAAATAATAAGCTTCACTAGATTAAGCCTGAGTTAGGTTACTGGCCCTCCGCTACGAGAACACGGCGAACTGATGCCCTATTTTGTCGCCTCTGAATAGGACACACTTATGGTACCCCTAGCTTTCTGCTGACTGGCAATGAACCCCCTTCTCCTGGTAGATGTGGCGAGGAGCTAACCGTCCTCGACGTCCTCCTGGAGTGTCCGGAAGCTGAAAGAGAAAGAAAGAAAGAAATATTATCCTTTAGCTTAGATAGATATGTGGGGTTTAACGTCCCAAAACCACTATATGATTATGAGAGACGCCGTAGTGGAGGGCTCCGGAAATTTCGACTACCTCGGGTTCTTTAACGTGCACCCCAATCTGAGCACACGGGCCTACAACATTTCCGCCTCCATCGGAAATGCAGCCGCCGCAGATATGTGGGGTTTAACGTCCCAAAACCACTATATGATTATGAGAGACGCCGTAGTGGAGGGCTCCGGAAATTTAGACCACCCGGGGTTCTTTAACGTGCACCCAAATCTGAGCACACGGGCCTACAACATTTCCGCCTCCATCGGAAATGCAGCCGCCGCAGTCGGGATTTGAGCCCGCGCCCTGCGGGTCAGCAGCCGAGTACCTTAGCCACTAGACCACCGCGGTGGGGCATCCTTTAGCTTCATCTTCCTTTACATTCTATTATGTTTCTTAGCGAAGAGCCGCTTGTTGATGCAAAATCAGTTCTAAGCTTTCTAAAGGATGTAATATTGAATGTTTTTAACCCAACAAGTTCATCGCTGTGATACAGCTTTCAATGAGCCAAGGCTTCCATGCTCTTGTTTTAAGGGCTCTGCCGAGGCACTGGTGCTCCACACCAAGTTTTTATTTCATATACGTATCATTTTTAAAGCATTTTTTGTCTCCATAGCACACATCATTTGTCATTGCAATAATTTTACTACATATATAATACACGCACCTACAGCGACTGTTTTTAGGCCAATTTACAGCCACGTCACATCTGTTTCATCCACACTGCATATCGCACAGTTCGTTGTCGTAGATCTGGCGCTTTTTGGCCACACCTAGCCCTTGCGCCAATAAACTCCACTAATCACACTGAAACAACATGTTGTAGTGTGCTGGGTGCCAGGGCACCGTGAGATCCAAGGCAACGTGATGGCGAATCAGCTTGCTGCATCCGTCCACAAAAGCACCGCCACTACACCCATATCAATCCCGGCCCTTGATCTAAGCCGTCTCTGAAACGAATGCTCAGGGACTACTGGCAGAGCAAATGGGATAGACACACAGAAAACAAAGTACACATCATTAAGCCACACGTTTTCCACTGGCCACCAATATCAAAATCACGTCATACAGAGGTAATACTAACGAGGCTCAGGATAGGACACACTTACACGACACACACATATCTTTTGTCCGGTGGCAATCCACCATTGTGTGACAGATGTGGTGAAGCACTAACAGTTCTTCACATTTTAATACAGTGCAACAGTTAGAAACTCCAAGAAAACAACACTTTTCATTACCCTACCGACAACATATACCTTTGCACCCTGTAATGTTTGTTGGTAGGGAACCACTGTTCACTCATAAATCAGTGCTAGCTTTTTTAAGAGATGTCCACTTTTTCCATGTCATATACCCAGGCATTGCGTAGCGCGACCTCTCAAGAGAGGTTGCTGCTGTGGTGGCTCTATTGAAAAGCACTTGCCTCGCGGCCCTCGGACACAAGGGCGCTGATGAGGCACTAGTGCTAGTGCCAAATATTTTTACACGTTTTTATTATCAAAACCCTCGTCACTCGTTTTTAGTATGCATATCATGCCACTGTCATGATTTTAATACTTATGTTTTTACCTGCATTATCGCGAGGAATTTTAAGGTCCCTATACAGCCACGCAGCATATCATTGTCCACATCTCTACTTATTGAAATGGCGCTCTTTGGCCATCAATTGGCCCTTGCGCCATAAAGCGCCACACAATATCAAATGTAAATTCCAGTCCCTAACAGGTAAACTTCCAGAACCTTATATCCTCCTTGGAGATTTTAATGCACATAGCAATCTATGGGGTGAATTTCGCTGCTATGCTCGAGGTCGCCTGATTGAACAGTTGCTTTTTACTTCTGATATGTTCCTTTTAAATTGGAAAGAGCCCACATACTACTGCCTCGCCATCAATACCTACTTCGTCATTAGACCTCAGTATTGTCTTACCATCCATCCTTCCATTACTGACATGGAATATCCTCAATAATCCTGACTAAAGTGACCACTTTCCCGTAACGCTAAGCACACCCATATGAAATGAATATCGCCCACAAGTTCCCAGATGGATCACTGACAAAGCTGAATGGGAACAGTTCTCGGATATTACTCACTTAACTTGGACTAACCTATCTGGTTTAAACATAAATGCAGCTGTACAATACTTTTCGGCTTTTCTGACCGACGCTGCGATGAAATGCATCTCGCAAACTTCTGGACTGCCTGGCAAGCGACGTGTCCCATGGTGGAACACTGAATGTCGCAATGCACGCAAACAACAAAACAAAGCGTGGAGATTGCTATGGGACTCGCCGACAGCAGAGAATCTTGAAAGCTTTAAGAAAACCAAGTCGCAAGGCAAGAAAACGTGCCGGCAGGCTAGGAGAGAAAGCTGGCATAAGTTTTTATCGGGAATCACTTCATATACACAAGAAACTAAAATCTGGAACATGTTTCACAAGGTAGAAGGACGACATGCATCTTCACTACCTCTCGTAGACACACAGGGGACACCTTAGAAGACGAGGCGAAGTTCCTCAGTGCCCACTTCGAAGAGGCGTCCAGTTCGTCGCATTATACTGCAGCTTTTCAACGACATAAATGAAACATTGAAAAAGAGAAACTACAGCGAAAATCCTCTAATCTTGAGTCGTACAACAACCCTTTCAGTTTCGTCGAGTTACAAGCATCGCTACACGCTTGCAATAAATCAGCTCCAGGTTCGGAGCGTGTAGTATACGAAATATTAAAACAACTGCCTTCTGAAACACAAAAACCCTGCTTTCCCTGTATACCTCTATTAGGTTTTCCGGTGAAACCCCCTCTGCTTGGAAAGAAGCCATTATTATTCCGATTTTAAAGCAAACCAAGGATCGATCTTCCGTTAGTAGTTACAGGCCAATCGCACTTACAAGTTGCATGAGTAAACTTTTTGAAAAAACGATAAATCGCAGACTTGTACGTTACCTCGAAACGACCAATCTGCTAGACCCATTTTATTGCGGGTTTTGAGAGGATAGATTCTCCACCGACCACCTCGTACGTATTGAAACACAGATCCGAGACGCCTTTCCGATCCGAGACGTTTTTGCAGATCCGATCCGAGACGTTTTTGCAGATCAGCTGGCTGCATCCGCCAGCAACGATGCCGCTAATGCATCAATACCAATCCCTGCACTTGACAAGAAACCTTTCCTGAAACGAATACTCACTGGTTAGTGGCAAAACTTGTGGGATGGACACACAAATAATAAACTACATGTTATTAAGCCAAAACTTGGTCATTGGCCGCCCCTATCAAAATCGCGACATACAGAAGTGACACTCACAAGGCTAAGAAAAGGGCATACATACCCTACACATTCATATATTCTGTCTACCAGTGATTTACCATTGTGTGCGTGACGCGGAGAACCACGTAAAGTTCTCCTCATCCTCGTCCAGTTTATAGAGTTGGACGCTTGGAGGAGTAATGATTGATTTGTAGAGTTTACGCCCCAAAACCACCATTTCATTATGAGAGACGCCGTAGTGGAGAGCTCCGGAAATTTTGACCACCTGGAGTTTTTTAACGTGCACCCAAATCTGAGTACACGGGCCTACGACATTTCCCCCTCCATCAGAAATGCAGCGACCACAGCTGGGATTGGATCCCGTGACCTGCGGGTCAGCAGCGGAGTACCTTAGCCACTAGACCATCGTGGTGGGGCACGCTCTGAGGAAAAAGCACTTTTTACTGCCCTACCGACAGCAGCTCCCACTACACCCTGGGATGCTTAACGGGAGGAACCCGAGTTTTAAAATTCACCCATCGTTTACGTTTTTAAATCATGTACGCAGTTTTCACTGCATATTTCAAGTTGATCTGTGGAAGGACCTGGGGTGACTACATCTACGCCATAGTCCTATTATGACTTTTTGACATTTACTCTCACTGCACATATTTAAAACCACTGTCATGATTTTAATACTTCAGGTTTTACCCGCATAAGCGCGAGGAATTTTAAGGCCCCTCTACAGCCACTCATCATTTACAAGATCATTGTTCATATCTCTAGTCTATCGAAATGGCACTCTTTGGCCATCAATTGGCTCTTGTGCCATAAAGTGCCACACATGATCATCATCATCTATCTAGAGACACTTGGACCAGTTGCTCAAACACATACACAAAAAAATTGAGCGCTAATCAGAAGATGACGGACGAGGAAAAGAGAAACTTAAAAAAATGCACCAAGATTCACCGGGACCCTAATGTGGTGGTTCTTTGGTTTGCGGGTACTCTATTTTATAGACATGTCAGAGTGCATTTGGCAAAGCAGTCTAGAGTCCTACCTATGACAAGATAAGAAAAAGAGTGTTGACATCCTTACAACCGATAGCGTCACTATGTTCATGTATATAAATTCAAATTCCTAGTAAACTTTCCAGAAATTCAACCTTAGTGCCTTGAGCAGAGGCGGTATAAGATAACTTAGTGCTTGAACCATGCAATAAAACCAGTGAAAATACCTTGCTGTGATGGTATTATGTTCCAGATAGTTTTGTTTAGCAGTACAGGCAAACAAGAGAAAAATGCCTTCCAGGGTTTCTGAGCATGGCTTGAGTTAAGTACCGTATGTAGAACTGAAATTATTATTGCTGTGGTTTAACATCCCAATACCCCAATATGACTTAGAGGTGCTTGTCATGAAACATGATAGAATAGGATGTTTCATCTGTGCCTGAACAACGTTTGACGAAAGGTGTTAAAGAAAGAACCGCCGCCAGGCGCTTGTCTTTTGGACTTTCTTGACCACTCTATCTATAGACACTGGGACCTTTGCTGAAAGATATACACAAAAAAATTGAGGGAAAATCACCAGACGACTGAAGAGGAAAAGAGAAAATTTTAAAAAATCCACCAAGAATGATCGGGACAGCTATGTGGTGATTCTGTGGCTTGTGGGTACTATGTTGTATAGACATATCAGAGTCCATTTGGCAAATGCTGTCTAGTGTAACCATGACAACACAAGAGAAAAATTGCTGACATCCTTCCAACAGATAGCGTCACTATGTTCATGCATATAAAGTCCTTTTCCTAGTAAACTTTCCAGAAATTCAACCTAAGTGCCCAGAGGAGACGTCGTATAAAATAACACAGTGTTTAAAATGTGCATTAAAACCAGTGAAATACCTTGCTTCTATGGTTTCTATGTTCAAGACAATTTTGTACAGCGGTATAGTCAAACAAGAGCTAATTGCCTTCCAGGGTTTTTGAGCCTGGCTTTAGTTCAGGACACTCTGTGGAAATGAAATTATTATTGCTGTGGTTTAACATCCCAATACCCTAATATGACTAAGAGACGCTTGTCATGAAACGTGCTAGAACAGGATGTTTCAACTGTATCTGAACAAAGTTTGCAAAAAAGTGATAAATAAAGAACCACCACCGAGCACTTGTCTCTTGGACGTAATTGAGAACCTTATATAGAGACACTGGGACCAGTTGCTGAAACATATACACAAAAAGTTTGAGCGCAAAAATCACCAGAAGAAGAGTGATGTGGAAAAGAGAAACATTTAAAAAATACACCAAGATTCACCAGAGTATTCGGTGGTTCTGTGGCTTCGGGGTTCACTGTTGTATAGACATGTCAGAGTCGATTTGGCAAAGCAGTTTAGTGTACCCATAACAAGACAAGAGAAAAAATGCTGACATCCTTCCAACCGATGGCGACACTATGTTCGTGTATATGATGTTAACTTCCTAGTAAACTTTCCAGAAATTCAACCTTGGTGCCTTGAGCAGAGGTGGTAAAAATAACTTAGTGCTTGAACCATGCAATAAAACCAGTGAAAATACCTTGCTGTGACGGTATTAAGTTCAAGATAGTTTTGTTTAGCAGTACAGGCCAACAAAAGAAAAATGCCTTCCAGGGTTTCTGAGCACGGCTTGAGTTAAGGACCGTATGTAGAAATGAAATTAATATTGCTTGGTTTAACATCCCAATACCCCAATATGACTCAGAAATGCTTGTCATGAAACATGCTAGAATAGGATGTTTCAACTGTACCAGATCAAGGTTTGACGAAAGGTGTTAAAGAAAGAACTGCCGCCAGGCACTTGTCTCTTGGACTTTCTTGACCACTCTATTTAGGCACTGGGACCTTTGCTGAAATATATACACAAAAATTGACGGAAAATCATAAGATGACTGACGAGGAAAAGAGAAAATTTTCAAAAAATCCACCAAGAATGATCGGGACACCTATGTGGTGATTCTGTGGCTTGCGGGTACTATGTTGTATAGACATATCAGAGTTCATTTGGCAAATGCTGTCTAGTGTAACCATGACAAGACAAGCGGAAAAATGCTGACATCCTCCCAACAGTTAGCGTCACTGTGTTCATGCATGTAAAGTCATTTTCCTAGTACACTTTCCAGAATTTCAACCTAAGTGCCCAGAGGAGAGGTGGTATAAAATAACATAGTGTTTAAAATGTGCATTAAGACCAGTAAAATACCTTGCTTCTATGGTTTCTATGTTCAAGACAATTTTGTACAGCGGTATAGTCAAACAAGAGCTAATTGCCTTCCAGGGTTTTTGAGCCTGGCTTTAGTTCAGGACACTCTGTGGAAATGAAATTATTATTGCTGTGGTTTAACATCCCAATACCCTAATATGACTAAGAGACGCTTGTCATGAAACGTGCTAGAACAGGATGTTTCAACTGTATCTGAACAAAGTTTGCAAAAAAGTGATAAATAAAGAACCACCACCGAGCACTTGTCTCTTGGACGTAATTGAGAACCTTATATAGAGACACTGGGACCAGTTGCTGAAACATATACACAAAAAGTTTGAGCGCAAAAATCACCAGAAGATGAGTGATGTGGAAAAGAGAAACATTTAAAAATACACCAAGATTCACCAGAGATTTATTTGGTGGTTCTGTGGCTTCCGGGTTCACTGTTGTATAGACATGTCAGAGTCCATTTGGCAAAGCAGTCTAGTGTGCCCATTACAAGACAAGAGAAAAAATGCTGACTTCCTTCCAACCGATAGCGACACTAGGTTCATGTATATGATGTCAACTTCCTAGTAAACTTTCCAGAAATTCAACCTTAGTGCCTTGAGCAGAGGCGGTATAAATAACTTAGTGCTTGAACCATGCAATAAAACCAGTGAAAATACCTTGCTGTGATGGTATTATGTTCAAGATAGTTTTGTTTAGCAGTACAGGCAGACAAGAGAAAAATGCCTTCCAGGGTTTCTGAGCATGGCTTGAGTTAGGTGCCATATGTAGAAATGAAATTATTATTGCTGTGGTTTAACATCCCAATACCCCAATATGACTTAGAGATGCTTGTCATGAAACATGCTAGAATAGGATGTTTCTTCTGTGCCTGAACAAGGTTTGACGAAAGGTGTTAAAGAAAGAACCACCGCCAGGCACTTGTTCTTGGACTTTCTTGACCACTCTATCTAGACACTGGGACCTTTGCTGAAAGATATAAACAAAAAATCGAGGGAAAATCACCAGATGACTGACGAGGAAAAGAGAAAATTTCAAAAAATCCACCAAGAATGATTGGGACACCTATGTGGTGATTCTGTGGCTTGCGGGTACTACGTTGTATAGACATATCAGAGTCCATTTGGCAAATGCTGTCTAAAGTAACCATGACAAGACAAGAAAAAAAAATGCTGACGTCCTTCCAACAGATAGCGTCACTATGTTCATGCGTATAAAGTCCTTTTCCTAGTAAACGTTTCAGAAATTCAACCTAAGTGCCCAGAGGAGAGGTCGTATAAAACAACACAGTGTTTAAAATGTGCATTAAAACCAGTGAAATACCTTGCTTTTATGGTTTCTATGTTCAAGATAATTTTGTACAGGGGTATAGTCAAACAAGAGCTAATTGCCTTCCAAGGTTTTTGAGCATGGCTTTAGTTCAGGACACTCTGTAGAAATTAAATTATGATTGCTGTGGTTTAACATCCCAATACCCCAATATGACTAAGAGACGCTTGTCATGAAACGTGCTAGAACAGGATGTTTCAACTGTACCTGAACAAGGTTTGCAAAAGAGTGATAAATAAAGAACTACCAACGAGCACTTGTCTCTTGGACGTATTTGAGAACCTTATATAGAGACACTGGGACCAGTTGCTGAAACATATACACAAAAAGTTTGAGCGCAAAAATCACCAGAAGATGAGTGATGTGGAAAAGAGAAACATTTAAAAATACACCAAGATTCACCAGAGATTTATTTGGTGGTTCTGTGGCTTCCGGGTTCACTGTTGTATAGACATGTCAGAGTCCATTTGGCAAAGCAGTCTAGTGTACCCATGACAAGACAAGAGAAAAAATGCTGACATCTCTCCAACCGATAGCGACACTATGTTCATGTATATGATGTCAACTTCCTAGTAAACTTTCCAGAAATTCAACCTTAGTGCCTTGAGCAGCGGCGGTATAAATTAACTTAGTGCTTGAACCATGCAATAAAACCAATGAAATTCCTTGCTGTGATGGTTTCCATGTTCAAGATAGTTTTTTACAGCAGTATAGGCAAACAAGAGGAAAATGCCTTCCAGGGTTTCTGAGCCTGACTTGAGTTCAGGACAGTATGTAGAAATGAAATTATTATTGCTGGGGTTTAACATTCCAATACGCCGATATGAATGAGAGATGCTTGTCATGAAACATGCTAGAACAGGATGTTTCAACTGTACCTGATCAAGGCTTGACAAAAGGTGGTAAAGGAAGAACCACCAACTAGCACTTGTCTCTTGGACTTTTTTGAGCACTCTATCTAGACACTGGGGCCAGGTGCTGAAACATATACACAAAAAATTGAGGGAACATAACCAGATGACTGACGAGGAAAAGAGAAACTTTTTAAAAAATCCACCGAGATTCACTGGGACACTTATGTAGTGGTTCTATGGCTTGAGGGTACTCTGTTGTATAGACATGCCTGAGTGCATTTGGCAAAGCAGTCTAGAGTCCTACCTATGACAAGACAAGAAAAAAAATGGTGACATCCTGGCAACCGATAGCGACACTATGTTCATGTATAGAAAATCATTTACCTAGTACTTTTCCGGAAATTCAACTTAGTGCCGCCCCATAGGGGCGCGTGTGCAATTAGGCGTATGGTGTGTAGCGACACCACGGACCCGAGAGAACGGGGGAGTTTTGACTTACTCCCACGCCTAGCCGTGCGTGGCTTTGCCGTGTCCGAGGAAATCTGGATCCTGGGGGTTGAGCTGACTCTGGGTGATTGGACCTTTAAGGCTTTAAGGCCCCTCCCCACGGCAGATGCAACGCACCATTTGGCCCTGGCTTCACGCAGACGGCACCCCTGGGTTTACCCACCCAGGGGAAATCGGCAGTCGCCTTTTCCTATCTCTGTCTACCTACATCTTCGTCTTAATCTCTCACTTTTTATCTGTCCTGTCATCTTCTGTCTTCCCTTCTCTTCCAAATTTCGTGGCGGTGAGGGTTAACCCTGTATAGTTACCCAACCTTGGGTAGTTATATTCGGTTATAGCGGCGATGCATGGCTGGCGTCTCCAAGTTCACTATTCAACCTTGTAGCGTCCCCTTGTTGGGCTGGGTGGTGGGTGGCCACCATTGCCGCCGAACTGTACACAATCTGTATGGCCAACTGTTTCCCCCTCTTCCTGATCGTCACCCGAAATGTGACGCACGAAGAACGGTTTCTTTTTTTCTAAACCAAAGCAGTCCTTCCCCAAGTTTGATGTCGTGCATAGCCAAAAAGAAAACAAAACAGTCCGAGCGATCTCACCTTTTCTTTTTTCGAAAACACTCATTGAAAATCGGCCCAGGATATCGTGTAACGAAGTTGGGATGTGGCGACCTCCGTTTGGAGGTTCGCGACAAGCTCCAATACGACAACTTACCTAAACTGGTAGCGTATGGGGATGTCCCAGTCTATGTGGGCCCACACAGGTCAATGAATACAGTGCGCGGCGTGGTCTCTGATGACGACCTGCTTGAACTGTCCGAAAGTGAATTATTAGAAGGCTGACAAGACCAGAATGTAGTCAAGGTTCAAAGAATAATTATATGAAGAGACCAAAAGGAAACACCCAGAAAACACATAATCATCACCTTTGGTACCAGGGACTTACCTGATTGAATTGAAACTGGCTACTGCAAGCTCTGTGTCAGGCCCTATGTGCCAAACCCTCGCAGTTGTTTCAAGTGCCAGCGCTTTGGACATGGGTCACAAAGTTGCAGAGGGCGCATTACTTGTGCAAAATGTGCATCTAACGAGCACGCATCAGAAACGTGTACTTCAAACACATGCTGTGCGAATTGTGAAGGACACCATGCCGCCTACTCGAGATCGTGCCCTATCTGCAAGAAAGAAAAACCAATCCTTGAGGTTAAAGTGAAGTTCAATCTGTCCTTCCAAGAAGCACGCAAATGGTTCTCCATCCATCAGTCCAGCCCTTCCTTCTCCGATGTGACGCGCTGGGGCGCTGCACCGCATCTTTCCGTGCCCGCAAAAGTCGCACAGAGTGAGAGTGTGGGTGCGCCACAAGCGCCCTAGGCTGGAGTAGCCAGTACTGCTCCGCCACCCAACAAAGCAGGCCAGCAGACTCCGCAGTCTGCTGGACCTCAGACCACTGCAAGCGCAGTTAGGTATGAAAGCTTTGTTAAAGTGCCTGCCGAGCAGGCGCCATCCACCTCCTCACAAGAGGCGATGGATACAAGTACGACTCCTCCAGAGCCTGAGACATCGAAGGAGAGGCACAGCTTTTTAGAGCGCACAAAAAAGAAAGACTACGAATTACAGGGCCTACGAAGGACCCCGTAAGGTAGTGCTTTGTACACACAGCACCACACAGATTAAAATGACACAAATATTACAGTGGAACGTCAGAGGACTGCGAAAAAACCTCGACGATATTCAAGAACATTTACACAAATATACACCAAAAGTGCTGTGTGTACAAGAGACACACCTGAAACCGAAACACAAACTTTCTACGTCATTACGCCATGTTTCGAAAGGATCGGAATGATGCAGTCGCGTCATCCGGTGGAGTTGCCATTGTTGTGGATCCAGGAACTGCCTGTACACATTTACCACTTCAGACGTCTCTTGAGGCAGTAGCCGTCCGAGCCGCTATCTTGAATAAACTGGTCACAGTTTGCTCTATTTATATACCTCCTCAGCACCAACTTTGTAAACAAGAATTCCCGGCAATAATTGATGAACGTCCAGAACCGTACTTTCTCCTTGGAGATTTAAACGCACATAGTAATCTGTGGGGTGACTCGCGCTGTGATGCACGAGTTCGTCTGATTGAACAGTTTCTTTTCTCCTCTGGCGCGTGTCTCCTCAAAAAAAAAAAAGAGGCAACACATTATAGCCTCGCTAACCATACCTATTCGTCAATCAACCTAAGCATTGTATCTCCATCACTTCTTCCACTACTTCACAGGAAAGTCACTAGTAATCCTTTTGGAAGTGACATCTATCCTGTAGTTCTGAGCTCAACAGTACCAAATAAAAGTCCTCCACAGGTTCCAAAATGGCTCATAGAAATAGCCGATTGGGACCAGTTTTACAAGGCTGCTAGCTTAAGTTGGACTGACATATGCAGTTCTAGCTTAGATGCAGCTGCACAATACTTCACTGCTTTTGTTACTGAAGCTGCAGCTAAGTGCATTCCGCAAACATCTGGACTGGGCAGAAAACGACGAGTCTCCTGGTGGAACAGCAATTGTCGAAATGCTCGCAAACAACAAGACAAAGCATGGAGACTGCTTCGAGACTCACCGACCACTGAAAATCTTGTCAATTTTTAAAACATCAAGTCCCAAGGCAGGAGAACGCGTTCACAGGCTAAGAGGGAGAGCTGGCAGAGGTTAATATGAGGAATCAATACATATACACATAAAGCAAGAGTCTAGAAAATGGTCAGTAGGTTAGCAGGACGAGAACAACATCCTCTTCCTCTAGTAAGCACACAAGGCAATGGTTTGGAAGAGCAAGCGAACTCCTTGGTGCACATTTTGAACAGGTTTCCAGCTCATTCCATTACAGTCCAGCGTTTCAACGATAGAACACAAGAAGAGAAAAACAGAAAATAGAATTCGAATCCACAAACAATGAGGCATACAATGAACCTTTTGTCATAGCTGAGGTACAAGCATCATTAAACTGCTGTAACAAAACCGCCCGACGCGCTGACCGTATATTATACGAAATGCTCAAACGTCTGGCTCCTGAAACCCAAAAAGCCCCCCTTTCTTTGTATAATGCCGTTTGGTTTTCCGGTGAGATCCCTTTCACCTGGAAAGAAACTACCTATATTCCAATTCTTAAGCAGGGCAAGGACGTATCTTTAGCATCAAGCTACAGGCCCATAGCATTAACAAGTTGCCTTTCCAAAGTTTTTGAAAAAAATGCTGAACAGATGATTCTGTTCAGAGATACTGATAACGCCTCTCCACATGAGCAACCACACGCTAATATACGGCACAAGTTGGCCAGTTCTATACTTTTTCAATATCTATAGGTCATCACCGTCGATGAAGAAATCCCAAGGATACATGAACTTGCGACTGCTGCCCGCGCCGCTCCGTGAGTAGCGTAAAGTGTTCGCGCACCACAGGTGAAAAAAATCCCTGTCCACGCAAACAAACCGCAATTCATAGAGAGGCAGGTTTTATTGAGAAAAAGAAGAAGAAGAGAATGAAAACGAATTCATACTGCCGCCAACCGAAACACTGTTTCAGATAAGCCAAAAGCTCGTGTAGTCCAGGGCCGGCACGCATGCAGCAACACCTCTTTAAGCACTTGTTGTGAGTTTCAATACAAAACGAGTAGTGGCAAATTGCCATTTATGAAAACTGTGACAAGTTATTGCCAATGCGTAATGAGTCACGAATAAAGCGCCAAGGCGCCCTTTAATATCGTCTACAAAGGTTTGGACACTCCTTTTTTCACCGCGGCTTCGCATGTAACCAAGTGTTTCTCTCTACCTGCAGACACCGATGTGCGGATTTCACTTGCGATGGCTTTTTTAAATGCAAAATGCAATGAGAACTCGCCTCTCTAAATAAATTAGTAGCTAATGGATGCAGACCAGTAATAGGTTGCTCACGTTCTGCCGCTCGCGATACCAATTTTGAAAACTCAAGTGCACGGGCCAGAGCATCCGGGAACGCGTCGGATGCAGGGAAAAATGACTCCACGTTTACAGTTACTCACTCACAGCAAACACGTACTCGTCGGTGACCGCCTGCAGCAGCGTCGACATGAAAGCCACAGTGACTGTAGGAACGCATTATGCACAACAGAGACCGGAGATTCAACCCCGCTATGCTTGCCACTTAACTCGGTGGTTTTCGCTAGCCAACAGTGGCGCTAAAACACACAGCCTTGCTAGTAGAAGCACCACGCTCGATGCACGGTAGCACGGTTTTGTGGGGTCACGCATATTTGCTAAAGTTTAAAGATTATGGCGGCACCATGAGAGACTTTGTCACCAGAAAGAAAGAAAGTGAAAAAAAAACACAATTGGTGCGTTTAATTAGTCAAACTCGCCAATTTTTTTCTAGTAAAGCTAAAATCGGCATCGAAATTTTAGCTTTCGAGCCTGTTTCAGAGCAGTTCGGTGCACTTTTCTTGATTACTATGCTTTTAGAGCAGCTTGGCGCAAAAAAACAGAAATGTATCAAAAATGCGCAATGTGAGCAGCTGTCTCACTCCTTACCAATTCATGTGTGTTGGCAGTACAGGCCTAGGTCGCAACTGTATCACTTGCCTTACACATAAGCTTATTCCAAAGTGATAAAAGATGGATTGGCTGCATCTTTGGTACAAGAGGCTGTGTCGAAGTCATGTGCGCACAATGTATTGAGCAGTGTTTATGCTCAGATCCAGAGGTTTCCAACAGCAGGGTTTTCAGAATATGCGATCACCAGATCCTGCCAAAAGATGGTGAGATGGATCAAACATTTCAGCAAATGCGAAGTCTGTGAGAAAAATTATGAAATCCGCTTTAGCCTGCTGCCCTACGTTCAAGTTTTTTATAATACAAGCTCTTATTAGTACATGAAAATCCACAACACTTGTTAGACTTGTTCACAAGATGGCGCACAATCAGGAGTGTCGCATCCAGATATGATGCAGTGGTGGTATGTACGGCTCTCAAGAAGCTGGGCAGCAATTGCACACTTGTTAGGCCCGGGGCCAAAGGCAAAACAAAAAATAAAGGTGAATGTGGTCAGAAACATCCAAGCTTCTCCATTCCTTGAGTTACAGGAGTAGTGTACAAAATTCCTCAGTCATGCGCCAGGAGTTATATTGGTCAGACTGGTAAGTGCATGTTAGATTACGGGGGCACCGGAAGAAATGCGAAAAGAATGTCCGAATATCAAACTTGTTTGCTTATTGAACACAGCGTCACTGAAAGCTACTGTTTAACGAGATCAGGGGTGCAATAGCTAAAATAGAACTTGTAGCAATTTTAGGAGCAGCAAAATATTACTTTTGAAGCACTAAAATGAAAATTTTCAAAAGGTTACAGGGAAACAAATGCAATTTTTATCACTATAATATAAATTTTGAGCAGTATAAAAAGGAAGATTTACATTTAGAAACAAAATATGTATAAACCATTCGACATCACCTAAATTGTGCAGTGTAAACATGAGCACTGCCATTTCAATGAAAGTGGTATTTTAAACCACTCCACTGAGCCAGCAATGACAAAGTCCATATTAGCGTTTGCCGAGACTTTGAAATAATTAGACAGACTCTGCAAATTTAAACTTGGATCTGCCAAGCTTGCGACCATGAAATTTGGGAGATTCCTTAAACTGAAGAATGGAGGTGGCAAAAAAAACTGGGGCACAATTTAGTTTTTCTAGTTAAGCAGAAATGTCATACACTGCTCCAAAATATGTCCAGTAGCATACTTAGACATCAGTGATTGCACTGATACTCATTATTAGGCAGCGTACAAAGGCATGAGTTAGTGAACATTAAGTGCAGTGTCCCGTGACTAGGGATAACAGCCCCTTCCAAATCTTAATACGACTTTCCGCAAGGCATCACTGTAAAATGGCAAAGGTTGCCTATTCAAGATTCCCTGCACGGGTTAGAATCCCAAGCTAAGAAATTTTCTAATCACTACACCTCCCCTTCCCCAACTTCCCACCTTGTTTTTTTCCACCAAGGGGTTCAGTAACGCTTCGGCTCTCCCTTGAAAGCGCGTTCAGCCAGGTAAAGTAGGAACGGCGTGCGCCCGTTGACCTAGCGACAGTACCGCAGATGTCAACCGCCAGTACCGTGGCCGGGAAAACGACGCTTCAAGACAAAAAAAAAAGGGGGGGGGGCTCAGAGCTTTCAATGAAATAGGGAGTGTCCAGTTTTTAAGCTTTATTCACAAAGTGTGTGATATTTCATGGCTGATCCTAGAAGATGAATAAGTTTTCGAAGCTTACCAAGTTTTCACCTGTAGATCAAAAGAGCATTCAGAGGAAGTGTCAGTGGCTATGGGCCCATGCTTCAGATAAAATCTATAAGGAAAGAACCCTGTGAGCTGAGGTTGCACATAGCAGAGGCGTTGCCGGAAAGTTTTTTTCGAAGGGGGCGCCATCTTGATTAGAATGGGTCCCAGCTAGGCAAGTAGATGTGGTAGACCGCTATTTTTTGCGCCCTTGTATACCATAGGAAAATATTGGGAGGGCAGAGGCACGGGCCTGGTGTGCCACCACCTGGCTACGCTACTGGTGGACTGAAACCAGTGTAGTCGAGTACACACATAGAGAGGAGAGCCGGGGAGGAGGGTGGGAGTGGCACAGGCCACTGTTAGGTTACCTTGGCGAGAGAAGTAGCTCTAATTGAAGCGGTACATGTATGATGTAAGAAAGAAGGTTTCGTCCAACGTGCTGGCCGAACACACAGAAGCGACTGAGAACGAAGCAGACCGGAATAAGGAAAAATTGCCAAAATAAAAGAAAAATAATTGAACTTCGGGCTATATCTAGACTCTCTGACGATTCGGACAACAATGAGGCACATTCTAGAGTGTAATGACAATGACAGCCACTTCCCTCAGTTATACAAACCTACATCCTATTTTGAAAAATACGTAATCGGACTGTTCGCACATTCATATTTAGTTGTGAGCGTGGCTCCCGTGCGGAACCTAAATGTTCCGTCTTTATGCGAGCATTCATGGTCGGTGCTCATGTTAACCCCATAATTGATTAAGAACCACAGCACAAAAAGAGAGAGTTGACAGTGGCACTAAAAACCGCCGTGAGAGTACCCTCACATACGTAGCGCGTTGTGGCATGCCGCCGGTAACTTTTGCTGTCTTTCCTGATTGTGTAGTCTACAGAAGTCTGCACACATGAAGCAAGAGCAAAACAACGCTGTTCGAAATTGAAGACACTGCAAAGTCATGGTAAAATCACACATGAAACTGCCAGCTTTCCTTTCCCAGTGCGAGGCCAGATTACGTGATCCAACCTTGCACGTCACAGCGATTGCAGCACTGGCGCCTCCCGTGGTGGGCCTCACGCCGAATATGTTAGGGAAACTGCATGACCGACGCTTGGTACACTGAACGGTGCTGCAAGCAATAGAGGAAGACAAGAGTGGTCGGTGCAGGGTGAATCAGGGGTCGAAAAGGCAGTCACAAGGGACTTTTAGAAAACAGTCAACCATAGATAATTGGCTCTCTAACGCATTTGTAAGTAGTGTAAAGAAACATATTGTGTAATATAGAAAGCAAAAGTCAGTGAATTGCTGAATCAAACCCTTTTATATCATACTCTGTCCTGCCATGCAAGGTTTGGTTCTTGTCAAACATTAGTTGGCAAAACATTAAAACTTGCCGAAACTCACTTAAACATACTTCGCGCCAGGGCTCATTCTGACGCACCAAAATTTTTTTAAACCAGACTCGCTCGGCCTCAAGTTCACTAAAATATTACTCACCCTTAATCACTCAAGCACACGGCTTAATTCAAGTATGAGCGAGTCTCGACTAAGTAAACTCATAAATGAGTTGCTGACCTAAGGTGTAAAGTTAAGGAGACGATCACAGAGCGCCCAAACTTAATAGGCGAAATTTAATCGATCGATCAGAGAGATACTACACAGACCGATTGACAGACAGATATGGTTAAGGTGCTTTCAATTCGCTAAAAATGCTCTGCTTTAAAAAGCAAGTGACTGCCAGGAGCTCAGTCCTTAAGGAAAGCGTCGCTTTCAGACTTCAGCTTCTCTGGTTTCTATAAATAGAAAGCAGTTACGAGGCAGTTTGAAACTTGCCACTCTGTACTAGCACTGGTGTCCAAGCGATAGCCGACACACTGCCCTTAACAAGCCTTAAAATGTAAAGCACTGGTCAACAGCACGAGAAAAAGAAATTCCTTGTTATCATGGCAGGACGACAACACTCGCTAAGGTAAAAACTAGAAATAAATCGAAAACTGATGTGTTTTTGAAACACCCGACTGCGTTGTACAGACCTTGTGTAGAATCTGCTGCCATCTAGCAGACACCAAGCGCATTTCTGCAATGTTGAAGGCTGGGCGCAGTCCACCTGTGCTGGCACGGAATGTCCATATTAACGTGTGGTGCCAGATAGTGGCAGCAGTTCAAACAAATGTGCGTGTGCCATGTTGCTCAGACTGAGAAAACTGGGATGATGAAAATATTTGCAGGAACTTAACCTCTATGGTATTTGACTTCCTCGTGGCTGACGTGAAGGGCCAGATCTGTCGCTCATTTTGCTGCTTACAATTAAATGCCTGTTTATGTTCTCTGTTATATCCAGATGTGGCACAGCATAGGCACTCATCACAGCACGCTCTTTCATGCCTTGCTTGAATGAAACAGTTTTTTCACCGTGTAAATGCAGGCACAGACAAACCGGCCTTGTGCACGACTTCAAAGCTGCATCACGGCTACTCATGCTTGCCTCTGCTGCTGTTTACAACATGATTCTGTCAATTACATTGCGATAACGATCACATATTAGCCACGCAGCTTCTGCATGTCATCAATTCTCATCTAATAAACGGGTTGTGCTCGAACATGTTGCCCCGCAGGGTCGTCTGCGTAAGTAGGCATTCGGTGCGTAGCGACACCACATACCCGAGCTAACGGGGCAGTTTATACACCCTCCCACGCCTAGCCGTGCGTGGCTTTGCCGTGTCCGGGGATAAGGGGATCCTGGGGGTTGAGCTGACGCCAGGTTATTGGACCTTTAAGGCCTCCCGGCAGAGGCAACACCCCTCTTTGGCCCCGGCTTCACGTAGACGGCGCCCCTGGGCTGACCCACCCAGGGAAAATCGGCAGTCACCTCTTCCGATTTCTCTCTCCTTAAATCTTCGTCTTTATTACTGACTTCTTACCTGTCTTTTCGTCTTCTCTTTTCCGTTTACTTTCAAAGTTCCTGGCGGCTAGGGTTAACTCCGGGGGACTGACCTCCCTTGGTCCGGACCACAGGGTTATAGTAGCAATGTATGGCTAACGTGTGTATACGTTGCTGTTGTTGGGCTCCATGGCGGGTGGCCAGCATAGCTACCAAATGATCATGCTTTTCTATTAAAAAAGTACCCCCCACCTTTCAACAATGATCAGTCCCGTAAAAGGGGTCGCACCGAAGTAAATAGAAACTTTTTGGCTAAAAAGAGCGATTACACGAAATTCTTTGTTGTAATGTCATTGACTGAGACTAAGATTCAGGAGATATCACCATTTACGATTGCAAAAGCAATCAAAGAATGTACTAGAAGCATGTACAGTGAAAAAAAGATGAATTCAGGAGATGTTCTCATAGAAATGAAAAAAAAAGAGCAAAGTGATAAAATCCGACACCTTGGAAGTAATCGGACAACATGAAGTCCTAGTACAGCCCACCGATCTCTCAATTATACGCGAGGTGTAATATCTGACAACCAACTGCTGAAGTGCACCGATGCAGAAATTGAGAATGCTTTAGCGGATCAAGGTGTACTTGCCGCACAAGCAATTATCATCCGTACAGATAAAAAGGAAACCCGCACAAGGAATGTAATACTAACCTTCGCAAGCATGACGCTTCCTGCTTCAGTTAAGGTAGCGCACCTTTACCTGCGTGTGAGGCCCTACATACCTAATCCTCGCAGGTGCTTTCGGTGCCAGGGGTTCGGGCACGGGTCTCATTCATGTCATGGCAATTCAACCTGCATGAAATGCGGCCAAAATGAACATGATGATGGCGAGTGCACGAACACTTTAAACTGTGTGAACTGCAAGGGGCCCCATGCAGCGTCCTCACGCTCCTGCCCAGAATGGCAAAAAGAAAAAGACATACGTACACTGAAAACCAAAGAGAACGTATCGTATCCAGAAGCGCGCAAGCGAGTGATTCTTGCCCAAAAGGGCACCTACGCTGATGCGGTGTAAAGGGGGAAGGCACCGCCGACGGTCTTTGTAAGCACACAGGTCAAACTCCAGGGCCTAGTGGCCGCATTTCGTCCCCCAGACAAGAGCGAAAAAAAGGCACCATCTGCCTTTTTTCAGGGAGGCCCCAAAGTCTCCACCAGTGTTCGTGCCAGCCAACCTAATGTTGACGCAAAAGAGGTCTCAACGACGATGCTGAGTAGCCAGCCTCCATTGAGGAGGCCAGCATCCTCGTCGAGCACCAACACTGTTGAGCACCCTGGTGGTGCTGATTCCACGGACATGAGTCCATCGGACACTGAAAGCCTGAAAGATCGTGCTCCAACTAGCAGGGCAATCAGGCAGCCCATCAACCCTCCCTACAAAGGAGGGAAAGGGAGCCGAAACACATTTTCGGCCCCACAAAAAAAGCAGTGACGAAACACACGAATAGCGTAGCTTTTTAGCTTACGTACGACTAACTTGAAGTACTAAATTTTATACACATCATTTTGCGTAATGGCATATATCATCTATAGGAACTGCGGATGCATGACACGAAATTTATGCGACGTTAAGGAAATATTTACAAGCTTCTCTCCTGTCGCAGTATGCTTGCAGGAAACGAATCTGAGACCAAAAAACAACAAAATACTAAAATGTTACACAGTTATACGTCGCGACCGCTCACAAAGCAACCGGCTGTCGGGCGGCGTTGCCATTGTTGTCGAAAGTGGTATAGCAGTAAGAGAATTTATAGTTAACAGCTGCATTTAAACGGCTGCAGTCACCATTTTATCACACAAAACTATCACTATTTGTTTCATAAACATTCCAGTTCATACAGACTTTACTATAAAAGATCTAAAACAGATTGCAGAACAGTTATTTAAGCCCTTTTTAATGGCAGGAGTGTTTCCATGCGCAGAACATACTATGGGGTAGTGTAAAGACAGCCAGTAGAGGGCAGATAATTGAAGATTTTATTCTTACTAACAATGTGTGTCTTTTAAACACTGGATTACCAACATACTGCTCTCCAGACATAGGAGCCATGAGTTGCTTGGATTTGGCACTGTGCTCTAGCTTACTGATTGCTGATTTTACATGGAAAACAATAAACAACCCTTATGGTAGTGACCATCTACCGTCAATTGTGAAACTAACATCACCACTTCCGACCATACGCTCTAGACCACAGCGTTGGAAGCTTCACAAAGCTAACTAGCCTTTGTTTACACTGAGAGCTAATCTACAGGATGAGTTGTCTGAACACCTAAAAGTGGACGAAATAAATGACAAGTCCAGCAATTCCATACTGTCTTTGGCGGAGCAAGCTATTCCCCAGTCTTCAGAACTAGTGGGAAGAAAGCTAAAGCCATGGTTGACCAGTGAGTGTGCAAAAGCCAAAAAACTACAAAATAAAGCACGGTGTCACTTCCATAGGTACCCCACACGTGAAAACCTCCTTGCGTTCAATCAAGCTAAAGCGAAAGCACGATATATTGGTAGCAATGCAGAAACATTGTCCTGACAGAAGTACATATCTACAATCAATAGCACAACCACATCCAAGAAAATGTGGAACCAGGTTAAAAAATTCAGCGGTGACTATTCCTCATACGCAATACCCATACTTACAGACCCCAGCACACAGACATCTCTAGAGGAGCAGGCGAACATTTTAGGCGAACACTTTCACACTATATCTAGTTCCGCTAATTACACGCCATCCTTCCTGGCATACAAACAGACAACCGAAAAACAAAAACTACCAGTAACCGGTGGCCTGGATGAGCCGTACAACGTTTTCTTGACACTCCAAGAGTTAACGCTGTGCTTTCAGCGGGAAAAAAGACAGCAGTCGGTCCAGACAGAATTCAATATCAATGCTCGCGCACCTGTCTCAGGCTGCCGTGAAAACATTATTATTGTTTTTTAACATGATTTGAAAAACTGGTAAAAAACCCACAAAATGGAGAATGGCAACCATAGGGCCATTTCTAAAGTCTGGAAAACCACCGACTTTACCGGGTAGCTATAGACCCATAACAATTACAAGCTGTATGGCAAAATCTTACGAAAGCGTAACAAACAGAAGACTAACATACATCCTTGAAATAGACCACTTTCTAGATGATCATCAGTGTGGGTATAAGAAAGGCCATTCAACGATCGATCATCTTTATCGTCTCGAACACACAGTACCTGAGGCCTTCTTACATAGGCAACACTGCTTAGCAGTGTTTTTTGACCTGGAGATGGCCTACGACACCACGTGGAGGTACGGTATACTGAGAGACCTGGTAAATCTCGGAATACGCGGAAGAATGCTTATTTGCCTCTCTGACTTTCTCTCAAACCAAAGCTTACAGGTACGGTTGGGCTCCACACTATCGCGAGTTTTCGTCCAAGAAAATGGTGTGCCGCAGGGTTGCGTGTTGAGCACTACACTGTTCGTAGTCAAAATGAATTCAGCTAATGAAGTGATCCCACCCTCCATCATGCACTCATTATATGTTGACGATCTTCAAATATCATGATGGGCCTCAAGCATATAAACATGTGAAAGGCAGCTGCAGCTAACCATAAACAAACTGACCAAATGGGCAGATCAAATGGCTTTCGCTTTTCTACCAAGAAAATTGTTACCCTACTTTTCTCACAAAAGCGCGGCTTGTATCCGGAACCTGTTCTTACAATCAACAACAGTGTACTGCCACTCAAGTCAGAACACCAGTCCCTAAGCCTAGTCTTTGACAGGAAATTAAACTTCATTCCCCACATGAATTAGACAAAAAAGAAAGTAAACAAGGCGCTCAACATCTTGAAAATACTATCGTGGAAACACTGGGGTGCTAATCGAGTCTGCCTTTTGCGCATATCCCGCTCGATTGTGCGCAGCATACTTGACTATGGCAGCGTTATTTACGGTTCAGCCAGTAAATCTTACCTCAAACGTCTTGACCCAACACTTAATCATGGATTACGCTTAGCAACTGGAGCTTATAGAACTTCACCTGTCCAGAGCTTATATGCTGAGAGCAACTAGCCTTGCCTGGAACAAAGAGCGCTACTTATTGTATTTTATGTTTTAAGAACCTGATCGAAACCAAGCCACACATGTCGCACTATTGTCTCTAACACCGGTACTAGAATACAATACAACAGAGAGCACACAATAAGACCACTTCTCCTGCGCTTTGAAGAAATATGCCTAGACTACAAAGTACCGAATCAGGCACTAAGCGTTGTCCTAATGCGGGAAAGACTGGCTCCATGGTTGGACTTTAGGCACTACACTATGCCTTAACTCATTTAAGGAAGAAGGAAACTCCACGTGAAGAAATTATCCAGGATTTCCTAGCCGTACAAGAAAAATAAAACACGCACTGTAAGGTCTGGCGTCGCAGGCCATGGGAGCGAGTCTTCTCGGTCTCAAAAGGGCGCGCTTTCCAAAAAGCCTTTTGTCGGGAGACGATAATCTCGGCGTAAGCGCGCCCCTTCTGGCAAGAATACCGCGGTCAGTTGCCGCTTCTAGCAACCAGCTAAATGGTCCCTGGAATGCGGATTGCCGGCGGGTGACGGGAGGACAGTGCATAGCCACCCATCAGTCAGGAGTAGAGTCCGCGGGACGGCTGTCATGCTGGACAGCGTAGTCATCTCGCGGTAATGCAGGAGGCCTGCAGCCGAAAGGGGCCACCATTGTGTGCCTTCGCACAGTTCAAGGAACATTGGGTGCAGGCCGGTCCTTTCGTCTCTCTCTTTCCGACCGAGCAGTCCAGTGCGGGAAAAAGAGAGCGAGAGGAGGGGACGGCAACAAGTGTGTTTTTTGTCCAATAAACAGACTAAATTGCTTTGGTTGGCCGTGAGGAAAATCGGGAGGGGCAACCGAGGTATTAAAACCTGGCTTCCGAGTCCTCGCAGCGGAGTCTGGTCGCAACAAAGAGTCCTCTGCACTATCGGCTCTGCCTCGGCAACATGCGACGGTTCCGACGATGAAGTCTTGTAAATATGTACATAAGTTTCTGTATATAAAGTCAAGTTGTTGTAACGTTTCAAATGTGCTGGTTTCCATTTCCGAACAAGCAGCAGCCACGACAACACAAGACGGACACCGAGAAGCAACCAACTTTCCACTCCTTTCTGTAGCAACAGCCGCTACGCAGCTGGGAGAGCTCTGCTCAAGGGAACAGAGGGAGTGGGTAGAATGTTGAGTTTTACTGGCGCAGTCCGACAGGATCGAGACGACGACGACAAGGAGCGCTCTGCGCAACAAGAAGATCGTCGTGTTGCGGAGAACACGCAAGATAAAAAGCCAAGACATCGGCTGTTCCAACGAAGAGCCAAGCGAACGAGCTGAGAAGGCGGCAGTGTGGCAGCCATCGACCCGAGGAAGCCAGGGGTCCAGCTACGGTCATCCCAATTCATCAGTCCGGCGACAACCCCGGCGACATCAAGTAACCAGCGAGCGGAAACTTCAAAAGTGGTGAGTTCTCTGGTGTTCTTACATCTCGGGGGTGCCGCTGCCTTTTTTTTGAGTTTTAAGGCATCCTATGGACACGAGGTTCGCCCACTTAAACCCGGTCAGGCGAGCGCAGGCCCTGAGTCGTGAGTCGGGGGACGAGAGCGACGTGGGAAACCCGGGAGAGGGTAGTGCGTGGGAGAGCCAGAAAGATGACCGTTTCGGAAATCTCATGCCGGAGCGTAGACTGCAGGAATTGCGGTTGGAGATGGAGAGGCTATCGCAGATGATGGGCGGAAGCTCTCGGTGGAGTGGACCCGAGTTCGGCAGGCGGGATCCGTGTAGCGAGCTGAGACGCTACTCAAAAGTCCTCACAGGGGTGTTACCCGAATTCCCAGCCAAGGCTGAAGCACCGGTGTGGTTTGAGTCAGTGGAAAGTGCCCTAGAAGCGTACGAGGTACCGGGGGGATTTTGGGAACGGTTGATTTTCCCGTTGGTAGCGGAGAGAGTCCCGTTTTTGTCCACGCGGCTAAGCCCAACAGAGCACAAAGATCACCAGGTAATCAAGCAAACGGTGCGGGACGAGCTCAGACTTTCAGCCGGGGATTATCTAAAAAGATTTTTAGGGTCAGGTAGGCGTGCAAACGAGGGGTTCGGACCTTTTCCGACACGTTTAGAGAGCTGCCTCTACTTTTACCTTGAGGCAAGAGGGGTGTCGACATTCGAGGGCCTGGTCAAGCTTTTGGTCGCCGACCAATTAAAGAAAAATTTGTCGGAGGAGGCCTTGCAATATGTCACACTCCAAGTAGGTAGAGCGTGGATGAGCGCCCCAGAGATATCCGCGTTGCTGCGAACGTTTGAAGAAGCACAGGGGACGAACAGCGCCGCGAGGCAGGTGAAGCAAAGCGCAGCGGAGTCGAAAAGCGCGAGCAGGGCTAGATCCGACGAAGAGACAATGAAGAGCCGCGGGGTTGAGAAAAACCGTATCGTGGAGAGGAAACCAAAGCCCAGGGCCTGCTACAGTTGCGGCAGTACAGGGCATCAGAAATGGAATTGCCCGCAGCGTCAGAAACAGCCGACGGAGGTGCTTCTGAACAGTAAAGAAGACAGCTTAGCGGTGCGTGTTTCGATATAAGGTCCCCCAGCCGCACACAGTGATTTATTCCCAGTATCGCTCGACTGCAAAGACAAACATATAGGAGGAGTGTTGGACACAGGTGCGGAAATTACAGTAGTCCGTGAGAGCGTGGTCCCGCCAGAGTTGGTGCAACCGCATGGGATGGTCAACCTGACTTCGGCATTCGGTGAAAAAGTACAGGCCAAGCTTGCAGTTATTCCACGGACTATGTCGCGTGAGCGTGGAGTTTTTTCCGACGTTAGGGAACCAGCCCCAGTGTTGTGCGCGTTAAGGGACCGTCTAACGGCACGAGCGGATTGCCTACTTTCCGAAAAAGCATGGAAACTACTACACGAGGAAAGCACTTCGAAAGGGTAGTGGAGGGTACATCAGAAGTGGGCAGCGCTCGGCCAGAGTTCGAAAGCGAGCCTCAGCACGCCGAGGCCGTATGGCGTCAAGACGTGGTGGACACTCGTGTAAAATTGGTAAAGCGACACGCGACCGAGGAGGTGTTGATCAGCGAGGTAGCTGTAGCAAGCCGCAATGAAGGGGATCAGCGAGATGACAGCGGGTTGCATAACAAAGCCCCGAGCGTCGGCATGAAGAAGAGGTCCGCGTCAGACGAATTTCGCGAGAAACAACGGGGAGACCCGACTTTACAGGAAGCGTGGAGAAGAGCGGCGGCAGGAAAATGCGGTATGCTAGTAATCTACGGGTTACTTTATCATAAGGATCAGGTGTTTGGGCAATCGGTAACGCAGCTGGTACTGCCGGGATGCCGCAGAGGGGAAGTTTAGCAACTGGCGCACGAGTCAAGCTGGGCCGGGCATTTTGGTTGCCGTAAAACGTGCTCTAGGATCAAGTACAGTTTTTATTGGCCAGGCGTAGGAGACGATGTACGACGTCACAGCAACAGTTGTCATGGTTGCAAGGCGAGGGCAGACTGGCGTCGCGGGGACAGTGTCCCGATCGAACCCCTTACGAGACCAAAATATCGGTTTCAGCAGGTTAACGTGGACGTTATTGGGCCGCTGGAGCCAGTATCCGGCCAGGGCCATAAGTACTGTTTATGTGTCATCGACTTATGCACGCGCTGGCCCGAGGTGGTATGTTTGCGTTCATTAAGCGCTAGGGCAACCTGTGATGCACTACTGGCAGTATTTAGCAGAACAGGCATACCCGAGGTTATAGCGTCCGACTGCGGCACTAACTTTACAGCGGCACTGACAAGAGAGTTTTTGTCGAAACTTGGTTGCTCCCCTCGATTTTCTACGGCGGGGCACCCTGAGAGCAATGGGGCGGTCGAGCGATGGAACAGGACCTTTAAGAACATGCTATACCACATAATAGAGAAGGGTAGGAATTTGGACCAATTTGTGCCTTTCTTATTGTGGGGGTACAGGGAAGTCCCACACGATACGACCGGAGTAGCGCCTTTTGAGATGCTGTATGGGAGGCAACCAACGGGTCCGTTAAGTATACTTAAGAGGGCTTGAACGGGTAAAACTGCAGTGCTGGGAGAGTTGGGGGCGTCGCCAGCGGCGTACATGGAAGAATTACGAGGGCGGCTGAGGCGCGAGGCGCAGGTTGCGGAAATGGTCAGCTCGAAATCGCAAAACACCTGCGCTGCGCAATTCAACAAAAGGGCGAAGGCAAAAGAGTTTAACGTCGGTGATTTGGTACTGGTGTTTGATGATCAACGACCAGGGAAATAGTTTCCGAAATGGGATGGGCCAGGCAGTGTCACCGAGAGATACCGCAAGCATTCATACTTCGTGCAGATGCCAGCAGGTAACCGGAAACTGGTGCACGCGAATAAGCTGCGCCCATATCAGTCCAGGGTTATGTCGATAGGAGTAATGTTCGAGGAGGATGGTCATTTCGGTGAAGTAGAGTGCGCCCCACAGCCAGGGGCAATGCGTAGTGAAGAAGTTTTTCCGTCGCGCGATATGGTAACCCATTTAGTAGAACGGGAACGCGGGGTGATCTGCGAAGTGTTCAAGAGGCATGTGGAGCAGTTTGGCGGGGGGCCAACGGTAGCGGCAGTAAGGCCACACGAGATAAGATTCCAAGACGGGTTTCTCCGCAGAAGCCCGCATCCGTGCAGGGTACCCAAATACTCACAGGCCGAGGTGGGGAGGCAGGTAGACGAGCTGCTCGAATTTGGGTTGATCTTTTCGTGCGAGAGCCGGTATGCCCATCCGCTGGTATGCGTCCCGAAGAAAGACTGCAGCATGCGACTCTCGATTTCCGGGCATTAAACGCGGGGACGGTGGCGCACGCATACCCAATGGCCCTTCAGCAAGAACTCATAATGAGCGTAGGAAAAGCGAAGTACATAACGCTGCTCGACCTGCGAAGAGGTTATTGGCAGGTACCACTCGAGTCTTCTTAGCGCCTGCTGACAGCGTTTGCGTGTCATCGTGGACAGTTTGCCTGGACGGTAATGCCATTCGGGCTTAAAAACGCTGCTCAGACATTCCAGAGAGCAATGAACGAACTGCTAAGACCACACAGCGGATAGTGCTGTGCATACCTGGATGATATAGCCGTTTTTAGCGAAAGGCTCGAAGAGCACGCGGAACACCTGGGGCAGGTGTTTGAGACGCTAAAGCAGGTTAACCTGAAGGTCAAGAGGGATAAGTGCCAGATAGCTCGTCCATCGATCCGGTATTTGGAACATGTGGTAGGTTCTGGATGGCATGCATCTGACCCTGAGAAGCTTGCAGCGATCAAAGGTTTAAATTCGCCAGAGACTAAAAGGAAACTACGCAGCGTACTGGGCTTGTGTGGTTACTACCGAAGCTATGTGAAAGATTACGCAGAGGTAGCGAGGCCCCTGACAGAGCTAACGGGGAAGCAAATCCCGAACCGTATTCCGTGGTCCGCGGAAGCTGAAAGGGCGTTTCAGCGGCTTGAGATCACACTGTGTGAGGCAGCAGCATTATCGACCCCAGATCGCGAGAGGCTGTATTGGCTGTTTACAGACGCGTCTGCGGTCGCGGCTGGAGTCTGCCTGTCGCAACGTGCGGACGATGGTACCGAGATGCCGATCGCATTTGCGAGCCACAAGTTCTCTCCAACTCAAACGCGCTGGTCGACTATTGAGCGAGAGGCCTTTGCAGTCATCTGGGGTCTAAAAAGGTTTGATTTCTGGCTCTTCGGCGCGCAGGTGACCGTGGTTTCAGACCACAACCCACTAGCTTTTCTTACCCAGGGCACTCTTCCTGGGGTTAAGCTTACCCGTTGGGCCTTGGCGCTCCAGCGGTATCATGTAGTGGTGCAGCACAGGAAAGATGTCGAGCATGGCAACGCAGATGCGCTTTCGAGGGTGCCCAATCAGTGCTGGGGAATCGGCAGCGGTGCTCCGGGGGTCGAGACACAAGAGGACTAGGCGCATGGTTGACACTCAAGCGTGACGTGCGCGAACCTGTGGACAATTGAACAGCACCACGTGTTAAAAGGTCTGTGTGCCTCAGTGAAGTGTATTGTTTCTCTTGTGTGTGTGTGTAGCATGCAGGAGTTATTGGTGTTTTGGTTGAATTTGAACAGCACCATGTGCGGAAGGTTGTGTGTGTCTGTGTTTGAGTGAATTGTTTTTTTTGTGTATGTGTACGACTGTAAGCATGTAGAAGTTTGTTGTTGTTTGACTTGTCTGCTTTATAGATTGTACTTGTGTGCACAGTGACCTCGTGTCGGTTTTTTTTTGCTATGTGGTGGCGTCCGTTTTGTGGGGCCCCAAGAGTTAAGCAGAGAAAATATTGCAGGCGTTGCAGAAACGCCTCTGACGTTCAAAGAACGGCGAAGTATGGCCACGGGGTTGGGGACGTGCGGTGCCATACCTTTATGTTGTTATTCGCGCAGCTGCATTTGAGCGCTTGCGCGACTCTTGGAAAAGACGTGTAAGGTCTGGCGTCGCAGGCCATGGGAGCGAGTCTTCTCGGTCTCAAAAGGGTGCGCTTCCCAAAAAGCCTATTCTCGGGAGACGATAATCTCGGCGTAAGCGCGCCCCTTTTGGCAAGAATACCGCGGTCAGTCGCCGCTTCTAGCATCCAGCTAAATGGTCCCCGGAATGCGGATTGCCGGCGGGTGACGGGAGGACAGTGCATAGCCACCCATCCGTCAGGAGTAAAGTCCGCGGGACGGCTGTCATGCTGGACAGCGTAGTTATCTCGCGGTAAAGCAGGAGGCCCGCAGCCGAAAGGCCCCACCATTGTGTGCCTTCGCACAGTTCAAGGAACATTGGGTGCAGGCCGATCCTTTCGTATCTCTCTTTCCGACCGAGCAGTGCAGTGCGGGAAAAAGAGAGCGAGAGAGGGGGACGGCAACAAGTGTGTTTTTTGTCCAATAAACAGACTAAATTGCTTTGGTTGGCCATGAGGAAAATCGGGAGGGGCAACCGAGGTATTAAAACCTGGCTTCCGAGTCCTCGCAGCGGAGTCTGGTCGCAACAAAGAGTGCTCTGCACTATTGGCTCTGCCGAGGCAACATGCGATGGTTCCGACTGTGAAGTCTTGTAAATATGTACATAAGTTTCTGTATATAAAGTCAAGTTGTAACGTTTGAAATGTGCTGGTTTCCATTCCCGAACAAGCAGCAGCAGCCACGACAACACAAGACGGACACCGGGAAGCAACCAACCTTCCACTCCCTTGTGTAGCAACAGCCGCTACGCAGCTGGGAGAGCTCTGCGCAAGGGAACAAAGGGAGTGGGTAGAAGGTTGAGTTTTACTCGCACTTTGAATACTACACTGATGGATAAAAACACATGAATATACAGGAAGTGCTGTCGTATCAAAACACTCAGAAACATGTATAAGACTGCCACTTTTTGTATCCATCTTCACAGCAGAAGTATATGCTCTTTTGATTGCTCTCGAAGAACTTTGATCAAGAAATTACGAAAAATTGTCTTATACACTGACTCACTTAGCGCATTAAAAGCCCTATATTTAAGGTTGAAAAGGAACCGTTTCCCACGGACATTTTATAGAAGCTAGAAAGAGCTGAGAAAAATGGCAAGACAGTGAGGCTTGTACGGCTGCCGAGCCATGTTGGTGTCCCTGGAAACGAAAAGGTAGACAGGGTAGCAACAAGTGCAGGTCATCAAAAAATAGCAGAAATAAGGGCATCTCCCAGAGACTGTTTCAACAGTTGTCGGACAGCCTTTAGGGTGAAATGGCAAAAAGAGTGGCAGGCTCAAGTGCGTAACAAGCTTCAAATTTTCAAGCCTATTCTACAAGAATAGAAGTCATGGAATCATTTAAAGCGCTTAATTAAAGTAACACTATGCCACCTGCGGATAGGTCATACTAACCTCACCCACGACTTCTTGTTGCGCGGAGATCAGCCAGAATGCGAACATTTGAAGGAACCTGTGACTATCAATCATATTTTAATAACATGCTCGGTCTTTGAAAAAAGAAGACAGGCTTATTTTAAACAATTTTACAGAACAGAAACACCTCTCCGCCCGATGTTAATACTATCAGAAAATGCAATCATCCCCATAGAAGATGTTTTCCGGTTTCTAGAAGCCGCAGGCCTTTTAAACAAACTGTAAACAGAAATCTGTTTTTCATCTACTATTTTACCATATTATCAAAATCACCTAGTGTCTGGCGCATCATAGCCATTGTTGCTTTTGCGCCACAAACCTCAACGTAACTAACTAACGAAGATGTTGCTTATTGTTACTTGTTTATTGCGGAGTTTAATAAGGTAACATTTAGTGGTGTGGTTTGAACACGTATTGCTTCACTATTTTTACTTTTCAAGCCTTCCATGTGCTCTTTTAGAGGGGGCAACGGATTTTATAAGAACAAACCAGATGCTGTGACCCTCTTCCTGTTATTATTTTATACCCCTAGAAGAGCAAATATGTTATTCCAAATGGTGATCCTCCTGCATAAAAAATTTTGTAGCCATCTTTGTTTGCCGTAAAATGTTATTAGATGTCTCAAGTGTGTCAACACTGTTCAAAACTGAAAAAATGCTGTTCTGGAAAATCTGTAACCTTTAACTGTTGGTGCGCTCCCACTGTTTACGCACAAAGGTGGTTTCCCGAATGTTCAGTAGGTGATACACAACTGCCCTGCTGCAAATGGCGTGAAATTGTAAGGTGCATATAAGCCCCGAAGTAATAACATGAACCCAAAATATTTTACACCTACTGCGCTGTTTACGAGCACATGCCCCCCCCCCCCCCCAAAGGGTATTCAGTGAAATACCAGCTAATCAGCACCTACTTTATGAATACGCATCTAATTTTTCTTTTTCACGCACAGAAGACTAAAACTTCAAAAAATTCTACTTGGGTGTTAATGCTATATATAGCGTACGTTAATGACTACAGCAACAAAGCATTATTAATTTGAATTATGCAGAAAGAGTAAAAAGTTTCATATCAAGTTAGAAGTGCGAGAAATCGGAGGGGCTATTTTGTAAGTATTCTATCTAGAACAGGGCAGACATGAAACAAAAGGATGAAATGGAGACACACTAGATTGGTCAAGGCTATTGTCATGGTCAAGACATGAGAATAGCCATGGAAGATGCATAAAATGGGTGGAGGCCGCATTGCGTCAATAAAATGGAGGCAAACAGGCATCTGGACAACATGGATTCGATTGAAATGAAGCGCTTGAGCCCAAAGAAATAAATTAGCCTATTTTGCACCTCACTTACCATAATCCTGCTGGGAAAATCCCAACAAAATGGCTCCTCTGAATTGCAACACCACCTAGCATCAACTCAAGACAATTAGATGGCTGAAATCATCCAAGTCTGCAATCTCAAGCTTTGAAAAACAACACGTGTCAATATTGGTGATGTGCTGTATTCATTTTGTATCTTTACTTGTGTTTAAAGGATTTCCGAATTTTCTTAGCTTGCCTACGAGATTTTTGATCCCTCTTGTTATTTCATTCCATCTCCTCCTATTCTAAAAACAACGCTTACAAATAACCCCCATGTCGGCATAGGCCGTTTCTAGGCCTCTTCTCAGCCGCCCTGTATTGTTCCTCATGAATAACAAATAACTAAAACAATTTTTATTTTAAAATCCAGCGACCGCTCCGGTCCATTTAAAGGGCCCCTGAACTACCTGCTATAATATTTTTTTTCAAACGTTTGAAGTAAGCACGTGCATGATATGCAAAATGCTGCATGATCAATGATTCTCCACGTGGCAGCGCAACAAGCCGCCAGTGCTCCACAAATTCCAAAAAACAATCCCCCCATGCCTTTCGGGCTGGCACGTGACATCAAGTAGTTGAATCTGACGTGCAGAATAAATATTCTGCAATTGGTCAAGCAAGCACCTATAACTTCCTGTTAGCCTGCAAGAAGCTGTCCACGCCATTCGTCGTTTGTCGTGATGCCCGCATGCACGCACGTGCTTGCAAATCAGGTACTGTGGTCCGTAGGACAGGCTTCATACCGACACTCTTCGTATAAGCACCGGCTGGCACAGCAACAGCGATTCACCAACAAGCACAAAGTTGACAGAGGGCAGAGTCACGGCAACCGTTACAAGACAGTGTTTGGAGCAATATGTCATCGATGATGCATACCGCGCAAGATTGTTAGAGGGGCTTGGCAAGAGGGCAAAGCGGCTTCGGGAGAGGTACCAACGGAGGGTAGTGAAAAGAAGAATAAAAGCAGTGATTACGGTGCTTAGATAATCAAACGCATTTAACTTCGCTACTACAGCACCGTTTTAAAAAATTTAAACGGCTTTATTATTGTGCACTTGCACACAGCGGTTTCACCACAACTGAATTTCCACCTCTGGGTGGTTAAATATTGCATCTTGTTGTTGGCTGCATGCAGTATAGCACATATTCCATACCAGCACTGTTCAGGTAATGAAGTAATCCTTGGTGTATGGCTGCAAGGTTCTTGGCCTCGAAATCAAGCGGCAAATATTCAGACCAGCAATGCTATTTCCACTGATACACACTGTCAAACGTGGGACTCTGGTGCAGAATGGCAAAATCTACATTGATTATATTAGGATGGTGCAGGAAACTTAGTTTGGCACATTTGTGCAGAGAAGCAGCATCACTCGATGAGGAATGAGGGGCGTTTACAATATTAAGACCACACAAAGCTAACAGACGAGGCAAACAGGAATTTTGATAAATGATTACTTGAAATTTCATATTTTGTTTCTGACTCGTCACGAGTAAATTTTCAAAACGAACTGAAAGGTATTGTAGGGCTTGCAAAGCAAAAAAAAAAAACGAAAAAGTAACTCAGACCCCCTTTTGTTGTCTGCCAAGCTAACCCCGCCAGTAGCAACATAATCCCCACCACAACTTTCTTTGCTCTGAACTAACTGACATGAATGTCGATGCCACATTTATTTACTCGTATTGATGTCACGAAGCTTTTAAACGTCGCTACTCATTATATATAATGCAGCTAGCAAGTTACACAAGCCTTGTCTAGCGTACTAACCTCCCACATAGAGAACTGCCTCTAGTTGCAATGAGCCACGCTCCACGTAATGGCCACGCTGAACCCACGGCACACTGCAGTAGTTGGCCTTGTTTTAGGCGCATCGTAAAGACGCGGTTATGCAAAATGGTGCGACATGTGCTACGTGTATGCACCATTTAGCTCACAATGCCGATTTACTGCACAAGTTTGACACCCAGGCACATAGAATCAGCATTAATGACACGCAGGCACTTTTCTAAAAGATACCCGAGACATAGGCAGATGACGTAGGCTCCCGTCATGCTGCGGTAAGCTTACACAATTTGCACATTAAAAGATTACCTGTACTCTACTACGTACCCTCGAATCAAAAGAAAGCAATATCGATCACTCGGGTCACACGTACGCGACTAGCCGCAACTCATCGTCCTACTTACACGCCGAATACTCGCACAATACGGCGAGCAGTTGATTTAGGTGCACGTGACATGTATGAACGAGATGGCTCTCGTGCAGAAGATCAGAAAGTTGTACTCACAAATGTGAGTTTAGGTTACTGTCTGGCTCGTCGCTGACGTCGCTATGAGTTACTCGCTCGTCACTGGCGTTGCTGAGGCAGCTGAAGTTTTTGTTCTCTGCCCAGAGCCCAGATGACAAAATCAGTGTTGCCATGTCTTGGTAAGAGAGCGTTGATGAAATCTGACAAAATTGCCCGAAATGTGGACAGGGAAGTATTTATTCACAACAAAACTAAAAACGATTTCAAGCCTCCTTAACAAAAGTGATATTTACCACTCATAATGGTAGCGATGTTGTAGTCAAGCAGCAAATGTCAAAATCTACAGTCGCTCAGCTTGGCGAGCTGGTGTCACGACTGAAGTCTTGGTTGTCGCAAAAGTCTGTGAAACTAAATTTTTTAAATGAAGTAGATGCAATTGAGAGCTTTTATACAGCACCATCTGTCTGTATAACGAACAAAACAAGCGTACTACTACTTACGACTGTGCTAAGCTTCCGTTGCGTGTCACAAGGACACCTATCATACCGGAGGGAATAACACGGTCGCGATCTGCGCATCGCAATTTCTGACTCTCAGGCCGTGATTTAGCTAACGTCTTCGCCAAATGTTTGCGTGATTTTGCGCCAAACACAACCTGAGGCGGTCTGATCATGATCAAAAGACACCGTTAAAAAGAATCGGCAAGAAAAATCAGGTGATCTTTGCAAAATCGCGAAAACCAGCATCAGCTGATCCAATTTCAGCATATATTTTATTTCATTATGCCTGAGTTCCGAACGGTATGCAGCTGCAGTAGTCTTGAACTCGACATGCGTGAAAAGCCACGGTTGTACGTGTGAAAATGACGCGTAAATACCAAGTGAGAATGACGGCTGTAAAGAGGCGAAGAAGTGCACAAGTTTCGTCCTAATTAAGTGGCAGTATAAGGTGCTAGGCGTTTCCAGAAGGTTGGGGTCAAACTACACAATTCAATACAATGGCATCGGTTCAGCAACACCGTGGGTTTGACGCTACACCTAGAAATAAATACTGGTTACACCCTTCAAAACGTGACCCAGCATGGTCACATGTGTGTGTACTTTTATTAATCTCAGATAAACCTCACTCTGATTGCGACATACACCAGACCGCGTGATCACATTACGGCAGCTCGTAAAACACAATATCTAAGCGTCTAAACGTGCATGCTTTATTGGTGAGAAATGTGCAAAGCCATAACGGTCCACCTACGCCTGTCTGCTAATAAATAATTCCTAACAACATCACATGTATGCACTCTGAAAAAGTACCATAATATGCTACGAGGGAGCGTATCAGCAAAACATCGCGAAAATAACGAGGACTATGGAAGAGTGTGCACAACGCGAGCGTAAGTTTTTACCATTTTTGACACATTAACCGCCATGGAAAGCTTTGTATTGGTGCGAATCCATCGGTCAGATTATTACTTGCATTTTAAGGCATAGCAATTGTACTTGCTTCTTTTCTTTGCAACAATATTATAGCCCACTGCATTGCCACTGCTTCATATATTAAAACCGTGGAGCCACCACAAGAGTATGGGATGTTTCTTTGAGAAAGAGCTCTAGTCTCAGGGCTCTGATGACAAAGAAACAAAGAAGCAATAATTCTGCATATGTTAACTCAACCATGAAATTAATTTATTACATAAATTGTATTGGAAGCACTATCTCAATTGGGCTGCAATTCAAATAAATTTTCGAGGCAGCCATACCAAATTACGCATATATTTACAGATTTTGCGGACTTCACTCAGCCCAACATGTGCTGTCTGTTGTTGTTACTGTGTTCTGCAAAGGGTGCTAAAGTCTAAATCAGGATGCTGTCGGCATAACACCAACAGTCAACTTAGCCTAGCTGTTTCAACCCAGCGCCTCACATTCGTGTAGGATGTCACAGATATATGATGCAGCGATTTTCTCCAAAATCGGCCTCCTGTGGTTCAACCATAAAATCCTTTAGGAAGATGTGTAGAGTTCAAATAACATACCGATAGTGACACCGTTCATCGTATATGATCTTCTACATATGCCATGCGGTATGAAGAATTCCAGACATACATTTCAGCATTTTTCCTAGCCTTGAATTCTGTCATGCTTGCCTCAACAACATACTCATCGAGAGTTCATCAGTTGAGCACAGTTCACATGTAAATTCTGTAATCCAACATCTGAACAAGGCACACTTGTCAGCATAAGCTGGTGTGCATTTGATGTTCAAAAGCTCACCTGTGCTATCCTTGTGCTCTCCGCATCCAATATTCAGCTCTACCCAGGTAAATTTATAGGTGTTAAGAGCTTCCCATCTCTGAATACTAGATGCTGATAAGCCCTACAAGCTCCTTCGTCTTATTTTTGTTAACTACGTACTATACTAACACTTTGTAATATGGTGCCTGGCCATTATACATCATCCCTCCATTTAATGCTATTGATACACAGAAATGCTACTATATTAAGCTCCCTTAGACCAAGAACTCCCATACAAACTTTTGGGGATCAACAGATGCTTGCGCGACAGTATATATTACTCCCTGAATACCAAATCAGAGTTCCAGTATACATCATCTTACGACATCATGAATGCAATTTGTGCCACATCTCCGACTCGTCATAGGAGTACATATGGCGGCCAATCAGTTCCCTGACATGTCCTGAAAACATATGCCCACTGTCTGAGCAGCATCACAGCATTTTTTTTGTGCAGACTGAAGCCAATAGATTCTCAAAATGATCACTGATTGATGTGGTTGGCCCTGCAAACATATCCAGCAATGTGACAATGCGACTGAATCTTGAAGTGCCGCAAAGCAATCTACTCAGGTGGTACGTACACCCACGTGATGTTATACTACACGTTATGTTATTTGCCTGGGGAAGTCGTTTGATTTCTCGTGTACTTGGGTGTATGTGAATGAGTCTGTAATTGTGATATACCTAATTGTGCTTACAAGTGGGCATAAATGACTAGCGCTCATGTCATTACATTATTACATGGAAGAAATTACGTGATTTGTTTGTCATAGAATACGTGAGTACATATCTTATCGGTATGTGTTACACTCCCGCAGTTACAATCGTTGCATCTTAATTCCCATGAACTGCAGCAGATTTCAAACATATCCGAAACATATCATAGGAGCTCTCAACATTGTCATTGATGCTTTGTCACATAGCCCAAAGAACATGTTGACCTGTCGCAGAGAAATATACACATTAAAAAAGTGGCGACTGGTTGACATGACAACAAATTCTGCCATCTGCTAGAAAAATAAATTTCGACGCTCCTAGACTTTCAGTGGTGCACGGTCGTTTGCCAGTAACAGGAGACATATTAGCTTCAACACATGCTGTGACCCAAGAACTGACCATTTATGCCCATTCGCAAGCACGATTAGGCATATTACTAGACTGTCTTTCATGCCCAAAATACGCGGGAAATCTGAAGGCTTCCTCTGGCAGATAACGTAAGGTGTATGGTATCACGTGGCTTTACGTACCACCTATGTCAAATGCTTTGCAGCCTTTCAAGATTCAATCACAATGTGACATTGCTGAATATGTTTGCAGGCCCAACTACTTGATTCAGCGACGTTTCTAAGGATCTTATGGTGCCATTGACTATACTGCTGCCTTGCAAAAGACAAACTTGTAGGCTTGTGTTGATTGCTTGGTTCAGCGTTGACATATTCTTACTCCAGACATTTCTAGGTCACGCACTGTTACCACAGATAGAGAAAGCCAATATAGACCGACAGTATTCCACCAAGCCCTACCTCCCAATGAGCAATAGAATTAATGAATACCCAGTGACCAAGTTCTTTTACTCTGATCTACACGAAGCTCACCTTCCTGCCAGTGACTACACATCTCGTTTGTGTTACATCATAAAGAAGCTTCTACTTATAGCTCTGTGACAGCGCATTGGAAGGCACATATGGTAGCAGTGGAAAAGACTCTTGTACACGCATGCAAAATGAAACATTATGGGCTAACCACCCCTCGTCGGTGCCATGCAGCCAACTTAAAAAACCTTTCTTTCAAGTAACTTTTACTGAAGTTTTATGAAAACAAGATAGATGATTCACTTTTTGTGCAGAAGTCATCATCAGTGCACAAATGGCCTGAAACAGCAAAAATATCCCACTTACGTAACATCAATAAATATTCGCCACAATGAATGCCTTGATTAAAATTGCATGTTAACTGGTTGTCAAGTCAGTCTAGCTACTAAAGCCTTTACCAGCATCATTTCTTCAAGCAAAGTGAAAATCTTTTTTCTGTGTTTTATGCATTTTGTTATATCGGAAATAATAACTCATGCACGAAAAAAATTGATCCATTGAATTTGTGACACCTGAGTTATGAAGGCTACAAAAATTATTGAATAACAGCTGTAATGTTATCATATGATTCAGTAAATTTATGTTTTGCATAGGTTTGCGAATGTCCTAGTTCTCGAGTGCCACAAATAAAAACTGAGAACATTTTCAATATTTTATTGCCTAGTACTCACGCTCAAGTGCTATGAAAATTAACGTGTACCTTCAAGTTGGCTGTGAGCTTGACCCCTGCAACCAGACCTCGCATAAAAACGGTTGAGGTACTATTCTAAATACCTGAATTTTCAATCACTTGGAATAAAGACGCTGTGGTCTTGCATATTCAGCTTTGTTTCATTTGTAGATCAACAAGCTTGTGGTCGTAAATCATGCCTAATCGTGTGTAGCGACACCACGGACCCGAGCTTACGGGGGGTTGCGACCTCTCCCACACCTAGCCGTGTTGGCTGAGCCGTGTCCGAGGAAAAGGGGTCCCTGGGGGTTGAGCCGACGCCGGGTGTTTGGACCTTGAAGGCCCCCCGGCAGAGGCAACACACCCCTTTAGCTCCGGCTTCACGTAAAAGGCACCCCTGGTCTGACCCTCCCAGGGGGAATCGGCAGTCACCTTTTCCTATCTCTCTCTCCCCTCGTTTTCGTCTTTACCTCTCACTTTTCATCTGTCCTGTCCCCTTCTATCTTCCGTCTACTTCAAATTTTTCAAGGCGGCGAGGGTTAACCCTGTGTAGGTACCCAACCTTCGGTAACTATATTTGGTTATATCGGCGATGTATGGCTGCCGCCTTGAAGCGTTCTACCTTGTAGCGTCCCCTTGTTGGGCTCGATGGTCGGTGGTCACCATCACCGCCGGACATCAATGCGTTTCATGACTAAACGCTCCCCCTCTCCTAATGATCAGTCCCTGAAAAAGAAACGCACTGATGAAAGCTCCAAACGCAACCGAACTGATTGTGACCACTTTTCACACTTTTTGGGCATACACTCTCTTACAGACAACGAGTCTGTTGCAGCATTGTTAGTCTTCCTGATAGCCAGAACTCTTGAAATTCTAATAGGCAAAAATGTGATGCAAAGAAGCTGTCATCTGGTGATCTTGTTGAAGTGACTGAAAAAGACCACTCAAGCACTCTCCGGAAACAAAAGCAGTTTGCACAATTGAACGTGTCTGTCACCCCCCCACCGCAGTCTTAACACTATCCAAGTTGTCATTTCGGAACGCGATCTTATGCGAGAAGTGGAAACTGACCTCTTTTAGGGCTTCCGAGAGCAGGGCTTAATCGCGATAAGTCGAGTCACAATCAGCCAGAAAGGTGAAGAAGTGGTAACTCCGCATATAGTAATAACCTTTAACCGCTCCATCCTGCCCGAATCTGTGAAAGGGGCGTTCCTTCATTGTAAAGTCCGTCCCTATATACTTAACCCCAGAAGGTGCTTCAAGTGCCAGAAATATGGACATGAATCAAACGCCGGCCGTGGAAAACTAACATGTGCGAAATGTGGTGACCATGAGCACCCAACCGAGAACTGCACTTCAAACCAAACGGAATGTCCTAATTGTCACGGGCCGCATGCCACCTACTCGCACACATGTGAAGCGTTCAAGAAAGAAAAGGCTGCAATTCCCACCAAGGTTACAGACAATATCATATTCTCGGAAGCCCGGAAGGAGGTATCCCTTTGTACCGGAAGATCATACGCTGACGCAGCTCATCGGGTAGCCGGGTGGCGTCTAGTGACGGTGGGCACGCAATACAGCTTTGCTGATGTATGCACATCTCTGCCCCCCACGAAGTAGCCACCGGCTGCATCAACCTTTCACGTCCTAGAGGTCGACCTTCATCATACCCCAGGGACCACACAGACAACGGAGACACCTGTCTCTTCTAACAAACCTCCATTAGCTTCCGAGGGTCCACTGGAGGCAATGAAAGTGACACCAGGATCCTCAGCGTCTAAGATGCTGACGGAATCCCCCCAAGTGAGGCGGGGCTCCAAAGATCGCCTCAGAGGAAAGAAACACCCTCCAGTGAAGCCGCCTGATAAAGACAGCGAAGTGTGAGTAAGTCACGCTCATTTCCTCATTCATAAAAATGGCTGCCGAAAGTATCGTCCACTGGAATTGCCGAGGCTTACTTAAGAACGTGGACGACATCAATGAAATACTTGCACAACACCAACCAAACATACTTTGCTTACAGGAAACACACCTAAAACCCACACAATACTCTTTAAAAAAATATGTGGTATACCGGAAGGACAGACAGGGCACTGCCCATTCATCTGGCGGCGTCGATACTGTGGTGCAGAAAGCAGTTCCGTCTCAAAGCCTCTCTCTGGTTACTGACTTAGAAGCAGTGGCAATACAAAACCTAACTTTTGGCCGAATAACAACCATGTGTTCACTATACATCCCTCCGGACTACCAACTGTCTACTGAAGAATTTGAAACACTCATCGACCAGCTTCCACATTCATTCCTGTTGGTTGGAGATTTTAACGCGCACCGCCCTCTATGGTGATGTAGAAGAACGGATTATCGAGGCTCCTTAGTTGAAAACTTTCTGTTGTCTGCTGGCTCCTGAATATTTAGTAAAAAAAAGTCAACATACTTTAACGTAGCGCACAGCTCATACATAGCAATAGATCTTGCTATCGGATCTCCTTCACTCTTGGCATGTACTGAGTGGGCTCTAATTCATAACCTCTACGGAAGCGATCATTTTCCTGTCTGTCTGAAACACACAGGAAATGTGAGTACAATGACTGCGAATGTAACCAGGTTCAGAGAATAGTTTGCGAACTGGACGAAATTTTGAAAACTCTCAAAACTATCATGCTCATCAATCGAAAACCTAGGAAAGGATGAATGTGAAGCATTGATCACACTGCACATTATACAGGCCACAGAGCAATTCATCCCACATACGTCTAACAACACACGGAACAAAATACGACCTTGGTGGAACGCTGAGTGCAAAAATGCTCGTGACAATCAAAACAAAGCATGGTAAAAATTCCGCAGGTATCCTACAGTCGAAAACTTGGTGAATTTTAAGCGTGCAAAAGCAAACGGTAGGCGTGTCCGACGAGAGTCTAAACGACAAAGCTGGCAATCCTTCCCCTCATCGGTGAACTCTCACACTGACACACAGGCGCATAACAGAAAAAGAGCACTTCAAGGGCACAGCACTCATCTGGTGCCCCTTGATAGTGCTGCTCGTGATACACTGGAACACCAGGCAGATGCCTTAGGCCAACACTGAGTATTTTTTCAGCTTCGCACATTATACAGACTCCTTTAGGCGATACACTTGTGGAAGAACATAAGAACATAAACCTATTCGTGATGAAAGGCCATCGGCAGGAGGGTACAATACCCCCTTTATTATAGGGGAACTGAAGGCAGCACTGGCAAAGTGCGGCTTCTCAGCAGCAGGCTCGGACAGGATTACTTACGGCATGCTGAAATACCTACACGAAGAAACCCTTGACGTCACCCTCATTCTTTTCAACAATGTATGGTCCTCTGGGCGTCTACCCATGACCTGGAAAAAGGCCGTCATCATACCCATCCTTAAACAAAGAAAAGAAACCACACTTGCTTCTAGTCACAGGCCTATTGCGCTGACCAGCTGTTTGGGCAAGGTGTTCTAAAAAATGGTGAATCGCCGCCTTATGTATTACCTTGAATACAATGGCCTCCTTGATCGTCATCAAGCTGGATTCAGGTCTGGCCGGTCGATAACTGACCAACTGGTATCATTTGAATCTTATGTCAGGGATGCCTCATTTATAATCAGCACTGCCTATCTGTACTTTTTGAATTGGAAAAGGCTTACGACACGACATTGCGTTATGGCATTCTCCGTGACCTGCGGTCTTTTGGAGTGTCAGGTAATATGCTGAATATTATTGAGAGCTACCTTCTTGACCGTGCATATGTGGTTCGTGTTGGTAATTTCTTATCAAAGTGGTTTACGCAAGAAAATGGCGTCCTCCAGGGCGGTGTTCTTAGCTGACACTGTTCATCGTAAAAATGAACTCCATAAGCACTATCCTGCCTAAAACAATCTCCTACTCTGTATATGTGGATGAAATTCAAATCAGCTTCAAATCGTGCAACCTAGCCATCTGTGAACGTCAGATTCAGTTGGAAGTAAATAAGCTCTCAAGTTGGGCAGACGAAAATAATTTTAAGTTAAACTGTGACAAGACTGTTTGCGTACTCTTTTCAAAACTACCTGGAATAAGGCCATCTCCCAACATCTCAATTATTAAACAAAGCATAGCTATTAAAAGAGATCACAAATTTCTAGGTGTTGTGGTTGATGAAAAGCTCAGCTTTGTTAAACATATCAAACAGCTACGACTTAAATGCTTGAAAGCCTTAAAGCTGCTCAAGATTCAGTCATGGGGCACAGACCGTGACTGTCTATTTAATCTTCTCAACAGTGTAGTGCTATCATGTATTTATTATGGCTCGGTGGTTTACAAGGCACCGTCAAGATTTGCACTGAAGTTGCTTTACCCAGTGCACCACTTTGGGCTTCGCCTGGCCAGCGGTGCTTTCCGAACCCGCCCGACAGCAAGCCTGTATGTTGAGACAAACCGGTGGTCATTAGAACGGTGACGTCAGTTCACAAGTGTCACGTATGCCACCAATGTGCTTTCCCATGTCGACCACCCAGCTCGTGCACTATTGCACGATACATAAAACGCCCACCTGTGTTTGAGGCCACCATCAGCTACGCTACCGTATCCTCTCAGAGTGGCCTCACACTTGAAAGTATGCCCAAACTAGTCTCGAATCTTCAACTAACCTCTCTGAAGGACACTGTGGTGCCGTGAAAGATGCAGATAATCGATTGTGACTTGTTTTCCTAGAGGTAGGAAAAAATGGCCTCCCAGTCGCAATTGATCAACACTTCAAGTACCTGCAGGCCAAATACAGGTGTGCTGAGTGTTATACTGATGCCTCCAAGTCCTCCACAGTCACATGGGCGGCATATAGTCCCGCTTTCTCTGAATATAGAACAATGAACGAACATACCAGCATATTTACTGCAGAATGCTATGGCATACGTTTAGCTGTAAGGCACATTTTAAAACAGAAAGAACCGGCCTCAAGCATATACACAGATTCTCAGTGCAGTGAATGCACTGTCCTCCACTAATATACTAAAAGCCCAGTTACTAATACTTTTATGAAATGCATCATGTCAGCCCGCAAATCCAAAATAAAAATCACGCTATGCTGGATTCCGGAACACTGAATGATAGCTGGTAATGAGATAGCGGACTAACTTGCGAAGTCAGCTTCACTCCGCTAGTCAGTTGACGCAGACAGCATCCCGTATGAGGACCTGAGGCCACTCATCAAAAGCCGAATGCGTAGACAATGGCAAGAAGAATGGAACGCAGCAAATGCAAACAAACTGCACTTACTAAAGCCAAAAATAGGAATATATGTGACTGAAAAACGTAACAGGCACCAAGAGGTAGCACTGTGCATACTCAGAATAGGTGATACACACGCAACACAGTCGCACATTTTAAACAACTCTCCAGCACCACATTGTGCAAATTGTGGTGATCCGCTGTCGGTCGTTGGCGTTCTAATTATCTGTCTGTACCTCAAACCAGAAAGACTGTGTTACTTCCCAAAGCTGTACAAATGCCACATTCCGCTGCACCCGCAATGTTTTCCTGGAGACGGTTCTTGTTCACCCCAAAAGTGGTCTTAAAGTTTTTAGCTAGTGTATGATTCCTACGTTCCATAACATATTCTCACTAAACTCAGCCTCTTCTCAATCTTAAGGGAACCGCTGAGACTTTTTTATTATTGTCATGCAGCACGCACTCCTTGTCCTGACAAGGGCTGTTGCCAATACTGCACGACTCTGCAAAACCCATAAGCATAGCCCGTTTTAAACCCATCACACATAGTCACTACACCTAAGTTTAAACTCTATGCTCCGCTCTTTTGTTCTTGCGAACCTGAGTAGACTTTCTATAATCAAATCGACTAAAAACCGTGTGTTTGGCGTCTTTTGGTCTGAGTTGCCCTTGCGCCAATAAAATCTACCATCATCAAGTCATGCCTAATTGTCTTTTCTAACTCATTCACATCATAAAAGCAGTGAAGCTTGTAAAGCCACATTTGCAAAAACTAAACATTAAGACCGTGGATGGGCCCCTGAACAGCAAAAAGCTTTATTCACGTAACCAATGTGATGAATTCTTGGAACCTTGTCGTACATCAAACGGTCCTCCAAACATTTTGAGAGGTATGCTTGGTCATAACTCTGACATGGTTTTGTAGTACAACTCATCATCATCATCATCATCATCATCATCATCATCATCATCATCATCATCATCATCAATATCATCATCATCATCATCATCATCATCAGCCTGACTACGTCCACAGCAGGACAAAGGCCTCTCCCATGATCCGCCAGATAACTCGGTCCTGTGCTTGCTGCTGCCAATTTATACCCGCAAACTTCTTAATCACATCTGCCCACCTAACCATCTGTCTCCCTCTAACCCAATTACCTTCTCTGGGAATCCAGTTAGTTACCCGTAATGACCAGCGGTTATTCAGGCTTTAAAAAGGGCGACAAGCAATCTATTTCTAACTATCGCCACATCTGTATTCTTTCTTCCCTGAGCAAAGTCATTGAACAACTGTTAATAACTCGGCTAAACAAGTACCTTCAAATTTATTATACTGAAGCCCTGTCAATTTGGCTTTCGCGCTGGAAGTTCTACTAACCTTGCAATTATTTTCCTATGAGACTTCATCAAACACTCCATAGACGCAGGATTTGTAGTAGGGTCAGTTTTCTTAGACATCACAAAGGCATTCGATACCCTTAATCATCTCATTTTATCCAAGAAACTCGAAATATACGGTATTACAGGTCCATCCCTCAAATTTTTAAACAGTTACCTCCTTAACAGAAAGCATACTGTTTACATATCAGGCTCATTTTCTTCTACTAAAACAATAAATCAAGGGGTTCCTCAAGGGTCATTACTTGGTCCGTTACTTTTTTTATTTTACATTAATGACCTTCCTGACATTATACAAATGGCTCACTGCGTTTTATATGCCGATACTACCATTTCTATTGCTGATAGATGTATTGACAACGTGACTAATAAATCAAATGCTGTACTTTGTAGCATGTCCAAATTGTGCCAGAAAAATTTCTTAATTATTAATCCAAATATCTCTAAGTTTATGGTTTTTAGTTCAGCTCAACGCATGTTAACTTTCTCAGCACAGCTCACAGTTGACTCTCATTTGATTAATATCAGCGACAGTGTATCTTTTCTTGGCATTCACCTCGACGCTGAACTTAACTTCGCTCTCCATATTGCTCACATTAGAAAAACGGCAGCATTCGGCAATCGCGCATTACTCAAAGCTCGCTCATATATTTCTCATAAAGCACTCCTTTCACTTTACTTCGCATTCATTCATTCTCATATCACTTATGGCATCGCATTATGGGGGAATACTTACCAGTGTCATCTTTTACCTGTACAACATCTACAAAATCGAGCTATTCGTGCTATTTTTAACTGTTCTCGCGACAGTAGCGCCGCTCCCTTTCTTCAATGCAATAAAATCTTAACTGTTAGCTATCTATTCAGGTTTATTCTAATTATGTTTCTGCATAAACAAATAAGAAATCAACCTTCTGCTAATTTGATTGATCCTAAGTTGTTAGGTAATACTAACTCAACCAGCTTTGCGGCTAATAATAACTTTTTACTTCCTAAGGTTCATACTAACTATGGTAAATCATCTTCTCTCTTCTCTACCATCAGCCTATGGAATAATTTGCTCACTTCGCTAAAATGCACTGTTTTTTTATTTTCATTTAAAAACTCATTAAAAGAGTGCGTGTTAAATGGTTGATCTATCTTCTTTGTATTGTTTTATGCTGTATTACTTGTTTTTTGATTCCATGTCTTTTCGTTTTCATTCTGCTTTATATATTTTTGTTTGTACGATTCTAACAGCTGCTCGTGCTTTTATTATTTGTAATCATCATCGAGGGTCCCGTTGCAGTCTTGTACTTTGGGACCCTCGTCTGTATATTTTACTCCCTCTAACATCCTTTTATGACATGATAATAAACTGATTGATTGATAATAAACTGATTGATTGTCTACACGCTAAAAGCCCGGCCCATGTCCAATTCCTGTTCTTGATTTCAGCTATGATATCCTTAACCCCCGTTTGTTCCCTAATCCACTCTGCTCTCTTCTTGTCTCTTAAGGTTACACTTAACATCTTTCTTTCCATTGCTCGCTGCGTCGTCCTCAATTTAACTTAGCCCTCTTTGTAAGTCTCCAGGTTTCTGCTCCATAGCTAGGTACTGGCAAGATACAGCTGTTATATGCCTTCCTCTTGAGGGATAGTGGCAATATACCTGTCATAATTTGAGAGTGCTTGCCAAATGTGCTCCACCCCATTCTTATTCTTCTAGTTACTTCAATCTCGTGGTTTGGCTCCACGGTTATTACCTGCCCTAAGTAGACATAGTCTCTTACAACTTGAAGTGCACTATTACCTATCTCGAAGCGCTGCTCTTTTCCGAGGTTGTTGTACATTACTTTCGTTTTCTGCAGATTAATTTTAAGAACCACCTTTCTGCTCTCCTTGTCTAACCCCGTAATCATGAGTAATATAACTATAACAAAAATATATAACGTATTCCGTAATACAACTGCAGGAGCCAGAAAGCTCGAATAGGACTGACAGATTAAGTTGGAATGGATTCGTGATATTAGAACAGTAAAACGAAGGAGTATAAAAACAAATGATCTGCAGGAACACAAGTGCCGATTCGCGGCTGAAGTTTATTCAAAGTTACAGAACAGATACGTACCACATCCCTAGGGTAATACGCCAAAATGACCAGCAATACCAAAAAATAAAAAAAACAGGTTGTACACCAAGAGTGAAGGATTTGTTTAGCCTGCAGTATAATTGAAAGAAAAGTGATGCATGATTGTGTTTCAGTTTGACAGTACCTTCTAAATTTTTTTTTTCGAAACATCATCACAGGACAACTCAGGAAGCTTGTGCTCGCGCACGTTACTCAATAGTCTTTTTTCCTTCTTTGTCTTGCCAATCTAAAAACCAGAAAGCTTACTGGATCTGAAGATTGGTGATGGTAGTTCTTCCCCTGCTTGTGTATGTGAAAACCCACTAGTATGAGCTCTTTTTGACTCCACTGTTGCCATAATTGTTGTGTATCTTCTGTATGAGTAGTTCTTTTTTGAGTCAACTCCAGCACACTGAAATAATGCTACTATTCAGACTCCCGGCCACTTTAGTGCAATGAACGGAATTTGTCGCTGACAGTAAGTCAATGAAGTAAATTTTCCTGCAGTTCACCTAATCAAACACACATTCAAGGCAAATCAAGTAAGCGGACAGCTAGTGATGGCATTTTTCATACTTCAAAAGTTGTTTGGAGCAAGGCACAGCATTAGATAAAAAAAATACCATATAAATGGGGAACTTGTGAGCCCTATCTATATACATTTAATATTAATAATAAGGATGAACATGAGAGCCGAGCCTGACAGGGGCTATACAAGAAAGCAGGTTGATTGTCATTCTCTGATCAGCTTCCAAGCCCCACTTTAGCTTAAGCAAGCCTGGCTTTATCCACTCAATACATGTAGAAAAATAGTAGAACACAGTACAAATATTTCTCTATAATATACACAGTGTCTATAGAGCAACAATTTAATTTTTTGAATTAAAACACAGTTTGAATTTGCAGTATTATAAAGACGTCTCAAAGTGTACATGCCTCTCTTACTGATATTTATGTCTTTCATGCATTTCATTAGGCACAACTACTACAGTAACATGTCAACATGAGTATAACAAATTGCTGAGAAGTGAAAGGTGATGAAAGATGAGCATGCAGGCCATTGATCATTTATTCGAAGAACACCATCTGCATGCAGCCCCACCAATGCCATCAGTCTCCTTTAATTTGAACACACTCCCAGCAACGATGAAGGTTGTGAGCTTATTAGAGAGAAATTTGGCGAGACGGTTTCTCTAAACCTGAAAGCAAGAGTATTTTAATCACGTAAACATGAGTTGTGTGTGTGTATACGCCCCTGTTTCACATCATGGCGATGAGCAGCCGGCCATCGGAACATTCTTTTTGTGTTTGTGAAGACGAGATTTCAGTTGCGAAAGTTGAGTGTTTCCAGTGTTCAAGATTTCTTGCGGCATCCACCCTGGCTTAAGTTCATGGTTTGTGGTTGACGTGTTCATTGTGTCACATTGTAGTCTGCCTTCATGTCTCGTCCACTTGCAGCCAGCACTATTGAGGGTACGTTCAAAAGTTGTATTGAAGCCATTGTTAGGAATCCAGGTCCAAGTATCTTCCATCAGTGCATAACAGCCGGATATGAGTAATGGCTTTCTTCTCCATCAATGTGTATACCTTTTGATAATCTTGCGCAAGGAAGGCATTGAAGGTAGGTTTTCATAACTTTTCAGTGCTTGCATGAGCTGCTGACATGCCAGAAAGGTTTTTTTTTGTTGTGGTGTTGTCATAGTCAGTGCCACACAGCCTCCTGTTGCTTTATAATATTTCACTTCGTAGAATTGCCCTTTGCATGCTTCTTCAGTACTTTGTACCATTATGAAAGCAGGTACTAGCAGGTGTTGACTGTGGTGCTTTTATTTGGTGTTCCACATATTTCTCGCTAGATTCATTTGCACACAAAGCAGGATGTAAAAGTATAGTGGTAACATTTGCTTTGAGTTTTCTGTTGTTTTTATTGTATTTTAGCCAGGGTTGTTGCCAGGATTGGTCTATACCGCGGGTGCACCCACGATAAGCGAGGTCTTTAGGAGGAACAAAAAGGTGGTAAACTTAACCATTGTGTTACGGCTATGTTTCCTTTACGGAACATAGTCGTAACACATAGTCTTAACACAACACAGGGTCAGGCGAAAATTGGGGGAGGGGGGGGGGCTCCAGTCTAGCCTCTCTGTGCCTACCCTGGCACCAACCCAGATTCCAGCCTGTGTCATTTGACTGCTGACGACCTCGTGCTACCGCTCTCCCTCGTGCACTCATTGTTTGTGAGTTACTTGCTCGCCTTAACAGTTGAAGGCTGTTCATGTGATAAAGACGAACCTCCTTGAGTTCTTGTTTTGTCATTTTCCGATGACGTATTTTCAGTATCTTTTCTCAGTGTACCCTAATTTTACTTGGCTGGAAGATCAGCAACGTTAACGCTTTGAACTCTTAGGATGTTTTTAGGACTGTAAAAGTAATCGACGCTGTTTTCTCTGGCATTTCGTTTTGAATGGTTGGCACGCCAGTACTTTTCCTCTCAGCCGGTGAGTGTTTTGTAAGTAGGACTTTGTCGCAGCAGCCTCCTGGTACTGGATGCAGTGCTCACCCAGCCAGTCTTATTGGCACAGCAGAAAACATGAAAAGTGTGGACTAATCACTGCAGGTGGGCCCTTTCTTGGTTGCGGCTGGTGTATCTTTGCAGTGGTGTTGTCTTGAGTATGTATTACTAGCTCGACAGGCAAAGCCTCTTCTTTTAGTTAGCTACAAATCACTTGCGAAAAGTACTTTTAACACTTCTAAGATTATAGCCCCTTCTGGTGTGAATTATGATGCACTGTCAACAAATGTGGCAAATTCAGATAGCACAATCACAAGGCACTCAATATCACATTCCAAAGAAGAAAATAACGTGTTCTTTTGTGTGAGCTTCGGCAAGCCATTACAATTTTTATAAAATTAAATACTTCATTCTTCTGCTGTGAGGTATATTTAGTTTTGATATTTAAAGAATGAAATTATAAGCTCCTGATATGTGTGCAATTAGTTAATAATTGCGTTATTTCGGGAGAAGAAAAGCAACACTTGACGTTGGTTCTAGAACACGACTTGAACGACCCATCAAAGATAACAACTCCTTCACTAGAGTGATCAGCTATGGTTGTGTGCAGCAGACTGAGGTGAAGTCAGGACATACTGACAAGGGAGAAGGTTCAGATCACCTAACGAACTTTGCATTTTACTCTATTCTGGCCTCAAGTTGACACAGCTAGCAAAAACACATTGCATACACAAATGTTGCCACTGATGCTTAAGGGGTATATTTGTTTCTCTTAGAAAAATGTTACCATTTGAAAACTTAAGGTCGCATAAACCTTAACGAAATGCTTGAATGTGGGCCATGGACTTATATAAACTGTGATATAGACGGAACTTTGTGTGGTGGAGAGATAGGGGGATGACGTCCTTGGTCTTCAGTGCAGGCAAGTCGAGTATGTGTTATTTGGTTCTTCGTATCCCATTGCTGAAAACTTCAGGGGTGGGCCATTTGTCCAGTGTCCCGTTCCTTGGCTACACCACTGCATTAACTATGACGCACCCATCTTGCACTTTTTTGCCTTCAGTAGCTTATCAATTAAACTGCCTCTCTGGTGGACGTGAACTATTTCAGCTGTCAATAATACAGATAAGCTAAATATCTTGATCTGCATGTCAAACTAAAAGTTAAAAGGGTCGTTTCAGTATGAAAAGCCTTGAGGAAACATGTTCATATACCACACGAATATGGAAACCAATGAGAGCTTCATGTGTGTAGAGCAGTATAAGTCACAAAGGTATAAAATATGGGAAGAGTGATATGCACCAGTTACATTGGCCAACTGAGCCGTTTCTTGATTCTAGTTTCGTTTGACTCTCTCACTGATTATAGGTCGTCCTGAAGACACATACAACACATTGCACACAGAGTAGGTGATAATTAAGACAAATGAACTAGTTTTTCGCCGATCACAACAATCCTGTTTGCTCTTCTGCACTGAGTCTGTAGAAGGGAAACTACAAAAATATCACTGAAAAAGATTGAGAAACACTGTGAGAAAAAAATTTCATGATCTCACATGCCAAATATTAAAAAAAATGCACAGCTGCTTACAACACAGGCAACAGTCTTCAGTACTACAAACAGTCACTCACTCGTAGCTTGAGATGTATTCATGGATATTGCCTTTCAGTTGTGAGGAACAGTCCTGACACCAGCTGTCAAATGATCCTACTCATGTTCTGCAAACTACAGCAATTTTTGACACATTTTTCGGTTTGTATCGTGTACGTCCATTGATTTCTCGAAAGACAGCCAGCTGGCCTTAGCCAGCCCACTAAACGGAAAATTAATGAAGGACAGCGAGTGTGAAATAAAACTTCCTACTTCAGGGCAACCAGCTTGCCAGATTTGTGCAGAGCACGTCCTTCTTTCCACAGACTTCATAAAACAGGAGGGAGGGGGGTGGAGAGGGTTCTGTGGTTCTATATTAGATAAAACAAAACGACGCCGTAAGTGTGAGTGTTTCTTGTTTATAAACGATTTAGCCTACGTGTTATGTGTTCTAAGCATCAGCACATATGAACTCACGGAAAAGTTTTTTGCACGTTGTACTGCAGGTTCAATTAAGTCTACATATTGCCTAAGCTAGCATATATTTTGGCTACAGTAGGGCAATGCATATATATAAATATATTCAACAAAAAAATGTTGCAGACCGAAATTGTAACTCGCGACCACCCACGAAGACAAGGTGCCCGACGCCCATGCACTTCACCACACTTTACCAACTGCTCGCTGGAATGTTGTAGGTAATTCGTGTGGTCATTGCGATGTAGGATGCGAGCGTCGCTGCGTGTGTCAGATTACAGCAAATCCGTGTGTTGTACGATTCATTCACCGTAACGCAACTAATAACTCCAGTTCCCGCACGTCAAGCACTTGTGTGCCATTAACTGGTACAGTGCTGTGAACGCAAAAAAACCAAATCGGTCATGGCGACAGCGTAGCAGTACACACGATACGATACGCTTTGCGTCCCATATCCACAAAATCGAAAGTGCTTGGCGTGGCAACGCCGGCGTGATGCGACGAAACGAACGCCGGCGCACGCGCGCGGTGGGGCACGTCGAAGTGGGTCACGTACTACAATGGCATGCGCGGTTGCTTCATCGCACAGATCTGTACGATTTTCATCTGGGAAAACACCGCATCAGACGTCTGAGAGGCGAAAAACTAGATAAATGTTTATCAGTAAAATAGCCTACCTTGCGCAACTTCAATCAACAATCATTCATATCAACTAGGTGTGCATGATTTATTGACAAAAATACATTACTCATGCGCCCGGCTTATTACCCTCTTGAACTTGAAAAATCGACACGTGAGTGGAACAAGAACAGCGCCAAAAGCAAGAGACGCCGAAATTAGTTCATACCAGTGTAATGTTATGCCAATGAAGTTGACTCTTTAGCCGGCGCCGGCAATAACGTTTGAACGATGGGCCAACAATGCCAGCCTAAGCGCATGGCTCCGCCCATATAGGCTGCTGGTTGTAAAACTCGGTCCAATATGGCCGTTCTAATACGCTAGCATGACCAATTATGACGGGAAGTTCTGAATTCTGGTCCAACATCACCGTTCTACTCGGCTGGCACAGCCCTTATTGGCGGAACATTGTCAATGCTGGTCCAACATTGCCATTCTTTTAAGCTGGCACAGCCATTATTGGCCGTACGTTGTCAATGTTGGTCCAACATCGCCGTTCTATTCGGCTGGCTCAGCCATTAATGTAGGTACGTTGTCAAAGCTGGGCCATTAGTGAGTCATCAACTGCCAATCTATCCCCAACATCAGGCCCGTTTACATTGACCCGACGAGGCCGCGTTGAGTCGAAATAAACAGGTTTTCTGGACTCACCCTTCCCATGTATAAGCGGACGCGTCGGGGCGGAGAGTCGTCGCGGCGAGTCCCGTCGACCCGGAGACAGGAGGTAGGTTCATCGAACTCGCCGCGCTCAGAAAGGGCATGTATAACCGGTCGTGCTGAGTTGACGGCTTGTGACCTCTCCCGCCCGTCGTGGTCTTCGCTTCCCCTGTCCCCATCACTCCGACGTTGCTCTTTCTCTGTCGGCCGGTACGCGCACGCTAGGCACGATGACATCCTCGTGGGCTCCACGCACCGTGTGGACAGATGATGAAATAACGAAGTTGCTTGCTTTAGTCAACGAGAAAAACTGAGTGATTTGCTTGATAGCAAGCGGAAAAAAATAACGACATATTCATGGACCTGGAAAGATGTTTGAAGGAACAGGGCCTGACGTGGACGTGGGAGCAAATACGGATCTGTTGGAAGAATTTGAAGAAACGCTTCACGGCTGTAAGTACCTCACTGTTCGCTTTGATTCGAAAAGTTATCAGGCGCTTTAATTTCTAATGACTTTGTTGGCATTCGCAGGGACGCCTGCTCCTATGCGAAAGTGGCGGGGAGCCGTGAAAGTGGAAGTGGTTTGACAAAATGAGCCTTCTGCTTGGCGACCGCCCGATGGTGCAAGCAAGAGATTACGGCGTTGACACCGCCGCCGAAGACGAGGACATCACTCTGTTATGCGGTAAATGCAGATCACTTTTATGTTTAAATCTTGCTTGGCACGTCCTACGAGAGCTTGTTGGTTATCGTTCTTACGACCAACAATTTTGCTCTGCCCGTAGCAGGAAATCGGCTTGTGCGTCAGAAATCTCAAATACGTGCACATGAACGCTTTAATAAAGTTTCTGGTCACCTCGCCATCAGAATACATTTTCGTAAATTCACAGAATTGTCTACTAATGCGCAGCATTCCAACTGCGCTTGCATTGATTTTGCGTTCTTCACAGCCAGGTTCGACTATGAAAAGGCAAATACTTTCGGGTATGTTATTCTTTGTAAGATTAGTTTCGGGTTTTTTTGCAAGTGGTGTAAATTAACTTTATCACAAAAATTAATTGGCTTTACCAATACATGTAAGTCGCCCGGGACCCTTGAATTAAACTATTTAAATCAGAAACTTCCTAAAATCTAGAAACCTTTATATAAGCCTAAAGGCAACAGCGGGGGAGAGTCAAAAAAACTTGAATTGAGAAATTCAAATAAGGTTTTACAAAATGGAGCCTCAACCGTAAAAGGCAAAAATTGCCTCAGTTTTTTTTGCTTGAAATAGCCTAAAGCGTAAATGTATTGCACTATTCACAAAAAAACTATATTTGAAATTTTTTGTTTGCATACAAAATGGAAATCACAACTTTGACACATGGGAAGACAACATTGGATAAGAAAAAAGCGTCAACTTTTAGTGCTAACAACAGGAGCCATATAAATATAGCGTCAGCTTGAAGGGACCAGGGAGTATTCAGCACCACAGGGGAAAAATGACATTACAAGTTTGAGCAATAAATACAATTAGACACACTCAGGGACTGCGGTTTGAAATTCACAAAGGAAAGGATGGCTACAATGAAAGTACATTTACTTATCAAAAAACTTCATAAATGTTCAAAGCAAGGGTATTAGCAATATAAAGTATTCAAAATTCATGTAGCTCGAAACAAGCATACGCCAGCTGTACGCAGGCATTATCCACTTTAAACAGTTGACACTATAACAGTGCTGAAACAAACAAATCGCTTGTCTACAGCTGCCATGTTGCCTTTGTGAGTACAGCCAGTGCTGAGGCACAGAAATTTTTCATAGAAAAAAAATTCGGGGACAGTGATGGACGAAGCTTAACAAAAATGCCCAGTGACCAATACCCTGCACTTGAGCAGTCAAAATGCAATTTCTCACAAACCTAACCTGGCTTCTTACACAGCTTTGCGAGCATTGGTACTGTATCGTCATAGTGTTTCTACTTCATGAACAAGTTTGACTTCCCTTTGTGAATGGAGTCGTCTCAATGAATGATAGCAGACAGTTGACCTAGAAAGTGCAATCAAGCTATACCAAGAGATTGGCAGTGAACATGCCTGAGCATAGTTACTTCATAAAGCTAATTACGTATAACGTATAACGACAATGGTACGTTTCGGTGCCTGGTTTGTTTACATCTGTTGCACAATTTTGGTTGTTAAGTAGCTCAGGTGTTCATATTAGCATACACACGAAGACTTGGTCTTGAAATAAAATGAATAAATCTTGTAAAAGCTGAACAAAAAACTTTGTTCGCAACACTGAATTTTAGGTGGATGAATAATATGTTGAACTCAGTTGAAAACGGGGCACTTTAATTAACTATGTTGAGAACTCTTACCTACGTCTCATCGCATAAACAATTCTTAGAGGAGAAATCATACCAGTGTGCTTCTGCGTAGTGGGAAATTAGCAGCAAGGTGGTCTTTGAGAAGGTCTCTGATTTCTGACCACACCCTGCTACGAGGTCTGCTTGAGGGTTGTGGGAAGAGCACTGATTCACTTTCCGTGACAGCCTGATTCCAAGAAGCGCCATAGCCTTCTGGATGTGTTTCGCAGAAGTTGTGAAGCGCGCATGTTGCTATAACAACAGTTGGCATAAACTTATAATATATGTAAGCACGCTTCACCAGGATGCGCCAGCGTCCTTTCAGCCTACCGAATGCCTGTTCCACAACGATCCGTGTGCTGCTTAAATAAACATTAAAGGATTCTTCTTCTCTTGAGAGTCTACCTGTGTATCCCTTTATTATCCATGGCAGAAGAGGGTAGGCCGGGTCTCCAATTAGCATGAAAGGGATGGATGTGCCTCGGAGCATGCTGAAACCATGCGGCACCAAGTTGTCGCTGCGCTTGTACAGCGCTGACATCTTCAAGGCTGTGGAATCATGAGCGCTGCCCGGGGCTAGGCATGACACGTTCATAAACCTGCACAGCGAAAATTCTAACGTGAGACAATACAAAGTGGGGTACCGATAGCTGCTGCTGCTGCAAGTAAAAAAAACGTTTGAACAGGCTGTAGCAAAGCACATATGAAAGAATATCAATTTAGTGCAAAACATGGCCAATAACAGAAACTGGGCTCGAACTTTTCACCCCCCCCCCCAAACAAACCAGAGAAGTTACCGAGCGCAGTTAATGTAGCCTAAAATTATTCCAGAACAGAATATGTTTTGTGCCTCACGTAGTGATGTGCTAGCCCCCGTGCGCGTACCCCATTTTAGAATGAACATGCACTCGCAGTCCTCCGTCATCCACAACTGCTTGCACGTTGTATGACGCCCAATACTTCCGGTTCACGAAGTCTCGGTAGCCGGTCTTTGGTGCGGTGATTGGTATGTGAGTACCGTCAATCGCTCCAAAAATTTAAGGTAGGTGGCACTTTGCCTCAAACTGCTCAGCAATTTTTTTTGCTTCATTTGCTGACGGCAACTTCACATATTCTTTTGCTAGTTGCGTTGTCACCGATTTGCAAAACATGCAAAAAAACTTCTTTACTGCTGATTTGTGCACGTCGAATCGGTTGGCCACAATGCGATATTCTCCACAACTTGCTAAATTGTAGAGAGCCATAGCCACCCTCTTGTCGAGAGGAACAGGGGTGCGCACGTAGTTTTTACAAGGAGACATGAATGGCGCCACGTCAGCAACAAGGTGGCAGAAACTGTGCCTCGACATTCTAAAACCTCCCGCCAGTCATTGTCATTGAAGTTAGTAGCCACAATTTGGTCCCACCACTCTTGGCACCGTTCTCGCATCCACACGGCCCGCTTGGTCGGTGGTGCTGTGCACTCCAATCCTGCAAGAAAATATAAAAAATAGCAAATTACTTTCAATTTTAAGCATAAACGAGGCACAATTGAAATAGAGGTGTAAAACTACGGCAAAATGGTATGCGGCCGTATGAAATTTTACGTAAGCCGATAGAAATTCATCGTGTAAGGATCTCACTGTCCAGTCCAAAAGCCACAGAAATCAGATTAGCCAAACAGGGTGAGCGTATGAGGCAAGAGGAACACGGTGCACTTAATTGTGGTGGAACTGTACACTTTGTTCCAACAATTGATGAAAGTCTTTAGTCATTTTCATTTAAAAACTGCTTGTTGTTTTCAATTTAAAATTTTCAACGAGGTTCAGGGCGCCACTTAATTCGTACTAGCACTGGTATTAGCGACAAGCTACAACTATTGCAAAAAATGACTCGCGTGTAGGGCTTCAAAGGATTTTCCACAGCATCAGGTACACAAATGAAAGGCGTTACAAACCATGAATCACGGCGAATTTCTGGAGAGACCAGCCAGGAATGAACAGGGGAGGGTGCGTCAGGCTGCGGATACCCCTGCGGCGAGCGCTGTGCCGCAAGAGAACCACTGCTGCCATCGCGTTGTGCAGTGTTGTGCAAGACACCAACACAACCATAAACTACAGCTGGTGCATACTGAGAAAAAATACCAAGACAGCCATCGCGGTGGCGGAGCGACAACTGCGTAAACAACCGCAGCCCACAGCGGCGAGAGCACAGGCTTGGAGGAGCGGAAACCGGTACCGGAAGACGGGCTTTCAGCTCGCCTCGACGCAAAGCGTCGCTGCGATCACCGCTCACCTCAACTCGTCCGTGCGAGTTCATATAAACTCGGGCGCGTCGAGGTAAGCTGAACCCGCCACTCAACTAAGCCTGCCCCCGTCGCGTCCATGTACACGGGGCTATTGGGCCAACGTTCTGTGCTGCCTCGGTATTAATGCAGGGTGCTTCGTTCGCGGAGGTGGCACGAAAGGGGGCAGCGCCACCAAAATCCGTAGCGCCCGCACGTAACACAATGTGGACGAGCGGCAGCGCCATTTAGCCTCTCAGCAAAAGTAACAAAGGTTCTTTGGCCACCAAAAGGCTTGCAGACTTACAGAATTAAAGCCCCAGGGCCCTTTGTCTCGACAGACAGCCCAAACAGCCCCGTGCCTGCACGCCTGAAACACGAGCGGGCATCCAGCACCTCGTCCGAGGTGATGGACGCAACAGGAATCCCAACGGTGTGTTCAGCGCTGAAGGACAGGCGCGGCTTTTTGGAGTGCGCTAGAAAATAAAAAAGCATCATTGGGGGCCTGAAAAGGGCTCCTGACTTGACACAATACTTCTTTAGTACACACAGAACTCATTTACACTCATAATAGATACACAAAGAATACAATGGAACGTCAGAGGACAGCTTAGAAACCTCGACGATATCCAGGAACTCTTACACAAATATTCCCCAAAAGTGCTTTGTGTACAAGAAACACACTTAAATTCCAGAAACACCAACTTTCTACGTCGTTCTGTAACATTCAGAAAGGACCACAATGACGCCTTAGCATCATCTGGTGGCGGGGCCATTATAGTTGTTCAGGGCGTAGCATGAACACATCTACCACTAAAACATCCCTTGAGGCAGTGGCTGTTCGAGCAGTTCTTTTGAACAAACTTGTCACCATCTGCTCTCTTTACATACCTTCACAGTACCGTCTCGAAAAACATGAGTTCTAGTTACTGATACATTAACTACCGGAACCTTATGTAGTCCTTGTTGACTTGAATGCACATAATTGTCTTGTCTATGGGGCGACTCTCGCTGCGATGCACGAGGTGGCCAAATCGAACAGTTCCTCTTTTCACGGGTGCGTGTCTGTTGAATAGGAAACAGCCAACATACGTTAGCTTCGCCAAAAAACCTACTCATGCATAGATCTCAGCTCTGTGTACCCATCACTTGTACCCCTGCTTTAATGGAAAGTGATCAACAATCCTTTCGGAAGTGACCACTTTCTGATCATTCTCCGCAGGGGCGCCTGCGCACATAGGCGTTTGGTGTGTAGTGACACCACAGACCCGAGGTAACCGAGGAGTTTCTATTCCCTCCCACGCCTAGCCATGCGTGACTTTGCTATGTCCACGGAAAACGGACATGGCAAGCTTTTAAAACTGGCGCGATAACGCATGGCACGCGGCAGATAAAGTGGCCATACATAAAAAAATTGAGCAGCTCGATGTCGACTATCACTACCTAGAGGCAACCATCATAGGCGATGAAGGTTCCCTCTAGGTAGCGACAGCAGCCGCCGATAGCTGACCGAACGCCGTGCCGCAGCTCGATGGCTTACGCCACGAGCTGGGAATGTTCGTTCATGAAGGCGAGCACCAGCACGCGCTGACCCTTGGAAACGCGGATGAACGGCCGGTGCTGTTGGCTAGTGGTGCCATCGCCCTCCGCCATGACAGCGCTCGACTGAGCCAACGGCTTCGAAAGTTGCGCCGTTTGAATTTGAATAGTGGTGGTGATATGAGAACAGTAACTGCTTGAAACGGCGTTGTACCTAGCGCCACCACTAACGGTGCCGCTAAATTTAGCGTCATTTTAAAACACTAACAGGAAAAATACGTTTGGATTGTGCCGTATTCCTTATTTAACGTTTGAAAACTAGTGCTAACACAAATTTATAGTGAGCAATATTAGTTAAACACTTCTCAACATGTTACAAACACTTTTCATTTTGCTATACGTTCCCCGAGCCGACGTCGGAACGATGACCAAGCCCTCTATTTCCCTCATTGGTTGTTCGCTTCCCCTCGTCCTCGCGACCGCTGCGGACGGCCAGCTTTTTGACGTCAGCGACGGAATGCCTCCGTCCAGATTTGGAATTTGTACATAGTCAAACCACAGACGATGTCCAGTTTGGCTTTAATCTGGAAATGTGTGAGCGGCAAGTTCAGCTGAGTTTGAATAGGATCTATAATTGGGCAGGTGAAAACGCGTTCCGACTGAATCCACCAAATAGCATGTGCGTCTTATTCTCTAGAAAGAAAAGAATTCATTGCAAACTTGACATTGATATACATGGCCAGTGTCTTTCTATGAACACTGAAAATAAATTGTTCGGCCTAATTCTAAACACCAAGCAACCTTGATACCGCATATAATGTATTTTAAAAAAGAAGTGCTTAAAAACGATGAACAACTTAGCTGTAACCGCCAACGAAACAGCTGTAGCACAACAATAGCGATCCCTGTGCTTGACTTGAAACCTTTTCTAAAACAAAAGCTTAAGGCCCATTGGCATAGCGCGTGGGACAGACACACGTATCATAAACTGCATGTAATCAAGCTGTTACTTGGTCATCGGCCGCCAGTACCGAAATCACGTCGCACATAGTTAACACTAGCTAGGCTTAGGATAGGACACAATTACGTGACACACTCACACGTTTAGTCTTGTGATGATCCACCACTTTGTGACAGATGTGTTGAAGCACCAATATTCCTACACGTTTTAATACAGTAAACAAAATTAGACACGCTAAGAAAACAGCACTTTTCATTAGTCTAACGACAACTGTTTCCACTTCACCCTGCAATGTTCGTCTGTCAGACAAACTCCAGACAAATGATCATGGGAAGTGCGAATATTTGAGGAATACGTCCGCGGTATCAAATGGCCCTTGCGCTATAGAACTCCAGACATAATGATCATGGGAAGGGCGAATATTTGAGGAATACGTCCGCCAACTTCTTCCTCGAGACGAACCATCAGTCGCTAGTGGCCCTCGTTGATCTAGTGCCACCACGGCTCCAGGGGTTTTTCTTGAACTTTATGCGCATTCAGTACCAACTACGCTATGTACCAGGGAACCAGCAGCAACTGCGGATGCGCTTTCACGCATCGCTGGAATTTCTTTCGTCTAACCAGCTCACATTAGCAGAGCTCTTTGTCCAGGAAGTCGTCCGGTCATCACTCACATTCAACCACTCGAACTTTGCCCTGGGAAGAGGTCGACATTGATCCTTTTCGCCTCAACGGTGAAGACTGCGTCGTTCTTGTGGATTACAGGTCGTGCTTCTCGGGAGTCATCAGCCTGCGTTCTACACGAACACCTGCGGTCGCGAACGCCATCAAGGATGTTTTCGCAAGACATGGGATGCGGAGGCTGTTGCAGCACTAACGGTAATCAGTTTGCTGCGAAAGAATTATCCGTGTTCAATGAGTCCAGCGGCTTCTGCCACCTCATCAACGTCCCCGATTTTTCATAGTCGAACGGAGGAAAGGAAAGATGGTTAGGACAATCAAAGACCTGCGGCGGAACGCGGATGATCCCTATCGGGCACGTCTCGCATACCGCGACGGTCTGGACCTATTTGGAGTGTGTCCTGCTCAGCTGCTAATGGATAGGCACCTACACACCAGGCTGCTGAAGTCGTCACAACTTCTTGAGAGAACTTGGCCCCTTTCGGTCCCATTCACTCAACGTGACCTAGAACACCGGAGGTGCCAAACATCTCACTTCAACCAAAGACAGGCAGCTCACACCTTGCAGCTTCTTTAGGATGGAGAGCAGGTTTAGGTGCAAGATGTCGACTTCCCAGCTAGAGTCTTGAGGCCAGCTGAATACCCGCGCTCCTATTTGATGTAGACTCTAACAGGCGTACTCTAACGCCATCGGAGGCATCTGGTGCCAACGATAACATTTCCTGCGTAACAGACGGTCAGTGCACTAGCAGCGCCCGTGGCATCCCAGATCGAGACTACTACGCCGAGACAACCTGAGGCTGACGAATAAGCCACAGCCACTCCACTACGGAGGAACCCCGGTGTTCTATTCCAGGCGTTTCGCAGTTTGGCGAAGATTACGAAGGCCGCAAAGTCTCGCAATAATGTTTTCCTTCAATTCTAGTGCAGACTTTATTACCTAGTCTAGCGTGGAGGCAGAGTTTATTATCTTTTCAATAAAAAGAAATGAGCTGGAGGCCACAGATTGCGATTAGATTCGGCAGCCATGGGAGCGCAATTAGGGGATGTGAAAGTACATACACTAGTATGAGTCATGCGAATGCCAGCTGTACACAGCTACTAAAACCAAATATAATGTACGCAAGAGAGAGCAATCTGACAAGCACACCAAGAGGAAGTCTATATAACGATGACACCCTGACATTCCATAACGATGACACCCTGACAGTCTATATAACGATGACGTCAATGTTGAACTTCAGAAATTAATAAAATTCCTTGTCAGAGCCATTGGAAATAGCCGCTCAAACGTATCTGCGCGCTCATATAAGACCCCGCTATGTCCTTGGATGACAGCAGAAATCCTTGACCTGCTGAAGACGAAAGATTTTTGGTACCATAAATGGAAAAAACATAGAAATAATAAATATTACCTTGGCCAGTTCAAAATTTTCAGGAATAAATCCGTGCTCCTTACGAGGCAGCGAAAGAAGGAATATTATTCTCGCCTAATAGAACAAGCTCAGGGCAATTCTAAAAAAACTTGGGAGATCGTAAACGAAGTTGTTGGCAATCAACCACGACAACGCGTGCTACCTGATTCTATTGATGCACAAACTCTAGATAACTTTAATCATTATTTCACTAAAATTGGTCCGACGTTAGCAATGCAGTTTTCTTCCTCCACTCCTCAATGTTTTTCGCGGTCTTTGCCGAATACGTTTGCGGTACACAACATTAGTCTAGACGAAATTCAAAACACTACTGCTAATTTAGCCATCAATAAAGCCAGCGGGATAGATGGTATCACAGCGCAGATAGTAAAAGACAATATTGACGTCTTAGGCCCTATCCTATGCCATATATATAACCACTTCTTGCGTACGTCAACATACCCATCCTGTCTGAAAACTGCTAAAGTAGTACCGGTGTACAAGGAAGGTGATCGCTCTGATCCCTCAAGTTATAGACCTATATCTGTTTTAAGCAAAATAAATAACATATTTGAAAGAATTCTAGCAAAACGGATGCGCGTCTTCCTAGAAAAATATCGTGTAATATGCGCCGAGCAACATGGATTTCGGGCGCACCATTCCACCGCCACTGCTGTACTATCTCTATCACAAAAAATTAACGAAGCATTAAATATTAACCTCCTTGTAGCAGTAGTTTTTCTTGATTTAAAGAAGGCATTTGATACAGTTGACCATGATATATTACTAATGAAATTAAGACACTACGGTTTACGTGGCAAAATTTTTTACTTATTTTCTAGTTACATGAGCGAACGTCAACAAATGGTGATTATGCATAATCTCACTTCCTCCCTGTTAAATATACACACAGGGGTACCACAAGGCTCCGTTCTTGGAACCTTACTGTTCTCACTGTACGTAAACGACCTACCAAACATATTGACATCGGCAGAGATGCTAATGTACGCTGATGATACAGCAGTTATTGTTACTGCAGACAATATAAGGGATCTCGAGCATAAAAGTAATGTAGAACTAAAAAATGTTTGTCAGTGGTTTATAGCGAATAAACTAACACTGAATGCAAAGAAAACTAAATACACTATTTTCCACTCCCGTTATCGAGATATAAGTAATGAGTCCATTTGCATTACAATAAATAACTGCGTGCTTGAGAAGACGAACGAATTTAAATATCTGGGTGTAATTCTCGATAGCCAGCTAAACTGGCAAAGCCACATTAACTCTGTATGCGCTAAACTGGGATCTCGATGCAGTACATTATTAACCGCTAGAAATTATTTTAAAAGTAGTATTCTCCGCATTCTCTATTTCACATTTTTTCATTGTCACCTCACATATTGCATAGATTCATGGGGATGGACTTTTAAAACATATCTAGAACCCTTACGTATACTACAAAAGCGGTCACTTCGAATAATAAACAATGCTAGATATGATCAACACTGCGTGCCATTGTTTCGTAATATGGAAATCATACCATTCGATAATTTACGACAGCAAAAAATTGCACTTACCGTCTATATTGTCATTTCTTATAACCTGCCCTTTCATATATCACTATTTTCATCCTCTTGCCGCCTTACCAGACGTGCCACATTACGTAATTTCAATCTTCCGCCAACTAACAATGTTTATGGCAAACGATTGCTACAATTTGCTGGAGTAAAGGTCTGGAATGATATACCATACCAAATAAAAGAAAGCAAAAGTTTTGCCTGTGCTCTTAAAAAATACTTTCTGCAGAAAAATGAACAGGTACACTAACACAAACCTCGTTGTAATCTCCACTTCGTTATGTATAGATTATATGTCTAACAAAATCATACTTGACATGGTATACGTACCTTTATGTATTCGATGTATTGTATACATGCAATCCGTTGTTTGCATGGAACAATGCTGCAAGATACTGCAAATGATTTATCACAAATATGTTTCCTTCTTATATTTTGTTTCGATTTTTTTCTTGTATGATTGAAGTGTACTTATAAAATATCTGCTTTGTAAACACAATCTGTTCCTTTAAATGCATATTTATTTAGACCCCCTACTAGCCAGTGGCTAAGGGTATAACCAGTGTTGTGTATTTTGATGTAATAAGAGAACTTGAAATAAAATGAATGAATGAATGAATGAATGAAGTAAAGGAAGGAAAAGACACGGCAGATAAAAAGAGCTGGTAGATTCCACGAACAGTAGAAATTGAAGAGTAAAGGTAAATTGTCACAAGAAATTAGGACAACGTTACGATGTGGATGTAAATTTTGCTGTACATGACTTTCATGTCATGATTGTGTTGATGGCGCCAGGAATTTGTTCTCAATCGTTCATTCACGTCACGTAATAGTGAATTTGTTATATGTGATGCTATCAAAACGGACGCGAGCGTGCTATGAGCGTAGCATGTAGTCAAGCTTTACAGCAAGCGTCCGTCCGTCCGTGCATCCGTCCACTCATCCATCCGTCTGTATGTATTGATTGATATGTGGGGTTTAACATCCCAAACCACGATATGATTATGAGAGACGCCGTAGTGGAGGGCTCCAGAAACTCCAACCACTTGGGGTTCTTTAACGTGCGCCAAAATCTGATGTATGTATGTATGTATGTATGTATGTATGTATGTATGTATGTATGTATGTATGTATGTATGTATGTATGTATGTATGTATGTATGTATGTATGTATGTATGTATGTATGTATGTATGTATGTATGTATGTATGTATGTATGTATGTGAGCACAACCCACCGTGGCACTCTGTACCCGCAGCGCCACTACATCCATGCCCAAGAACAATTCCACACCTACAACGACGATGCAGAAGCCTGAAAATCTGAGAGAGGCACTCGTTCCCAGGGAATCTAGACACAGCCCACGCAGCAGCCAATCAGAGAGTAGCGGTACAGCACGATCTAGAATATCCTCACTAAACTGCAGTTTGTATGTGCTTCTATGAGACAGTGCCATTTTTGTACTGCTCGGGAGGTACTGCCGGTTACGCCTGACGCGGGACAAGGTTAGACGAGGTTCACTCCTAAAAATGACTTCCATCTCCTGCCAAAGGGGAGCATGAGGCGATGCGAAGCTCACCGCGTTTGCATCGGTTCGACTTGCTGTTTCCGTTAATGTTGCATATTGAGCGTTATCGTTTGCGTTGTTTTTATGCTCTTATGTTGTTAGGTATCAAGGGCTTCGGTGCTCGCCCGCAAACCGCAGGTTGCGGCTTCAATCTCAGCCGAGGTGGTCGCATTTCGGTTGAGGTGGAATGGTAGAGGCCCGTGTACAGTGCGTTGTGAGTGGACGTTGAAGAACACCATACGGTCGACATTTCCACAGCCCTTCACTTTGGCGTCCCTCATAATCACATGGGACGTCGAACCCCGGATATTGTTATGCTCCGGCGTCTTAAGGTACCTACTGGCTTACCTTATGAAACCACACCTTTTGCCGACGGTTAGGTTAAAGAAACACTGGAGTGAAGCATTACCTTTGTAAAACACGTTATATGCCGGAAAAGTAAGCAAGGCAAAGTATAAGGTTGGTTTGTGAATACGGGCCTGAATCGCGCTTTGAAGCTACGGGTTCTAATGGAATTTCACCTCGTTTCAAATACTAAAGCGCCTTCCCTGCAACTATGAAAGAATGCCTCCATACTTTCTGGTGAGTCTCTTTTTTCTACACTGCGAGTCAACACACAAAGACTGCGAGTTAACACACAAACATCATAACACAATTCAGTGCCCATCTACACTACCTAACTTCCTCTCCATCCCTTCCCCTCAAAATTTGATCATACCACATCTTTCCCAAACAGCCGCATTTTTCGTTCTTCCATGAGGGTCCAAAGGGCGGTGCAGTGCAGTTTTTTTAATCGGGTCCTGTTGGCATCGCAACTCAGAATTCCTGCATATTACTGAGTTTTCGAATGTTTGCCTCAGGACTATTACACGTTTAAACAAACGTAAAAACACATAGGACCTACTGTATCCCAAAAATAATCTGAGCTTCTCAATTGCAGGATTACTTTCAACATTTGCTGCCATGTTTTTTGTTTGTTTCGCATAGCTCGACATATCTATAGCCTTCATTAACCCATACATTTGAGGTACTATTTGATATTTCACATGAAATTGGATCGTCAGAAAACAGCGGGGCGATCAGAAAAAAAATAAGGTGTATGTAAACGCCCCCATGATATCTTGAATGTGTTAACGCGAAGCAAAAGCATTGTCGACAAGAGAAAAAGTCACATGCGCTTGGTATACCCAGTCCAAGTTATGCTCGTCTTAGAAGATTTTTGACTCCCATGTTAACGACAAAGGATATGCGCGTGGTTGTACTAACGGATCAGATCGTACCTTAAGCCCCGTAGTGTCCAACGTCGGCGACTCCGAATTAATAAATGATAGCACCCTTTCAATAGCGTAATGTGCTTATGTGTAACGTGACAAGGGCACTGTAAACGAAGAAGCGATATCATTGCTTTATAGAGTGTATAACCCGGAATAACGGTCTCATACTGCTTGGCTGTGATGGTTGGACCAAACTTCGTGAAAGACACCTCATACGCGAAGGTCTGTTAGCCATGGAAAGCGGGTCGTTGGTGTTTTTGACAAACTTAAGTTTTCTATGAAATTGTAGGCTGGCCTGTCTCAGGCCCTTATTCCTGAGCAAAAAGCTTTCATATTTTTATACCATATTGCGTTTCCATTGCATGTATACAGTATTCACGGCTGCAAACAGGAGAACTTGGTGTCAAGTAGCGAACATTCTCTCATTTCCACTGTCTTAAGTTCCGGTCTTCTCGGTTTCATTTCGGTCCGAAGGCATACAGCACCACCATCACTATACTTATGAGACCACATTAGTCGCGCCACGATATGGTTATATTGAGCGATTTATATAACGATTGCCATTCGTTATATTTAATAAACGACATCGCGCTTGAATTCGTGAGCATGCCGTACATTGGGTTTTCTTCCTTCCTTTTCACAAGGCAGACGAATAAACAGGCGGTACACACGTTGGGAACCCATCTACCGAACTTTAAATTGGTCCGCCACGGCGGTGTAATGGTTACGGGGCTCAGTTGCTGACCCGCACGTCGCGGCTTCGACTCAGGCCGCGGCGGTGGCATTTCGATGGAGGCGGAATGCATAAGGCCTGCTGTGTGGTTCACCTGGAAGAGGGGCGTGTGCTCGAAATTGGAGGAGCCCTCCACTACGCCGTCCTTCACATTTATATAGCAGTTTTGTGACCTGAGACACGAGCTGTTCATCAAAACCTAAATTTGCTGCCTGGCACAAGGTGGCCAACATTTTAAACACAAGGTCATGCGTTTTTCTTTTGAGGGAGCCAAGCTTTTTAGGAATCGGAGTCGCGCACTTCAGCGAAGTCATTCTAGTGTCACTGACTAGAAACGCGACCTCAGTTAACTTTGTGTCCACCGCTGTGCATCTATGGCTATGCTGCTCAACTACAGGCCCGAAGTTCGTGGGTTCGACGCCGGCAGCAGATGTCGCAAAGGAGGCCTGTGTAGTGTGCATTGTCAGTGCACGGTAAAAAAGAACAGCAGGTGGTCAAAATTTCCGTAGCCCTCTACTACGACGTCTCTCAAAATCATGTCGGGTTTTGGAACGTAAAGCCCTAGATTTTATTATATTCAATTAACCCTCTAATCCAAGGTGCTGAATGTCGAAGAATGGATATCGCCGCGAAGCAAAACAGCGATGAAAATTTGCGGGGTTCGTCATGTGAATGTTGCGAAGCACAGCGGCTGTAATGTGCACGAGAAAGAAGAGGAAAAACTGCCTGCGAACTTTTCGAGGCATTGAAAGAGAGTGCCTCAGTTTTTAGTGAAGCTCGTCTTCCGGAATAACGGTAACGTGTGAGTTAGGTATCCTAAAGCTCTTCCTAAAGGCAAATTATTCACCACATAATATACTTAAAACATACCAGCATGTAACCTTTGCCAAGTCTCAGGTTTAATATGCCTCAACAATTATATCAGGGCTTTAACGTTCAAAACCACGATATGGTTAAGAAGAACACCGCATTGGATGACTCTAGGGGACTCGCTCGCTGGATTTTGTGGCGACCGGTTGTGCCCCTGCGATCTCCGACGACAGCACAGCTCTCACCGACTGGACTCTCGCTGAGTGGTGCCCCATTCTCAGACTCCTGCAACCGTTTCTATCTTTCCTATCTCCTCTTTACTTCCGTCGCTCGCTGTTCCTGCGCCTCGCTCTCTCCTTCATCTTTCTATATATACTTTTTAATCCTATCGTTTTAATACCTCCTTACCTCCATTCCTTGTGAGCTACTATGGAGGTTTCACACTGATGCAGACACTTACAGGGCTCACTTTTCTCTTCTTTTCCCTTTGAGGATCACATAGGAAGAAAGACTCTAGAAATTCAGACCTTCTGGTGTGCTTTAAGGTGGACTGAAATTGCACAATACACGGCCTTCTACCATTTTTTCTCCATCTAATTGCGACCACCGCGGCCTGTGCAGAACTCGCGACATTCGGGTCATCAGCCGAGCTCCGTAGCCACTGTTCTATGAGGCAGGTCATTGACATACCTTAACAAACTCGACTTAACTATGCCTATGTAATCGCTCTCTTTAACAGTGACGTGATTCTAATCGTCTGCGTGTCATGAGCGCCTCTGACATCGCAGGTGAGCCTCTACCGGGCATTTCTCCTTCGCCCGTAAGATTCGTTGATTTGAGTCGTTGGTCAAGCTACCGGCCGATCTCTACAGCAGATTTTAAAAACTCTTCAACAAGAAAAGTCCTACAAAAATCTTATGAGAATATTGTATTTGGTATTTTATTTTATTACTATCATTACTAATATTGACATTATTATTGTTTAATATGTGTGGTATACCATCGCGAACCACCATATGATTATCAGAGACGCCGTAGTGGACGGCTCCGAAATTTCGACCACCTGGGCGTCTTTAACGTGCACTCAAATCTGAGCACACGGGCCTGCTACAATTCCGCCTCCATCGGAGATGCAGCCGCCGCAGCCGGGATTCGATCCCGCGACCTGCAGGTCAGCGCCGAGTACCTTAGCCACCAGACCACCGTGGCGAGGCATTATTATTGTGTTGTTTTGCTATTATTATTTATGTATTTATTCTAATAATACTATTTGGTTATTCAGAAATTTTCATTCCAGAAATGAGTAGTTGTCGCAATAGAGACGTCACTATTGGAAACGAGGCATGCTATACTACTGATATTTGACCAACCCTGAGAAACGCTTGTTTTAATTAGTGGCTAAGTATTCCACAAAAAAAAGAGATCTGTTGCGAAAAATTTGGTATCGACGCTCGTGTCGGCCTCTTCTGGAAGAATTAAAAAAAAACCAAAGAATCGCCCGTGGGCGAAAGGTCGAGATAGATGCAAATAAATGAATAGTATTACGTGCGGGGCATAGCTAGCGCGTGATTTGAACCCAGTTCTTATGCAGGGGAAACAGGTGTTCTGCAACACAACCACGTTGGTGCTTGAAACTGTTCGAAAAGGAAGAAGACTATAATGTCATGTATTGAGACAATGCCCCTTAACGAGTGTAATGTTGCGTCGCAGAAGCATAGAATGGCACCAGCTAAAAGATTTTATTGAACCAATGAGTTATCGCTTTAACAACTCGCCAATAAGCGTGTTAAGCAAGCAACATTTAGGTCCTACCGAGGAACCGTTTAAGAAACACTACCATGTAAAAATATCACCACGCTGTCATTGAGCAAGACGCTCAAATTAACAATTACACTAGCAGGATAAGAAAACATGACGAGAGCTGTCTTTAAACCCCTTCGTAGGCGTTCCTCGTTCTAAATAAATCTTACCAAAATAGCCGGGTCTCTAACCAAGACCTAATGTCGTTGCGCGGACCACATAAACAGTGAAACAAAGAAGTGGGCTTTACGGCTATGTACATCCGAATATCATCGGGGGTTTGACACCATTATGAAGGGCTCCGGAATATTCGCTCACGTGGTGTTCTTTAACGTGCTCTGACATCGCACAGTATACGCGCTTCCATTATTTCACCTCCATCGAAATGTCACCACGGCGGCCGGGGTTGAACACGTGGCTTTCGCGCCAGAACCCAAGCACTGTAACCACTACATCACCAAAGCGGATGGTCATATATACGAATATGATTGGTTCAATTACGCTTTCATGAACAGTTAGCAAAGAGGGCAAGACGACCTGTATAGCATTTCATGTGCAATGGAATACATTTCGCACGTCTTTTACTACGTGCGCTAAAAACGTGAAGAGCGTTGTTTACATTACGTCGTCGTTCTTAAATTGCTTAGATTTTGAAAAAAAATCAGAATTTCATCCCTGTAGTGAAATTAGGCCTGTATTTTTACTACGTTATGAGCAATTAAAAAGATTGTCACTGGCAACGAATACGGCATGGCACGTTGCCTTCACTCTATAGCGCGAAAAACAGCACTTGATAAACGAGGCCAACAAACAATAGCAAGGTGAAACTTGTTTTTGCATATCTTCAAAGCGTCATCGCCATCTCATAGGCTGATATTTTTTGTCGAACAGAGCATCACAGATCAGAAAAATGGCCGCGACAAAAGGACGTCCGAACTTTCTTCAAAAAACCAGCGGGGCTGACAGCTAATCAACCGGAAGAAGTATATTGAGAAGGACGAGACGAAGGGAACACGCTTCTTCGAAATAAGAGCTTTTTAAACACAGCCACTTCACTTGTGCACATGGATTCACTACAAATAAATGGCAGCATATCCACGGAGTGAATGATGGAGAGTGGGGTGAAGCATTCGTCCGTCCATGCGTCCGTCTGTGTGACCATCCATGCGTCTGTTTGTGCGCCCGTCCCTGCGTTCTTTCGTGCATCCGCCCTTGCGTCCGTTCATGCGTCCATCCATGCATCTGTTTGTGTGTCCGTTCGTTCATCTATTCAACACTCCAAGTCCCACCATCTCGCATCTTTTTATCATATATTCCCCATATAGAAGCACCGCCATCCAGCGAACATTTCAAGGACTAAACGAGAGGTGGCACACGCACACTTTCTTACGGCCTGCGCTTTGGGTCCACTTCCCATCTTTAACCACCTCGAGTTCATGGTATATTCTAGTTCACTGTATTCATGGCACTGCGACCAAACGCTCGCTAAACCTTTCGAAAACCAAGGAGGTTACGCCCAGCGAGTATAACGTGGCAACCTTTCCCTGTCAGATAGGGCTCAATTTACATGCCAATGGCTGCTAATGAGAAATGAGAGACAGGAGAATTCGGCTTTTACTTTCTTACGGCTTGCGCTTCGTATCTACTTCTCATTTTTAACCACCTTGAGTTCATTCATGGTATATACAAGTTCATTGTATTCATGGCACTGCGGCTCAATGCTCGCTAAACCTTTCTAAAGCTAAGGAGGTTACACACAGCGAGTATAATGTAGCATTCCTTTCTTGTCCGATAGTGCTCAATGTACATGCCAATGGCTGCTAATGGGGATCGCCGCGTGCGCCTTGACTAAACGCCGAATGCTCATGTCTCTCATTCCCCATTAGCAGCCATTGGCATGTACATTGAGCACTATTTTTTATTGTTAAACAACGCACAGAAGAAATCTCTCACTGGCACCACCTTGGAGGTCAAGTGTTATACCTATTTCGGGTATGTGCCACTGGTGGTTACATACGAGGGACGCCCAAACCACGCCATAAGGATCTTCGCCCCTAAAAAAAGAAAAAAAAGAAAGCTTGGTTTACAATTGAGAAACCAACCAACCGCTGGTTGAGAAACCCAATAGAGAAACCAACCAGCTGTGAAGGCCCTGCGCAGAAAAACGCGGATGAGTGGCACGCCTGGGGGTGCAGGCACGTGCACGAGCCCACCGTCACGCCGCCGCCATCAGAGAAGCACAAACGTGACTGACCGTCGATTGGCGCGGGCGATTTGTTCTTTGACATTGGTGTATATTTCCAGGGGTACTGGAGGGGGTCGGCTGCCTGGTTTCCGTGGTCGCGTGCTGCAGTTAACCGGGTTGACACGCTTCGATGGCGTCTCTGGCCTCACCGGTCAACAGGTCAACACTCTGCCGCCGCACTATCACGGGTTCCTGAGTGATGCCATGACAGAGTTTGCCCATATTTGTAAGGGGTGCCTTTTGCGGAAACTTGTTGATCAGGAAGATAGCGCAGGAGAAAGAATTCAAAAGCAGGTAGGTTTATCAACTAAAATCTCAGTTAGCAGCCCTTGTAGTACAAGGGGTATTGATTCATCATAACAGACGCACAATGCCTGTGGGCAAGTGCATGCACTGAAATAGTAATACATGGTATCTTTGACCACTGAATAGGTGCACAACATTGCCCCAGATGTTTTGTACGTAAGGTTGTAAAATAGCCAGAGTAATGAATAGCCACTTTCTGAAGGGTCACACTCGCGACACTTTACAGCAAGCGGGGGTGTTCCCGCTGCTGCAGTGGAGGTGTAGGCCAGTGAAGCGGCTGCAGATGGCATTGGCGCAGTGACACGTAAGCATCTGAGAACTTATTGTTTTACTGATGATGGGCCGTGTGTGCCCGCAGTTCGTGAACCTTTAATCTCTACTCCACAGAAACCCTCCCAAGTGACGCTGAAAGGTGGCCCACTGCACCGGGTAACTTATTGCTCATCAAAGTGCTTAGAGAAATGACCTCTCGTATGTTATTCAAGTAGCCCGAAAATCCACAATATGTCCATACCCTTTAAGCCTACAACAGCATGTGGTGCAGAAAATGCTGCATGTTTTCAGTGTCTCAGCATCGTGTATGGCCTCGCCGCCGACAGAGGCCACGGGGCGCCGACACCCTGTTGCGGGTGTCCACGCCGTGCGACCTGAGCCTCGAGCAGAACAAGCAGTAGCTTGAGGTGAGCAGACCTTTTGTTTATATTTTACATAAAGGGCGTGAAAATTCTTCATGATCAGCTCTGATGACTGAAACCAACGTGGGCTGCAAACAAGAACCATGCACGGTATCTGACATCTGCAATGATAAACTGCCAAGCAGGTTTGTTAGCCCTAAAAAAGGCTGTTTGATGGTAAAAGATGCATTTCAGGAGATGAATGAAGAGTAGTTCCAGCGAATGTTTGTTGATCCGAACAAATTGGGCATAGCTTGTACACAAAGCTTCACACTTTCAAAGGCTGCCATCATGCCAGTGGATCTTCACCTTAGGGGAAGTTGCTGTGCACGTTGCAATTCTTGGCAGCAGCAGCTTCGAGCTATGAGATGACTGAGAGTTCATTAGCAGCTCATGCAAACATTTCCACCAGGATGATTCATTGAAGGTGCTGCGGACGATCAAAAACGTCAACCACCCGCATCGCTTCGTCGGCACTGCGTAAGGCAGCAGCACAGGAGAGGCAGGAAGCGGCCCAGGAGAGCATCCTGCAGGTGGGCCAGTCCTTGTCATGGACAATGGCTGAGGGCCCTTTGCGGGAAAGGAATACATAGTTAATTTTAAATTTCATCATGTTTTCAACGTTTTTATTTGTGATTTTTCCCTATTGGTTTATCGGTTTTAATATGTTTAAGTGTTGCTTGCCATGTACAATTTTATACGATGCGGGAAAGAGACACATAGGTTATTTTGCTACGTTTTCAGTGTTTTAACACTTTATCATTCATTATTGGTCTCTTGGTTTTGATATGTTTATGTGTTGCTGTCCATGTTCTGTTTTACACGTTGTTTGTTTGCATTTAGTACATATTACTAGCTTTAGGTTAGCATTTACTTTGTACAAGAAGTACAGAATTTTTTGACACGAGTTTCACCTGTTTTGATGTTCGATATATGCGTTTCTCTGTTTATGTTCTAGCTGCTCCAAAGGCAGCGTTCCCCCCCCTCTCCATCTTATAGGTGTCTAATCATCCACACGGACACCACGAGCGTATAGTTGACTTTTTTGTGAATGTTTTTAGCACTGTGATATATGTGTGTGATTATGTGTGTGATATATGTGTGTGATATAAACTAGCAAGTGGTTATGTCGCACAGTTTCACAAATTAAAATGGTCATCATCACAGTAACATGCCAGCGATTGATTGCATCTAGTTTTTATTGTAAACGACTCGTTGTGGGAATTAATTTTGAACGTGGTATACTTTAAGGGCAGCGAGATTGCTGAGCCAAATATTCATGGCGTATGTCATCAAAACAAGTCACATGTTATCTGCTGCTTTGATTTAGGTATTTGTAGCATTGCAGTTTAACTGCTGTCGAGAATTCAAATCAAATGTTATTTAAAAATTTATGCAATGTTGAGGACAATGAAAAAAAAAGCCAGCACGGATTCGTGCTCGCAAGCCTGACGTGTACAATTGAATGCTTGTAGTCAATGACAATGAGAAGCGACGGACCTATGTATCATGCGTTTTTGCAACGTGTTGCTATTGGAACTGCAAGTTTTATGCGTTCTGGTGAAAGCGGATTTTGTGATGTTGCAGCATTGTTCCCACATTTTTTATAGAACATTCAGCACAGAGTGCCGCTCATATGTGCAGGCTCCAATCTAGTCTGTTACGACTGTGATCACTAATATGGAATAGGGTGTTTCCGTTGCCTATTTCATGTGACATTTAAAGAAAATGCAGCATTTTCACATAACCACCATGCTTCATGTGGAAGCTCTAGTAATTCGTGCATTCAAATGTGGCAAACACAGCCCTGTAATGCCTAGGTGCACTGAAATTAGTATGAATGAATTATTCGTGTCATGTGAAAGCTTAAAGTTCCTGTGCCCTTCGAGAAAGACCCATGACAGCGCTGGGCTGCTGCTGTCCTCTGAGCAGAACGTTGCACGCTGTGAGCATAAGGCTCTCTCCTGGCTCCCCATCCTCATGATGATGATGTTTGATGTTTCGTGGCACAAGGGCCATTTCATGCCAAAGAGTGCCAGCTCATCTTACTAGAGATATCAACAATGATTGTGATAAGAGGCTGTATAGGGGCCATAAAATTCCTCGCGCTGCGGGTAAAAACATAGAAGTAATAAAATCGTGATCATGCCATGAAAAGTGTGTGGTAGTAATGAATGACAAAAGTTTGTGTTATTAAAAACGATGGTGGACATGTATGGAATTAGCACAAGTGCCTCAATCGTTCACACCTTTGGGTCCAACCGCCGTGAAGCAAGTGTTTGTTTTGTGTAGCCACCGCAGCGGAGACCTCTCTGGAGAGGTCGTGCTACGGAACGTCCGGATATATACGGAAATAACGAACTTCCTTTAGAAAAGCCAACAATAATTTATGTGTAAAAAGTGCTTCACCGCCGACAAACATTGTAGGATGAAGTGGTATCTGTTATCGGTTTGGTAACGGAAAGTGTTGTCTTCGCAGCGTGTCTAATTCTTTACACTGGATTAGAATGTGAAGTACGGTGAGTGATTCTGCATATCTAGGACACAAAGGTGAATCGGCCCCAGACAAAAGTAATGAATGTGTTGTGTGTGTATGCCCTGTTTTTGACCTTGTAAGGATTACTTCTGCGTGGCGTGATTTCAATACAGGCGGCCAATGACCAATTTGTGGCTTGATTACATGCAGTTTACTACCTTTGTGTGTGTCCTATGTGCTCTGCCAATAACCTCTGAGCTTTCGTTTTAGAAAAGGTTCAAGGTGAAGTGAAGCAACTCGTTTTAAAGTGGAGAAAGTGGGTTTTTTGGCCGATCTAGCGAGCTGGTTCACAAGAACATTGCCTGAAATTTCGCACTGTCCTGGCAACCCAGCAGACTACAACATGCTGCTTCGATCAGTAAACTATACCCCACCATGGTGGTCTAGTGACTACGGTAGTCGGATGCTGACCCGCAGGTCGCGGGATCAAATCCCGGCTTTGGCAGCTGCGATTCTGATGGAGGCGGAAATGTTGTAGGCCAGTGTACTCAGATTTGGGTGCGCGTTAAAGAACCCTAGGTGGTCAAAATTTTCGGAGCCCTCCAATAAGCTAGCAACGATTTATGAGTCAAAAGTGGTTCCTTACCGACGAACACTGCAGGGTGTAATGGTATGTTTTGTCGGTAGGGTAATAAAAAGTGATATCTTCTAAGAGTGTCTAATTGTTCACATTGGAATAAAATGTGAAGAACTGTTAGTGCTTCACCACATCTGTTACACAATCGTGGATCGCCACCGCACAAAAGATATGATTGTGTCGTGTGTGTGTGTCCTCTGCTGAGCCTCGTTAGTGTTACCTCTGTACGAGGTCATTTCGATACTTGTAGCCAATGACAAAGGTGTGGCTTAATAACGTTTAATTTGTTTTGTGTGTGTCTATCCCACTCGCTCTGCCAGTAGTAACTGAGCTTTCGTTTGAGAGACGGTTCAAGATCAAGGGCCGGGATTGATATGAGTGTAGTGGCTGTGCTTTCGGGGACGGATGCCGCAAGCTGATCCACCATCACATTGCTTTGGATCTCACGGGGCGCTGGCAAACAGCACACTACATTATGTTGTTTGGGTGTGTAGAGTATGCATCAAATACAGTAAAGAGAGATGAGAACAGAGTTTTTTTTGTTTTTAGAGTTTGCAGAGCTGTTACCACTCTCAGGGAGTCCGTATAAATGACTGCTTTTTGTTGTTATGATTGTTTAAAGCGTTTAGCGGGCAGAAGTATCGCGTAAGCCTCCACTGTGAAGATACTTGTGTCTGGATGTAGAGGGCCAGCATCCGAGAAGGATGGGTCGACGGCAGCGTAGGACACAGAGGAATTAGACTTAGAGGCATCTGTAAAGAACTCGGGACGTGTGTATTTGTGTTGAAGTTCCAGGAAGTGTGTTCGGATATGGGCAATGGGCGCATGTTTTGTAACTTCTAGGAAAGACACATCGCAGTCTATAGTCTGCCATTGCACGGTGGCGGGTATTCTAAGGAGCCAGTAAACTGTGTTCAAGTGACACACCAGTTTCTTGAGCTGCACCTTTAAGGCAAACTGAGTTGGGCTGCCTCATCGAAGGCCTGTTTTGAAAAAGCATGGAGCTCAACAAATGATTAATAGTGGAGTATGAGGGGTGCTTCTTGTCCGCTTTCACCTTAAGAAACTATTCAAAGGACATGTAAGTTCTCTGCAGGTGAAGCAACCATTCATTTGACTCAACGTAAAGGCTTTCTATTGGGCTGGTGCGAAAAGCACCCTTAGAACAGCGGATGCCCAAATGGTGCACGGGGTCCAGCATCTTCAAAGCACTTTGAGTCACAGACAGATAAACAACGGCCCCATAATCTAAGCATTTGCGAATGAGGCTTCTATACAGGTTCATGAGACATTGCCTGTCACTACCCCACGTAGTACGTGACAACACTTAAAACATTCACGGCTTTTAAACATTTTGTTTTTAAATACTTGATGTGCGGTACGAAGGTCAACGTGTTGTCCAAGATTAATCCTAAGAATTTATGCTCCGCATGAACAGACAGACGTTGACCGTTCAGTTCAACGTCGTGTTCTGAGTGCATGCCTCTCTTTCGGGACAACAAGACACACGTGCTTTTTTGTGGGTTCAGTCGGAATCCAATTTCCTCTGCCAATTTGCAAACCTTGTTTAAACCTAACTGAATCTGCCACTCACACATTGCCAGGTTGCATGACTTAAAGCCAAGCTGGACGTCATTGACATACGTACAATAGAACATATTGCGGGGGATGGACAGGTGCGAGGAATTCATTTTGATAATAAAAAGTGTACAAATAAGTACACCACCTTGGGGTAGTCCCGTTTCTTGGACAAATGTTTGGAAGAAAACACTGCCCACACGGACACAGAATGTCCGATTGAACAAGTAACTTTTGATTATGCAAAGCATTCTACCGCGCACACCCAGGTGACACAAGTCACTTAATATGCCAAAACGCCATGTTGTGTCGTAAGCCTTCTCGATATCGAGAAACACAGAGAGAAATTATTGTTTTTTGCTAAAGCGTCTTGGATCTCTGTCTCAATGCGCACCAGATGGTCGGTGGTGGATCTACCCTCTCTAAACCCACACTGGAGTTGGTCGAACAGATAGTGTGTTTCAAAGAAATGTAAAAGTCGGTGGTTTATCATCTTTTCAAAAAGTTTACAAAGGCACCTTGTAAGTGCAATGGGCCTATAACTCGTCACTGAGGAAGGATCCTTGCCCTGTTTCAAAATAGGCATAACAATAGCCCCTTTCAAGGAAGTAGGAATGGTGCCAGAAAGTCAGAAAACATTGTATAGGGAGAGTAAAGTTTTTGGCGTTTTGAGCAGTATGTTTATCAACATTTCATACGTGACACGAGCGTAGCCTGGGGATAAATTACTGCAGGAGTTTAGTTATGTTTGTAGCTCAGCTAAGCTGAGAGGTTGGTTGTTTGCCTTGTATTTAGTGCATTTGTATTCTACTTTCTGCTTTTCTATCTTTGCTTTATGTCTTTTGAAAGCTTCAGTATAGTATGACGAGCTAGACACCTGGTCGTAGTGTGCACCGAGGAAGTTCGCCGTATCTTCCAGGCTGCCACCATGTGTGTTTACGAGTGGGAGTGAGTGTACTTGTCTTCCTGCTAGCAATCTTGTTTAGGACTTGAGTCTCTTGTGTATAGGAATTCATCCCTGATAAAAACATGTGACAGCTTCCTCTTCTGGCCTGCCGACGCATTCTCCTGTCTTGAGTCTTTATTTTCTTAAAGCTGTCAAGAATTTCCGCTGTCGGTGAGTTCTGAAGCAACCACCATGCCCTATTCTGCTCCTTTCGCGTATTCCGACACTCAGTGTTTCACCATATGACGCGTCGCTTGGCAGGCATACCAGATGTTTGCGGTATGCACTTCGCTGCTGCGGCTGTAAGAAATGCTGTGAAGTACTGCACAGCTTCATCTATGTTTAACCTACACATGTCAGTCCAACTTAAACGAGTAGTGCTGTGAAACTGTTCCCAGTCCGCTTTGTCTGTCTGCTATCTGAGAACATGTGGAAGACTTTTTTCTAGTGGTGTATTTAGAATGATCAGAAAGTGATGATGATCATGATGATGACGACAATGATGATGATGGTAGATTATAGTGGCGCAAGGGCAACTCCGGTCGAAGAGCGCCAAATACAGGGTTTTTCGTCGGTTCAAATATAGAGAAAAAACCTCAGGGTGGCAAGAATAAAATGTTAGAGTGGGCATAGGGAATAAACTTAGGTGTTGTGGCTATGTGTGATGAGTTCAAAACGGTCTAAACCTATGGGTTTTAAAAAGTCACGTAGTGGCGGCAGTGGTCTTTGTTAGGACAAGAAGTGCGTGCTGCATGACATTTGGTAACGAAGTCGCAGCGGTTCTCTCAGGATCGAGAGAGGGCTGAGCTCAGTGAGAATATGTAATTAAATGCAAGAGTCCAACATCAGCTAAGAACTTTAAAACTACTTTTGTGGGAAACATGGGATCGTTACCAAGAAAAAATAAAAGGTGAGGCGGATTGTAATATTTGTATAGCTTTGGGAAGTGATGCAATCTTTGTGGTTCAAGGTACGGGCACATAATTAAAACGTGAACGACAGATAGCACATCACCACATTTCTTACAACACGGTGCTGGAGAGTTGCTTAAAAGCTGCGAGTGTGTTGCATGTGTATGACCTATTCTGAGTCTGCACAGTGCAACCTCTTGATGCCTGTTACGTTTTTCAAGTGCAAGTCTACCAATTCTTGGCTTTACAGTGTGCAATTTGTTTTCAGTTGCTACGTTCCATTCCTCTTGCCATTGCTTACGCATTCGGTTTCAGGTTAGCGACCTCAAGTCCTCATATGGGATGACGACTACGTCTACCATTGGGCGGAGTGCAGCGGACTTCGCAAGTCGATCCGCTGCCTCATTGCCAGCTATGTTGCAGTGTCCGGGAACCCTGAATAGCGTGATTTTAAGCTTGGATTTGTAGGCTGACATAAGGCAGTTTAGAAGGGTATTAGTCACTGGAGTTTATGTGTGTTTGCGGAGGACAACGCAGTCACTGCACTGGGGGAATTTGTGTATATGATGGAGGCTGGCTCTTTCTTAAGATGTGCCTTGTAGCTAGCTTGATTGTTGCAGATTCAGAGTACGCTGGGCCGTATGCACCACATGTGACGGTCGAGGACTTGGAAGCATCAGTGTAGTACTCAGCACACCTGTATTTTGCCTGCAAGTACATAAAATGCTGATTGATTGCGACTGGGAGGCCCTTCTTTCCTACCTCTAGCAATGACAAGTCACAATTGGTAGTTCGCATTTCCCATGGTGCCACAGTGGCCTTGTGTGAACGTAGTTGAAGATTAGAGACGGGTATATACAGACTTTGAAAGTGTGAGGCCACTCTGATGGGATACGTTGGCGTAGCTGATGGTCGCCTCAAAAACAGGTGGGTGTTTGATGTATCCTGCAATAGCTCGCAAGACGGGTGGTCGACGTAGGAGAGCCCCTTGGTTGCATACTTGCCGCTTGTGAACTGGCGTCGTCGTTCTAATGACCACCGATCTGTCTGAACATAAAGTGTGGCTATTGGGCTGGTTCGGAAAGCACCACTAGACAGACGAAGCCCATGGTGATGCACTGGGTCGAGCATCTTAAGTGCGGATATCGATGCTGATTCGTACACAAGTGAGTCATAATCAATACGTGAGAGCACTACACTACTGAGAAGGTTAAATAGACAGTCACGATTTGTACCCCATGACTGATGCGATAGAATCTTGAGCAAGTTCAAAGCTTTCAAGCATTTCAGTCGTAGCTGCTTGATGTGTGGGACAAAGCTGAGCTTTTCATCCATCACAACACCTAGATATTTATGATCCTTCTTAGTACCGATGGTGTGTCCGTTCAATGAAATGTTGGGGGATGGCCTTATGCCCCATTGTTTTGAAAAGAGCAGGCAGACAGTCTTGTCACAGTTACACTTAAAACCAATTTTGTCTGCCCAGCTTGATAGCTTATTTACTGCCAACTGAATCTGACGTTCGCAGATGGCTAGGTTGCACGATTTGAAGCTGATTTGAATGTCATCCACATATAGAGAGTAGGAGATTGTTTTAGGCAGTATAGTGTTTATGGATTTCAATTTTACGATGAATAGTGTGCAACTAAGTACGCCACCTTGGGCGACACCATTTTCCGGCGTAAACCGCCTCGAAAGAACATTTCCAACACGGACCGCGAACGTACGTTCAGAGAGGTAGTTTTGAATTGTATTCAGCATATTCCCTGACACTTTAATATTATGATCACAGTGGTTATTAAGCACTACGATATTGAACTGTCATAACACACATTTAATCAAAATATTACGCTTCTCAGGTCCAATTGTACAGCAAAATCAGGCACATACAGTGCTAGCACTTCTAGCATTGCCAATATGCTAGTTTGCAGCCGGTATGCAGTTAGTAAAGAAGCTGCATTCTAGCACACTAGGACGAACGTATATACAACTTGCTTTTAGTTTGGTGTAGGCTTGCTGAAAGTTCACACAGTTGAAGTGCATTGTTTTCCGTTCCTTATCATTTTGTAGCAGGTTTGAAGCAGTTACTAACAAAGAAGACAGCAAGGAGCAGTATGATGCAGCACTTCTTTCCTGAAACAGTTTAGAGCAATTAGGCAGCACTTCCATCGCTGGTCGCACGCCACAGAAAAGTATCTGTAGTGTTTTGATTAGAAGGTCTCCAGAAACAGAGTGCGGTGAAAAAATCATGAGGACAAAATTGTTGCGTACCCCTTTTGGTATAGAAAGACATATGCACAAATATCAACAAAGTTGCTTGTTTGCCTTGCTACTAGACTGGGTGCAAACAGCGTGCATTGCACAATGAAAAAAGAAAAAAAGGACATGCCCTGGAGTATGTGTAAGACTAATAAGACATGGTTGCAGTTGATATTGCAGTTTTGAGCAATTGTGCTGTTGTTAATTTACTTACCCCCGGTGTGTGATATAGTAATTTATCCTGCTTACACAATAGGCACCACCCACAAATGGCAGTTTTCTAAATTTTAAATGCCATGACAAATGTTTATTCAATCAAAGGCACTTACACCTTTAAAGGAACTTAACATGTCGTACAAGAAGTTAATTGGTGTTGATCAGTAGTTTAATTACCATTACAAACTATGACAAGGAAGAATAAAAAGGACAAATGAAAACAGTGGTCATTTTCGTCTAATTTTTGTGTCCGCGTGAAATTGTGAGCGGTATCGCGGTTTTTTGTTTGAAGCCTTATGGTTTTATCGCTTTGTATAGTGCTTGGTTCGGCAATGGCGTTTTCCCGTGATAACGATTTGCCCACACAGTAAGTTTCTTTAAAGTTGCTTTTGAACACAAGATAGGCATGTTCTTCTTCATTATTTTTGGCACATGTTTAGATATGCTTTTGTTTGCTGCAGTGCAAGCACTAAAAACCTGTGTGTTCTAAGAAGGCAGCTCTTTTGCGTTTGCTACCTGATAATAAATTGTTCTAGAACAAAGTGTATTTAGTAATTTGCTCATGTAGTTTTTATGACGTTGCATCAAGGATCAGTCAAGTTAATCTGTGGTGAACATTTGTTTGCAGGCACAAGACACACCGATGCCAGCCGACAAGGGAGCAGGCCAGAGATCCTCCAGCACGCAGACTACCGTTTAGTTGCCAAGCACAAGCTTGCAAAGCGTCGTCATTGAGCACTCGTACAGCAAAGCAGAGCAGCCCGGGAGCAGAGTGAAGATGCTCAGCAAGAAAAAAAGTCAAGTTGCTTGGGGAGAAGGCTAGTTGTTTGAAGAAAAAAATGCTTGGAAAGTGCAGCACAGACACTGCTACATCAAAAACAAAAGTCGCAAGCAGTGTTGAAAGAGGCAGTAGGAAATTTACCAAAGGTAGTTCTTGCAGATTGGCAAAGAAATTCGACAGAACAGCCCCGTGGAAGTAGGTATGCTCCTGAAATGAAAGCCTTTGCTGCAACGTTACACTACTAGTCGCCCCGGGCGTATGATTATGTTAACACCTTTTTCCTATGCCGTGTGTACAAGAAATACGACGATGGCTCAAGGATGGTAATAGCTGGCCAGGTTTCACACCTGAGGTGCTTAATGCCTTGAAGACTTAATACGCAAACGCCACTCCTCGTAAGCGCATGTGCTAAGTTTTGTTAGATGGGAGGAGTATCAAAAAGGCATGTGATCTGGATGTTTCAACAGGGCGTCTTATCGGCTATCCTGATTTGGGAGACAACAGCCAGCAGACGAGTGACTCAAAAAGTACCCCGCTTGCCACTGACGCTCTTGTGTTCATGGTTATTGGACTAGCCACGCCATGAAAGATGCCATTATGGTATTTCCTAAATGCCGGACTATCAGGTGATGTCTTTCGAAATCTTCTGATGCAACCTCTGGAGAAGCTGCAATAGTGTGGGCTCATCGTCATATCTGTGATTTACGACTGCCTAGGAGCGAATGTGTTATGGAAAAACTACTCGTCTCTAGTGTGCATGAGCAGTGTTACGATGACCTGACCACAAAATTTCAGTGCCCAGGACACAATCTTGACATTCATCTCATCTTTGATGCGTGCCATGGTCTAAAGTTGCCGCGGAACATCCTTGGCTACTAGAGGACTCTGAGAAGCAGCACATATGCAATAAGCAGGGCTTCAAATGTTACACAATCCTTTCCTCAGAAATAATGAAAATAGTAAGGCGGCCAACACTGTTTTGTGTGGTCACATCTTAGAAACACACTAGCCATTGTTTCCCAAATAAAGAATGTCTTTAATTGATGACATGTGCGTACGAGACGCTGTGGTATGGCATGACAAATATTTTTTGTTAAAAAAAACTTCGCCTTTAAAATGCCCCTCACACAAGCATGCGATGTACTCTCTAACTAGAATGAGTCATTATATTAGGTCTATATACTTCCCGGATGTCTTTCACCACGCAACAGTTTCGGTTATCAGGGTGTAAAAGGTAAAGAATAACTGTGACACGAAATGCGTCCTGGAACGCTCTTACTCAACCTCATAGAGCGAGTTTAGTGGACTGTTTTTTCAGCGGCCCTCACTCACAGAAATATACGTTAGTGTGTATGGCATCAGAGAATTCCAAAGCTTAAAAGATGAAATATTTACTGTAAGCAAATGTGAATGTTTCTCCAGTATTTATGACCGATGAACATGGTATAACACTTGCTTGAGCGTACCGTGCTTCTGCATGTGAAGCACAGCACAAAGTAAAGTACGGTAGTATGCATCAATGAACATATTGAATTGTACGTAGCGGGACTACCTCGAAACAGCGTGAGCTTTCAAGTTTTTAACCAGCTTTTACTTATTAAGAATACAATTATTTGGTTATTACCACTTTCTAATAGAATATGAATATTTAGGTTTTATTGTTAAGAACGCAATAGCATATTTTCTTTGTTTCTACGGATAAATGTGGATGTTGGAAATTTTCTGGGATGATATTTAGTAAGAAAAATATTCAGTCCCACATATACGACCAAGCACACAGCTACAGGATTTCGGATAATGTTTGAGTTTGAGGCTACAAGTTGGCTGCCAACAATGGTGGCTGTACATGAACAAAGGAAGAAGAGCATTCTTAGGAGTTTTTTTGAAAGCACATTGTTAAAGGTTTCCTGAGGAGCTCATGCGGTTGCAAATAAATTGTTTGATTTCATATCTGACTTGGAGACTGCACGATTTCTTTTTCTCAATATCACTTATTTGGGCACACTGGTAATGGTAGCAGTTAGGGGCAACGATCTTGTTCCTTAAGTCATGGAGCAGCGGTTGCTGAAGGGAAAAAGTGTGGTAGCGAAGAACTAGGCATATTAATCAAATAATTGAAAAAGAGAATACGGACACCGCGAAACAGAAATGATTTTTATTTGCCTGCTCAAAAACTAAGCCAGACCGAATGGATAACGGGATTAGTAAGAAATTGTTGCGTCGTTGCGTAGATGTCAGCAACATCGCCACAGGCGAGGCATTATCATAGAAGTCGTGCGGCATAAGTGTTCATAAAAGTATATTTTCCTTTATTCTCTTCCTTCAGGACCCCTGTAGGCTTGCTTTTTCATGCATGAAACAAAGCAACCTGAAGGGCTTTTTAAAACACCACTCGCCATCATCATCAGCAGCCTTACTACGTCCCCTGCAGGACAAAGGCCTCTTGCATGATCCGTCAGTCAACTCGGCCCTGTGCTTGCTGCCGTCAGCCCTACCGCGGTTGTTTAGTGGCTAAGGTACTCGACTGTTGACCCGGAGGTCGCGGCATCAAATCCCGACTGCGGCGGCTGCATTTCCAATTAAAGCGGAAATGTTGTAGGCCCGTGTGCTCAGATTTGGGCGCAGGTTAAAGAACCCCAGGTGGTCGAAATTTCCGGAGCCCTCCACTACGGAGTCTCTCATAATCATATGATGGTTTTGGAACGTTAAACCCCACAAATCAATCAAAGCACCCCAGGTGGTCGAAATTTCCGGAGCCCTCCAAAGCGGCGTCTTTCATTATCATATGGTGGTTTTGGAACGTTACACTTCACTAATCAATTGCTGCCGCCATTTTATACCCGCAAACTTTCAAACCTCATCTGCCAACCTAACTATCTGTCGCCCCGAACCCGCTTGCCCACTCTGGTAATCCAGTCAGTTATTCTTAATTACTAACAGTTATCTTTCCTTCTTGCTACGTGCCCAGCCCATGTCCCTCATGACGATTTTTAAGCAATAAAATTTAAAAAAAAACAAATACAACTTGCACAATGAAGGAAACTAGGTTCTGCTATGAAATAAAAAATGTGCAAACACACTTAAAACAATAAAAAGTCTGGCCATGCGAAGCATTTCGGTTTGATTATCTAAATAAAGGCAATTTCGCCTTATTGACACATGCAGCCTGAAGTATAGCAGCAATTTCAAATACGTACTGTGATTTCTGCTTCCGTTTTCAGGCGATTGTAACGAGTGTGCACGTCTTCTTTTTTCCGTTAATGGCAGGCACACACTGTATTTCCCCTTAAATATTCTTGCTAGATTGTATACGACATCGAAACCACGCCACTATCACCTGAAGACTCAGAGCGTTTGTAAGGACAATTTTCGACAGTGTCACTAAGGACTCTTATAGGTATATGGGAACGTGAGCGTGACCGCAAGCACTGACGACAGACAACGAATATAGCAGCACGAGATAGGACGCATATGCGTGGGCCAACCGATAGACTCGGTAAAATATCGGGGGCTGAGCAGAGCCCAGCGTTCAATCTATCTCTGTGCCATATAGTCCGGCAGGTGCATCCGATCAACGTTCCTCAACCGAGCGAGCGACACAAGCACACACTATAAAGAAATATTATATATAAAGAGTGGCCACTAGAACCTTTTCGGGGCCCAGCAAGAAAGGTCCTGACAAACCGCTTGATGGCGCACTCGTCCCCGCTTTTACTTCTTTGTTAAGACATGTAATAGCATCCTCAGGAGGACAATAAATATCCATGTTTGGCATCAATTTTTTTAAAGAAGTTTTAGTAGTTTGTGCAATGTTCCATATCCGCTCTATGTCATGTCCCGCGGAGGACATTTAATGCCTTTTAGCAGTAAAGTATAACTACAAAATGTTGTCTGTCTGCATTTGTTTTGCACGAAGAGGCACAATCATGTGGTTTAGATGTACTGTATATGTATTTCTTGTGCGGAAGCATGGGTGTGTAGCAAGAACAAATTTAACTGCTGCACTTGTGAAAAACCTTTTCTCGAAACCCATTTATCGAAAGCCATATTCAATTTTGTCTGGTCACGATGTATTAATTTGGCTGCGTAGAATGTGGATATCTCCTTCAGCGAAAACATTTTTTCTTTAAACTGCACACTTCCACGACGCCGGTGAAAACGTAGCTGAATGAAAAATCAATATACATAGCCTGGACAGTGAATTTTACACTCTGAAACCAACCTGAGACTATAGAGCATTGTTTTGTTCATTGTCGTGACGTTTTTTTGCGTACATTCTGAAGAGAACAATAAGAAAAGAACTTGCAATCACAGCTCGTGGTATTAGGTTCTTTCCATTCAAAAAGAGTCTGACTGATAAGACTCCTTATGACCTGTTTTTGTTGTTGGGACTTCATTCACTATGCACAAGTCGCATGATTGATAGACACGCCGAGCCACCACGGTCGACGAGATCCGTCTTCCGAGAAGCAGCTGCTCAAGTGCGCAGTGTTGTTGAGACTTTCGACCCCGTTCCGGAGTGGCTTCCTCTTCTTGACGCTTGTGTGTGTTGGCCTGGCTACTGCTGAAGTATGTTGTGCGTACTTTACTGGTTTACTGGTGATGATTTCATGCACTAAAGAAAAAAAGCGGTGTGTAGCCTAGTAGTACCGACGCTCGCTTTCTGGGCATGAGGGTACCGGTTGAAATCCCAGTGTCAGAAACAAAAACGTTTGTTATTTTATTTATGCTGAAGAATTTATTCATTATCAGATCTGACCAGCCACACGGGACGCTAAAAGAAATGCAGTAGCTGGGTTGCAGGGCCCTACGAAAGTGTCCGCGCTTTATGTAAGTATTGCACTATGCACACACCGTGAGGCAACACGGCTTTGCGCATCTCAAGACAAAATCAAGACAACTTTCTTGCTGCCAAATGCTCCTGGGAAATGAATTCCTAAGCTGAAAATTGCCTGGCTTTCTCGTTTTCTACTCTACATTTATGCGGTACAATTCAACCAGGCTAGTATACTGATAAGATATTGTGCTAGCCACAACCTTATTCTTGTTTGCAGGTTCTATTCTACCAAACTACAGGACGTTGCATTGTGCACGTACGCACCCATATAAAAACACCACTGCTGGCTCTCAATGGGTGAGTTAAGTCTTATATCTGCTTCGCGTGTGAGGCTGATATGATCACAACAGGACAACAGGCCTGTACACATCTCGTGGCACGCCTCGTGGCACTAGCTCCAGAAAATGCGAGAATTCGCACCTAAAATACCTAAGCGTGCTCGGTGATCGGCTAGTCCTTGCACTCAAACGAGGAAGGGTATAATACACTATCTCATTTAGCGACGTTGGCAATATTTTTAATAAACAATTCGTTGTCTACGAAAAAGCTATACCGGCGTATATGTGAACGAGCACTTAAAGGGTTTTTGAAGCAATTACCTTTGCTGTTTGTTTGGATCCTACCTAAAGCATGTAATGCGGTCCTGCACAAAAAACTCTCAGGCGAAAGCCGTGATTCATCCAACATAAGAAAAAGTTAAAACTGTTGGAATGGCTACATCTTGTCCCTTGGGTTTGTTGCGTCCCATGAGAGAATAAACTTTTTCTAAACACACATCACTGTAAATTAGTTTACAAGGCCTCATGAAGTATTATGGGTGACTTCGGGACATAAAAGAGTACCTGGTACTCTAACGTTTTACCAACGTTTTCTGAAGAAACGCTTTCTCGCTAAGCATAAACTGCGGGACGGCACAAGGCTCTCCTTGAGTAGAGTACAGCGTACTCTCAATTGTCAAACATTTGTTTTAAACACACAAGTCAGAGAATGGAAAGTAGGAACGAGTGATTCAAAATTTTCATAAATGTCCCCTTTGATTTTTATATGATATTTAACAAAATTTTATGGCTGCCTTGAAAATGATGTCTGCTTTTTTGAAGAGCAATATTATTATCTAAACCGAAGTCTTTCCATCGGATCCACGTGAGAATGACTATATGTGCGCATTTGCGCCTGCATGAAAATTTGCACATTCGCACAATCGACGAATAGGGCCCGTCGTCTTTCAGTCACGTCATGGATTGAAAGGTCAGTGGCCATCATCTATGGCCTATTCGGCAGCAGGTTATTATTTTGCGAAGCAACGAAATCAGAGGTCTTTTCGGCGACCACATTGGTCGAAAAGACACACCGGAGATATGCAGCGTGGTCAAGAGTTACGATACCCGCGAAGGACCAAACAGAGACGGAGAGAAATAGGAAGTAATTGAGATGCCGGCACTTTTTATCCATGTATCTGTTAGATATTGCGGAAGCCGTCAGTAATACACTATAATGGTGGCCTGACGAGACGTAATTCTTCACCGAGTAAGACGGCAAGTGGGGCCAGTTGGTAGAGATCCATCGTGAACTTGTTAACAGCGGAACACTAAGAACGCGGGACAAGAAAGGAGCAAAAGAGAAAAGAAAAGACGGCGCTCTTTCTCTGTCCTGTGTTTTTAGTGTTACGCTGTTAACAAGTTCACGATGTATTCCAACCAAGCTATCCAACTTACCGTCTCCCTGCAATTTATTTTTTTTGCATTCGTCTGGTCAGCGCTGCTGATGTCCGATTTCTCTCGAGGCTCATGCGCTAAAATGTGCAACATCGGGCGGGAGGTGTTTGAAGACGAACGCGACGGGATTGTGGCACTATTCATGTCTTTACCAGCCTGTCGTATTCCTTCCCCTACCATACTAACTTTGGTTCACGCCAAGATAAAAAGGTGGTCATGAGAACCCCCACACGTAAGTGGGTACAGACAGACAGACAGACAGACAGACAGACAGACAGACAGACAGACAGACAGACAGACAGACAGACAGACAGACAGACAGACAGACAGACAGACGGACAGACAGACAGACAGACAGACAGACTGACAGACAGACAGACAGACAGAGAGAGAGAGAGAGATAGATAGATAGAAGCGAGAAGTACTTTTAGTACGCAAAGAAGTGCTTCGCATTTAAAGCATGACAAGGTTTGCACACAATTTTTATTCGATGTCACCTTTAGTACATACTAACTCAGCAAACAGCAAGAGCTCACTTCTTTGGAATCAGACTCTGGAATTCGTTACCTCCAGAAGTGAAAACCTCGCAATCAATTAGCATGTTGAAAAGAGAATCACCTTCCTAACATTGAATCCATAATCTGGATAGTTTTAGTCACTCCCTCTCTGTTTTTTTGTGTTCTCGCAATCTTTTAGTGACGAATCATCACATCATCACTGAATGACCTCTATTTATTTTGATGTCCTATTTCGTCGTTGTTGCTGCGTTCTTGTATTGTGCATCTTGATTAAACTCTTTTTTACGTGCGATGCATTTCGCGGCTTGTTATGTCTACCACTGTTTCCTGCTTCAAATATTTTCTCTATATTCACTAATGTAGAAGACCCCGATTCAGTAATATGACTGTGGAGCATTGTTGTGTGTACACAAATTCTGTATTTATTCCATAACTAAATAAAACCATTTCTGATTCTTATTCTGCGTAGTAGATTTAATGCAGAATGATTCGATGGGCAGGCGGGATGATAATCATTTCTCTTTTTCTATTATGGAAGCCAACCGTCAGTCCAGCCAAGTATCCACTTTATTCATGTTAACCAGTGTGTTCGCAACCGTGTGTCATTAGGCTACGTCATTACAGTGCTGTTGAAGTCTTTTTTATGTCTCGCCTACGTAGCACGTCTGGCAATGGTGGCGCGAAAATTCGTAAACAACGTCTGGGTATTTTTTTCTTTTCAAATCGGCCTTGGACTCGGACGAGTTGTTGTTACAGCTTGTTTGAAAGAATATGACAGACTTGCGCTTCGTAGTCACGGAATATTCTTGAAAGTGACTCACACACGCCTGTGCCATAATTTTTCTGCACCAGACGAGTTTTCGTAAAATCTTACACCTCGTAATCATATTGTTACGAGGAGTAAAGACATCGTGAAGTATATTTACACCGTATATCCAAACACCTAATGCCAGACATACAAGGCAGAGCCAAGTCCACGCGGATATCAGCGAGCGTTGTCTTCCTCTTTGATGTCTTCCTCTTAATCTCCGACAGCGCTTAGTAGCATCACCCCCGGTGGCGAAGGCAGTGACCCAATGCTCGAGTAGTACGAGTGAAACAGCTTTAGTCGCGTGACGTGAACGATGTCCGAGGATTGCGCTGTAGTGGTCTCCAGAGGTTTCACTTCGTACGTGACGTCGGCGACTTGGCGCAAGACTTTGTACGGACCACAGTGTGGAGAGGTCAACTTCTCGCAAAGACCAACTCGCCGTGATGGTGTCCAACGAAAGATCATATCACCAGAATTGAAGTGGACATCCCGGGGGTGAAAGTAGTAGATTCGTCATTGCTTTTCTTGCGAAGTGGTAAACCGAAAACGGGCAACTTCACGAGCCTCATCAGCTCTAGTAATGACATCAAGAGCCTAATCTAATGTACCAAGAACAGGCGTGAGAAACGTGTCGACAGGCAGCACTGGTTCTTGTCTGTACAAACAAAAAATTGGAAAGAATCCTGAAGAGTCATGCCGAGACGTATTGTACGCAATGATTACGAACGCCAAAGCTTGGTTGCAGTCGCGATGATGGGGCGAAACTTTCATGGCGAGCATGTCCGCAAACGTTCTGTTAAACCCCTTCATTAGACTATTGGTTTGCGGATGATATGCAGTCGTGAACTTGTGTTTTGTAGTGCAAGCGTGCCAGATGTCTTGGACTGCCTTTTATAGAAACTATCAAACCCGGTCTGTAATGAGCCCTCGAGGAGTGCCATGACAAAGTCCTCGAGGAGGAAGTCGGGGACGTCGGTTGCACTATACTGGTAAGGATAGCGCGTGTGATCGCATACCGAGTCGTATAGTCGGTGGTAACCGCTATCTACTTGTTTCCTCTGATGAATAGAGGAAAAGAGCCGAGGAAGTCAAGACCAATTCTGTAAAAGGGTAAATTTAAGATGGTATCTCTATGCGTTAAAGGCGTCCTGCTAGAAGGATGGCCGGTGTTTCGCGTTGCTGACACAATTTGGATGAACCTACGTAATGACGAACAGAGCGGTAAATACCAGGCGAAAAGAAGCGGCGTCGAACACGGTCGCAAGTCATTGAGACGCCCAGGTGATCAGCAGTAGGAATGTCATGCAACTGCGCGAGAACAGTCTGACGCATATATTTACGTATGACTAGCGGCAAGTTAGGACCATCAAAATGCATGTCTTAACGGTATAAAACAAGAAAATGGAGCAGAAACATACGAAGCGATGGAGGTTTAGTGGGGTCACTCAGTCGGTTGATGATCTCTCTTAAGAGAGGATCACGTCATTGCTCTTCTCACAAAGGTTTGCCAAAGTAGAAATCACTAGGACTCACGTAGACTTGCCGCTCTCAAGAAGATCAGGTGAATCTACTGAAGCGAGACAAGCAATCAGTGTCCTCGTGTTCACGGCCCATTTTATAGACGACGGTGAAGGAGTACCCCTGTAACCGCAAGGTCCACCGTCCCAGCCGAGTGGTAGGGTGATTCTACGATGACAGATAGCATAAGGCGTGATGGTCCGTGATAATGTTGAAAGACTGTCCATACAAATATGGGCAAACTTTGCCCACGCCCCAAGCGAGCGCAATACATTCGCGTTCAGTGATGGAATAATTGCGCTCCGCTGGTGATAAAAGACGGCTAGCGTATGCAATGACGCGGTAGCTACCATGTTGTTGCTGTGCCAAAACAGCGCCAATTTCATGGCCGCTGTCGTCGGTTCGCACTTCTGTTGGAGCGGGTATATCGAAGTGGCCAAGAATCGGTGGCGATGTGAGGTGCATGGTCAGTTCAACAAATGCACTCGCTTGTTCAGGACCCCAGACAAAAACCACATACTTTTTCAGTAGGTCTGTTAGAGGGCGTGCAATGTCACCAAAATTGCGCACCATTCTTGTAAAGTAGGAGCAGAGACCTACAAAGCTTGAGTAAAATTCTTGAGTGCGCGCACTTTGTCGGGATCATGACGAACGCCTGAAGAATCGACAAGTTGTCTGAGGACAGTAAGCTGCGACGAAGTGACATTTCAACGAGCCGAGCTGAAGGCCTGCCTTTCGGAAAAGAGAACAAAATGTCAACGAGGTGTGTCGCAAAAGTTGGCAAAAGACAGTGACGACATCAAGGTAGCATAAACATATTGATCACTTGAAACCGTATAGTAGAGTGTCCATCATTCGCTTGAATGTAGCTGGGATGTTGCATAACCCGAATGGCGTCACTCTAAACTGATGAAGACCGTCAGATGTAATAATTGTGATCTTTTCACGGTCCACGTCATCAACTGCAACCTGCCATTACCCCGAATGAAGGACACTTGAAGAGAAATATTTCGCACCACTGAGACAGTCAAGGGCGTGAGAGGGTATACACGCCTTATTTTATTACCTTGTTGAGGTTTCGGTAATCGACACAAAAGCGCCAGCTGTTGTCCTTCTTTTTGACGAGCACGACAAGGGAAGCCGAATGGCTTAAAGAAGGTTCTATGATGTCCTGGGCAAGCATTCTGTCGACTTCTTTTTGCAAGATTTGGCAGTCAGTCAAACACAATAGAGTATCCGGTGTATCGTGTTGGCATCGCCGGTGTTCATCCGATGCTTCACAATGGTTGTCTGGCCAAGTGGTCGTTCAATATGGTCAAATATGTCTTGGTATGAAGTGAGAAGGGCATGAAGAGCGTGCACATGTTCAGCCGGAAGGTCTGATGCGATCATTTTTGTTACTCTTTAGAAAGTAGTTTGACCCGAATCAGGACTTGTGAGTGATGGCTTAATTACTGTTAAGGCGGAAATGAGGTAATGGGAGGCCGGGGCAAGGAACACAAGGGAGACACGTTAGGGCAGAACTTGTGAGCGTAGTCCAAAATATATAAAAGGGAGACAAGCGGCGCAGTCCTTTATACTGATCACCGTGTGCGGGAACGTGACGTTTTGCGAGCACAGGATGGCAGGGTTGGGTGGCACGACGTAATCAACATCAGGCGCGAGTCAATCAAGAGAGACCCCAATACACATAGCGGCTAGGGAGAGGACGCAAACATATTTGGCGGAACGTAGCGTGCTCTGTTTAGGATCACTAGGTTCAGCGGCAAATGATAGGACAAGTTGGACGACCCCCGTGGTCAGTCAATGAGAGCTGAATGGGAGGATAGAAAATCAAGTCCTAAGATGAGTTCATGTGGTCGTTGCTCAAATACATAAAACAAAACAGAGTTATGGCGTCCGGCAACAGTGACCCGAACACTACACATCCCACTGGCAACTAGAGCCGTACCCTCAGCTACGCGGAGTACAGCAATTGCAGCTGGAGTGAGAAAGTTCCATAGTCACGCACAGAGCTTCGAGCTGATAACGGACACGTGAGCGCCGGTGTCGACTAGTGCTATGACAGGTGCGTCGTCAACAAATTCTTCGTTGAGGTTATGCCCAGGTATTGTAAGCAGAGGAATCTCAGGTCAAATCGTTACGGCAGACTCACCTCTAAGAGCTGCGCCCGTTAAATTTCCGAGAAATGGCTGGAAGAGGAGGGGAAGAAGAACGAAGACGCTTAGAGCGAGACAGGTGACTTGACGGCGAAGGAGAGTGGTGCAGTCGTAGAAACTTCGTGGGTGGGCAGTCGGGAACTAACAAAAAAACGCTGATTGTTCAAATAGTTGGACCAGGGCTTCGAGTTGCAGAGACTATGGCAGTGGCGGGAAATATGGCTGACGCGTTCACAACAGAAGCAAATGGGCCTGTCACCAGAGGTTCGCCATTCCGCCGGGTTCCGGTACCGAGGATGGGCGTACGAGTTTCGGGGCAGATCAGGAGGAAAGGGTAGACGGTAGGTAGTCTGGTCTATTCACGGGGCAGAACGTCTAGAGTCCGACGTTAGCAAGCTCCTGACGGACGATTGTCTGTATTAAAGGAATCGTGTGGGAATCGTCGTGGCCACGACTCTGCATGAGGACTAGATATGCAGCTTCGATTTCGCGGCGGACGAGGCGTACAATGTTCTCGCCTGCAGCAGGAGCAGGTGGCGGATGGATGTCCTCGCAAGTAGACGTAGCCGCTGTGTTCGAAAGGCTTAAAAAATTAGGAGCAGTGCGACGACTTTTCGCATCTTTATAGCGCCGACATTCGCTAATAACGTCGTTGACTCTCGACGAGTTCCTGAATACCAGGAGAGTGGAAGCATCACCGGCAATCCCTCTGAGGGTGTGTGCGACGTTTTCAGGCTTTAGCATCCTGTCGTCAACTTTGCGGCAGAGCGCGAGCACATCTTCAATATATGTCAAGTATGATTCGGTGCAAGTCTGGAGTCAGCACACGAGTTCCTTCTGTGCAGCGTGGCTTCACCCAATGGGCTTGCCGAATAGGTCAATAAGCTTGTGCTTGCAAGTGTCCCATCTCGTTATCTCTTGCTCGTGGTTGTAAAACCAAACTTAGGTCGTTTCCTTAAGGTGAAAGAGGATGTTAGCCAGCATGAGCGTCGGATCCCAGTGGTACATTGCGCTCACCCGTTAGTAGATCTGAAGCCAATCCTCGCCATCTTTGTTGTTAGTGCCGAAAAGGTGCCCGGGTCGCGTGGTTCTGTCATGATGACGGTGTGGTTTAGCGGCAGTTTGTTACGATGCCACAGGCCTGGCTGGCCGAGGCACGGTTGGAGACGTTTTCGATACATCATCGTGTTCCTCTTGAACAGACACAGCAGAGGCAGCCAAGAAGCGTCCGCCACGGAGAATCGTTGTGACAGTTAAACGGAGTAACCAGCATCTGCACCAAAACGTTACGGGAAGAAAAGGCATCATAGAGTATATTACAAGGTATGTCTAAACACCTAATGCCAGGCATACAAGGCAGAGCCAAGTCCACGCGGATATTTGTTTGTTTCTCTATTTAAATGGCACGTACCCACTTTGGGGTACTGACCAAGAAAGCAACGTTTAGACTGGTAAATGTTGGTTACGTTAAACTAATATATTCAAAACCAAAAATAAAGAGCTTAAATGGCATATATACGCGGATATCAAAGAGCATTGTCTTCCATTTTGCTGTCTTCCTCTTTATGTGTGACAGCGCTTCGTAGCGTTACTCATCATGTGGCAAACTTAAAACCCTCCAAGTTACAATCATTCAGTGGGCACGTTGACGCGCAGTTTTTGTTTGATTGCCATTGTGAATGCCTGTTATCGTCTGATATCGTTACGCGTAGTGTTTTCGAATGCTGTGAGCAGATTGCGCGCAGGACAAGTGCTACTGAGTTCAACTTCCGCGAGCACCAGCGACACAGCTGTATTGCACGATAATGCATTGCACAGTCATGCATATACAAACATCATACACGTTTTACTAGAGTTGTAGGCTATCGAAGATTGTTCTCGCCACTGTCATTACACTGTTTAGAGAGAGAGAGAGAATAAAATGAGGAAAATACAGGGAGGTTAACCAGAAATATGGGCGTCCAGTTTGCGATTCCGGGTACAAACTCACTCAAAATGTCTGGCAGACAGGTGGGTCCTGCTGGCAACCCAGGAACCTTCCTTGATCCACACGGAACAACAGTGCATTTGGTATCACGTGAAAAAGAAAAAAAAACCGTTCTGCAAAAGTGCGAGTGCCCCTGTAGCTGGCAGGCATGGCTGTGTCTTACGGATCTTTCAAACACCGTAGGAAAGGACTGCATGAAGCATATGCGTGTATGCTAAAATTGAAGCTTTATCAAGGCAGACCCAGCAGTCTTAAATGTGGAGGTAATGGGCGCACAATTACGGCAGTGAAGTCTATTTCAACTTCTTGCAGACCATTATCAAGAATGACAATGAATGATATGAGCAAAGCAATCAAGTGTGCTTTTCGTTTTTTTATTTTTTTTCTTAGTGTAGTGTCTGCCAGCAAAAAACTGCGCTTCCTCAAGGCTTCACATGCTCATTTTTGGAAGGTTTGAGCTGCATCCTACGAGGCGTGTTTCTTGTGAGGCACGTAGCTACCGCCCATCATGTTGGACAGCATTACGGAGAGCCCTTTCTGGCCCCGCAAGGACATCATAAGCAGGCAGAGGAGGGCCAGTCCAGAAAGGATCACCAAAAAAGACATCAGGTAGACGCCCACGCTCTCTGCTTGCCAAAGGGCATAGTTGTAGTCCAGGTCATCGTCCAGCCGCCTATCGACGTGCACTGCAAAACATAGTGATTGATAGATATGTGGGCGTTAACGTTCCAAATACACCATATGATTATGAGAGACGCCGTAGTGGAGGGCTCCGGAAATTTTGACCACTTTGGGTTCTTTAACATGCACCCAAATCTGAGCACACGGGCCTACAGCATTACCGCCTCCATCGGAAATGCATCCACCGCAGCCGGGATTCGAAACCGCGGCCTGCGGGTCAGCAGCTGAGTACCTTAGCCACTAGACCACCGCGGAGGGGCTATAGAAATATAAAGCTGCGTGTGAATATGCGTATTTTACAAGACCCCTGAACACGCGCCGCAACTTAAAAAAACAAAACAAAACAGGCGCCTTCTTTATTGCGCCCTTTTTCAGTTTTTACGACACCATCCGTCACGCCAGGTGCCTGTTCACCTGACGTTATGAGAAAATGACTTCTATATTGGTTCAAATACGAAAGATAACATTTGTTGTCTCATAATGGGCTTTGTGATGCAGTCACACGCCCGTTCTGCCTTGTGTTGCATAACTATCGTGCTTGTTCTTTGACTTCATTTTCTGCGTTTTAGCAGCGCAAGTGGAGATAACAGCGTTTGGCCGAAAATGCGCGAAATCTCGAGAGTCTCAAGGCTCAATGCTGACGTCGTCAACATCTTTAAGCCAGGAACAACCTAGCCAAAATGCATGCCCGCCACGTCGCTGTCGGCCAAACGCAAACGTCCATGGCTGCTGAGCGGAAGACGTTTCTTGCCGCCAAGGTAATGAGCCCCTGCGGCATTTTTTGTGCCAAACCACGCGGCGCTTTATGAGGGGACCAATCAGAACGGTCTGTAATTGATCTGCAGGCTCATTTAGTGCTGATTGAGATGGCTCAGGCATCTAGGGGCCGACATAATCATCCCCAGGTTCCTGTCAAATGGAGTGACCTCCAGATATGCACCTTGGAGGGACCGGCTCCCTGCTAGTAGTAGTGGCTGTACCGCCGCAGCAGCATTTTGCCGGCGGCATGCCGTTCGCATTTTTTTCCCTCGTGTGTTCAGACATTTACGAAGAAATAAAAGGCGAGGAGAAGATAGCTGCTGCAGAAACGGTA